>NC_070614.1:3315000-3952812 GCF_027172205.1 Podarcis raffonei | reverse complement strand
TTCTTTAAAACTTTCTGTCTACAATATCACACTGTTGGGTACAGCAGATATTCAGTAATCTGAATTTTTGATGTGGGAAGCTGGTAATATCAATGAAGTATAACCACAGTCCCCAAAGCACAAAAGGCTGGGAGCGGCTGGTAAACTGGCAGTTCTTGAAGGATGGTCATCCTTTTCACTACCATGAGGAAAGTGGAGGCCACTTGCCTTCTGATGGTATCATGGTGAAGATCATCCAAATTCTTGCTAATCCTTGATCTTTTTACAGTCAAAGGCCCTGGTCAGAACTAGAAGAGATTCCGCAAGTTCATTCAGATCCACCCACAACACCATTGATTTGCATGCATATTTAGTTAAAATGACAACAGCCTTTTTTGTACGTAACAAATTTAGGAGGCATTTCCTCAATTATTCATTTAAAACAAGGGGGGCTTTACCTCACTATCCCTCCAAAATGTGTTATACAAATTGACCTAAGGTCTAAATATCTGAGATCTCTCTCTTTCACACCCCCACACTATAATAGCCACCAGAAAATCTTGGACAGCACCACAACTACAGAGCAGCCGATTAAAAACCTCTGATACGCTCCAGGAGTTCAGCAGCCACTCGCCATCAGCAGTTTGGCAATCTTTGCAACGTTAACACAGTATTTTGCACAGGCAAAATTCAGGCCAGATGCACTAAGGGCATACAAGACCTGTTATGCATGGCAAATTCCTTGGCACCCCCCAGAAACTGAACAAATGACTCTATTCTGCAGTATGCAACACGCTAAGCGCAGTCTCGGACTCAACTAGACAAAAGGGGAACTCAAAGCTGGAGACTTGCCTAATGCTTGCAGAATGGAGAAAAGTCCTATACAGTACAACATTAATCCAGCCACCTGCAAGATTAGATTGAGACTAATTCAACAACAACGACAACGACAACACAGCAGCCTCTGTTGGATACCAGCACACATCTGTGGGGAAACTTCTGCCCACAGTGAGGCCTAGCTGGGATACAAATTTGGTTCATGGAGCTGATCCTCCAAGCCACACCCACTTGCCCAAGTGACCCATGGAGGGTGGGGAAACTCAGGTTTTGGCTGGCCAGCCAGATCCCATTTTCTTTAAACACTTTGGCATTTAGGCTGTGGACAAATTCCAGAGGTGCAATAGGCCACAAGCTGGCCTGACACACCTTCTCCTGCGGGAATGTCAATTAGCAAACCTTTCTGGAAGAAAAATCAAGCTAGAATTAATTCGTCTTAGATAAATCCCTGGAGATAGGAAATGTCAATGACTTAATTGGCTAAGTGCCTACCCACCAGGTGCTTTCTGAATGGCAGAAAAGAACAGAACAGTTCCATCGGGCTACGCTGGCAGCCAAACAAGTAATCCTACTGCACTGCAAATCCCAACTCACACTAAGCATCGAAGGTTTAATGCAGGACCTTTTGAAATTAGCAGCTCATGAGAGCATCCGGTTTAGCAAGCTACATAAAAACACAAACTTTCAAGAGATTTGGAGTGATTTCTTCACAAAGTAACTTCCACAGCCATGCAGAGTGGGAGGCACAGCACATAAGCAGGAACCTTACCGGCTCCCCTTCGCTCAGCTGATCACACAACACCATGTTGCTGCCTATTACTCTGATCCCTGGTCCCTGGCACACAATGAATCAATCCATTACACAAGCAGACCATGACTGAATACTAGGAAGAAAATACAGCTATATTTTCCACGCCTTGGTTTGCCCTGCCGCTTTCCAACAAGGAAACCCGATCTTCTGCACTGAATTGGAACAAACAGAGTTTTCTGAGGATTGCCATTTGCTCCGATTTAGCACTAAAGAGTGGATTTTCTAGGGGAAAGTGACAGAACAAAAGCAAAACTGCTCAGAGTCATGACTAGAAAGCACGGGACAAACGGAAAACCACTCAGACCTGTCTGGGTGAGCCCTAAAAGAGGTTAAGGGGGAGGAACTAATGTCTGTGGGGGAACCAAGCCATCGCTACAGAAATGCAAAAAGCTAATAAATTATCAGCAAGAAGGATTACCATTGGTCATTTGCGGTGGCTAGATGGAAAGAGATCTCTGGGTCAGAAACGTGCCTTGAAACAATCCTTTATCCAGGCCCCTTACTATTCAGATCCTGCCCAACTGCCACTTCCACACAAAATTGTGACAGAGGATTGTGAACACCTAACATGATAAAGTATTCACTGAGGGAAATTTAAAAACCTGAGAGTCCAGAGCCAACTGAGATTGAGAGGAAAAATTCATTTCCGGTTCTGTTGACCAGCTAACCAAGTAGCCAAGTAGGCCCTAACACTAAAGGGGGTGGCTGGGTGGGGCATTTTGTGGGGTTTTCTCAAGGCCAAGACTTTTATGTACTCCGCCCCTCCCAAGCCTTCTAAAGAGATTACCTCAAATCCAAATCCATAGCCTGAGCCAGGGGGTCCTGGGGGTCCTGGGGGTCCTGGAAGTCCTGGGGTCCCTGGTTTCCCAGGCTCCCCATCAGCTCCTTTGCTGCCTGGTAACCCAATATCTCCAGGGTCTCCCTGAGGGAAAGGAGCAGATTATTTTGTAAGGTAAAGGAGCAAATCTGTAGAGTGAAGTGGATAGTGGAGAGGAAACATTTAGGAAGTGGGAGTGGGGGAAATCTCTTGTCAGTACCATATATCTTAATCCTGTTAAACCAAACTGTTAAGTTGTGGGTGAACATACCAGACAACACAGCAATTCTTCAAACAGCTCTTGTTTATTCACAGAACAGAACTGAACTGAACTGAAGGGTTCAGCCAGCCTGCTTATATAGAGCTTCACTACAACGCAACTGTAACAAATTTCTGTAACTATCCAATCACTGAACGTCACTTTCAATCCCTTATTTGCATATGTGGACCTGAGTGAAAACTATCTACAGTATCCCCCTGCTGGCCCAGGGTGAGAACTTCAGTACATAACACCAACAATTCACTCCCACAAGGCGGAAGTCCACCAACTTGAATGGCTTTTAAAAAGAATTAGGTGAATTCATGCAGGGCAAGGCTATCAGCGGCTACTAACCCTGATGCCCGCATTCTGCCTCTACTGCGGGAGGCAGCGTGTCTCTGAAAACCAGTTGCTGGAAACCACAAGTAGGGAGAGTGCCAGGGCCGTCCCGCCCATGAGGCAGATTAAGGCAGCCATCTTTGGTGGCAGAATCACACCCAACCCTGCTGCTGCCCCTGGAGAAGTGAGGAGGAAAGCTGCCACACGACCCCGGTAAAGGGAGTTTTGGTGCAGAGGGGGGGTCTGAGGCGGCACCTTCCTGCTTCACAGTCCTGTTGCTCTCAGGACCTGCTTCCAGGCTTCCCATAGGCATCTGCTTGCCCTTGTGAGAAGAGGAAGTTGGAAGAGCCGGCCCTTTGGCCTGATCCTGCAAGGCTCCTGTTAAGTTCTTATATTCTTTTTTATGTACTTATATTCTTCTTACATTCTGTTTTCCACGGAAACATTGCTAAATATTGCATCGCTTTTGCTGGCTCTGGTGAACTGGAGATAAAACTGAGCTGCCGGCATTAAAGCTGCATTAAATTACTCCAAAAAAAGTGAATGGTAGTTGTGTAGTGGAAACAAATCCAGAATTAGTTCTTAAGTGTTAGACCACGGGCAGAGCTCTATGCAAAATCTTGGTACTGTTGATTCCAGTGGAGCCAAACTTTACCAATGAGATATAAGCATTATTATTAAATATTATTAAAGGTGGACCTGTTCAGTTACCTTTGATCCAGGTGACCCCCAAATACCTTGATCACCCTGTAAGATAAGACATATTACTTACACACCCTCACGTTGCTTGTTATTGATGCAAGTTATTGAATCAAATCCCATAATTATTGTCATAGTAACCATCTCAGCTCCTCCAACAGAAAATATGCCAGTGTTAGCCTTCAGTGAAAAACAAATGCTTGTATTCCCCTTTTAAATACATACATTACCTTAGAGATGGGCTTGTATGTACACTGTCATGTATTAGAAACTAAACCTTATCATGCACTCTGGGGAGAAGCAAGCAAAGGATTCACATTTTAAGATAACCTTTTCAAAGTCTTTATGTGGGTACTATAAACAGAACACTATTTAAACTCGGAGATAATTCAGCTTTATGTATGAGTGGAGTACTTAATCTATAATATATGTCTGCATTGAGCACTTGATTTATAATTTAACCACTCATTAAACATACAGTTCATGGCAGGGTTGTAAAAAAGACCTACTCTTTGTCTCCATACTTCTGGTTTAGATGTGCATGCCTTGCATGGGGACCACGTACTTAGATCAGTGGCTCTCAAAGGGTGTGATGCGCCACACTGGTGTGGCAGAAAGGGGTGGCAAGTGTGGCAGAAGATTCAAGGACGACCAAAGAAATAAACACTTGTATAGTATAGTATAGTATAGTATAGTATAGTATGTAGCTGCATTGTTTTACACCCCCAAAGAATCTTGAAAACTGTAGTTTGCTAAGGGTACTGGGAATTGTAGGTCTGGGGGGAACTACAGTTCCCAGGATTCTTTGGGGGAACATCATATGCTTTAAATGTATGTTGAATGCACTTGAATTATATGGTGTGCATCTGCCTCCTATGGGACACAGCTGTGAATCAGAAAGTCCCTCATTTGACAATCACCCTTGTCTTGCGCCACGAAGTCACGAGGGGGGATGAAGCAAGTTGCTCATAAAATCAAAATAATTTATATATGGTAGTTGTAAGGATGACAACAAAATATAATGTGAGAAGAATTTTCAACAATCAAAACTTTGAGCAATCAAAACCTATTATTATTATTATTATTATTATTATTATTATTATTATTACTACAGTATTATTATTATTATTCACACTGGAATGGTGCTACTGACAGCAGGCATATTATCAAGTATCTGTGTCTGCAAAGCAAATTATTAAATACTGAGCTTCCACCCCAAATGGAGGATGGCCTAGATCAGTGGTTCCCCATTAGCTAAGCATAGTGGACCCCCTATTTTTTCAAAAGCCAAGCCATGGACCCCCTACTTTTTAAAATGTTCATATCTCCATGCTAGTTTTTCTTTTGTGAAAGGTGCCACGGACCCCCTGGGTGGGTTGTGCAGTCCCCCCCGGGATCCGCGGACCACCAACTGGGAACCACTGACCCAGGTCTTCCCTCCCAAACCTTCTGCTTCGCCAGGGTGTTTGTAAGCATCTCTAAAACAAACTCTTGAGTTTGCAACTTACTTTTTCTCCCTTTGCTCCTGCAGAACCAGCCAATCCATCTTGACCGGGACGACCAGGGGGACCCTGAAAAATCACAGATGTGAGATATTTGTAATGACACAAATTATAAGGCTGCTTTTTAACTTACAGTATAATGCTTTTTTTAAAAAAAAGGACTACCCCTCATATGTTCAGTATGATCTTTATAATCTCTTCATTAGTTAACAGGAGTCTGGAATGTCTAGATGATTAACAACTTCTTGGCAGTTGGATGAATGCATTCAGGATAGAACTAATTACAGTGGCAGACCCATGTCTTAGAATAGAGGTCGCAGCAACCAGCTGTAAAAGCAACAGTAGGAAGGTGTTTCAGCAACGAACTGGCAGAAGGGGGGGTGACTGTGTCTCTCACCCACAACTCCCCCCTTACATCTCCTCACTTTCAGTTGCACTTCCCACTAAGTCAGCTTATGCTGAAGCCTGGCTAAGTGAAATTCAGTCGTGGGGAAAGGAAGGTATTCACCACGCTTCTCCCACCTGCAATTTCTCCACGTAAAATTGACATTTTATGTTTTGCTTTTAAGCTGTTTGGTGCAGCACATGGCCCAAGATATAGGTTGGTCCCATAATGCATAGCTCAGATCTTAGATTCACTTGAAAGCATCTGGCTGGACACCTGTACTTCACACAAAGGCTGCCTCTTCTGTGTGATATTGGTCAGCCTTAAGTTCCTTGAAGAGATTCTTATCACTGCAGGTGAAAACCCTGTTGAACAACTTATGTTCTGGAAATGGGGAAACAAAATGTGCAGGGCAGACAGTCTCATTTCACGCAAATTTTCAGAAACAGCAGTCATAAGATGTGTTGTGTTTGTATGAGGGAAGAGAGCTGATGCTACTTTCTTCCTGCTCCTTTGAGCATGTTGGCAGTGTAAGTAGGTGGTTAAAAACAAAACATCTTGTGCCATACTTCAAACACTACTGTGTACTTGTGACAATGTATGGGAGGTAACTGATTATTAAAGGGCTGAAGTTGTAGATGTTAAGCACGCATCCTGCTAGTCAAATTCCACCCACAAACTTTTGCAATCAGACAAAACACCTGTAACTTTCAAATTCTTAGTAAGATGAAAATTTCCAGTTGCTAAAGGCAGTTTTTACCCATGCATTTTCAGACACGCTTCCTATTAAAAGTTGTCCAGTCAACAAGGCTGAGATCAGCACAGGGGCTATGCTGGCAAATCTGCTCTTAGAATTATTTCCCAATTTCATGCCTCAACGTGGGTTCTTATGCAGGTTGGGATGGAGGTCACTCTAATTCGGTACTTAAGTGCTTAAGACAGGTTTGGGGGCAAAGCGAATGCCACTTGGCAGTCCTTTGTGATGAAGCCCCACCTTATACATACTTTAACCTGTGGCCCTTTAGTGCACTCTATTAAATACCATTGAGATAACTGGAACTAAATCCAAATACACAGTTTAGAAGAGAGGGAGCTTCTGAAAAGCCTTCTTTTCAATAAGGCAATAATTCATCTCACTCAAATTACCCAACTATGCCCCAGTAATCACAGATTGCGTCTGTGATAAATTCTGATTTTACAGACAAATTGTTTGCAGAAAAGAAAGTTTTGAAGGCTGATATGGTGTGCTGATTTAAAAAATGGGAATGGACAGCAGTCATAAAAAGAAGCAGCAGCAAAGGGCATGTGAAAGAGCCCAAAGGCACTGTGGAGAGCACTGGCACAGAGCCTTCTTCCCTCCTGCCCTCTTGTGTGACATCCTATGGGCCTTCTTTGGTTCAAAGCTTTTGGGGAACAGCCCTGGCGGAGGAAGGAGCAAGGCTTTTAGAAGCAGCTGTAGGATTTCCCCAAAAGCCCTGTCAGAACAGGGGCTCTAGCCCCTGATGGAGAGACTCCACCAGGCCTGATCCTGAGATGCCCAGCTCTGTCTGGGCAAGGAGCCATGGCCATCTGCACTGAGACAACCCAACCAGACCAAGCTGGCATGATGTTTCAACTCACTTCCAGCTTCCCTGGCCATCTCATCTTTCCTTAAAGGCATCTGCAGGCATGACTATGGAGAAGCTCTTCACTTGGGCTGGATGATATCTGGTTTTCAATATATCACCAACTAAATATCGAAATACTTCAATATATCACAATGTTTGAGATAAGGCTGAAACTATATAGAGGTGAATGTGGTAATGCCCTGGCAACTGCTACTACTTATGGGTCTGACAAAATTTAGATTTTTAGTGCCAGTTGTATTTTAGTGCCAGGGGAATTTGCATTTCTTTTATAAAGCAGGCGAAACCAGTAATAATGGATAAAATTTTACAGAGTAAAAAATGATTAAAGAAAATAAATTTTTTTGCAAGGAAAACTTGATGCATTTAATTATATGAAAATGTTTTCAGTGGTAGCATGCTTCCACTATAACATTACAGATATAAGGAGAATATGTTAATGTTAATATATTAATTTGTTATTAATAATAACAAATGTGTGAGAAAGAAAGGGGAGAACTGAGAAGAGTTCTAGGTGAGGCAGAGGGTCTGGAGGAGAAAATGAGGAGCACAGAGACAACTGCACACACACAAACACACCAAGTAAGAAGCACATGCAGATGGGGAAAAGAGGGAAGGGGCCAGAGCAGTGTTTTCTTTTCTTTTCATTTGAAGCAACTGGGACATGTTTCTCTGCAGTTTCCTTGAGACAAAGGGGGGGGGGGGAAGCTACTTTAAAGTTAAGAAGAGGAGCTGCCACATGCCAGCAGAGAGACGCTGGGTTAATTTAAAACTGAAATGTTGTTAGGATATTTCCGTTCCACCTTAAAAGGGAGCAGGCTTTGTGAGTCACAGAGTCTGCGTATTTCCTGTTCACAGGATGTTTATGTTTTCAGTTGCTTTCGTTTTCTTATTGTTGCCTGAGCATACCGATGCAGGCGGTCATGGTTTCTTTGTTCTGACCAACGCTGAATAAACTGTAAATATGCTCTCCTGCTGTGCATCTTTTGCTGTGTGAATTCTGCTGATAGAGTGTGCACCAGCCTAAGAATGTGGTAATCTATTTCTGAGGCTTCGTGTCGCTAATTGCTGATACTGCGTGTCTACGGGAGATCGATGGATCATCCGGCAGCCAGCTTGGGGGCTCAGATGGACTTTGTCTCCCTGGCAGTATCCCAACAAATGTCACCCAGCCCTACTCCTTACCTGGTGAAAGACAGCACTGCCATGGTCACACCTGTGCCATCCTTTGCATGGCAAGTAGAGAAAGGTGGATTAAGTGCTGCCATGCTGCTAATCAATATTTGATCTTGGGCAGCGTTGCTAATATATGCAGCTAAAGTTCTCGCACAGCAAATACTCACACGAGGACCTGGATGCCCAGCAGCTCCACCTTTCCCGTTTTCTCCTGGCAACCCAGGAATTCCTGCATTTGAATCTGGTGCTGGCAGTCCTGGAGCCCCTGGTAGACCTGGAGGACCTGGAGGTCCAGGGGCACCCTAGATAAATCAGATATATTCAGATTAAGATTTTGCTCCTGTTCCCTCAGCAGTGGACTCACTGGGACACCCTGAGAAGCTGATGTCTCTCAGCTTCGAACAGCACAGCACAAGAACAATAATACTGTACTTGTTTACTTCAGAGAGTTCCTACAATGACAATGGATGTGAAATGCCTTATTATAGTGCTATAAGTGCTATAATTATAGTGCTATAAGAATACATTGGATGTTCTTAATCTAGGCCATTGAATATGGTTAAACTTTCAGAAAAATCCAGAATCCCCAGAGTATAATTTTCAGGTTAAGAGTCCACAGGACTTTGTAAAATTACGCACCCCAGAACAAACTGATATCGGTGTGACAGTGAACCAATTAGTTCTCAGGCTCCTCTGTCATTTCAGGTGTCATTTAAAGGGAGGTTTAGACTAAGGTTACCAGACGTCCCCGTTTCCCAGGGACAGTCCCCGGATTTACAAATCAGTCCCCTGACAAAATCCATCTATTTAGTAGGAAGTTGAAAAGTGTCCCCGGTTCATTGAAAAAAATCTGGTAACCTTAGTTTAGACCACGGTTTAGTCCACTGGGTAGGGTTTATTTCATAGCCTATGTCGTGCTTCCATTGTTTTTTGACTGAGGTGAGGGGATTTATGGGATTCTGGAGCAGTGTTTTTTATACTGCGGATACCATCTCCTTGCCGTGTCCCTCTGCTGTCAGGAAAAGGTTCTCGAAGGAGGACACCTTCACTCTGGTGTGGCTCCCCTTTATTACACGAACAGCCCAACAACAAACCCCCACCGACAGCATACGAATCAATATGGCTATCTTGACCCAACAGAGAAGAAGAAGAAGAAGAGTTTGGATTTGATATCCCGCTTTATCACTACCCTAAGGAGTCTCAGCTGCATGTGGAGGAGCAGGGACGCGAACCCGGTTCACCAGATTACGAGTCTACCACTCTTAACCACTACATCACGCTGGCTCTACCATACAGGTTTTTCTCTTATTGTGATGTTAGTGTCTTATATCTTTAAAGGTACTTTGTGATTTGGAAAGCCTTTACAAGTTAGCAGTAGCCATCAGAAGCTACGTACCCTTGGAAATTCCATGTCTCTGTCAGAGTCACCAGACCCAGAGGCTTCCATTTCCACTCTTCTCTGAAACAAACAACATTAATTTTAGAATATTGTTGGTGGGATGTGAATTCCACATCCCAGTAATTCTCTTCAACATTCCTTAAAATTCCTCAGACATTTCCCCTGAGCGGGGATGTTCTAATTTGCCTCAAATTATATTTCAGGTGAAACTAGGAGGCAGCCTAACTCTTACTCCATGCCAGAGAATTTTTTCCAGACTCACTGGAATTCTTTTGGCTTTTCTCAATAGTCATCAGATGATTATGCCCAAGCAGGAATTTGGGGTGAAATTCATTGATGATAACTCTAATATTACCCTGTAGAGAGAAGACACTGGCAGAAAAGGATGGATAAATCTGTTGATGGACACAGAGCTGTGATCCAGCTTCATAAAGGGCCAAAAACTTAAAACCAGGAGCTCTGTAAGCCACACCTGAGCACCTTGCTCTCTGCCTCACTGTGACAACTTGCAGCAGTGTCATTGCCTGTTGTCGGTTGTGTGTGGACTTAATAAAATCGTATTAAAAAGGAAAACTGAAACCAAATTAGATAAACACAAAGAACAAACCAAAAATCAACTCGCTTGAAGTGCCAACTGCCTGGGGAAACAAAAATATATTTGTGCTGACAATGCAGGTGCTTGGCAAACTTCCCTGGAGAGAGCATTTCACAGCCGAGGGGCAGCCACTGAAAAGGCCTGTTCTCTCACGGCCACCTTCCATGTCTGTCTTGGGGGGTGAATCACAGAGAAGGACCTCCCTTGTAGGAGGCGCATGGAGTATGAAGGCTAAGCTGACACCAGACTACATTTGCTCCTTGATCTGTGGACTAACATTCCTGTCTGCTGTCCCTGCCATTCCCTGCCTTGTTTCACCTTCAGGCACTTTTCTTCCCAGAGAAAAACAGGTGTGCCAAAGAGGAAGAATGGAGGGCCATGGTGACTGGGGTGTGTGGGTCTGTGCCGAGGGGAAAGAATCATTCATGAATCTGCCCCACTCACATACAATTCCAAGTGCTGCATGTCTTATATTGACATGAAAATCCCCCCCCCCCCCGCTCTCTCACTTTGGGCACTTTTCTGCCTCCCTGGATGGCTGGGGACAAGAGTGCCTGAACTGAGGGTAGGGAGATAAGGTGTGGGGTAGCGTTTGTGTGCGTCCGGCATTTGATGTCGGACTTAGGCATGCTCTTGCACTCTGCTTTACATGAGAATGAGGCAGGCAAATGAGTAACCAAACCAAACTTTCACCATCACATTTACTTTGAGCCAGGTTTCTCTGCCCACTCAGCTTGGCCATGCCTATTCCCCCCAGACTCCTTTCAACTTGTCTCCTCTCTGAGACGTGGGCTGTTTCGTGTGATGTTTCACCACCAGAAGCTCAATGCAACATAAGGCTGGAGAGACAAACAAACAGAGGAGCTGTTCCACATAACAAGCGCTCAAACTCACAAATCCCATGGATGGAGCAGGCGGTCCAGGAGGCCCTGGAAGCCCAGGGGGGCCTGGTAGTCCTATGCCAGCATCTCCCTAGAACAAGAATAAATATGGTGAAGTTGTGAGGGGTTTGGAACACACACGTTAAGCTAGGAGATGGTCTGTTTAATGCACACCCGCCTCATGAGCCTTGCTGAGAGCTGGGTGGATGAGCTGAGGGGAGCTGACCCCTCTCAGCTTTGTACACCTGGGGACGCTGTGTGCAGCACCAACATAGATGAGACTTAGCAGACCTACTAGATTTTTTTGTCTAGTCTGAACTGCATTTTTATGGTACGTTTATTGTTATTTTAATTCAACAGTTATGGAACTTTGGTGAATAGTGGTATATAAATATTTTAAATACACAAATAAAGTAAACTCTTGAAGGCCCACTATGAAAAGTATGTGATACGTTTTCATAGAATTGTAGTAGAGTTGAAGGAACTCTTAAGGGTCATCTAGTCCAACGCCCTGCAATTCAGGAATCCCAACTAAAGAATTCCTGAGAGATGACTATCCAACCTCTGCTTAGGGAGTCCATTCCACTGTCCAAGAGCTCTTACTGTCAGAAAGTTCAGTTTTATTCTGAGACTAAAATTGCCTGGACCCCAAACCACAGTTGCCTTAGCTTCCATGAAGGTATGCAGAATAGGGTGTAGTCCAATAAAATGGGACCCATTTCAGAAGTTGTGGTCTCAGAATGTAGACAAGGTACTTGGAGTTCAGCTGACTGCCTGGGTACTCAACTCTGGTTATATGTCTTGCTGGTGTTAAAGACCATGTAGACATTTAAGCCCATTGCTACATACTGAATTTGCTTCTGTAACACTGCTACAAGCCTTTTAAAATGCACTCACAACATCGTCATGTCATGTGGCTTCCTAGGAGATGTGCAGTCATGTGTGGGACCATCTTTCCCTACATGGAAGAAACATGGGAGTGCCTTCTGCCAAAAGCTTCTGTCATAGGTGAAGCCACCTTAATTCACAGGATGCACCAGTTCACATGACGCACGATTCTCATGGCAATGAAACATCACTTAAAAAAAAAATCAAAGCAGTGCCTACCTTTTCTCCTTTAAGGCCAGGTTCCCCCTTTAGCCCTGGAGAGCCCTGAAGTCCTGGTTTCCCCTAAAAGAGAAGGTATATTAACATCTATTTTCCATTAGCATTATTCTGTACTGAAAGGCTGTAATTAAAGTAAGTGTGGTGCGCCAGCAATCCCCTTCCCCCTGCTGCACCAGCCAGTGTGACAGGGAATGGAATCATATTTGGTTCCTGAAGCATCCCACCTAACCTGGGCTGTGGTGGAGTCATATGGACCAGCAGCCAATAGCTCGTTGACTGGCTCCAGTTCATGGACCACCATCATGAATAGCACTGATCCCAGTTCAGAACAGCTGAAGGAGGTTCTGTCTAATGAGGACATTTCCTGGAACCCATATGCCTGGGAATAATATGCTGGTGAATACAAGGCAATGTGCTGAGTACAGAAATTGACTTTTTGAATCATGGCAACAACCTGCAGGTCAATGATATTTTTTATGCAGAATTGAGCACGTTGAAGTGGTCTTGTAAACATATGCCCAGAAAATTTCCTAAAAACATCTTGCAAAAATGGGTTGAATGGAGGCTTGAAAAGTTGCCAAAACATGTGGAAGGATTCAGAACATCTGTTGTTTGATATACCCACATCAATTAATAGTAATACTGCTTTATCTTGTACTTCAGCACGTAAAAATGGTTGTGCTGATTGGCCTGTATTCAGAACCTCCATATATTATTAATTTATTTGACTTTCATAACTATCTTCCTTTCTTTGAGGAGGAGGAAACCTCTCTACAAGGCAGCTGTAGTGTAACTTCCAAGATTACAATTGCCTCCTCCTCTTCCGGCCAACTCACTTCTGGGAGAGGATGGGTCAAGTGGCAATTATGCCAGCAGAAGGAATAAATGCAAGAACTAAGTTCTCCCCCACTACGAAGTGTGTCAGCAGAAGTGGCACCAGCTTCCGAAAATGACTGAGGGGGCCCAACATGGCGTCCCTACTCCTGACATCATGTGCGTAGCGTTGCGAGGAGTCAGAGGGTGGAGTTGAACATGGCGGCAGCATGGCCCCAGAAGCTGGTCGGCCCCCTCCCCCTGCTGCACAAGGGAAAGATAGGCTTTCCAGTGAGTAAGGGATAGGACTTCAGTGGTCTGTATAGCCCATGAGTAGCAGACACAAAGTAAGTTATGCAAAACTGGAAGCATGAGCACATTTGCTTAGTTTGCATAATCTATAGAGGACAAAATTTGGATTTCCAAGGTACAGACTGCTGTTTAAAAAACAAGATACAACATATACACTCTTGCCCATTCAGCACCATACCAATAGTATATGTCATTTGCATAATCTATATAGGAAATCGGAAATCTTGATTTACAGTATTGTTTTAAAAAATTTCCAGTGAAGTTTGTAATATTAAGAAAAATACAGTATCAGAATAAAAGCAAGGATTTCCAGAGCAGTTATATCCACAATTGCTATTTATAGAAGGAAGGGCATGATCCAGATAAAGCTAAACACCTCCACGTTCAAATTTACAAGGCCCTTAACGGCTTGGATCCAGGGCTGCCTCGTGCATTTATTTCTGCCTGCTCACTAAGGTCTTTCTGCCCGCCCCCCCCCTTGACTCAGATGCATGGCCCACATCTCCACCAGGAGCATTTCCTGATCTTATAGCTTTAAGTGATTTCATGTTTACTGTATCTGTTTCATCTTACTGTACACTGCTTGGAAGCTGCAGTGTTAAGTGGTATACATTGTTGAAATAAGTAAGTAACTGAATGCTTGACATTTTACTCATATGGGGAAAAGCAGAATTCTTTGTTGGCAAGAAAGAGAGAGAAAATACCTAGCTTCCACTCAAATAATTTGCTGTCACGATGTGTTGTAGCTTAGATGGCTCTAAAAGGGGATTTGTTGAATTTCATGGAGGATATGTCTTATCGATGCCTGCTATACATCAACAATAGCAACTCCCTGCTCAGGGAAAGCCTCTCTCTGGAATTTTTCTGTTGCTGGGGGGTGAACAGGGGGACGGTTTGTTTTCTTTGTCCTGCTCACAGGATTCCTGGGGGCATCTGGACAGAAGGACTTGGGAACCAAATGCTGGACTAAACTGAAACACTACGTTTTATATACACAAATGCTGGGCACTTGGATAGTGTCATCCATACGTATATCTAGGTTACTTACCGGTAACCCATCTTTGCCAGAAATGCCCTGAAACAGAAACAGAAACAAACTTTACAAAACCTTTGTGAAGAGATTAAAATCAACCGATCAATACTGGCTAGCATTTTATGTTGTATTAACAATAACCTCTTTCTTGTTGCGCTGATAAAATAATTTTCTATCTTTGTCTCCTGCCTACGCTCTCTGCACCAATCCCCACTTTGGGTACCTATAAAACCTACATAACTACCACCAATTGCTGGTTCTCCCTTAAAACGGACTACTGCTTTGACAGAATTTGTCTGCAGCTTGCAGCCCAGCAATATGTGATGAACTGACATGTGTTAACCTCTAAGTCTGGAGCATGCTCAGTCCTTTACTCAAGCAACTCAACAAAGCAAGACATAGCAACTGTATCTGATTTTAGTCAAATGCAGACAGAAGCTTATTAACTAATTCCATATTACAAATCCCAATAGCTAATTCTGTGTTCTGTCAGTAGGCAAATTCAAGATATTTTGGCACCTGAACCGAACCACAAAGTGGCGCTTCCATCCTCACCAGGGAAGAAGAGGTGAGTGAAGATCTACACAGGAACAAGGGAGAATTAAAGATCTACATCATGGGTAGGCAAACTAAGGCCCGGGGGCCGGATGCGGCCCAATCACCTCCTACATCCGGCCCATGGACGGTCCAGGAATCAGTGTGTTTTTACATGAATAGAATGTGTCCTTTTATTTAAAATGCATCTCTGGGTTATTTGTGGGGTATAGGAATACGTTCATTCCCCCCCCCCAAAAAAAATATAGTCTGACTCCCCACAAGGTCTGAGGGACAGAGGACCGGCACCCTACTGAAAAAGTTTGCTGACCCCTGATGTACATCAAGATCTGCTGTCCCTCTGGATCCTGCCCCTGAGGCAGTCACCTTCCCTTGCCTCGTGGGTGAGCCGGCCCTGGACAAACGAGATAATCCACTGACAGATTTGCCACACATTCAGAGTGGTGTGCTTAGTGTTGCGGCTGAAGAAATAAATGGGCTCTGGCAGCAGGCCTAGTAACAAACAGGCTGGGCTGTGTTTGCCTCAGGCCGCCTGAGAAAATGCATCAGGTCTGCTCGGACTGCGTTGACATGTGGGCAGAAGGTGGAGCTGCTCCAGCCCCAAGAATTCTGAAGCAGGAGCCAATATCAAAGGTGGCCTTCACTCACTCCCCTGGCAGCAGCCAGTGTCAAAACATGACTCTGGCCACTCGGACTTCCTCAGAACAAATTAGGAAGCTGCTCCCAGCAGTGGCTTTGGCTGCTGTTGGCACAGCTCAGGGTAAGTTTTGTAGCTACTTTTCCTTCCTGCTTACACATACCAGGAATGGGTCTAAAGTGCTGCTTTGATTGTATATTTGCTAAACGTGCTCAAGAGAAGCCAGATGTGTGCAAGAAGGCAATCTGTGTTATGTTGTTGCTGGTTGAAGGGCTTCAAGAGAGGAAACGGCTGAACAGAACAACCCCTTGTGTGCATACCTTTGGACATGGCCTTACTTGTCTAACTGCAAACCTCAAAAAAGTATCCAATTTAAGCAACACCGCTTTGATTGCCAGTTCAGCTTTTTGAGTGCCACTCTTAACTACCTATTATTTTAGCTGTTTCTGTCCCATCTGTTGGCAGGAAGATGTTTTAAAGAAGGTAGGGCCGCCATATTTCAAAAAGTAAAAACTGAAAGTTGTTGACGCCAAAAACCCCGTGATTTTTTGACTGACTTGTCTAAGGTCCAAGACAAAGTGCTGCCTTTTGGAAATTCCCCCCCAAATGTCAATTTCACCTTTGAAATCCCGGAAATGTCCAGGAAAATCTGGATGTATGGCAGGTTTAAAAGAAGGGGCTTTAAGGGGAGGGCTTGGCTTTCCCTCCTGATGGTTCATGCTGGACTTTAAATCACATGTATCCTGCTTTGTAGTGGACCAGGAAGGCCTGGGCTGGGACCTGCCATCGTCAGGGATATTTGCAGCTTGAGAAGTGCCACTGAATTTTAGGAAACATTTTTAGCTCACTTCTGAAAATCATAGTCTCAGAAAATGACAACTGATTTATATCATACGTGTGCTGAATGAGTTAAAACCAAGAGAGGGCAGACAACAATATTTAAAGGAAGCTGGCAGCAGTGGAAGGAGACTGAGGCAGCAGTGCCAAGAAGAGTCATCACCTGGGACAAATGGTGCTGATGACAGCTAGCCAGGAGCAGCCTAGTTTACAGCCAGTTTACAGGCCTGGGGCCTGCCCTTAAAATCCTGGGCTTCAAGTAAGTGCTGGGAGGCTGGCTGGTCATCATCTAGAAGACCTCTGGGGTCTGTACACCAGGGGATCACAGTATGGTTTCTTTATTTCTCCTGAGGCATGACCATGAGAAACTGGTTCCATGATTGTTTAACCGAGCTGTCAATTAAATGAAAATGCATAATGCCAAACAAAAACATTTCAGACTGAACCTTCAGGTACTACAGGTTTCGAACTATGAGCCCTAGAGGTCAGTACCAGCTCCCTAACCATTGTGTCACAAAAATAACTCTACTGCTTCCTTCAAATTACTGTACTCAATTTGCTGCTCAGCACCAACCTTTCCCATTCACCCTTGGCTCCTTTGGGATGAAGGGTAGGATATAAAATAATAATAACAATATTAATAATGGAGTTAGAATCAAGAGTTTAGCTATAACTAATGCATGATGATTAAAACGCCTCATTGCTTGGTAGGGTTCAGTTAAAATCATTTATCTCACATTGTGTCCATTTTAATTAGTGTCCAAAAGACTTCCCATTTCTGCAATTTTTTCACATCCACGTTCATTTAATACATTGGAACCTTGGTTGTGGAACATAATCTGTTCCAGAAGACTGTTTGACTTCCTAAACGCTCGACAACCGAGGGGCAATTGCCGGTTGGCAAAATCCATTGAAAAATGGAGAAACGCGCCTCGGAAGCTATTCGACTTCTGGGTTGTCGGCATTCGAAAGCCGAAACATTCAACTTCTGAAGCACCAACGACCAAAGTTCCACTGTACTGTTCTTCTTCCTCTTAGAAGCATTTCACTCCTTACCTGCCCTCACTACCCGCAGCCCCTCAATGCCCTCACTGCCCTTTAATTCCACATGTTGTGGCAATCTGCATAGTGTTCTTCACAACATCACAATCTTCTGCCTGATGTGGTGACATCTCAGATGCACAACGACGAAACATATTTTTATGTGTTTATTATTTAAGGACATGGGTTGCCGCAGCCAATGGAATTTAACAACATTGTGTGGACAAATGAGACCAAAGCAAATTAGGACCAAGAAAAGAAAAATGTGCTAAAAAGAAGTAGAAGAGTTTAGATTTGATATCCCGCTTTATCAGTACCCGAAGGAGTCTCAAAGCGGCTAACATTCTCCTTTTCCTTCTTTCCCCACAACAAACACTCTGTGAGGTGAGTGGGGCTGAGAGACTTCAGAGAAGTGTGACTAGCCCAAGGTCACCCAGCAGCTGCATGTGGAGGAGCGGAGACACGAACCCAGTTCCCCAGATTACGAGACTACCGCTCTTAACCACTACACCACACTGGCTCAGCCAAGGGAAGAGAAAAGAGTGTTGAATAACCTTGAAACAGTGCAAATGCACATCAAGGTGAGTATTTTTGTTAGCATTTTATGGCTGTATCCAATTATGCTGCCTCACAAAACCAGAAAACATTCTGCACAGATCTAGTTACAGATAGGTAGCCGTGTTGGTCTGCCATAGTCAAAACAAAACAAAAATTTTTCCTTCCAGTAGCACCTTAAAGACCAACTAAGTTAGTTCTTGGTATGAGCTTTCGTGTGCATGCACACGAAAGCTCATACCAAGAACTAACTTAGTTGGTCTTTAAGGTGCTACTGGAAGGAAAAAAATTTTTTTTGTTTTGCACAGATCTAGTGTTCCATGAGAGAGCAATACTTACAGGTTTACCATCCAGTCCAGGCTTTCCAGGAAGCCCAGGTTGTCCAGCAGTCCCGGGTTCTGCTTCATCCAGGCCTGCTTTTCCTGGTGGTCCTGGTGGTCCTTCCTCTCCCCTTTCACCTTTTTCACCTTTTTGGCCCTTCAGGTAGAAAATATACAGTTATGGCTATGAGCCTAAACTTATTTATTTGGAACCCATCCCCATTTGGAACAAATGGGTTTGCTTCTGAATAAACATGGCTAGAACTGGACAGTGAACTTTATTTTTGTACTTTAAGGCATAACTCAAATTAAAGAGACTGTGCAACCTAGGTAAGGGATGCTTTGGCGAGGGTGGGGTGGGGGGTGCAGCAGGGGCAGAGCAGGACTTCCCTATTTGCCACAAGCAGTGAAACAGGACAAGCCACCCCTGATTTGGAGTTACATATATTCATGCACAATTGTGTGGAAGAAAGCTGTTAGTGTGAAACATCCCTGGCATATGCTGCATTCTGTGGGGAGGGCAGCCGATTCCCCACACCAGCCCCTCCAAGGAAGGAATCCAAGGACAACTTTAGACCACAATCCGAAACACGTTTACTCAGAGGTAAGCCCCACTGAGTCCAGCAGGTCTGATTCCCAAGTAAGTGGATGACGGTTTGCAGCCTTACTCCTGCATGAAACCATACTTGCCTTTTCTCTGCCTGTAACTTGCAGAAAACCATCAGGAGGCTCAGGTGTTGTTTTTAATATTTCCTGAGCCATAGTGGTAAGTTCACTTTCCTCTTTTCTGATTTCTGTAGTGGTTAAACCTAAAGGGGGGTGGGAGGCAGAAATTGCATGCGTCATAAAAATATGCAAGAGACTGCATAATAAAACATCATCTGTCAGGAATGACATAATGGTGTTGATTTGGTTCATCTGGGGGGCGGGGGGCGGGGAGCACTGAAAAAAATGACAGTAAATGACAATACAAAAAAATTAAGCAAAAGACAAATTCGAAGCTGAAAACAACTGTGGGTTGTTGTTTTTTAAAGGTAGTGTTTAACTAAAATGATCATAACACTCTAAGCTACAATTAAACTGACACAAGCAAAGAGTTTAAAATTACAGTGCCTTGTTTTTGGACTTTAGTTGGTCCCAAAGTTGCTTCTAAGAGATGGTGGCCTGAGAACTCCATCTCTTCAGAATGAGGTGCTGTGGTTGGCGGGGCTCGTACAGGACCAGCTGTTGTTTCTTCAGATACATTCTCAGTCAGGTGCTAGACAAGAATGCAAGGCAAATGTTATCTGGATATTATTACTGGGAAAACACATTGTTGTGAGAGGCAGAGCATAAATCTGCGTGCTTCGTTCTTTTTCAAGGTACTTTTGGATCCATGACAATGCTATCCCCCCCCCTAAACATCACTTACTTTGTAGATAATAATCGAATAAACAATCAAAAGTGTGTGAAATGGAGGGTGTGGTTGGCCCATAGAAGTAACTTTGTTGAGCTAACACACCCTCTAAAGGTAAAGGTAAAGGGACCCCTGACCATTAGGTCCAGTCATGACCGACTCTGGGGTTGCGGCGCTCATCTCGCTTTATTGGCTGAGGGAGCCGGCATACAGCTTCCGGGTCATGTGGCCAGCATGACTAAGCCGCTTCTGGCGAACCAGAGCAGCACACAGAAACACCGTTTACCTTCCCGCCGGAGCGGTACCTATTTATCTACTTGCACTTTGACATGCTTTCGAACTGCTAGGTTGGCAGGAGCTGGACCGAGCAACGGGAGCTCACCCCGTTGCGGGGATTTGAACCACCGACCTTCTGATCGGCAAATCCTAGGCTCTGTGGTTTAACCCACAGCGCCACCCGCGTCCCTAACACACCCACTAAGTTAGAAGTAATACCAGCGGAGGCTGGT
Source organism: Podarcis raffonei (assembly GCF_027172205.1). Taxonomy (NCBI): domain Eukaryota; kingdom Metazoa; phylum Chordata; class Lepidosauria; order Squamata; family Lacertidae; genus Podarcis; species Podarcis raffonei. The sequence goes on along the minus strand of NC_070614.1, from coordinate 3,932,393 downwards.
TCATTAGGGCAATTACCAGTGGGAATTGTAAGCAAAAAGTGCAAAAGTTTCCTCCAAATTCACAAAACTCTTAAAGCCGCAGACTTTTCTGTTTCCCGCACACTCCTGAGCCCTCCATTCAAACTTAGAGAGGTACATATTTCAGTCAATCTCCTGTTCTCTGCCAATCAGCTCTTTGCCCTGTTCAGCCAGTCCCAATCCAAAACATTGCTATGGCCAGCAGGTCCCTTCCATTGATCTCCAAGCAGAACAATTCCTTCTAGAGGGATATTTCCCTTGCCTGAAAAAGCGGACATTTTTATGAGCTAAAAACACCTGTGTATGAAAAACTTAGTGCAATTATGTTTGTTACAGGAGCATTTGCAAAGTGATCTAGGCAACAGTGGCACCAATAAGCAGCCTGGCAGCTGGGTTGTGTAAAAGTATGGGCCTTCATTTGCTTCACTCTAGGCTTCCAGCTTTGGACAGCTTGCTTGGTTGTTTGCAATGCTCCTGTGTGAACATCCAGTTTCCAAAAGCATCTGTTGGGTGACTCTGCTGGCTATTATATACAGTCTTGAGCTCTGCTTTGGCATTTGGCAAGGATGAACACACTGAGATCCAGTGAGCATTCTCTGCAGCCAGTATATAAATCCAGGGACTTGTTGGCATGTAGACACTTCACAGCTGGCAAAAACGTTTTAAGTTTCGTTAGCGGCAGCATAAATCTTGGGAAATTCAACGCACTGAAGTTCTCTCTAGCATGCCCTTTTAAGTCCATGGGTATTTAACATACCACTTTTTTAAAAATGAAGCTATGAATCCTGCTCAAAGAAAAAAAAACTTTCCCATTAAATTCTTACAGCTTTAAGAAACAGATCACTTCACGAGGCTTTCTGGCTTATGATTGTTTGGCTTCAAAATCTACACAATGTAAAACATGGGGTGATTATTGCACACAAAGAGCCTTAGTGTAGCTGTAACGAGGGCTTCACACAAACTGCTCTTTGTCTGGAGGCAGAATGAGGGGCAGAAGACAGTTGCCAAAGGAGCGAGTGAAGAGGCTACATATAGGATAGTACTTGTCTTTAAGCCATGTAATCACTTCTCCTCTCAGCTTCATTCCTTGGTATTGCATTAGTTCAGTGTCTGCCTCTGCTGGGAAAGTATTTTATCCCTCTGAAGTATCTTAAGGGAGACCCGTCAAGATTCAACTTGATTCCCTGATGCAATATACAAAAAACCTGAAGCCTAGAATCTACATGCTAGCACATTAGAGCACATTATAGTTCATATTAATATTATTCCCTACTTTAAATAACTATTATAAATAAGTTAGGCAGCGGACAAAGGGAAAATCCTAATCTTTATGGAATCATTCACATTACTGGATAGGAAAAGCACAGTGTACAAAATGCATTTCTGTATATATAAATGTTTAGACTAACATAGTCTATCTTTATTTTTGCCTAACAAATAATTCTGATGCAATTCTGGAGCTCCCTGCTCTACGAAAAACAACTGGCGAATTTTAAGGGAAGCAAAAATGGCTTGGTGAGAGTAGTAAAACTTGCCAGTGGGGTGGAGGTGGGATTCCACATACCTGTATTCTATTCAATTTCAAGGTGATTGGGGCAGGTTGTAGCAATGGTATAACATGGAAAGAAGTCATCACCCACCATTAATTAGGGTATGCTTCCAGGTATCATTCCAATTAGCAACAATAGTGTCCAAACAGAAATTGCAACCAAAATATCTGATAGAAGAACTTCCTGCTGTAGGTTTTGAGTGTCCCTACTGCTGTGATTCTGTCTCTCATACCATTACAAGGTGATTGGAACGAGAATTTCACCCACTAGAACATTTGGGTGGTGGGTCGGTGGCTGTCGGTCAGTAGCAAACCATTGTAAGTGGAAACATCGTAACTATCCCAAACTATTACTTGTAGGTACAGAGGACGGATTTTCTGGGAATGAGAAATAACCCTTTTAATGTCATTTACTTATTTATCTATTGAATTTATATACTGCCCTATGCCCAAAGGTCTCAGGGTGGTCATGAACCATATTTACAACACAAACAACAGAAATGATGTTTTGAATTAAAGTTAAATTGGTATAATAATAAGCATATCATTTTGGCTTTGCCAGCTATGACTTTCAGTGCATAGAACATTATTTTGCACATTAATAGGAAGCCACTACAATAAAGCCAGTGGTGCCTACTTGAATAAAATATTGGGGGAGCCCAGGTAAGTCCCGCCCTGCATAGTCGTTCACATGACACGGTGCATGCACACCAATTGAGCAGCAATGCTCATCAACTTTGCCCCGCCCCCGGCCCCCTCAAATATTTTATTGGGAGAGCAGGCGAAGACCCCTTGGCCCCTAGGAGTTGGCTCCAGTGGATAAAGCTGAACAAGATCTAAATCATTCCTCTTCTCCCAGGCCATTGGCTAATTAAAAATCTATGGCCCTTTAAATGGCAGTATTGCTTTTGGTTGTTGTCATCCACAGGAGGAGGAATGACTGCTGGGGGCAGCACAGAGAAAAGAAACTCCATGGTGCATCTGCAGCAGCACTGCCGGATGCCTTCATCTGCCCCAGCTGCAGCAAAACATGTCTCTCCCTTATCAGTCTCTACAACCACAGCAAGTGCTGTAACTCACCCATGCTTTGACTTCACCCCCAAAGGCGCAATTCTCATTGTCTCCTGAGACAGACAGACGCCAACAACAAAAAGTTATGATGCCATGTATTTTTGTGTTTTTACACTGTCAATTGTCCTATGATCCTTGGATGAATGGCAGTGTAGAAATTTAATAAATAATCACTATCATAATACTTACTGGGGCTTGTGAGGGCCGAATGATTTCTTGCGTCTCAGGGACACCCTCCTGTTCTTGAATGCTGTTGTAGCCACTGCTTTCTCCTGAAGCCTATGCGAAACGGGCAGGCCACAAGGAAGAATTTAGGTCATGCCCACATGAGGAATTCCATAAGTAATGAGTGTGTGCAAGCCTTAGCAATTTGCACAGACACATGTGTGTTCAAAGCATTAATTACTTCATTAAGTAAGATAGAAGAATAAATCCTAGACTATCCATCTCTGGTGCAGTCAGCTGTTGCTGCATGTAGTTCCAAGTTGATACTCAATGAAGACAACCCTTGTAAAGAATCATTAAACCAAACATGCATCAAACAATTTAGCCTGTTGCAGCAAAAAATGAGTGTGCAAGACCTTGCACAATTTCATCTCACCCATAACTGGTGAAGCCAAAACAGGCACCTCCCCCCAGCTGCTTTCCTACCCGGGGGTGTGTGTGGAAATCAAGGTTTGTGGCCCTCAGCTGAAGAGCTGGGCACACTGGGAGCTGTAAGCAACTTTTAATAAAAAGCGAGGACTCCTGCTTTTGTTGTGGAAACAGCTGTATCAAAACCAAGCTTCCAATCCTTGTTGTAACTGCAGAAAACGTGTGCAGGGAAGTACTCACATATGGGTCATCATCCTCACACTGGTCCTCAGTAGCTCTTGGATCCGATTTGATTGTGAGCTGCTGGATGGAGCCCTGAAAGGAAGCAGAAGAGCCAGTCAAGGTGACATTCTGTGTAACAAATCCCACCAAGAGCATGGGACTGGACACTTTGGGTGGTGGCTGCTGTCTTTGAAAAGAACGGATGTAGGTTCTTTGTAGGTCTGTTAGGTCCAGTCGTGACCGACTCTGGGGTTGCGGCGCTCATCTCGCTTTACTGGCCGAGGGAGCCGGCGTACAGCTTCCGGGTCACGTGGCCAGCAGGACTAAGCCGCTTCTGGCGAACCAGAGCAGCGCACGGAAACGCCATTTACCTTCCCACCAGAGCGGTACCTACTTATCTACTTGCACTTTGATGTGCTTTCGAACTGCTAGGTGGGCAGGAGCAGGGATCACTGAGTCCAGACAGAGGTTAAAGGTGAACAAAAAAAGTTTATTTTACAAACATTAACAAGTTAATATTTGTAAAATAATATTCTGGTCAGTTTCTTAACTTTAGTTTCTTTACCGGCCTATACCTTCCTAGTACCTTCTGACTGATTATCTCAACTGTTTGACTGACTCCTCTTAACAGATTCTCTCCCTCTCTCCCACCAGACTAGCCAACCCACAGACCTATCTTCTCTGTCTCTTCTAACTCCTGACTGTCTTCTCAACCACCCTAACTCTAACTCCTCCAAAAAACCCCTCTGTGCTTAAAACCTTATACACAGTTAACTCTGCTCCTTGGGTTCCCATTACAGTGGTACCTCAGGTTACATATGCTTCAGGTTACAGACTCCGCTCACCCAGAAATAGTACCTCGGGTTAAGAACTTCAGGATGAGAACAGAAATCGTGCTCCAGCGGTGCAGCAGCGGCAGGAGGCCCCATTAGCTAAAGTGGTGCTTCAGGTTAAGAACAGTTTCAAGTTAAGAACGAAGCTCCGGAACGAATTAAGTATTTAACCCGAGGTACCACTGTAGTTAGTCATTTTACAATTAGTTAACCCTTTCCGTATTGTCAGAGGCTCAGGAGCAGAAGAGCAGGGGAGAGAGCAAATAGAGAGCGGAGGAGAGGAATCAGAGGGGAGCGTAGGGGAATATGACAGTGACCCGAGAGATTCCATGAGCTTCTCCAGCGAATCAGAAGATTCCCAGAAGGGGGCGCCTATGGTAAGGGCGAGGGGGGTCCCAGGGGGGATGCACCATAAACAAGGGACCAGAAGGGACTCCCAAGGGAGCAGCGGAGGATCAGGACCAGCTCCCCCACCAGAGCGCAGTGGGGGGGAAGAGTCACATGAGTCAGGACCAGCTTCTCCTCCAGCGGGGAGAGAAGATGAGTCAGGGGTAACCACGCCCCCATCAGGAAGTGGGGAAACGGAGGGAAGGCCAGGTCCAGCTAGCCTCCCCGAAAGAGGGAGCAGTGACACAAGTGTAACGGTCAGAAGGAGAGCGGGAGGCTGCGCGCGCGCGCCAAGTTCAAATGTGGAGGAGCGCGGGACAGCAGAAAACCCGGATTGGGAGCCAGGTCCTAAAGCCCGAAGGAGGGGGGGGGAAGAGTCAGGGGACTCAGCGTCAGAGGAATCTAGGAGGGCTGAGACTCCAACTAGCAGGAGGACCCAGAGAAAGAAGGAACAGAGGAAGAGGTGGAGTAAGGCTAGAATCTTAAGCTGGTGTCAGGGGGGAGGAGATTCAGATGGAACTTCTACGGTCTAAGGCATAGACGTAGCGTTGCGCGCTGTGCGTCTGGAAATGAAACTGAACTTCAATACAGACTTTTTTACTTGAGGAAGAAGCAGCGTTGGTCTTGTGTGAGCTGGGACCTTGGGCAGCGCTGACACGTATGAACCCGGTATGATGTCACACACCTAGGAGGGCAAACGCCACGCTGCCCTTCCTTCAAGGAATGCAGGACAGCGTATTAAAATAGCATGGCAGTCCAGAGCACCTTTGGTGCACATGTGCTTTTGGAAGTAACAAGTCTGAGGAGCTTTTACAACTGAGAATCTGTCAAAGGGAGGTAGGGAAGGCAAAGGAGAGAACAAAGTGCACTAACATGCACCAAAATGCACTTATATGCAGGGGCGTAGGAAGGGGGGCGGGGGGCGGTGCGCCCCAGGTTCCATCATGGAGGGGGGTGTCAAAAAGGAACAATTACTGCCCTACTCTAGGGCGGTTCATAAAAAACTTTTTTTTAAAAAAAAATGCCAGCTCCAAAGGTCTTATCTTACTACACTAGGGATTATATAGCTATATCTGAAATTTCATGCATATGAGTTAATATCTTGACCCTCCTCCACGTAAATAGCTGTTTACTTGGCCGTTTTTCTATGTCGTGAGGGCTGAAATTTCAATTCAGTGGAGCCAAAACACAATCCATTCTGTAGATTTAAGTACAGTATCTGTCCACAGTCGCCTCCTTGTTATCAGAGGCCCATAATCCACATTCCTTTGTAAGAAAATATGGAATAATGTAAAACTATTTTTGCAGACAAAAAAAAAATCAATGGGGGGGGGGCAAGAAATTTTCCGCAGCAGGTACCACCTGACCTTCCTACGCCTCTGATTCCATGTACCTTTTCACATGTATTCAAATGATTCAAATGATCGACTGATTTGTATACCAACGTTTTTAGGGAGCTTGGAGTGGCAAATATAGTCCCCCTCTATCCCCTCTTTCCATTTTATCCTCACAACAGCTCTATGAGTCATCTTACGCTGTATGTTGAATGCCCCCCTGCACATTTTTGTAAAAGGTGGGGGGAAAGGTTAGTTCAACTTTGAGTATACGGGGAAGTATTTTGTGAATGGGAAATCAACAAATACACCCTACAAATAATAATAATAATAATAATAATAATAATAATAATAATAATAATAATTATTATTTCACCTGCAGTTTAAAATTCTAGAAATGTACCTGTGAGTACTGTCACACACAAAAAGCACTGTAACATAACCTACAATTCTAGTTATAGGTAGGTAGCCGTGTTGGTCTGCCATAGTCGAAACAAAAAATAAAAAAATCCTTCCAGTAGCCCCTTAGAGACCAACTAAGTTTGTTATTGGTATGAGCGTTCACGTGCATGCTCTGAAGAAGTGTGCATGCACACGAAAGCTCATACCAATAACAAACTTAGTTGGTCTCTATGGTGCTACTGGAAGGAATTTTTTTATTTTTTATAACCTACTATTTCCATGATGGCATTATGTTCTGTATTCCAAAAGTATGGAAGAATTGGGAACTCTCAACCTGCATGGATAAAATCTGCTCTTCTTACCACACATTTCCAACCTTGTCCTGTTTTAATATATCGGTTTAATTTAATGGTATATCAGTTTAATTTACCAGCTGATACCATCCTAGATGGTCTATAAGTCCATAACTGTTTCAACAAATCTGTTCTAATTTCAGAGCCAATTTCCCTTCCCATTTTCTCATGAAGCTACTATTCTGTATCTGAAATCATATAATAGAATTTGCCTATAGTACCTCTTCTCTCTTCACTTATGAACAGTATTTCATGTTTATTTTCTGTCCTTAGTGCGCCATACTTCCTAAGTATAGAATTTAATCTGGGGGAGAAATGAAAACATTGTGGGTCTTATTTCCCTCATTATTTTGCAATTTCCTTGTAGGACAGGTCTGCTCACCCTCTCACTACGGCGACATTGAGGGATGGCAGAAACTCCTTCAAGGCCCCAGTGAAGGTGGCTCAGGATCAGTGCCCAGTCCGGATAGGTGGCAGGGGCGTAGGCCTGCACCGCCTATCAGGAGCAGGATCCAAACCTGCACCCAGGATTGGCAAATGGGGGTGCAGGTTGTTAGGATTGTCCTACTCTCATGTAGGACCTTAGTAGAGACACACGCCCAACTAGCCAGTTCTCTCCCTCCTGGTTGGTTGTTTGGGAGCTTCAAAAGCTTTCTTCAGCCTGAACATCACAGCGACTGATACCAAAAGGCATTGGCACACTTATGAACCTGCAGAGTATTGCAGTTTGTGTAACAGAACTCAGTAGCACAGCATTTTGACTAATCTACTTTATTTACGTATAATACACTCGGAGCATTCTGACTTAGCTCCTTCCTCTTTCTCATCAGACAGCAAAGAGAAAGAGAACAAGGGACAATCGTTCCACTTCACGGAACACAGTAACACAAAACTTCCTGTCTCCGTCACTTCCCACACTGTGGAATGAAAACATACACCGTCATGTGATAGACGACAATCTCATGACTGCAAACATGGAGCAAGAATCCTAACACAGGTTTGGATGTGGGCTGGGCCAGGGGGTGCAGATGAGGAAGCAATAAGGTTTCCCTCAGGTCCACACCTGGGCCATTTAAGCAGCCCGCATTTGGGGTCCTCACCTGGGTTTTTCCCTCATCAAGGACACAAAATCGCATATGAGTATATGCAGATTCATGTCCTCTTTTTTGAGTGGAACAGAAGACTCAATCCAGACATACATGCATTGAGCCTAGAAAATCCTGTTGGCATCTTTGTGTTCTGTTCTGGTCACCACACCTCAAAAAGGATATTGCAGAGCTGGGAAAGGTGCAGAAAAAGACAAGCAACCTTGTCAAGGTATTGGAGCAAATCTTAACATTTTGGACACTTTTGGAAGTAAAGGGGAACATGACAGAGGTCCATAAAACTATGCACAGTGTGGAGAAAATAGATAGAGAATTTTTTCTCTTCTCACACAACACTCAAGAGTCACCCAATAAAGCTGAATCCTGGAAGATTTGGGACAGACAAAAGGGAGTATTTCTTCACACAGCACATGGTTAAACAATGGAATTTGCTACCGCAAGATGTAGTGAGGGCTGCCAACTTGGGGATTAGATACAATTGTGGAGGATAAAGCTGTCAGTGACTACTAGTCATGAAGGCTATGCACTGCTATGGATAGAAATAACCTATTTCCAGTGCATGTCATAATTAAGTTCCATCTCATTTCTTCACTAATGTGCAACTGTTTTTTAAAATATAAATGTCCATATGAAAATTTGAAAATACCTATTTTATCATAAAATAGTTAAATCTCAGTATATGCCTTTCTAAACATATTTTATATATATAAAAAACACCATTTTAAAATGCATTTGGGTGTGTTTTTGAGCAAAGTTCAGGGAAGTGTGAAACAGAAGGGATAATTGCCTTCTGATCCCTCTATCAGAATGGTATATGGAGACTGGGTCAGTTCACTTAAAAATGCAGACCCTCCATCCCCTGCTAAGATTCTCTTCCCTACATAAACACCCTTAGTAACGAATAGTTTGCCTTCCAGGTGCCAGTATTAATTCTCCTTGTCTCAAGAACCATCAGGGCCAGCCCTACCATTGGGCGGAATGAGACAACTGGCTGAGGCAGCAGATGCTGAGGGTCAGGGAGCAGGCAGAGCTTTGTGTGCCAAGCTGGCTTGCTGCCTATTGGTGCAGCGGATGAAGCTGTCCCAATACCAGTGCCAGTACGGTCAGCTTCTGTACGTGGAATGGGGGGGGGGATGTGCCGCCATCTTGCCCTTTTCCTTGGGCATGTCTTGGGCTGGCCCTGAGAGCCATGGACCAAACCTCTTTCCTGTAGAACCGCTGTGATAGACTAGCTGCAGAATAATCCACACATTTACTACATGGTGTACTTACGGTGAATCTTTCCAGTCCTGTCGCTCCAGCATTGCCAACAAATATTCCTGAGCTCGATTCAAAGAGCAAGGGCTGATCTGATCTCTGAAACTGCACCCTGTGATATTCCTCGCAGTCCATAAACAATGCAATGTCATTGCCCTGGACAGCTATTGTAAAGCGATTCCACTTGTTGGTCATCACTGGGACTTTAAACGAAGCAGCTTCTCGGGATATGTAGGAACCTGGTTCAGTGTAGTACATAATTATTCTCTGGGTGCTGTCATCCACAGGCGATAGTCTGACTCCCAAATAAATTGTCTTCTGAAAGGCATCCGTTACAGCGAACAAGACACCTCCACGGTCGCTGTTTGGTTTGACGGTGACGGCGATAGCAAAATCTCTGTAGAAGGGTTGAGGTATCAGAGTCCTTGTCAGACGGCCAATGTTAGCCTCTGGCCCAAAACTGTATGCTGGGAACCCTCCATAACCGGTAATGAAGGAGACAGAAGGTGGCAGTGGGACTCCTATTAGTTCGGTGAGATCAAGGTGCTCCTTGGACCCTCTTTCTGTAACACAAAACAAAAAGTATTATTAGTAAGAGCATGCAGTCAGGATTCTATCCAACTTTTCAGGAAGAGCCATAAGCTTGTTCCAACCTTGCCAAATTCTCCTGACCAGTGAGAGAAAAGGCACTCAGATGGTTAAGCAATAGACATTTTTTCATTTTTTTTATACTGTTAAATGTCATGTAACTTTAAACGTAGACCATTGGTACTGAGCTTCTGTTGCCTTTTGTTTCTGTGTTGGTTTTCATCCTTCCCTGGGACCTGGGCACCCACAGCTCCCCTTGCAAAATACCAGGAGGGGGTAATGAGTAGCAGAGAACCAGCAAGTGTGTGTGCTTAACCCATTCTTTCTCTTCTCTGGGCATCAAGAGATGGTGGGACAGCTGATCTACAGAGCAGATCAGTCACAGAAGCACCCCCCACCTGCCATTTCTTTGCTGCACATTCCCTCTGACACATACAGTGGTACCTCGGTTTTTGAACACCTTGGTTCACGAACCACTTGGAACCCGAACGCTGCAAACCCGGAAGTAAGTGTTTCGGTTTTCAAACTTTTCAGAAGCCGAAAGTGCTCCATTTTGAGTCCCTCTGTGTTTCCTGTTGTGCTGCTAATTTGCGTTCTCCCATTGTAATTCAAGCCTTCCATTTCCGATTGCAGTGTTCTAAGGTGATATTTGGAGCTTATATTTGGTGCTTTTTTTTTTTGTTAGTTATTTTGCGTTTTTTGTTTTGAGGCTTTTTCAGTTAATTTGTTTTTGGGACTGTGTGGATCCCAGTTCAGCTACTGATTGATTGATTGATTGACTGATTGATTGTGTGACTGCAGAAATGGATAAAAAAAGCCCCCCATCCAAACAATGACTATCATCAGTGAAGGTAAGAAAAAAAGTAATTTTAATTTTTATCATCTACAATACTGTTTTATTTATTTTATAGTACAGTACCTTGATTATTGCTTTCATTTTATGGATCAATGGTCTCGTTAGATAGTAAAATTCATGTTAAATTGCTGTTTTAGGGGTTGTTTTTAAAAGTCTGGAATGGATTAATCCGTTTTGCATTACTTTCTATGGGAAAGCACGCCTTGGTTTTGGAACGTTTTGGTTTTGGAACAGACTTCCAGAATGGATTAAGTTTGAGAGCCAAGGTACCACTGTAGTTCCACCCTTGCTGTATTGCACTGTGAACCAAGCATTGAACACGGTCTGAAAACCGTGCTCCAAGGCAAGTGGTTCTGCTGTGAAGTTACAACATTTCTGGCACATAGCTTGGTGCACTGATCTCTTCCCTCAGACCGCAGCTCTCCCTCTTCCTTAGAAACACCCTCATTTCCCTTCATTCAACAGAGAGGTGGTAGAACCGCTGGCTGCCAATGCTCTCAGGCTGTCCCTTCTAAAAATTGGGGAAACCTGATTGCATGTTGCACTTGTGGTTTTCAAAGAACTCTTTGGCACTGACAAATCTAGTACAAAATCAGGGCGACCAGGAGATTTGGGGTTATCTGGAATGACTCAAAGAGTAGAAATGAAACACCGGCTCAACTGGTGTGAGGGAAGGGCTGGCCAAAATCTGTTGCTAATACGTTTGAATGTATGGCTGGCAGCACAATCTTTACAAGGTTTCCTTTTGTTTAAATTACACACAGCAGAGTACAGGAAAGTGCAGTCTAATCCCCTGCATTATAGAACAGCTTTATATTAATCCTTTGGAACACATAATCCAGCTTGTCTACATAGTTTGAAATGAAGCAAGAAAAAAATATGCAAGTATAGACTGTAAGGGAAAAGGCAAAATGGAAAGATTTCATCCTTGGAGTGTATTAAGTTTCTGGAATTCTCTTCATAAATCCCACTAATAGACAGACAGGTTTATTTCATGCATTTTGAACTGTTTTATTTAGCTGGTAGTACTTTCCCAATGTCTTATATTGTGATTTGATTTAAAAATAATAATTGAATGCCTGTATGGAGTAACTTAGCTGCAGTTTTTTGAAGGTTTCCCAGTGATACCAATAACACATCATCATAATGCCATAAATTAATAAATATTAATCTGATAAGGTCATGGAGAATATCAGCATTTCTCTCAAATAAATTAATATAACAATGAAAGAGAAGTCTTGCCTTCATTGGCACATAAGCATAGAAGGTATGGTGCCTCCCCAGCAGAACGTAAGATTAGGGCAGGTTGGTATATGGAAAGACTTTCCATCAAGTATTCTGGTCCCAAGCTGAATTATTGACACATGCTGCTGTGGTACTGCAATCCCCGTAATTAAATAATGTGGAATTTTTCATTAGTGTGTCATTTTTCCTGAATGAGAAGATGGTGGTGATTCTTTTAAAGTATTTGATACACTGAGATCCAGGTCCTTTGGCAGTTCCCTCATTGTGAGAGGCAAAGTTACAGGGAACCAGGCAGAGGGCCTTCTCGGTAGTAGCACCCTCCCTGTGGAATGCCATCCTGTCAGATGTCAAGGAAATGAACCACTATTTGACTTTTAGAAGACATCAGAAGGCAGCCCTGTATCGGGAAGCTTTCACTGTTTGATGTTCTACTGTGCTTAATGTTTTTAATTTGTTGGAAGCCACCCAGAGCAGCCGTGGCAACCCTGTCAGATGGGCGGCATATATATAATAAATGATTATTATCAAAATTTATATACTGCTCACTCAACAGAAAACCTCTAACAGGTTTACAAACAAAATGCTCTAAACAGGATCATTATAGCCATCACACAAATTTTGCAGAGAAACCAATAATTAATCTTCCAACTTTTAAACAAACGAAATGAAGCCATAGGAACATGAAGACATACTAAATTTAATTGTGGGAGCGGCGAGCCCCCCCCCCGAAGTTAGAAGTTATCCACTTTGTCCTCTGTGCCATCATGCCATTTTTCATCATTTAAATAATGGGTAGGCAAAACTAAGGCCCGGGGGCCAGATCCGGCCCAATCGCCTTCTCAATCCGGCCCCCGGACAGTCCAGGAATCAGTGTGTTTTTACATGAGTAGAATGTGTGCTTTTATTTAAAATGCATCTCTGGGTTATTTGTGGGGCATAGTCCAGCCCACCACAAGGTCTGAGGGACAGTGGACCGGCCCTCTGCTGAAAAAGTTTGCTGACCCCTGATTTAAATCAATCCTTCAAAACTGCTGACTGCTCCATAGTAGAAAAATTACCGTAAGTCTTCTGAGAGGAGAGCTTTTGAATTTGGGTGTAGGGAAAAGGTCATCTGAAACTACCTCCCTTGGCCCCCAAAGCTTTATTTCAAGGGAAGATATGTGCTGGCACTCATCATGAAGTTGCTACAGTAAGTGCCACACTTTTCACATTGGAGGGAGGTGCCAGTACGGAGTACCCATGAGTACCCCCAGAAAAAAGCATTGCCATTTCCCCTCCAGAAGTCTCTTGGGAACTGTGCTACATGATGTCATTGCACCAGGCACACACGGCAGACACAAAGAGCAAGGCCACCACTGGTAAATTAGTCTCCCCACCTCCGAAACGTTAACCCTCTTAAAAGCTCTGCTAAAATACCTCCCCAAATTTTGCCACTTACAAATGACTGGCAAAATTGCAAGTACGTTTTGCCTCATTGCTAAGCTAAACCCCAATCAAATTAGCATCATCCACCACAGCTGCGTTTGTGGCGGGAGGAGGGAATGAATCGGCAAACCAACCGTGGACCTCTCAGCATAATATACATAGTTTGGCCTACTGTGCCAGTCTTTTCTGAGCCGTGAGTGGTCCTAGCCAGCCTCGCCTCATCCACAATGGCACCCATGCTTTGTATAAGGAAACGCATATGGACCCTACAGCCTGCCAATATGGCTGACTACAATTTCTATGACCAGAGCTGTTTCCCATGCCTGGGCAGTCCTTGCTGAACACTAATGCAACATCCGTGAGGGGTGGGGCACATGGCCTGTGGTTTCAGAACACCAAGCATTACTGGAGAAAGGGATGCTACAATGGCTTCCACTATACTGAGGTTACAGCAGGTAATAGCAAAAAAGCCCTTTGATGTGTGTGGGGGTGAGAAACAGAGACAGAGTGGGGTGCGTGTGTCTTTTGATACAACCCTATCCCCACGGCTTAAGGTAGGTAATAACATTCATTGCAATTCATTTGCATAATAAACCTGCTGAATAGAAAGGCAACTTATTATTCCAGTCTTACAAAAGAGCAACGGAGGGGGAGGGCTTGCCCATAATTCCATTTCTCCTGTCCCTAGAAAGCACGGGTCTGAGTGGTTTTCCATTTGTCCTGCCACTTTCCCCAGGAAAAGCTGCTCTTTACTGCTGAATTGGAACAAACGTCAACCCGCAGAAAAACCAATGGATGTTTATTTTGATTTAGTGTTAAATAAGTTCACCAGATTACGACTCCACTGCTCTTAACCACTACACCACACTGGCTCTCCAAAACTGCTCTTTAGTGCTGAATCGGAACAAACGTCAACCTGCAGAAAAAACCAATGGATGTTTATTTTGATTTAGTGGTAAATAAGCAGTGTGTTTCTCTGGGAGGGGGAGATCAGTGGGGCAAGCAGAGGTGTGGACTTCTGAGAAATAATGACCTACACAAGACCACCCAACAACTGATCAGAAATTGGAATCAAGGTCTCTCTCCGCTGATCACAAGAAAACCAGCAGTCCACTTTGCTGGGGCAATCTCTTATTTTACAGCTAATGTACCTGCTTTCTTCTGTTTCCACATATTTATTTTCTCCGCTGTTCTGTACTCCAGATCCAATTCCATAGGTGTTTTCCTAGGAAAATGCACGGCTATTTTTCCAGGAGCTAAAGTAGGTTTGGAAGGTACACCAGCAACACGTGGCGCCATGCCAGGGGTATCCCATGCTGCTGGAACTGCTGAGCGGGCCCCAGTCTCCCTCAATGCCCAGCCACTGGTTGAATATATCCTTGGCGTGGGAGAAGTAACAGGACTGGCAGTCACTGGCAAAGGTGAAATAGCCGTCCCAGGAGAGCCCCACAGCCGTTGCCACCACCATTGTCCTTGTACCAGGCCAGATGGCATTAGGAGAAACAGCCAGGCAAGTTTAGCAAGCATCTTCCTTTTCAAAGCCGGCACACAAAGGGTCAAAATTCCTTTCTGCTTCAACATCTACAACTGGCCTGTCAGAGTGAAAAGAAGCAACTTCATCCTTCTGCCTGTTTTAAAAAAGCTCCATCTCCATATTATTCTCCGTGTATCAGCTTTTTGATGGAAGGACGGTGGGAGGCGAGCCCTCCGCAAAATCCAACTGGTCCTCTTAAATGGTTCTAACAAGCTCCATCCTTCTGCAAAGCCTGTTAGTTAGCAATTTCCTTTCTCATGGAAATGAAGAGTTTGCCAGCCAGTATTAGGAGTCGTCTTTTGTGTTTACCAATCGCAGTGAAGGGGGCCAGTCTGCCTCCCTCCCTGATCCCAAATCTTTGCCTCCTAAGCAGTTTCAGAGAATTCCATCACGTGTTAAGTCTCCCCATGGTGGGTTTCAGACACACACAGGGAATTAGGAAGTAATGTTCTCATTAAACTCAGAGGAACCAGGGGTGTAATCTTTATCAGGTGCATTTGATAAGGGCTTCTGTGAGACATGAATATATGGATATGGATTTATTTTTGTGACTCCTATCACAGCAGTGTTAAGGCGTGAGTGAGATTTGCCCCTAAACATTCTGCTCCAACCCTGCCATGCATTTTTCTTTCTTCCCACCCGTAATAATTCATAGTTTTGTGGAAAGCAGGAAAAGGCATCTAAATGAGCATGCCATTTGTTTCATGGTTACATTCCCCCCCCCAAATATATCAAGAGAGAGTTATTTATTGATACTTATTCAAAGATATACAGAAATACAGACCGATTACAAAGTATCTTTTTATAATATACTGAAATAAAACAGCTGCTTAATATAGAAACGAACAGGGGCAGAAAGAAAAGAAGAAAAGAAAAAGAAAGACCTAAGGAGAGTGAAAGCCAAAGAGCAAAGAGGGGGGGAAGCTGAAGAAAAATAAATGAAGATAAAAGGCGTTCGCTCATTAAGATCCAACCATTCTATCTTCTCTAAAGCAGTATTTTATTCATTCTTCAAATCCAGATACTACAAGTTCATTTTCTCTTTCACACAAAAAGTCCTTAAGAAATTTCCAGTGCTTAATAAATGTGAGTAATGATTTTTCTCTAATTAAACACGTTAACTTTGCTATCTCAGTCAAGTCCAATAGTTTTATCAGCTGTATCTTTCCATCTTTGTGCCTTTAGCAGTCTCACCGCTGTGATCATATATTGGGGTAATCTCCCGTAATCCTTTTTCAATTGTGTATCCATTAACCCTAAAAGAAAGCATTCTGGCTTCAATTGAATATTAACTGTAATGGTTCTAGGGGTTGCTCGTGCGTAAGTTGCCGCCACTCCTGGCTAGGTTACCTGGTTGAACCCTTTCTGTCTGGACAGCCTCTCTCTTCGTGGCTGTCTCAGTCGCTGGCAGAATCCGTCAGTGGGCGTTTCTTGAACTTCTTCCAGCAAAGAAGTTCTTTGACTCCAAGTCTCCTCCTACTCTCCCTGCGCGGAAGGGAGGGTGTGGGCAGCGGAGTACCCGTGCTCTCCCCGCTGGTCTCCGGCGAGGAGTCCTGGAGCCTCCTCTCCGATTCCCCCATCTGCCCCCCTTCCGCACTGGTGTTACGCTGATTTCCTTCCCCAGCAGATGGGCTGCCTCTCTCCCTACTGGGACCCTCTCCGGCATCCCCCCGGAGCCTTCCCTCCGCCTCTGGCTCCGATGGCAGTTCCCTGACATCCACCTTTAAAATCTGCTGTATCAAAGTATGTATTTGTATCCAATATTTATTTATTTTTAGTCTTTTTACATGTCCACCAAGCACGATAAAATTTCATTTTATGGTTGCAGATCAAGACACTCCCAAAAATCTCTCCCTCCCCCAAAGTCCTGAAAGCTTCAGTTTTGAAATCTGTGCAGGACAAGATTTGGAGCCCAATGGCACACAATAGCAGTGGACCCAAGTTGAAACACTATGAGGGTTTAAACACCTGGACTTGCCCCAATCACATTGAAAACGTGGGGGGGGGGGAATATGGGAATTCCTAAAGAGCAAATAGTGGAAGTACCTGTGGCTTACTCTCACCCCCCCATCCTCCCAAATTCACTTTCCCCTCAGACAAAAGTGTGAGGGGAGAGATGGTGGCCCCAAGGTGACTCTATAGGCCTCTTCAGCAGCTTGCCACATTGCTCTTATTTTATTTATTTGTTTCATAACATTTATAAGCTGCTTGAATGTAAAAAACCTCAAAGCAGTTTACAAAACATAGAACAGTAAAATCAAGAGAAAACCACAACCCTACTTTAAGACATAGGAAAGTTAAAATACTAAAAATGGGTTGAAATTACTTCCGCTTTCAAAGGATCCGGATAGGCTTGTCTTAAACAAGAATGTTTTAAGCAGGTGCCAAAAGGAGTACATACAGGAAAGCCACCTGCTTGATCTCAATAGGCAGGGAATTCCATAGTGTAGCCGCTGCCACACCAAAGATGGAGTCCATACAAAGGCAGAACGGGCATTATGTGGCACCTGTAGGAGTGCCAATCCCACCGAATGAAGCAATCAAGTGGGCACCTGTGGAGCAATGCGATCTTGTAGGCAAACTGGTCCCTGGTCGCTAAGGGCTTTATATACTAATAGCAACACCTTGAACCAATAGCAAGTCGGCAACCGGCGCAGATCTCTGAGCACAGGTGCTATAAGCTGACAAGGGCTGGATCTACACACACCTTTTAAACATTATTATGTCAAGGTGTTTGGTTTCCTTTTTCACAATGTCTATCTGGGTTTTGGATGGGGGTAGCTCTGCAGCGCCCTCTGGTGTCGCATTTTATCAATGCATAATTAACATTTAAAAAGAACTCCTTTTTAGCTTTAAAAACCATGAGTGTAGATTCGCCCAAGGCCTCCCTCCTGTCTGCAATCGTGCTGCCGCATTCTGCACTATCTGCAGCTTCTGGTCAAGCGCAAAGGATGCCCCACATAGAGAGCACATTGCAGTAATCCAGTCTTGCAGCAAGCAGTGCATGAACTGCAGTGGAACTCTTAATGTCACGCTTGCGTACTTACCCCTTCCCCTCTTGGGAGATCAGGGCAGCTGCTTTCACCTTAATTAGGTGGCTGGTGAGGCTGCAACTTGCCGCTATAGGATTATGACTTGAAGAAAAAGAGATGTAAGAGAAAGCACGGTTTATTTATTTTTATTACCTTCCCTTCACCATAAGGTCCCAGGATAGGTTACAACAGTTAAAAATACCATATTAAAAACAATTTCAAGGAAACAGTTGGAGGAAATGTTAATAGAACAAGTAGTTGTTGCCTTTCCAGCTTCCAAGGGAGCTGCCAAATATTTATTTACTTACTTGTTTATTAGACGTATATGCCGCTTTTTCTGCAAAAGTGACTCAAAACAACGTACAATGAAATAAACAATCATTGGAACCAAATATAAGAACAAGAACTCACAAGGTAATATTTTAAAGGTCTAACAGCTTTGCTGCATGTTTTATGATTTAAAATTTCTTCTTGGGTTCTTTCATCAAAGAATACTTGCCCCCAACCTGGATTTAGGATCATTTTATAGCTTCCCCCCCCCCCGCCCCCTTGAACCAACACCTCCCACCTGCAGCAGGCTGATGACAGGTTGGGACAGCTCCATATCTGTCATGCTGGTGGCTGTGAAGTCTTGAGCCGCCCCAGGTGTGGTGGAAATCCCCCCAGAACCAGCAGTCTAGGAGTCTTCAACAGCACCTCCGAGCCCACCCTTGCCAGCTCAGACAGGGAGGCTCCTGGGCACTGAAGCAGCAGAATTCCTCGCCTGCTCTGATTACGCAATGCCAGTTATGGGGACAGGAAGCCTCGTGTGGGAGAGGGAAAGCCTAGAGAGAGCAACACACACACCCTGACCCTCAATTCTGCTCGGATGCTGGACCGCCTACCCAGGGCACCCAGTGGACGACTGACTACTGCTGAATCAGACCAACCCTACCTTGCTTGCCTACCAGGTCTCAGTAATCCAAACCATGTCACCTCCTCATCCACAATCAGGTCATGGATGAGGGAGGTCTTACTTGAAGCTGGCTTGGGCAACCCCAATTCTTCTGCCTGGAAAGGGGCTCGTGCACTGCACAGCCACCTACTGTCTGCACTACGGGCCCTTCACCAGGCTTGCCCCCACCCACACTAAACCTCCTCTTACCCATAATGCTCTCCCAAGGACAGCACGACAGAAGTCTGCTTACTTTTTCTGGTGGGCAGCATTGCAGCCGGGCAACCGGGACCCAACAGTGATCCAGCTTGGGGGGCAGAGAGTTGACACCCCCTTCTGTGTCATCCTGGCCACATCAGGGCCACACCGACCAGTCAGCACTGAGAGAGGGCATGGCCATGGATGATTTAACTGCAGTGTGGCCAGCCAGGACCCTCTCTCTCACTCTCCCAACCCACCTACCCTCTTTTCATGCTTTGCTCTGATATGACCTTGCTATGGACACTTGTCGGCCGCCATATTGTTGAGGCCGGGTAGGAATTTTTCCACTTGGCAAATTGGCACCAGCCATTTGGTTTTCGGCTACCTGGTAGCAATCGTCATAACTTTGAGTGAGGCCTTGGCACACAGACACTAGGCTATGAATTCCTAATCGGGCAAGAGCCATCCCTCAAAGAGAGAAAGAAAAAATGGTTCTTTTGGTAGAGTTGTTCATTTCAAGGGCACAAGACCTTTAAAATTACTAGGAAGTGTGCGAGAACATGGTGTGGGAGAATGCAAGTAAAGATCATTCACATCTCTTTCTCCAAATTACTCTGCAGGCTGCCAAGTTCCTCATCTATGGCTTCAATGCTCTCGTCAGAGCACTCCTTCAGATTGCAGATGTGACCTACTTTTTAAAAAGTGAAGTTTTCCCATAATTTGTGGAAGTAATTCCACGCCAAGTGTCCTGAAACGTTCCAAGTAGAGGAAGGGCTGATTTACAGAGCTTTCTGGAATGACTTTGCTAAGCAATGACTGTTAGCAAACTGTACAAATCAGGAACATTAGGTTAATAATAAAAGCCAAGCTGCTAGCCAGAATTTTCAGGGCTTCTGTACATTTTCAGCACAGCATGATATGAAGTAGATGTTTCCTCAGAGACAGATATAGGCCAGGGTAACCAGTTCAGTCACTCTGGGCACAGAGCTTCGGGGGCACCTCAGGGGGTGCCACAACTGTGATTTAGAATGAAGCATGAGAACCTGGGGTGCCAAATTTTGGTGTTGCTCAGGGTGCCACTGAAAGTTTAGACTCCAAGGTCTATCACTGACCCCCTGTAGGAAAGAACTGAGTTCTGCAAAGACAAGAGAAACGTCTTCCAAAAGTAAGGTCACAATTCAGGAACCATACAATTTGTGGCTGCAGGTGTACCTGGAACCACTTTTGAATGCTGAGGTGCAAACCTTGAAAACGTGGTGTAATAATAAAGGAGATAATGCTTAGGGATATCAGCAGTTAATTCTAAAAATCTGGTATCTGGCAGAAACCGGGAATAGAGGGCTGAGGGCTGAGGGCTAAGACAGAGGGGAGACCCCAGTGATTTGTAGCAGGTGTGCAGGCAGAGACCAGCACGATCCTAAAGGATATAACTGGGGTTGGAGAATATGTCAATTTTGGTTTCTCTCAATTCTTCCCATCTTAACATCAGTTCACATTTCCACAGCAATTTGCAACTTATTAAAAAGAGTTCTCATGAAAATTTATTAGCATTGTAGTGCAATTTTCTTCAAATATACACTTTTTATATGCAATTTTCCTTCCAAACATTTCTTTTGCAAAGCATTTCCCCCTAAAATAATGCTTTTTTGATGGTTAGTTGCACTAATATAAGCATTTTATGGGACACTTTACCTCGTTATATGATTTTTTTTTTACCCAATACTTGGCGGGAGAACTCTACTGCTAAATTTGGAGAAGTGCAAGTTTGGGAATATTGCTGTGCTTTGGTTCTCAGAAGTGTGAATTTGGGAAGTTCACATTTAAAATGCAAATTCAATTGACATCCTAGATAACTGATTACAAAGAATTAGTTGGACATAGAGGACTTTTCTGGCAACTGACTCCAAACCAAACCAAAAGCCAGTTCTTTTGCTCTTTTTCTGGTCAGCTGCTTACCGTAAGAGTGCCCCAGTAGAGGCTTCAGCTGCAAAGGGGCTTTCACAACGGTTGGGAATGGCTTATGTATAGTCAAAGCTTTAACTGATGTTGCTACCTGGCTTGTTTTAAATTTAGCCTGACCTTTTCTAACACCCACACAGGTTAATCTTTTAGCTCTGCTTCAGAGCTAGGTCATCTATATTTCAAATATGTATGTATTTCAGTGAATTTACGTATGCAACCATTCCCCTTCACAGACAACCACAGCTTTTGCTCATATCAATCATACATTAATCATACATATAACCCATATATTCTGCAAAAAAAAAAAAACCCAACACCTGGTTTTTCTGCTACTAGTGCCTGTGATGCTCTAGTATCACAATGCAATGGAAATCTCAAGAAGCACCGTAAAAATGACTTAGTATAGCAAAATATGGGACATTGTCCCTGCAGAACACCTTTTGCAGCAGCATCGAGTGAGCAGGGGAGAAACTAAGACTTATAATTTGCTTTATGGTTTATGATTTTAATGAAGGGTGTGGCTTCAGTTGTACTCCTACATCTCATTCCTCTCTATGGCTTAGTTATCTAAATATAATTTGATATGTATTGTGGTTTGGTCCTGTTTTCTAGACAGGATACGTGCTGTCTATCTATTCCTGCAGGTCTGTATTGTTACTTTCATTATTCAGTTGTTTTGATTCTATGCCACATCAGGTTTTTTAAAAAATGGAAACAACAATATAATAATATTAATAACTTTATTATTTATTCCTCCCCAAAATCTATAGTCTTTACTTTGCCACCCCCTCCTCACACCTCTCAGAGATTTAATTTCTGGAAATCCCAGGGAACAGAAATTGAAATCTGATGAATGGGAATTCCAGTAACTCACTGCACCAAACCGCTTAAAAGAGGAAGCTGCATCACTAAAAAAAAAGGAGGTCAAAAGATCACATGGATTTGCATAAAATTTGTGTGTGTCAATTTATATGCATAGATGCAAGTTTTAAAACAAATACCATAATTTGAATGGAAAAAGTATGTCACATCATAGTAAAGGGACTGTGGCCAGGTGACCTTCTGCGGTATGTACCTGCTGAGACTGTTGCACAGGTGCTGTCCACTGATGGCCAACACCAGGGCCCCCTTTCCCATCTCAGGGCTATCTTTAAACTGGGCTTGGCTAGCTCAATAAAGAGAGGATTCCTTCAAATATAGAACTGTCCTCTGGCCTCCCTCCCAATATAGGTCTGCCCTCTTTAAAGTCGAGCACGCAGCCACTCTGAGGGACAAAGAGGCTTTTCTAGCCTGCGGAAATGGATATTGCTGAAGGATTTCAATAGCACAAAACCCTTTTAATGATTAAGTAGCAGACGGCAGGGTGAGATCATATTTGGGTCAACCTTTCCTTGAGTATCTACTGTACTTCCTAACATTTGTTGCTTAAGGCATCCCTCATTCTTCTTCTGTCCTCTGCTGGACAGAAAAATAGTTTACACAGCAAAATTGCGGCTCTTTTAACTACGTTGTTCAAAACCTCCTTCCTTATTTGAAAGTCTCGTGGTGACCAAATGCATACCCTCCAACATTCCTCAGATGAAAATAGGGACATTTCTCACTTCCCCTCCTGAGACACCCCCTCCCCCATTTTTTGTCCCTCCTCCGTAGAGAAGGCTACACCAATGAGACACGGCACACACATCTTCCGCCATCCTGAAAAAACATCTTAATCCTGATTTAATTAAGATGCTTAATTTTTATATCAATCTCATTCCAGAAGTATCAGCAGCAACCATTTTGAAGTAAATACTTTTTCAGAGATCAGCTGATTCTCTGACACCCATTATAAAAAGGTATGGGACAAAAATCAGGAAAGACTCTTTAGAAAAAGTCAAGTAGTCTTGAAAACGTGCATCTGGAAACTATTCCATTAGCTATATAAACAGCTCAATGAAACAAAATTTATTGGAAAATTAATTTTGCAAAACAGGAGACAGTGGAATGGGGAAAATGAATTCAGAAAGCTATTAGCCTAACCATTAAACAAAGAGCAAAAATATAAATTCCTTTCATAAGGAATGGAACAGATTTAACCAAGTCCCCAGAAGAGCTATCTCAAGTATTTTTAAATTGTTAATTAAAAGTATATAAACTAGACAACCCCAGTACAGACAAGTACTTTCCCATCTAGGATACCAGACTCTAAAATTATCTTGTGACGTTCATATTGCATTAGCTGAAGTGGTTTTGTTAGAAGACACAGCTGACGCGGAGCTAGCTAACCCCAATGGAAGCTGTTTTGCTCTCTGGATCCTCCACAGCAAAGACGCCATTGTCCTTGGAATAGAGGAGATGGATCTGAGGTTTAGCTGCAGGGCCACTTTAGGGCAGACTGGGACCCAGTGAGCTGCCTGAGTAAAACCAGTGAGCCACTGGGGAAAAGCTGGGATGGGAGCTAGCTAGAGGAAGCTTGGGTCCACACCCCCAGTCCCCCATGGAAGCTGTGAAGCCCTTTGGATCCTCTGCAACAAGGATGTGCCTGGAATAAGCTGCTTCCCCCACTGGAAGGACGAGGAAAAAGAGGAGGCGGCCAAAGCTATAATGCTCGGGGCTTTCCAAGCAGCCCCACTGATCACACCGGTTCTATTTTTTAAATATATTTTTTATTAACAGGCCAATCAAATCACATTAATTCCAAATCACATCAGTTCCAAATTATACAGCCAGATTTTTAAATTTTTTGTTGGGGGTACCCATACTCCAAGCTCCGAAAGGGGACCAAACACCCCTCCTGCTGCTGCTTTGATTAAACAGTTCTATCCAGTTCTGTCCAGATAGTCTTTTTATTATTTTCTTCATCTTCTTGTTGTTATTATCATATATTCCTTTCTTTATGATCTCTGATAATCTTCACAAGCGGGTGAAAGACAAACATCTCCTGCGTGGGTTTTACACTCTCCAAAAGTCATATCACGTAGAGGACAGACGCCATTTCCACACCTCCGTTAGAAACATTCCCACAGTCTGTCCGCTGATTCACAGGCTTGCCAATCTATAATTCAGAGGGTTCTGCCAGGTCCAGATAACGTTCCGATAACCATACATTCGCATTCCAATGACCCTGGTCCTCCTCCCTCTCATGCTCTCGTCCTCCTTAGGCAAGCCTGTCTTCTCGAGACTCGATTTATAACTGCGTCATAAAGTTTTCCTTCCATCCACCAGTCCTTTCTTTAGTCAATAATTATTTCCCACACAGTTCTTAGTCTCCTGCTTGTGATTAGTAATGACAACGATTCTTCTCTCTAGAGGGGAGGATTATTGGTACTCACATAAGGCAAAAAAAAAGAAAAGTTCCGTTTGACTCCAACATACCAATCTTTTGATGATGATTCTTCACTTGATTTATTGTCCCGCCCGTTGCTCCGCTCACAGAGATCACATTATTCAGCAGTCTTTACTCCCGATCTTCGCTTGATGTATGTGCATTAGCTTCTTTCCAATTATAAATTTCCAATTATATGTTTCGAGCTAATGCGAACCAGTGCACTGATTGGAGATAGCGTCAGGAAGAGCCGACTTCACTCAAGGGCTTTTTGCCAAGTGTCCACACCCCCTTCTTTCGAATCCGGGGGTGAATTATGGACACCACTGGCAAGGCAGTTCCCCCCATCCCCTTGGGGGGCAGTGAAGGCTGCATACTTCCCATAGCAGCCTCTTAATTACCTCGTGTGGGTCGGAGAAATGTTATTGTCGGCCATCTTCCAATGCACCCCCTGGTGGCCCCCCTGATCACACCGGTTCTAATAGCAGTGGCAGTCTAGGTGAGATGCCCCCCGCAATACAATAGAGAAGATTTTTATTTTTTTAAAGAGAAGCACGAGAACTTAAGGTGAAGGTGTAGAGCACCTGAGTGTGTCAGGCCCTCTGGTCACCTAACTGGCCAATTTGAAATTCTAGGGGATGGTGGACTATCCTGTTTTCCTTTGTGGCCGGCTGGGGGAATCCCCCAACTGCTGGCCACACAATGGGGAGGCCTTTGCTCTGTGGAGCTGTGGGCCTGCCATGACGGGCCTCCACTGCCACCCACCCAGGCACTAGGTTAGTTGCCATTTTCACCCATCCTGGGCGATTGCAGGGAAAATATTCGTGCCAAAAAGCTGCTCTGTAAAAGCCCTTCTCTGGGACCTTTTCCATAGTTCCTTGTGTTTGGGATGCTGGGCAGAGGATAAAACCTGGCTGTGATTCAGTCCAGGAAAGTCCACATATTTATCTCGAGATCCTTGGAGAAGGGATGGGATAAAAGCAAAGTATAGAAGGCAGCCACAAGAAAAAGAACGATCCGTCCTGTGAGTCAAACCCCATTTCCTTCCCAAGGGACTTCTCTTCTTATTGGCCTCCGTCTGCCATGCTATGAAAAATCAGCTCCTCCTTGATAGGAATGCTCACGGATTAAAAACTCTGGGTTACAGATATTTCAGGAAATGGAACAAATTACATCTCAGTCAATTACTTTAGATCCCAAAATGACACTACTTATAGTTGCAGCACCCCTTCCTGCTGTTACGCACTGGAGGGCATTGAATACGAACTTATATGGCGTTTGTTATGCTGCTTATGTTTGGGACTTGTTCTTGATGGGAAAGTTGACAGAAAAGGTATGAGAAAGACAATGTAAGCATCTACAAAACTTTTACAAAACACGGTCCACTTTTATTTCACTTGCAGCAAAGAAAGAACATGTCGTGTAAACCACCCAAGACACACAGGAACCTGTGGAACGACACTTTTTAAATTGGCAGCTATTGAATTAATGTTTTATTTTAGACAGCAGGACATAGTTGGGGTTGCTGAGGGAGAGCACAGGGGGGAAACTGCAACTGATTGTATGTTTGTTCCTATATGCAAAATTAAAAAAGAAAGAAAGAAAAGATTTCCCTCCTTCCCCAGCTTGCCGACATCACAGATTTAACTGCTAGTTGACTTTGGCATGGGATTTTTCATCTTGTTTCCCTGAATGTGTGTTCTGAGCAGCCGCTCTGACTTCTTCAAGAAGGCGGCTTTGCTCCAAACAGACCGAGCTGTGAGCTTCCCTGCCCCCCTCCGCTGCCTCACTTAGCTGACAGATGCGGCCAGGCAGTCCACAGCTGTGCATCATGTGCTATCTCTCGTCTGCAGAATGAGCAATAGCCAGCAGGAGCCCCAGTGCCAACAGCAGGAGATTGCCAGCTGATTAAGTTATAGGAACGTTTCTGTTAGCCAGAGCTACATCTTGTGACAGCCGTGCTCAAAGATAAAGCTTGCAGATAAGATTTCCTACTGCAAAGAAAACATTTTATCAGTATATCTACTATTTAGCTATTCAGTGCAGCTATTTTTATAATGTCATCTAATAAAAGTAATCCCCAGGTGGTTTACATAAGAAAGAAAGAAATACAAAAATACACACACACAAAATGACATACAGATCTAAACAACCGAAACAAGAACCCAGGTTCACCTCCACCCTGGTCTGGTCTGACTTTAGCTGACCTCAGGTGGGCAGCCATAAGTGAGGGGTGCCTGGAGCTGGTGGGCTTAGTCTATTGAGTGAGTGGGAGAAGAGAAACGGGGTGCTTAACCCTTTCCCAACTGCTGTTCTCCACTCCAAATCCCCACTCACAGAGCCCCAATCCATGGAAATGTCATATGGGGGGAATTTGGGGGTGGTGACACATTCTCCTCACCCTAAATCTGCTTTTAAAATATAGGGAGCATCAGCCTAGAGATGCATGGTGCAGAGTTTGGCCCTAACAAATGTCACAGTCTAACCCTCCCAACTGGCAGCAATAGTAATCTGGATGCAGAATGCCTGATGGAAAATGCATCGCTGGGATGGAATCCTAGCCTGAAAGAAGAGGATGCCACCACTGTTACCGTGACAACAGACATAGGACTAAAGTACCATGGAAATGGACAAAGTGATTGCTGAGATGATGCAACCAAATTGGATAAAGCGATGGGCTGCACCTCACAACGGTTGGTAGGAATGTTTTTGCAAAAAATCTCAGAAACCTCATCAGGAGGGCTTTAAACTGACTAATGTGGGGGAGGGAGACAGTGCTCCTGAAGGTAGGAGTCTATCAATTGATGAAGATGATCATCCAAATGTCATAGACCGAATGGAGCAAACAGCACGCAGACCTAGCGGTGGGAGGAAAAAATCCTTAAATAAGAGACACGGGGGAATGATTAATGGACTTCAATGTCTGTACACTAATGCGCAAAGTATGGGAAATAAACAAGATGAGCTTGAGCTCTTGGTACAGCAAACTAAATATGACATAATAGGCATCACTGAAACCTGGTGGGATAAGTCCCACGATTGGAATGTAATAATGGAGGGATACAATCTATTTCAGAGAAACAGACCAGACAAGAAAGGAGGAGGAGTGGCGTTATATGTCAGGGATGTGTATACCTGTGAAGAGATCCAAGATTTAGAACCTCAAAGCCAAAGTGAGAGCATTTGGGTCAAAATTAAGGGAGAGAAGAATAACAGTGACCTCATTGTGGGAGTTTACTATAGATCCCCAAGCCAAACGGAGGACATAGATGATGCCTTCCTGGAACAGATGGCCAAGCATGCAAAAGGAAGGGAGATAGTAGTAATGGGGGACTTCAATTACCCGGATATTTGTTGGATGTCAAACTCAGCCAAGAGCATAAGGTCAAACAGATTCCTCACTGGCCTTGCAGACAACTTCATTGTCCAGAAAGTGGGAGAAGCTACAAGAGGAACAGCCATTTTAGATCTGGTCCTAACCAATGTTGATGACCTGGTTAGTGGGGTAGAAGTGGAAGGATCATTAGGCGCGAGTGATCATGCTCTTCTGAAGTTTACTATACAGCGGAAAGGAGCAGCCAAGCATACTAGGACTCAATTTCTCGACTTTAAGAAAGCCGACTTCATAAAACTTAGGGAAGTGCTGGGTGAGATCCCATGGACAGTAATACTAAAAGGAAAGGGAGTTCATGATGGCTGGGAGTTTGTTAAGAGGGAGATAGTAAAAGCACAACTTCAGGCAATACCAATGAGACGGAAACATGGAAGGTGCCTAAAGAAGCCAGGGTGGCTATCTAAAGAACTTTTAACTGAGTTAAGATTAAAAAAGGATGTGTACAAAAAATGGAAAAGGGGGGAAACCACCAAAGAGGAATTCAAACAAATAGCCAGCACGTGTAGACACAAAGTCAGAAAAGCTAAAGCACAGAATGAACTCAGGCTTGCTAGAGAGGTTAAAAGCAACAAAAAAGGCTTTTATGGGTATGTTCGTAGCAAAAGGAAGAACAAAGAAACAGTGGGGTCACTCAGAGGAGAAGATGGTGAAATGCAAACAGGGGACACAGAAAGGGCTGAACTCCTCAATGCCTTCTTTGCCTCAGTCTTCTCCGATAAAGAAAACAATGCCCGACCTGAAGAATTTGGAGCAAATGATTCAGCAGAGGAAACACAGCCCAGAATAACTAAGGAGATAGTACAAGAATACTTGGCTAGTCTAGATGTATTCAAGTCTCCAGGGCCAGATGAACTGCATCCAAGAGTATTAAAAGAACTGGCAGATGTGATTTCAGAACCACTGGCAGTCATCTTTGAGAATTCCTGGAGAACAGGCGAAGTCCCGGCAGACTGGAGGAGGGCAAATGTTGTCCCTATTTTCAAAAAGGGGAAAAGAGAGGACCCAAATAATTACCGCCCAGTCAGTCTGACATCAATACCAGGGAAGATTCTGGAGCAGATCATTAAGCAAACAGTCTGTGAGCACCTGGAAAGGAATGCTGTGATCACCAATAGTCAGCATGGATGTCTGAAAAATAAGTCATGTCAGACTAACCTGATCTCGTTTTTTGACAGAATTACAAGCCTGGTAGATGAAGGGAACGCAGTGGATGTAGCCTACCTTGATTTCAGCAAGGCATTTGACAAGGTGCCCCATGATATTCTTGTAAAGAAGCTGGTAAAATGCGGTCTTGACTATGCTACCACTCAGTGGATTTGTAACTGGCTGACTGACCGAACCCAAAGGGTGCTCATCAATGGTTCCTCTTCATCCTGGAGAAGAGTGACTAGTGGGGTGCCACAGGGTTCTGTCTTGGGCCCGGTCTTATTCAACATCTTTATCAACGACTTGGATGATGGACTCAAGGGCATCCTGATCAAATTTGCAGATGACACCAAACTGGGAGGGGTGGCTAACACCCCAGAGGACAGGAACACACTTCAAAACGACCTTGACAGATTAGAGAACTGGGCCAAAACAAACAAGATGAATTTTAACAGGGAGAAATGTAAAGTATTGCACTTGGGCAAAAAAAATGAGAGGCACAAATACAAGATGGGTGACACCTGGCTTGAGAGCACTACATGTGAAAAGGATCTAGGAGTCTTGGTTGACCACAAACTTGACATGAGCCAACAGTGTGACGCGGCAGCTAAAAAAGCCAATGCAATTCTGGGCTGCATCAATAGGAGTATCGCATCTAGATCAAGGGAAGTAATAGTGCCACTGTATTCTGCTCTGGTCAGACCTCACCTGGAGTACTGTGTCCAGTTCTGGGCACCACAGTTCAAGAAGGACATTGACAAACTGGAACGTGTCCAGAGGAGGGCAACCAAAATGGTCAAAGGCCTGGAAACGATGCCTTATGAGGAACGGCTAAGGGAGCTGGGCATGTTTAGCCTGGAGAAGAGGAGGTTAAGGGGTGATATGATAGCCATGTTCAAATATATAAAAGGATGTCACATAGAGGAGGGAGAAAGGTTGTTTTCTGCTGCTCCAGAGAAGCGGACACGGAGCAATGGATCCAAACTACAAGAAAGAAGATTCCACCTAAACATTAGGAAGAACTTCCTGACAGTAAGAGCTGTTCGACAGTGGAATTTGCTGCCAAGGAGTGTGGTGGAGTCTCCTTCTTTGGAGGTCTTTAAGCAGAGGCTTGACAACCATATGTCAGGAGTGCTCTGATGGTGTTTCCTGCTTGGCAGGGGGTTGGACTCGATGGCCCTTGTGGTCTCTTCCAACTCTATGATTCTATGATTCTATGATTCTAATGTCTGCTGGAACAAACTTGTATTCATGTGTGTGTGTGTGTGTGTGTGTGTGTGTGTGTGTGTGTGTGTTTCTTCTGAGTTAGAAAATACGTTGTGAGCAACTTTTCTTGCTGATTCAAGGTAGGTAGCCATGTTGGTCTGACGCAGTCGAAATATATAAAAAAATTGTCCAGTAGCACCTTAGAGACCAACTAAGCTTGTTCTTGGTATAAGCTTTCGTGTGCATGCACACTTCAAACCTTCTTGCTGATTTTAGTTATAGCTTGCTTAATTAAAATATTGCAAAAGTGGGTTTTAATAAACAAAGCATGATTTGGGACATGTGGTGTACAAGTGTTGTACTGACCATTCAGTATCTGGCCAGGCTGATTCTTCTTTTGCGACTTTCAGGCTACGCATCACAGTGGACTTGCAAGATGATATCTATTCACACAAATTTCCACCCACACTGTTCCCACTCATGCCTTTTCCAGCTGACAGCTGGGAAAGGAGGATAGACTGAAGTCCAACAAACACATCAGCTAAGATAGCCTCCGGCGCAAGCCAGAGATCTGACAAGAGCACAGATACGCTCCTCCGTTGACTGCGCCCAGCTTTGGAGGGACAGGGACACAAGAAAGGAAGTCATGCAGTTGTGAGAGTGTAACGAAGCAGAATGAAAATGTAATTAAAGGCAATAACTAAATAAGAAGCAGACAGGATACAGTTGTCTGTAATTGAAAAGAAAGTACCATTGAATCAGGGTGTTTACACTTTTCAGAGCTGTTGCTGGTAATGCAGTCATGCATCTTTACAGACATATTTTTATGGTGCTATAAGCATCCAACCTGTGTGGTCATGAAGTGCTTTTTCCAAGACAGGAGCATGATGAGGGAGATCTCATGGGGCATTATAATACGGTTATCATCAGGTACTATCTAGGCTTGCCATATTTCAAACAGTGAAAATCCAGACAGAAAAATTGTTGCGCTGACATGGGTTGCCATACGTCCGGATTTTCCCAGACATTTTAAGAGATTTTTGCCTGGAAACTGCTTCCGACTGCAGTACAGTAGTACCTTGGTTTGCATACGTCTTGGATTACAAACACATCAAACCTGGAAGTGTGTGTCCTAGTTTGCAAACTTTTTTGGATTACAACCCTTTTTGGGGGGGGGAATTACGAACAAATTTTTTTTGGAGGCCCCATTGGCGAAAGTGCACCTTGGGTTACAACCTGTTTTGGTTAACAAACGGACCTCTGGAACAGATTATGGTTGTAAACCAAGGTACCACTGTATTCCATATGTCTGGGAAATTCCAGGCGTATGGTCTTTAAAGTGTTATTTTGCTTACATCTCTCTGTCCGAACAAACCAACCACAGACTATAGAGGAGCTGTGGTTTCCAATATCCCCAAACATCAATTTTTGTTGAATCAGTCTTAATTTTAAATGTGAATAAGCCCTTCGTGTGGATGCTAAAGCAACTTCCATGGACTGAACATAATGGACCCCATTTGGTTCTGGATGTTCTGTTGCCATTACATGCCCTCAATTTTTCAGCAGCTGGAGTTTTGCACAAAACCAGATAGCAGGAATTTACACAAACAGCAGGAGAAACAAAAAGCCAAAAATGAAAATGCAACCCTGACAAAAATGATTTTATTTATTGCATTTACAGTATATCCCATACCTTATCTAAGCAGGCACACCCACACTTATGCCCTCACAAAAATCCTGTGAGGAAGGTCAAGTTGAGAAATAGTGAATGACCCAAAGTCATCAAGCCAGTTTCATGGTGGAGTGTGGATTGGACCTCTAGCCACTGCCTTTGTGTATCAAAAATCCAGTCTTCCTTCTCTCTGTCCCTTTCATAGAATTTAACTGCCCCATAAACTTTTTACACCATTAACTAGGAGATAGCAAGTCATGGCCAAAGTATCTCCCACACAGGAAAGCTCTCAGCTTACAGGAAATGCCAGGAGGAGATTGGCTCCATTCCCATCTCTTGTCGCAGCTTTGCTGGGTTGTTGGCAAATGTGGCTGGTCAAATCCCCCTCTGTGTAGAGGATAAATCTCAAGGATATGATGCCCAAGGGATATGGCCAGCTCTTACCTGGCCAGCCCCCCACCTTTCAGTTCACAGAGATGAAAAAAGATTTACGTTTTCTGGGTTCTGGCTCTCTCCCTTGAATCGCCTCGGATGACCCAGGATGCTTCGGAGATCCGCTGAAGATAATTTGGAAATTGCTTAGATGGGGAACATGTGTTTTCTTTCTTTTCAAGCCACTTCCACTTTCTTCCACTCTTATGCAAATTTAAATAAATACGTTCTTGTAATTTGGACTCTGGAATTGGTTACGTGCTGCCTAGCAACCAGAACTAGTCTGTTTACATTGACAGTCCACTTGCTCGCGCTCTGAGATTTCAAGGAGAGGTTCCGGGAAATGCAGTTTGGATTCTGCCTGCCTGGCACATGGCAGGAGTCTGGAAAATCATCCTGCCCCCCCCCAGATCACTTTAAGGACTGCAGGTCTAGACAGTGGAACGGTCGCCCTTGGGAGGAAGTAGGAACCAATTGGTGGTTTTGCAGCAGAGGTTGGATGGCCATCTGTCCGGGTTTCTTTAGCTGAGATTCCTGCATTGCAGGGGGTTGGACTAGATGACCCTTGGGGTCCCAACTCTACAATTCTATGATTCTATGATCTCGTTCCCATCCAGACCTAGGGAGGTTACAGTGGCAGGTGGTGACCACTGGACCTGGTGGGTGTCCTGAACGCACCTGGACCAACGAGAACAAGCTGCTAGATCTTTAATTCTTTACTGGCAAAGCACTCAGTTACATTGGTTCCTAAAGTGCAGGTGATATACAATGACATTCCCTACTAGTTCTCTAGGCAGCCTATGGCTGCAGACCTCTGCCCCCCTTTCAGACAGCTGGAGCAACAGCATAGAGCCCCACCCCTGCCTCTTTAACCCCCCCCCCCTTGTCTGATGCATCCAGACACCCAACTCCTCCTCAATGGCAGCCCCTCCTTGAGTGTGGAAAGAATTGGGGGGGGGGAAATGACCCAGGGGATTCCAAAGGAGCGTACGGGTGGGTGGGTGGGCTCCTATCCACTCCAAGCCAGAGTAGAGAGGCATGATATTGTGCCCCCCCATACATTATGAAAACCTATATTCCCATACATAATGGCACATCTATAAAGCACGTTCTAATTCAGTGATCTGCAGGTTATTCTAAACCTTTGGAACTTGCGTTTTTGTGAATGAAATAAAGTTCCACTTTCCTCCATGAAAGGTGTCTTTGCACTTCGCTTCGCTTGTCAGTCTCAATTACTGCATCAATTTTGGGTATTCCTAGACAACGCTTAAACAAGACTGCCCACTTAGCCTGTCTCACAGGGTAGTAGTAAATATGGAAAGTGATTTAATTAACAATTTTTTTGGGGGGGGGGACTTGTGGAGACACACAATATTGTTTAGTAGCCAGCATGAGAAATCTACTATGGGAAGGAGGTGGACTGTGGCAATATAGTCATTGGCCAATCGGCACTGAGCCCTCCAACTTCTGCTGTGAAAATCCATGGAAACAGATTAACTGTGAAAAGGAAGAGGCAGCCTGATCAGAAGGCAGTGAGCGATGTTCCAGCATGGAACAACTGTTGTATTTTTGTCTGTATTATGTCTGCACAAGGATTTTTTTAAAAAATATATAAATTCTCATTGAAGTAATTCCTTTACCCTTTGGAATAAACAGCATGTTTATTATGCTTTACACTTTGCTTCAGAATACAGTAAAGGTTTTGTTGGTGTCCGTTTGTGACAACTATTGATTTCTCTCGCATACACACGAGTGCTTGGTTATAACCATCAATGCAAAGGGCTGAAAGTTTGCAAGCTTGAACATCCTTATACAGTAACATGGTTTTTAGGATTATGGAGCTTTTAATATTGGCTCAGCAGGCAGAAGTTCAGTGGCTGCATTTCCCCCCACCATAAATGTATGGCGATGGGAGAACGTAACACCTTCTGAATCCCTGCATGTTGTGCAATTGTTAGAGGAACAGAACTGGAACTCCTGTAACACCGTCCTCTCCATTCCCATCCCAGAGAGCCAGCCAAGGAGGATACCACATCGTTGAAGAAGAAGAAAAGTTTGGATTTGATATCCGACTTTATCACTACCCAAAGGAGTCTCAAAGCAGCTAACATTCTCCTTTCCCTTCCTCCCCCACAACAAACACTCTGTGAGGTGAGTGGGGCTGAGAGACTTCAGAGAAGTGTGACTGGCCCAAGGTCACCCAGCAGTTGCATGTGGAGGAGCGGGGAATCGAACCCGGTTCACCAGATTACGAGACTACCGCTCTTAACCACTACACCACATTGGCTCTCACACTGGTACCAAAAGCTGCCCAAAGGTCAAGAAGCAGGCGCAAGGGGACTTCCAGGGGAGGGCAGACCAGCGGCAGAGCTAGCTGCTCGGGCACCCGGAGTGGCACACATGCCGTGTGATCTGCCAGGGGGCCGGGTAATCTGCCCGGGGGGGGGGGCCGATCAGTGATCCACCGGGGGGGGGGGGGCAATCAGCACGCATGGCAGCAATCTGCCCAAGGAGACCTTTGTCACTCACCTTCAGGGATGACACCCAGGGCAGACTGCTCCCACCGCCCCGCCTTCCAACGCCCCTGGGACAGACTGCCTTGGTGGGGGTTATTAATGGTAGTCAGACAGAAGGTTTGGCTATCAAATCATTCTGGGAAGAAGAGTGATCAAGGGAATAACCTCAAATGCTCTGATCAAAGCTGTTTTCTGCTGCCTGCGCCTGGGGCCAGCTAAAACGAGGAACTGACACTGTGTCCAGGGTTGAGTCCAGATGGGAATGTGACTAGATGTCATCTAAGAATGCCTTCAGCTACCCCACCACAACCCTCTCCAGCACCTTCCCTATGAAGGAAGTTTATTTGGTTGAGAGGTATTCTGAACCAAAGGGTTCAAGGCCAGTTTCTTTAGAAGTCATGGTACCACAAGGACTCCCCCCTCACACGATGAAGCATAGCGTTGTAAGCACCTTGTCCACAGCTGCATGAACTGAAACCGAGTCCACAGCCCGTCCCAGACTGTGGCAATGGGTGCTTGGACTCCAACAAATGTGGAGCAGAGCTCCCTCCAAAGTCAAACAAATTTATTTTCAAAATGTGCAGCCAGCTGGTCACATCAGGTTCTCCCACAATGGGAATCCATAACCTTTGGACCATCCAAATTAACTGTGCTCGCAGGCTACTAGAGGATGCAATGCCTACTGCAAAATGACCCTCCTTTGCTGTTGGTTCTGCCACTAGGTCAGCATGATTACGTACACTAGCGAGCACCTAGTCAGCTTCAGAGAACCTTGTGCAACTTAAGCTCTAGCTCTCAGCTGGCAGGCTTCCTGGCACACAGCTCTCCAGAATAACAAGAAGCTACTCAGACTCTGCAACCCTGGAGAGGACGCTTGGCAGTAGTCATGCCAACCACCCATGTCCTCTCTGATGACACTGAGCTCTGTTTCTCTATCACACCTGAATCAGGTGTGCCGTGAAAGACCTAAAACTGTTTCTTGGATTGGGAGAGGGATGGAACAATAAGCTGAAGCTAGATTCCAACAAGGCCCTAGCCCTGTGAGTGAGTGAGTGGCTGGGTCCAGGAATTGGAACGGCGAAATGTCCCTGCTTTTAAGGGAGATGCCTCACTCAGTTTAAATTATTCAAGGAAGCAAAGGGCTGTTTCTTTTTGTACTAGCTGTGACCTCCTTTTAAATGGTACTTGAAAATAATATCAAATTACACCTTTATAATGCTAAGATAATAAAAGCTTTCCTGAAAGGCTTCCTAACAAAAGCCTTGAAAGTCTGCAAAGGAAGCCAGCTTCCTAAATGGTTATTTGTTAAATAGACAGACAAAGAATCTTTGTATAAAGGGTTACTGGGTGAAAGACCCTTCTTGAAGACTGGTCTGTCTAGTCCTGCAATAATAATCAGAACAGCTAACAATTTCTTACAGACATTTTTTTGTCTGGAGTCATTGTGCTTCAACACAGAGTCCACTATATCCGCTCTAAACGCTGCACATGCATTGTTGCGGGAGCTCATCCATTACAGAATGCTACATTATCATCGCCAGTGTTGTGATATCATGTCTAACAAGCAAAAGGTTTAAGGTTTTGGATTTGACTCACAAGGCTGTAAACAACTCGGGTCTAAGCCACCTGAGGGAATATCTGCTCAATCACCAGGGTACTCCAAGGAGGCCTTACTGGTTGTGTTGCCCATAATCTGTGGAGACCTGTTTGGCAGCAACTGGCGGGGGGGGGGGAGAGACCCTTTTGACAGCAGGAATCACCTTTCCTCTGATTTAAGGCAGGCACCAGTATTGATGGCTTTGGGGCATCTGCTGAAAACTCTCATTCTCTCTGTTGCTGAATAATTTTACTGTAATAAGTTGATATTTCTGTTGTGACCCCCTGTTGGGTGCTACTTTAATGTAGTCTTTAATGTGGTGCCTTCATGAAAACTTTTTTATGGAATGCAAGGAATATTTGGAAAGGAAACTCTCCTCTTTGTACATATGTTCCTGCAGCCTGGAGAGTGACTCTTGTACATGCAGTTTCAGAGCCAGAAATGGGAAAGAAAGAAGGAAGGAAGGAAAGAAAGAAAGAAAGAAAGAAAGAAAGAAAGAAAGAAAGAAAGAAAGAAAGACTGCAAGGTCTGTGCATTTCTGACACAGAGGTGATGGCGTGGTTGAACTTGATGAGAATTTGGGAATTTATTTATTTATATCTTTCATAACTCCAGGCAACAGAGAAT
This sequence comes from Podarcis raffonei, assembly GCF_027172205.1. Taxonomy (NCBI): domain Eukaryota; kingdom Metazoa; phylum Chordata; class Lepidosauria; order Squamata; family Lacertidae; genus Podarcis; species Podarcis raffonei. Next base: position 3,895,596 of record NC_070614.1, on the reverse strand, counting down.
CTCCTCCTGCCTTTGAAAAAGAGTTGCAGTGTTGAATCGTGTATCTTGGAAGAACATATGTCTTCAAAATAAGATGGTAGCCTCCTTCAACTTCAACTTCCGACTAGAAGAACTTACTGCACTTATGCTTACAAAGCAGTTTCATTTTTTGTTATCGGATTTTCCTTGCGCAAATGTATCTAGAGTGATGAAAGCCAGGGCATGATCTTCTGGGAAGTTTGCCTGTGCAAGCCCCAATTGGAGCATGGGGCTCTTGTGCAGCTGCCACTCAAATTAATGGGCTGTGCGTGTGGAGAAGAACCTTCCAGAGGGTTGTCCTCTGTCCTCATCTCTTCAGTGAGTTTAAACAAATAATTCAATTTTTCCACAATGATTTTAGCCTTCTTACTGACACCTCTAAATATCTTGCTGACGTTTCCTTAATGTCCTCAAGGAACTGTAGAATCATCCTGTATCTTCCTTTCCACAAGACAGACTTGCAGTTCAAGACAAGAAGCAAAAGCAAGTGGTTTATCAAATCACCATACATGACTGGCAGGAGGCACTGGGCACGTTGAGTTCACAAACTGTGCAGGGTGTCATTTTGGTTATAGGCTTCTGAGCTCAATTCGAAATGCCAGTTATTAGTTTAACTGGAAGTAATAGGGCTAAGGGACGCAGGTGGCGCTGTGGGTTAAACCACAGAGCCTAGGACTTGCCGATCAGAAGGTCGGCAGTTCGAATCCCCACGACGGGGTGAGCTCCCGTTGCTCGGTCCCTGCTCCTGCCCACCTAGCAGTTCAAAAGCACAAAGTGCAAGTAGATAAATAGGTACCGCTCCGGCGGGAAGGTAAATGACGTTTCCGTGCGCTGCTCTGGTTCGCCAGAAGCTGCTTAGTTATGCTGGCCACATGACCAAGCCGGAAGCTGTACGCCAGCTCCCTCGGCCAGTAAAGCGAGATGAGCACCTCAACCCCAGAGTCATTCGTGACTGGACTTAACTGTCAGGGGTCCTTTTACCTTTACCCTAATAGGGCTAAATAATTTGGTCCTGGGCTGTTAGAAGGAACAACTTCTCCCCTGTGAGCCTGCCCATGCACCATGTTCCATGTCCTGCTCTCATTGGTGTGTTTGTTTGTTTGTTTGTTTGTTTGTTTGTTTGTTTGTTTGGGGTGCTAGATGAGTTTCCTAGATGACTTTTCAGTATATTGTAAAGTTTTTATTTTGCCAGGTCCTTGCCTTGATTTGACCTGTTAATTCCCTTTCAATGAGTGGTTTTAGATAGCAACACTGCTAGCTCTCTTTTACTACTTTATTATGTTTTTAGAGCTAGAGTTTTGCTTTTATGTTTCAAGTAAAATATGTTGCCCTGAAGTCTAAAAGGCAGGCTAAAAAATTTTGGATAAATAATAAATTGGTAAGCTCCCAAACTTGCAATGCTTCAAAACTTTCCCTCCTGCCAATACACAATTCAAAATTTAGAAGCTGAGTTCAGAAGAAATCTCAGTTTTAATTATTTGTAACCATCTCACCCGCATTGACATAGCTCAAAAGCATAGAATGAGAAGTCAATAACATGAGAAATTAGTTTGCATAATGGTTGCACTGAAGGGTGGGAGTTGAAATATCATTTTTTGCTGCCTGGATCTGCAGAAATGAGAGCATTTCAACACTTACCCAGCAGTTCCCAGGCATCAGTGGGGCTTTGTGAAGGCCTAGTAACATTGCTGCAATAAAATGAAATAAATTCCAGGCTTGGAAACTGCAAGTATGGTTAGGTTTTGTCAAGATAGTTATTTTCTCCTGCTGTGCCAATCTCTTATGCAGCAAAAACAGGATGAAAAAGAAGCCATTTGTTAAACTACATTTACAAAACTAGAAAGCAGAATCCCTGAAATAATTTTGGACTTCACTAAAAGTTGCCAAAAGTCCTTCTTAAAACACACACACACACACATACTTTTCCATATATCTCTTTTGTGTTTGTTTGTTTTTTAAATCAGGACTTCCAGCTGTGAGCAGAGGGACTGTAATCCAGTGAGGAAAGTTGATGCAATGGAATTCCATGCCCTAATTAGATTCAAACTGTATGCTGAAAATCTCACAAGAAAAGCCTCTTTTGGAAAGTGCCCCCCTCCCAGCTCAGTCTTATGACACAGAAAAGAGCTAGCTGGGGCGATGTGAACAGAAATTAGTTCCATATTTCTTGGGAAGGGTTCATGCATCAAAGGGGAAACGATTCCTCTGGGAGAGGCAGGGGAAAGCGCTCAAAACGACAAATCCTTAGTTCAGCATTGCCCCAACTTATTTGTCATTTGGCTGTTTGGGAAGAACAGCGTTGTTTGGAAGACACAGAAATATGGCTCATTTCTTGCAGATGGGGATTTACTAATCTGAGCCTTGACAACCTTCTCAGGGGCCTTGTATGAACTAGATATTTATATATGTGACGCCAGTTAATTTTGCATTTCAGTGTTTGCCTTCACCATGATGTTTCCAATTCCACATGCCAAGCAATCCAAGTAAATATTGTATCTTCTTCTTGAATCCCATGCAGAAGACAAGGGAATCAATTCTATCAAATGTATATTATGTGCAATACTGATGCATACATGGTGGACGCACAACTAGAGGGGAGGTGTAGCTCATCCATTATATATTTTGGAAAGTTGTTTGTCTGCTATGCATTTGGATACCAGATCCAAATTCTACCTGATGGTTCCTGAAATCAAGGAGCAGATTTTCATGTATGTTGGGATACAACTGGACACCATTTTGAATCAAGATGGCAAACTGCACTGATTTTTTTTGTTTTCTTAGAATTTCTGAGCAACGCAGGGCACAGGGTGGCTGGCAATTCTCAGACGAAGATCCTCTGAAAACAGGACAGCTTTTTCATTGTTTTGGTATGCCACAAGCTTCAGGAACATGATTATGAAAATGCTGATTCAGTATTATTTAGAAGCACAGAATAAAGGAAACATAATACTGAAAATGTAATCTGGCAGAACATAAGATATCTAGAAATCTCTCTGCTCTGACATTATGGTGCAGAGATAAATGCTTATATGCTACAAGCACTTTTGAATCCCAACCATTTTTGTATAGGTATATAGACGGCTAGAAGTTGTCTTGTAAGCCTCCTTCCGGCACCTCCTGCAGCCAAACTGGTGCCAAATGTATCGCTCTGCTTTCCTTTGGACAACATCAGCAAGACTGAGAGGTGGGTCTTGTTGCCTGGGCAGCCCAGGACCTCCATACACGCTGCTGAGGCCTGTGCTCCAGAGAGGTCACTTCAGTGCTGCTAACATAGCAAAAGCAACGTGGGAGCCAGCAGTTACGAGTTACCATTCTCTGCAGCCACAGCAAGCGCTGTGATTCTCCAGCGGTTTCACTTCACCTCTCGAGGTGAACTCCATTGTCTCTTGAGACAGATGAATGTCAACAACAAATGTGTATAGCAGAGAAAAGTTTAGCCCTACATTTACTAGCTGATGATTTTGTTATTTCTTTGGTGCTGATATTTAGAAAAGGCTCCAGAGATGCTACAGTTTGTTTACAGATGTCTATTCCAGCATTTACCAGACTTGGGAAGAAACTACAAGCTTGTGATTAATCACCTTATATATTAAAACAATCCAAGAGAGGAACAAAAGAGATTTCAAGATAAAAGCTCAAAAGAGCTTTGGTAAATATTGGAAATGTTTAAAATGTTGTACAAGCAAGACAACTAACCGGCAAACAATCTTCATCTCTAAGTGCCAGCTTTGCTTGCTTGTCTCCTTCCTCTCTTAATTCAGTTCCCGACATTCAATCATATGTCAAAATACAGATAATCTAGTTGCAATGCAGCAAGGCAATGGTGATGAAACCTCTGGCATTGAATTGTTCAATTGTCAATCTCTTGTGGAGGGGCTGGGTTGTCAGAAAGACCTCTGCCTGCCCCTGGCAGATCTGTTCCTTGTCTAAGAGAGCAGTCTCTTGAAGCTAAGCAGATTTGGCCCTGGAAGCTGCCTGAATGGACACCATTTGTGCTTGGGTACCATATGCAGGGCCGGATTTATGTATAGGCTAAGTAGGCTGAAGCCTAGGGCCTCTAGATCTAGGGGGCCTCACCAGCCTGCCTGCTCCCCAGCACTGCAGTCTCCCCTCTCCCAAAATTGCAAAGACTTCATGCGAGGGCATTTCTCCCCCATTTCAATGACATTTTGCTTCAAAAGGAAAGGAGGACTTGGACATCATCTTCCTCCATAATCCTCTAAAAGAGAGGTAATGTACTCAACTTGGATACCACCCTCCCCCATGATCCTTGGGATATACAGTCAAGTACACAATGAACATCCATTGATGGGTTTCCTGAGGCCAGGTGCTCCCACAGCCCATCCTCGGGAAGGCCAGGAGGCAAGGATCTGTGATCCACTCTGAGGTTCTTAGAGGAAGGGTGATTTACCAGTATGAAAGACAGAGAAACAGACAAGGTCAACAGGAAAAAAGGGACGGGGTCCTGCTTTACATTGGCTAAGCTGCTGTCATCCTAAATCCCCCCTACCATTGCTAGAGCTCAACAGATCCTGAAAGGGATGGGATGGGAGGAAGCTATGCAAGGAGGACTGGAACAAGGTCAGAAAGAATTGCAAAGAATCTGAGGTGAGGGTGGGAGAGAGAAAACGAGGACAGAGCAGGGGGCAGGGAGGACAGATAAAGGTCGAAGCTAACATGTTGATAACAAAAAAGCAGGCAGACCAAGGCTGTAGGCCTTTAGTCTCAGTATCAATAAATATTCTTGATATTTATCACCAGAGGCATTCTTATTCTGAGACAGCCAAGGATTCATGCCAGGTTTCCTCATGGTGCACATATTATTTACCCATTAAGGGTAAATTAAGGTTGGTAAGTCAAGCTTCTCTGAAGTGAAAGCTTTGCAAACTAATGAAGTTACCTGACCTACCATCTTCCTTCTCTTGCAACTAACTTGAGAACTTGAAGCCAGCTATCTGCATAATTGAGGGCAGGGTTGGCTAACATGTGGCCCTCCAGGTGTTACTTGGCTGCAACTCCCATCAGCCCCAGTCCCCACGGACCCTGGTCATGGAGAAGGAGAGCTCTGGTCCAGCAACATCTCAAGGGGGTTGACCTCACTTGGCTTAGGGGAACACGTCCCTAAGGTCACACGTCCATTGGAATATAATGAATCTCACTAAATCTGCCAAGCAGAGAGCAAAGCCATGCATGACTCATTGTATTAAGTCCAAAGGATTGCTGACTAGTGGGATATTTTTCAACTCAAATGCCTGGAAACTAAGTAGAACTCATCCTACGCTTTAAGACAGGGGCAGGCAACCTAAGGCCTGGGGGCCAGATGTAACCCAATCGCCTTCTAAATCTGGCCCGTGGACAGTCCAGGAATCAGCGTGTTTTTACATGAGTAGAATGTGTGCTTTTATTTAAAATGCATCTCTGGGTTAATTGCGGGGCATAGGAATTTGTTCATTTTTTTTCTTTTCAAAATATAGTCCAGCCCACCACATGGTCTAAGGGACAGTGGACCGGCCCCCTGCTGAAAAAGTTTGCTGACCCCTGCTTTAGGAGAACTGAAACTGAGTTTCTCAATACTCCCCAGCCTGGCAGTCAACAATTACACATGTGCCTGTGTATATATCAAGCTAGTCAAAACTAGAAGAGCACTGCTATGAACAGTGTGTAAAAAGCATAACCAGTGTGTTTCTACCTCATACATTCAGAGGTAGCAATCTTAAACTGTTGCAAGAAAGACAATTGAGCCCTCCTAGGGACAATATTATTATGAGTTGTTGTTGTTGTTGTTGTTGACCCACCCTTTACCCTAACCTTCCATTGTGGATTGCAACTTTAAAAAACAATGTTAGATACAGTTAAAAACAATTTACAATGACAAAAATAAGATGAGTCATAAAAATATATAGGATTGCACCCTAACGGATGGATTGTAGCATAAGCTTTTGAGGGTGAGAGTCTACTTTGTCAAATGAATGAAATGGTAACCTCAGTAGTTTATGTGATTGAGCCTGCAGATAAGAAAGAGATTTACTTATTTTTAAAAAGTGAGGCCACAAGGCAAGCAATGCAAAAAACAACTATGCAGAAAAGGAATAGAAAACGACAGCACCAGTTCTAATAAGATTGGATGTGACTATGATCCATCACTAGCAGATGATGGGCTGGCAAAGCAATATTAGTTAGTTAGTTAGTTAGTTAGTTAGTTAGTTAGTTAGTTAGTTAGTTAGCTAGCTTGTAGCCTGCCTTCCCATCAAGTGAAGCAATACAGTGGTACCTCAGGTTACATACGCTTCAGATTACAGACTCCGCTAACCCAAAAATAGTGCTTCAGGTTAAGAACTTTGCTTCAGGATAAGAACAGAAATCGTGCTCTGGTGGCACGGCAGCAGCAGGAGGCCCCATTAGCTAAAGTGGTGCTTCAATTAAGAACAGTTTCAGGTTAAGAATTGACCTCCGGAACGAATTAAGTACTTAACCCGAGGTACCACTGTAATGGAAATGCAGTTGAAGAGGTGAATATCGCTTTCAGCCAAGGACTAGATATGAACATTGCCGACGTTTTGAGACTGCATTCCAGTGGTGGGTGTCACCAAATGTAAAAGTAGGTTGGGCCAATGATAATGAAATGAAATGCTTATGAATGAGGGGTTCTCCTCCAAAACACCCACCATTTCACTCCCAAGTCTATTGGGATAGACTTGGCTATCCCAATACAGGAATGTTTCAAAGTCATGACCCAGTCAGAGTTGTGCATAGGTTGTCCCTGCCCACTTGGGCCTCCTGCTGCGACTTGAGATAAGTGAGCAACCCAAGATAGACACCTGCTCTCTCAGGGGGAGTGCTAACCCATCCAGAACATCTCCTTAATTCCTGCACCTGAGGACCATGAAATCACACCACCGCCATCTTCTAAATTCAGCTGCAGTTTTGAAATATACTCAGAGTCGCAAAGTGATTTCATGCTCTTTATTCAGCTCATAGTGGTGAGGAGGAATGAATGAATGTCCCCTCAAAGTATCTGCTTTATATACATTATTTACACAATGGGCTGCACATGACTGGCTAATTCCGGAATTCTACTGTAAGCCAATCAGGTTGTGGATTCACTTCTATCTGGAGCATGATTGGGTGGTTCCTGCCAACCAATCATACTGCTGCATTGTTCTAGGACCAATCAGACTGCTGCCTTTTGGATCCTATTGTTCTAGGACCAATCAGACTGCTGCAGTTTGGATCCTATTCAACTCAGTACATAACAAGTTTATTGGCCCTAATCCAGCCCGCTGCCAGCTCCAGACCCTGGTCCAACACCTGCCCAGCCTCTCTAGAGTCTGCAGTTCCGGCGTGAGGTCACTGGCAGAGGATGAGGAGTGGGGGGGGGGCGCACTGCCCCTGGCAGCGCAATCCCGGTGGCGCAATCCCATCATGGCTGCCTGCCTGCCTGCGCTGGGTGCCACACCCCCAGGATGCGTGCCAGCCTCGCCTCCACCTGCTCTCCGCCCCCTGGCGCTGGAGCACGAAGCTCCGCCACTGAGTGAGGTGACTTCAGCTTCTATCAGCTCCAGTCAGTATGGCCTGTGGTCAAGGATTATAAGAACTGGACTCCAGCAGCATATTGGAGAGGGGTGCATACTCTGCACTGCTGAGAAATGATTTTCAAATGTTCTAGCCTCATGGAACCATTTCAACATGTTCTTCTCTGCAAGGGACCCCAGCTCACAGCTTATGATCCTGAAGCATGTACATGGGTGCACCCTGCATGAACAGAGAGCTCACGCTGTAGAATGCACTTGCATCTGCAAATTACAGGGAAAGGTCAGCAGTGGTGTGCAGGGTGGCGCTGTGGGTTAAACCACTGAGCCTAGGACTTGCCAATCAGAAGGTTGGCTGTTCAAATCCCTGCAACAGGGTGAGCTCCCGTTGCTCAGTCCCTGCTCTTGCCAACCTAGCAGTTCAAAAGCACGTCAAAGTTCAAGTAGATCAATAGGTACCGCTCTGGCGGGAAGGTAAACGGCGTTTCCGTTCACTGCTCTGGTTCGTCAGAAGTGGCTCAGTCATGCTGGCCACGTGACCCGGAAGCTGTACGCCTGCTCCCTTAGCCAATAAAGTGAGATGAGCGCCACAACCCCAGCGTCAGTCACGACTGGACCTAACGGTCAGGGGTCCCTTTACCTTTACTTACTGATCTTCTCACTGAGGAGCCCCTGATAAGACATCCGCAGGCCCCAGAGTTCCCTGGAATACAGTTTCCACCATACAGTGCACCCACCAAAGCCATGGAGACTACTGAAAAAATAATACACTCCAGATCAGATCTTTTAAATTATTTGTGCTACACTTTTCTCCTTCTGGCAGATATCATTCTCAACTGTGATAGCATTTTTAATACTGTACACATACTCTCACACACATTGCTTTTAAAATATTTTCTTTGGAGAAGCTTCAAAAAAGGTCCCAAGAGTCATTTGCAGTTCAGCTGAGGAACTTAGCAAATACATTTTGTTTGTGTGCTTCAAGCATTGCTACACAAAGGCCAGCACGCAAACATAATCGATTTTGAAAACAGTATGTAATACGTTGAGTCTGCTTTACTAAATTTGTTCCACAGGTGTTATCAGAAACCCTCTGTTGCCCCCGATGCAGATTACACTTGGACCCTTTTCACCCCCAGATAATTGGCTCTCCTTTGATTAAGGGAAAGCATTTTAACGGCTATAAAACCAGGACAGGCTGTACAAGAAGCAGCAGCCAGCACAGCTGGGAACACCCTTGAAGATGTTCTGTAAAGATACAAAGGCCCTTGTTTTAATGTGGATGGCTGGGCACAAGTACAATATTCTATACGGAAAGGCAGCGGAATTAAAGGGCTTATCCCGTGCGTTTTAGTGTCAAAACATAATTGTACTCATTGTTTACTTTCTTGGAGCAGAACTGGAGATACTGGGCCCTTCCTTTCCACATCTGCTTCAACATATTTATGGATGGATGCCTGTTCACATTCAGAAAACGACGGCTTGAGTGCATTCTTATTTACACCCACTGCATTGGCACTGTGAAGCAAAAAAATAAAAAATAAAACGGCTCCACAATCAATCTGCTGCTCACCCACAGAATTCCATGAAGGTGACCAACGGATGTCAAGGCGCAGAGATGCAGGCTCCCTTTGGAGCAACTGCTGCTTCTGTCAGATAACTGAAGGAATGAGGCTATAAAGATAATGTGCGATTGGCGGAGCAAGCCAGGATCCGGCTGGGAGAAGAAAGGGGGTCTGGAAGAGCAGGTGGGTGAGTGGTCAGAGCGTTCTGCAGGGGGGAGAACAAAATAGCTTTGAGGAACTCTTAGGGCAGAGACTATTCTAATGCCATTCTGGATCCTTCCCTTCCAGCGCAGGCCTCAGCAGTGCAAAGTTTAAGTCAACACTCTACTGACCATTGCTGCATGTGCGCTTGGAAAAGACAAATATTTACTCTCCAAGACTGTTGCTGAGCTCTTTATTTACAGCAGGCTGCACAGGTTTGCTAATAATACAGCACAGATGTTAATGGGAAAGGATTTAAGGTCTTTGAAGAGAAAAGGGATTCATCTTATGGTGTGACACATCCTACAAATTAATACTTAACCGTCTTTTATTCTGAGCTGTGGAAGTGTATTAGCTTTGCGAGTGTGACTGTTTAGCATTGTTAAAGAAAATTCTGGGTTGAGAGACCACTCAACAGCCCAGCTCATCAGGGTACAAGTCCCCCGCGGGTCCGTGCGGTCAGTAAAAGAAGGAAATTCCAGCCAAATAATTTGGAACAAAACAGCAGTCAGTAGACATAGATCCTTTATTGTTGCGCAACAGGTTCAAACAGCAGTAAGTGAACCCAGAGCATGGGGCGACATTGACTTTTAAAACTTCTCACAATATCCCAGTATACAGTTCGTACAGCATCATTGTTACATCATTTTTACATCACTGACATGTCACAGAAGGGAAGGAGTAGACAGGAGTTACACTAGTTCAACATTGGTCAACATGTCCAGACAAGTCCTCGGTACAAGCTTAAAAGGTAAAGGTAAAGGGAACCTTACCATTAAGTCCCGGATGGCTCTAGGGTTGTGGTGCTCATCTCGCTTTACTGGCTGAGGGAGCCGACGTTTGTCCGGACAGTTTTTCTGGGTCATGTGGCTAGCATGACTACGCCGCTTCTGGTGAACCAGAGCAGCGCATGGAAACGTCATTGACCTTCCCGCCGGAGCAGTACCTATTTATCTACTTGCACTTTTGGGTGTGCTTTCGAACTGCTAGGTTGGCAGGAGCAAGGACCGAGCAACGGGAGCTCACCCCGTTGCGGGGATTTGAACCGCTGACCTTCTGATTGGCAAGACCAAAAGGCTCAGTGGTTTAGACCACAGCGCCACCCACGTCCCTTTTTGGTACAAGATTAGCACAGGCAAAACATGTCCAGGAACCTCTCAAGTACCCACCATCAAAGGACAATAGAGCTCCCTTTGCACATCCATAACCTGGGGCAAGTCCAGTGATGGGCTTTTGGAAACTAACTGCTCAGCAATTGTCACCCCTGGGCACTTCCCTGGGTGGGGTGGGTGTACATGTGGCAGGGAAGAGTCCTTTTTCCATGGGCAAAATGGCGTTGGAATGGAGGAACTTGGCAAAGGGGTTGCTTTTATATGATTTATAAAGCTAGGTATCTTCCCTGAGCTGTCAAGTCAAAAGGATACATTCAGGCATAATATTTGTAGCATTTAACAACTTTAAAGATGTGCCACACCCCCGTAATTTCCGTAACAGCATGTACTTGATTTACTTGGGGGGTTGTTTTTTTGATGGAGATTGAGGCCAAAAAAACTGTCTTTCCCATTTACTCATGTTTACAGTCCAATGGTTCAGATTCGACTGTGAGGCCAAGTAATAGATGTGTCCAACATTATGTTCTCTGTTTTTATTTTATTTTAAGCTATGAGAAACTGCACATCTTACAAGTTTATTTACTATTTCATCACTAATTAAAACACAAAATACAATAAGTCTATTGAAAAGTGGGCTTCATTTATAAACAATTAGAATAAGATTCAATATAATATACAATTGTATATTCTTTTTAAAAAAACCCATTATGAATTCACCTTCCTTCATCAATGAAATCCCACCCTTAACAGATAATCATCAACCTTCTGAATAACCATAATGTTATGATTATATCAGATAGACTAAGGAAATGGCCCTTATTTTGTACTATTTGAATTTCATTCAATATACTGAAGCTATCACTCTACATATACTTTATGCTTTTATGCTTTATACATTGTTTTAAACTTACTGTTGTGCTTATATTTTATAAATGTATATTTTAAAGAAGGCAATTAAAAGACATCCCAAAGGAGCACTGGAAGAAAACATGTTTTCACTGACCCCCCGAAAGGCAAAGAGAAGTGGAGCCTGGTGGACCTCTTTCAAGAGAGCAGTACAATTTTGGTGCCAAAGAAGAAAAGTATTTCATGTACAGTAGTTCTGTTGATGGAAGAACACAGAGCATGGTCCTCAATGATTGCTTCAGCCCTGAGCAGAGTCAAGGCAAACTATCCTGGCCCCAGGCTATCTGAGGCGCAGGTAGGAAGCCTGAACCCTCCAGGTGAGGCTGGACTTCCAGCTGCCCCCAGCTCCAGCCAGCAGGATCAGTGGTCAGAGGTGGAAGGAGTCCAGCAATGTATGGTGGTAAAGGTAAAGGTACCCCTGCCCGTACGGGCCAGTCGTGTCCGACTCTAGGGTTGTGCGCCCATCTCGCTTAAGAGGCCAGGGGCCAGCGCTGTCCGGAGACACTTCCGGGTCACGTGGCCAGCGTGACGAAGCTGCATCTGGCGAGCCAGCGCAGCACACGGAAACGCCGTTTACCTTCCCGCTATAAAGCGGTCCCTATTTATCTACTTGCACCCGGGGGTGCTTTCGAACTGCTAGGTTGGCAGGCGCTGGGACCGAAAGACGGGAGCTCACCCCGCTGTGGGGATTCGAACCGCCGACCATGCGATCAGCAAGCCCTAGGCACTGAGGTTTTACCCACAGCGCCACCCGTGTCCCTAATGTATGGCGGTACTGATAGTCAAAGAAGGCAACGTTTTTATTTATCAAATATTTATATTTTTCATATGCTCAGAGTGGTTTACAAGTCAATAATAAAAAATACAATAAATAAATGCACATAAAAACCAATATGAGTTAAATCCAATAATCAGCTGCCTGAGAAAGATTTAACCAAAAGGCAAACTAAATAAAAAAGCCTTCCATCCTTTCTGAAAAGGAAACAAAGAATATGCTTTGCATTTTGCTTGTGCCTTCCAAGATCTGTCAAAAAGCTCATAGCAACACTCTGCACCAAGTGAATCTTTCAGGGCATCTTTGAAGGCAGCCCCACATAAAACATTTGCTATTTTACTGCCCATTCACTCAGTTTTGAGAGGTCCTTTTGGAGCTCTTTGCAGTCTATTTTTGTTTTAACGATCCTGAAAAAAATGGTATCACAGACAAACTTGGCCACCTCACTGCTCACTCCCAACTCTAGATAGTTTATGAACAAATTAAACAGCACAGGTCCCAATACTGATCCTTAGGAGACTCCATTTATCTCTATTTGGAGAACTTCTATTTCAGGGGTAGTCAACCTTTTTATACCTACCACCCACTAATGCATCTTTCTTGATGGTAAAATTTCCTTACCGCCCACCAGTGCTTGATGGAAGGAGGATTCAGCTTGTGCCATAGAACCCCCTACCGCCCACCCTGAATCCTGAAACGCCCACTAGTTGCCGGTAGAGACCAGGCTGACAACCCCTAGTCTATTTAATCCTACTCTTTGCTTCCTGCAACCAATTCCTGATTCACAAGAGGACCTCTCCTCTTACTCCTTGATGGCTAAGCTTACTCAGGAGTCTTTGGTGAGGTACTTTGTCACAAGTTTTTCAAAGTCCAACTTGTTGTTGTTTAGTCGTTTAGTCATGTCCGACTCTTCGTGACCCCAAGGACCAGAGCACGCCAGGCACTCCTGTCTTCCACTGCCTCCCGCACTTTGGTCAAACTCATGCTGGTAGCTTCAAGAACACTGTCCCACCATCTCATCCTCTGTCGTCCCCTTCTCCTTGCGCCCTCAATCTTTCCCAACATCAGGGTCTTTTCCAGGGAGTCTTCTCTTCTCATGAAGTGGCCAAAGTATTGGAGCCTCAGCTTCAGTATCTGTCCTTCCAGTGAGCACTCGGGGATGATTTCCTTCAGAATGGATAGGTTTGATCTTCTTGCAGTCCATGGGACTCTCCAGAGTCTCCTCCAGCACCATAATTCAAAAGCATCAATTCTTTGGCAATCAGCCTTCTTTATGGTCCAGCTCTCACTTCCATACATCACTACTGGGAAAACCATAGCTTTTACTATACGGACCTTTGTTGGCAAGGTGGTGTCTCTACTGCAGTATGCCAATTACTCTGCCTGCTTCTTAAAAGGAGTGTAGGATCCAGGGTTGGCACTCACTACCAATAGAGCTCCTATCTGGCACAATTGCAATTTTAACCTATTCTCCCTCACCCACCTGACCATGACAACCAAATCCTAAAGAAGGACTGAGATAGCTGCTCCTGTATTAAAGATATGTAGAACTTATTTTCAAATGAAAAAAAGTGATCTCCTCTGGTACCTGTGGGTTTCATCTGTGCTCCTCAGTTAAAGCCCTAGCATCTATGTTACAGTGAGGAGAACCAGCTTTTGGGAAGACCTGGACTTAACTGTCAGGGGTCCTTGACCTTGACCTCCAATGACTCCTTAACTGTGTGGTAGGAAGTGGGGGCACAGCCACTGAGGGTAGAAGGAATGGCTCTGAGTGAGGACCTAGGAACTGCTCCAGAGTTCAAGGATTCAACTCTGGAAGTCCTCCTGTTTTGCCAGAGACTGAACATGTCAAAGACTGTGCACACTGCCTCTTATTGGTCTGGATCCATTCCTGGGAGAGAGTCAGTTTGGCAGCTGGTGGGCTGGAGCATCTGACTGAAAAGGCCTGGTAGTCTGTAAAGAGGTGCTTGCAGTTTCACCAAAACATTTTCACATAGGTTGAAAGTTACAGTGGTACCTCGCAAGACGAATGCCTCGCAAGACGAAAAACGCGCAAGACGAAAGAGTTTTCCGTTTTTTGAGTCGTTCCGCAAGACGAATTTCGCTATGGGCTTGCTTCACAAGACGAAAACGTCGTGCGAGTTCTTGCGAGTTTGTTTCCTTTTTCTTAAAGCCGCTAAGCCGTTAATAGCCGCTAAGCCGTTGAGCCGTTAATAGCCGTGCTTCACAAGACGAAAAATCCGCAAGACGAAGAAACTCTCAGAACGGATTAATTTCGTCTTGCGAGGCACCACTGTAACTTATTTTAGACTTGATGAAGGTTAGCTACTCTGTAATGCTCTGGGGGATTTTGCAACAGTCATGAAGCCTCTCAGCCGACAGGTTGAGCAATGCTGATGTCATAAAGTCAAAGCAGCAGTGATGTCACAGACAGACGGAACACCAGAGATGCTGAGGAAGGCCAGACTCAAGGTTGCTAATGGAAGAGAGCAGACTGGTGTATAGGCTGAGGATCAGGGCCTGGGTGAAAGAAGTGGGAGGAGGAATGGAACGAAAAGGGAGCATTTAGGAAGGGGGCAGGTGAAGCAAGAGGCCCTACAAAAGTAGCTGAAGACAAAAAGAAGGGGCAGAGAAAGGAAAGGAAGACTGGAGCAGGTCGAGGAGAAGAGAGTAAGATTGGAAATGTAAAGAAAAAGAAGGTAGCTTTTATCATATGTGGTGGACCTGCCCCACGGTGAAAGACTTCTGGGAGAAGATTTATAATGAATTGGGGGAAAATGTTGAAATATACATTTATTAAGAAACCAGAGGCCTTCCTTCTTGGAATAATAGATGCTGGATTGTTTTTGTATGCCACAACAGCTGCTAGGATTTTGTTAGCTAAGAAATGGAAAACACAAGAAGTGCCAACAGTGGAGGAATGGCAGATGAAGATGATGGACTTTTGGGAGCTAGCCAACCTGACTGGAAGAGTCCGCAACCAGAAGGAGGAGGAGTACCAGGAGGAATGGATGAAATTCAAAGACTATTTAGCTAAATATGCTAAGATAACTTAAATAGAAATACTTGCAAGTACCAGATTGGCTTAGGATTTAAATATGTGATGTTATAGAATAATATGTTTAAAGTTAATATGAAAAAATGAGAAATTAGTTTTTGAAATCCATTACAATGATATACATTGAAACTCAGCCAGGGGGATTTGAGGAAGTCACCTAACAATGTTAATAATAGTGGAGTAATTACAGTTAGGATTTGTGTGTGTTTGTTTGTTTATAAATTTGGAAAATCAATTAAAAAAGAGAGAAGAAGAGAGCAAGGAAGAAGGCGGCTTCAGAAAGGAGGCTTAGAACATGGTAAAGGAGATTTTCTGGATGCCAGGATCCAAGCAAGTACTCTTTTGTGAGAGAACCCCAGCAGAGATTTAAAATAACAAAATGTGCAACAAAGTAAAACATGGAAATATAGGCTTTTAGACCTTTACAATAGACCAAGTTCCTTCCAAAACTTCCCTATTCCCCTAGCATAGATTACTTACAAACTCTCAAAAGGTCAGATTCATGTGTTTTCCATATAGCATTAAGAAAAGTTGCACAGGCAGTGAAACTTGACTTAGTTACAGTGCTGAAAGTTCCTAAATCACTGGTACAGGAACTCAAAGAGTGACTTCTTAGAGCCCTGCGGCTAAGCTGTAGCAACCAGCTTAACCTCTTCACAGACTAAGCTCAGGTGGACTAAAGGGGAACAAAGACTTGATTACCTAGTTGCTCCCAAGGTGAGCTAAGCCTGGCAGGCAGCTTACTCTATGGTCTTAATCCTTTCGTGCAGTAATTAGACTTAAGCATGTTGGTTATGAGAGGCTGATTATCCCACAGTAACTAAGGCAAGCAAGAGAGAAGGAAAGGGGAAATCAGTTTGAAAAGGTGTATTTAGATCTGCTTCCATAAAAACGTAAAGGACCCCTGACAGTTAAGTCCAGTCACAGATGACTCTGGGGTTGCGGCGCTCATCTCGCTTTCCAGTTTTCCATGTGCCTCACTAAATATAAAATGTTAGTTATTAGCCATGATTACTTAATCTGACTGTTAAATTGATAAATTCAAGCTAGACTTTAAAAGGCAAGAGGTTTTCCTACCACCAGCTGCCCAGAGGAAGACAGCATTTTGGTGGTTTAACTTATCCAGTTGCTTGAAAGTTTGTGGTACTGAATCCTCTACAAGTTATTTTTATTTTGATGCTCAACCTTCCACAGACAACATCCTTAGCTACCGCTACTTAGCACCTTGCAAAACCTTGCTACTGTTTTACTG
Organism: Podarcis raffonei; assembly: GCF_027172205.1. Classification (NCBI taxonomy): domain Eukaryota; kingdom Metazoa; phylum Chordata; class Lepidosauria; order Squamata; family Lacertidae; genus Podarcis; species Podarcis raffonei. Next base: position 3,879,180 of record NC_070614.1, on the reverse strand, counting down.
TATGGCTCACACAAGTTATCCTCATTGCCAAAAGCAACACAGAACTATTGGTTGAGCTAAGTGTTACAAACCATCATAACCAACTCCACACCCTCCCTATTTTCCCCCACTCAGGCATCCTCATGATGGGTAGAGTTCTTTTGAGCCAATAACCACCCAAGTTTTGTCTCCTTTCAAGTTAAGAGCTCTATTAACCTCCCTACACATCAAACCATTTTGTATTTATTATCTCAATAACCCTTACAGCAACACCATAAAGAAGGTCAGCATGAGAGTTCCGTCTATTTCAAATGTGGGAATGAGAGACTCCTGCATGCCCAAGGCTATCCACTGAGTTCACAGCTTAAGTGGGGTTCACCTCACCTGATTCTCTTAACTACTATGTTCTAATCCTATTTTGGGTGTGCAATTAAGCAAGTCAGGCTATCTCTATTAAGAGGCAGTTTCCAGAAACTCATAGCAAAACACATTTAACAAAAGTGTTGATGATGAATAAAAATGCACCAAGTGTTTAGCACAAATTAAAAAGAACACATAACTAACATTTCTATTTTCTGAATCTGACTTGCTGAGGTGGCAAGATGGCCAAAGAGGTGAAAACCTAGAAGATGCTAAGAAAATGTTTATTAGGAAGAACTGCATGTCAGCTTCGCCTTTGAGCCAGTGCCAATGACTGGGCTCAACCTCTTCAGCCCCGACTGGGCCAGGCAAGCTGGAAAAGCACTCCCAGAGACCTTCCACTGCAGGGAGCAGGTCTAAGTGCTGTGGACTCACAACTTAGAGCTGTGAGCACCAAACTCAGTTCCAAAAGTCAGCGGAGCACAGCAGAGCATGAACCACACGAACGACAGCTCTGAAGTATAACTTCTTTTATTCTCTACAGCTACTGCATAAAATAACTAAAGACTAATCGGAGTCGCTGGATTGCATGAGTGTTACAGCTGCTTGAGCAGTCACCTTACCTATATACAGATGGAGGGGTGAAACATCCTCACTGCATGTGACTTTAACATATGAGAGTGCTGGAGGTGAAATAGTTAAACAGGTTACCCAATCAGGACCCAGGGGGTGGAGTCAGAGGGACTATAAAACCAGCTCTGGGAGGGGCGGAAGGAGTTCGTTGGGAGTTGGGTGGTTGGTTGGAGTGGGAGTGAATTGGGATAGAGTCTGTGGGGAGGTTGAGTTAGTGTAGCGAAATAAGCTGAGTCAGGAACAGTTAGGGGCCAGAAAGACAAGTAAATATCTGAGAGGTGGTTCAGTGAGTGAGAGCAAGTAGCAGAAGTTATAGGTCTGGATAGGCACCCAATGAATGTAATGGACTGATACCGTTTATGAATCCACACACTTGTTAAACTGCCATAATAAACAGAAGTTTATGTTCCAATTTAACCCTGACTGGACTCAGTATTTTCCCAGGTAGGGCCTGGGTGGTGGCAGCGAGAAATAAAGTGGTGGCACAGGGATCAATAGATGGTGAAACGTCCAGGGACCCTGTGTGATCGCCACACTGCAAACAGTGGTACCTCTGGTTACGTACTTAATTTATTCCGGAGGTCCGTACTTAACCTGAAACTGTTCTTAACCTGAAGCACCACTTTAGCTAATGGGGCCTCCCGCTGCCGCCGCACAATTTCTGTTCTCATCCTGAAGCAAAGTTCTTAACCCGAGGTACTATTTCTGGGTTAGCGGAGTCTGTAACCTGAAGCATATGTACTTACTTATTACTTATTCAAACCTTTATTAGGCATTATACAAATAAAACGATAAAAGAGAAAGAAACATATAAAAGCCTTGAGATATAAACAGAAAGGCAGCAGTTGGCTACATACATATATATATATATACATATAAAATCAGTGGTTTTCCTTGTTAACCTGCTCCTTGGAGGACTGCTACCAAAAACTCGGCTACCCCCGCCGTTACCCTTTGGTCAACGTCGGATAGGCAGAATCCCACACATTCACCTTGTTGGGGCTCCAGACCACCCAGAAGAGGGGACAGCACGCGTTGACGGAGCGTACTGTACAATGGGCACTGAAAGAGAATGTGCTCTACCGTGTCCGGGACATTCATAGAACATCTGCAGAATCTCTTATTTCTAGGGATGTTTTGATATCTTCCCCTGACAAATGCTGAGGGAAAAACATTCAAACGGGCCAGCATAAAAGCCCTACGTTGGGCTGGAATTATTAATTTGGTGACGTAATTGGCTCTGCTATCTAAGATATTTAAATCATAGAATATGGGCGAACAAATTTTGTTTACAGCTGCCATAATATTTTGCCTCTCGACATCCTTTAGTCTAGTTAGGATATTATGGAAAATGTATTGCTCATTAGAATTGTACAGGGGCTCCAGCTCGATGCCTAAAGATTCAATCTTTTTTTCGAGGTACTGATACCATCTTGATTTGTAGGAGTCTTTGAGCAAATCAGCGAGCAGACTTGATGGAGGGCAGCGAAAATGGCAGCGTAACCAGTACTTTATTGAGGTGGACCAGGCCCAATATTCCATTGTGTGTATGCCTATTTCTGCACACATTGTTTCATATTTGATCACAGCTGGGAGTCCAAGAATACGTCTCAGAAAGCTGGAGTGAATCTTTTTTAGATCACTATTATATGCTTGGACCCATAGCGGGATTCCATAGAGTATCTGGGATTGCACTTTTGTTTGGAATATCTGATTGGCCGCAGGAATAAATTGATTGCCTTTCTGATAATAAAAACGGGCAACAGCTGATGAGGTGCACTTTGCCTGTTTTATGGCATTTGTGCAATGATTTGCCCACCCTAAATTGCTCTGGAATAAGATTCCCAGATACCTATAGATTTTCACTTGTTGAATTTCCTGCCCTCTTATTTTCCATTTCTCTAATTTCCAACCATTCGAGAAGACCAAAATTTTTGTCTTCTCGTAATTTATAGAGAGCTTGTTACATTCGCAGTAAAGGATCAGAGAAGATATAAGGCGTTTCAGACCCAAGCTCGTTAATGATAGTAGAACAGCATCGTCTGCGTATAATAATAGAGAAACTGGTTTCTGATTAAGTTTAGGGGCATGTGATTCTATTTTTTGAAGGTGATCTGGCAAATCTGATAAAAATAAATTAAATAGGAAGGGGGCAAGAATACACCCTTGTTTTACCCCTTTCGAGTTTGGGATGTCTGATGAAAGGTGACCTTTGGTGTTAAGTTTGACTTGACAGATATTGGAAGAGTATAAATTTTTTATTAGGATCAATAAGCGCTGATCAATTTTTAATTCTGCGAGTTTCCTCCACAGCTTTGGGCGGTCAATTGAGTCAAATGCACCACGAAAATCTACAAAAGCAGCATATATCTTAGATTGCCTTTGAGATCTGTATTTTTCAACCAAATGCATAAGTATAAGGCAATGGTCTAATGTAGAGCAACCTTTGGAGAAACCTATTTGTTCTTTCCCTGGTAAATTTAGATTTTTCATCCAGGTAAGGAGTTTAGATAAAAGGTGCTTAGCGTAGATTTTCCCTATCACTGATAATAGGCTTATCGGTCTATAATTCCTTGGTTCTTTTGGGTCGCCATTTTTAAAGATTGGGATAATTATTGATCTTAACCATATCTCAGGTATGATCCCATATTTATCTATGAGAGTAAACAATTGAGCTAAGGGTTCTGCCCACCAATCTATATAGGTCTTAAATAATTCTATTGGTAGACCGTCTGGCCCAGGAGATTTCCCCGATTTGAAATTTTTAACTATCTCTCTAATTTCCTCTTCTTCTACCCTTGGCCACTCCTGGAGTTTATTGATTTTATTTTTAGTGGTTTCATTTCCTTTAAGTTCACTGTGTAGATTGTTAAATACCGATGTAAAATATTGGGACCATTTGGATTCTGCAATTGGTGGTAGAGTTAGTTGATTTTCGGGTTTCAATCCTCCGTACACTAGGTTCCAGAACGCTTTGTTATTTTTACTCTGAATTGAGTCGAGTAATTGTAGCCATTTTTGGGTTGCATATTTCTGTTTCTTTTCGGCCAGAATGTAATGATATTTTCTTTTTTCATCAAGATAAGAGGGCTCTAGTTTAGTGCGATTATTTTTAAATGTTTGGCGCAGTTTTCTTTTTAGCTGGAAACATTCATCGTCAAACCAAGGGCTAGCGCTATGTTTAAGTACCCAAACTTTAGGTGGGGTACTAAGTTCTACGAACATTTGGAAGATCTCATTATAAATTTTCGGAATGTCGCTGTAGGAATTAGTGGTCTTTAAGTTGGATAATACTTGTTTTCTCAGGTTGGCTGTAAGTTTTTGCCCCACTACTGCACTCATTTCCTGGGACCATTTTAATTGGGTCATTTGTTTGTATTGAGAGGGTTCTATAATATTGTGCTTAGTTATCTTGGTTTCATCCTTTAAGTTAATAGACAACAATAATGGCTGATGGTCGCTTTCAGTACGCGTTCCAATTTTGAGGTCCATGATCGAATTTATAATATTATAAGGGACAAGAATATAGTCGATGACACTGCATCCTCGGGGGGAGAAGTATGTAAACTCCCCGCTTCTATCGCCTTTTGTTGAACCGTTCACAATCTGCAAATTAAAGTTGTTACATAATTCAAGTAGGCGTAAGCCTTCGTTGTTTACAACCCTATCTCTGGAGAATCGTCCTATTTTCAAGGCATGTGCGATATCATTATCAGTATTCCAATTTAGTTTGCTACATAGTTGTTCATTGTTGGTTCCCACTCTGGCATTAAAATCACCTGCTATTATCAATGAGGCATTTGGGTATTTATCGGTCAAATTTTCTATATAAAAGGTTAGTTGTGACCAATTTTCACTGTTGCTGTTGTTTTTGGATGGGGGGATATAGACATTTACAAGTAGCAAAGTATCGTCTTTTTGGGTTAAAAGTAGGGCTTGTGCAAGTGGCAAGCATTTTTCTAACTGCTTGATTTCAAACCCTAAGTTGTCTTTGATCATACAACAGAACCCTGCTTTCGGCCGGCCCTTCGTGTTTATTTTCAATGCGGGTTTCGTATAGGAGGAGAAACCATTGATTTTAATATCTCTAGTTGACCATGTTTCTTGTAGAAGTATTAATTCAAAATCTTTAAAGAAGTTCATTAGGTCTGGGTCTCCGTCTTTGTTTCCCCACCCTGCAATATTCCAGGACAGCAAGCGTAGGATCCGTTTTTGAGTTGGTGGCTGGTTGACAGCATTTAGTCATTCTAATTCTGTTATTGAGTCCAGCGAGGGATTTTGTCTTGTGCCGATACAGCCATTTGTCGCTACTTTCGGTGGGGAACATAATGGTGGATCTTTTAGATTCTTTTTTAAAGTGCGGGAAATTAGAATTTCCTCCCTTTCTTGATTTTCTTCCTTAGCTGTTCCTTGTTCCTGAGAGATTTCTGTGGTTGGTGGGCTATTATGGACAGTAGGATTGTTTTCGGTCTCTACTTCCATTTCTTTGGTTTCATTTGGTGTTGAGCTCAGTGTGTCAGGTCTGTTGGAGGTCATCTTTTGTTCGGCAATGTTAGAATCCTTTGTAGTACTTAAATAAGGGGTACCTATTTCGTTTGGAGCTAGTATTTGATATCTCAGCCAGGAATTTGTGGTCTCATTGCTGGAGTTTTTCCTTGTCATTTCATATTTTAAAGGAGGCTGGATTTGAAGCTCTGCATCTATACATTTGAAAGTTCCATTAGTAGCTCTCTTTTTGACTATGCATTTTGGGGAGAGGGCTGGTAGGTGTGAGGTTTGATTGTGTATTGTCTCTACTGCATTTTGTTGGCCTTGTTGGTGAATTTCGGTCAATCTGGCCTGTAGTTTCGTCAGTTTACTGAGTATGCTTGTTTGTTCTTTATCTGGTAAGTTGGTAAAGTTATTCAGCAGATCTTCTTCTTCTGGGACTGTCCAGTCTGTTGTGTCAAGGGCGAGGCTGTTAATTGATGCTACAATCGCATGATTTGGGAGCTTAGATTTTTCTTGCGTGATTTCTCGGGTAGCTGGCAGCGGTTTCTCCCATCTACTGGGTTCTTCCACGGGAGTAGGGCAGATATCGGCTTCTGTTGGAATGGCCTTGTTCAACTTGTTCTGTCTTTTAGATGCAATCAATGGTCTGAGCGATATATCTTCAAAGTGTCGACGTGGAATAATTCCTTTCTGGGCTAAATGAGCCTTTTCCCTTAAGATTTTGGTTGGGATTCTATGACTACCAAATCTTAGTAGTACTTTTTTGGAATATCCATCGTTAGTGAGCCTCTTGACTGCTTTTAAGTCAATCCTTCCCCCCTCAGGGCCTAGGAGCAGATTTAGATGATGTCTGGCCCAGGAGGATGACTCCCAGTAAGGTAGGGGCCCTCTGTATGGAAAAATGTGGAGAACAATCTCACATGGCCTCAGTATCAAGTTGACTGAGTGAGGGGGGCTTCCTCTGATTTTTGGTTGGTTTAGAGGTATAAATTTGTATTTGTTCTGTTTATCTCCAGGGCTTGTTAAGGATGGCAAAAAGGGAGTGAGTTGCCTCCTTTCATCTGGGTTATCCAGCTTCTTGAAGATGTTTTGTAATTGTTCAAAGATTTTTTGAACTGTTTGAGCAGTCAGTAGGCAGCATTCCTCCAGCAGCTCCACCTTTCTATCAATTAGTACTTGTGCCTCGGTTATGGGAGTAGTAGCCTTGTCCTCGTTTATTCCTAGGGATATCTCTTCAACTGTCTTTCCATGTAAAGAGTTGAGAGAGTTTTTGGGAGGAGATATGTGCTGTTTTTGAAGTAGCAGATACTTATCTAGATTACTCTGTTTGAAACCAGAGGGCTCTGCGTCAGTTTCTGTGTCAAGACACCTGAGTCTTTTGGCTCTTCTCATTGCAGATTCTTCTTAAATCAATGAGATCAGACTTCTAAATAGAGTGATAAAGTATTAAAGTTCTCAGGTCGCAATCTCGTTCAATTTTCATTCCCATGTAAATATCATAAATATCATAAATAACATAAGGGGAACATGGGAGGAAAGAGAGAGAGTGGGAGGAGAAAAGAAGCCAGAGGTTTATGAGCAGGACATAAATCCTCCGTAGTAAATTCCAGAGTTCAAGGGGTCCTAGTGTTCTTCAGATTAAAGTTCAAATAAACAGTCGTAAAATAAGTCCCAGAAACGTCAATAAGTTCCCAAAGTTAGGGAAAGTTAGAAAAAGTTCTTTTTCCGAATATTTCTTTAATTTCTTTGGGTCGTATTTCCAACTTGGTATTCACTCAGTCAGGCAAAGAGATACATTCCTTCCTCCACCTTGCGACTTTGTAGCCTGCGCCATTTTAGTCCTCTACCGAGGTGAACTCCTAAATTAAATCGTCTAACATCCGACGTTCTCTTAGTGTATTTTTAAATTTTGTAGCATTAAATGAGTCTACTCACACTAAGGGTTCCGTTCTTATAGTTTTGGAGGTCCGTCGCATTCTTCAGTGGGAGTCAGAGGCATCGTAATACAGGGTCTTTACTTTCCCTTTTGTGCTGCGGTTTCCAGCTGCTACTCCCCAGACTTAACTTCCAAAACAATAAAACAATAAAAGAATAAACTAATTAAAACGAGGCGACAAGGCAGACAGCCAATAGTCTTTAAGGTCCTTAAGGTGCAGTTTTGAGGTCTTGAGGAGGCTAAAACTAATAAAAAACTAGTAAAAAACGCTTAGTTGAAGTCGGAGGCTCTGATTAGGCTGCTACCTCCGTCGCCATCTTGGCCATCAATCGTGAAGCATATGTAACCCGAGGTACCACTGTATGTAGAAGTTCAACGCCTAATTTTTTTTGTGTGGTCCCCCCCCCCAAAGGCAATGTGGAGAAGAGGTGAATCTCTGACAACTGGTCATGGCAGCTAAATGGACCTTACAAGTTAACAGGCCATGTACCACTCTGAGCACCACTTGGTGATGAACAAACAGAAGGGGGTGCCAAATGATTCCATGTTCTGCTTCCAGAAACTTCTGTCTCTGGCTCTTGCTTGCACCAAAATAATGGACTACATGAACCCTTGGTCTGATCCAGCAAATCAATTCTTAGGTCAATTCTTTATGCTTCCCATGTAAGTGACCCAATCTAGTCCCATAAAAAATACTCAACTACAGCCCATCACAAGGAATCATTTCATTTGTTTCATGCTTCATATCTGTATTCCTCTTTTGCAGCAGTGTGCCTTTTCTGTGGCATGCAACATGCATTGAAACATTCAGCTGCCAGGGAGGCCATCTCTGTTATGATGTAGCTGACAAGGTGAAGGATTGTCCTTCACTAAACACTTTCTCTTGGGCCTGCAACTCCTGGCTCAAGAAACCATAGAACCACACCCTATCCACCACTCATCCACTTCAATAAATACAGAATTAGCAAGGTTGTCACCTGGAAAAAATGAACTATGTGAAATAGAATTTATACAGGAGTGACTAATCCCATGCTTTGGCTGACAAAAGAAAATAAACTCTTATATTCTCGGCTGTTTTAAAAATAGTCTGTAGAATATTGGGAGCACATACAGACCTTTAGGAAGGGTGTAGAGTAAGAACATTCTTCTATAGCAATGCTGTACACAGTTCCATGGATTCAAAATAAAATGAATGTTGCATTACCCTGGGTAATGCATGTTCCTTTTCTGAGGCCATCAGAATCTGCTAGCTAATGCATTTGAAGGATTTTAATTCCCAGTGTTTATGGCATGCCTTATAGCAGGGGTCAGCAAACTTTTTCAGCAGGGGGCAGGTCCACTGTCCCTCAGACCTTGTGGGGGGCCGGACTATATTTTGAAGAAAAAAATGAATGAATTCCTATGCCCCACAAATAACCTAGAGATGCATTTTAAATAAAATAAGACATTCTACTCATGTAAAAACACACTGATTCCTGGACTGGATTTAGAAGGTGATTGGGCCAGATCTGGACCCCAGGCCTTAGTTTGCCCACCCATGCCCTATAGGGTGTCTCCACCAACTGGCCAATGGGATTCTAATTTTGTTCTACAGCAGGTTGGGGGAAAGGTCAGAAAGGATATGACCATGGCAGGAAAAGGAGGTGATGTTCAAGCACAAATCAGGGCAATCTACTCTAAAACCACCTTTGTCCTTTGCTTATTCCATAGACTTATTCTCCCTGTAAATTATCTGAACAGTGTAAGTGATGTACATAATAGAATTGGCACAATTAAATCCACCCCCCGCAAGGGTAGAAGAAGAAGAAGAAGAGTTTGGATTTGATATCCCGCCTTTCACTCCCTTTAAGGAGTCTCAAAGCGGCTAACATTCTCCTTTCCCTTCCTCCCCCACAACAAACACTCTGTGGGGTGAGTGGGGCTGAGAGAAGTGTGACTGGCCCAAGGTCACCCAGCAGCTGCATGTGGAGGAGCGGAGACATCTTTAGGGTATCTAAAGATGGCATCTGTTACCCAATATACCGGTGATATGTGAAGCTTGGTGGACTAAAAAATAAAAGAGTATCCATGTTTTTGCAGAAAATTGCACAAACATTATCTTGCAGCTCAAACAATTAGCAGGATCAAGCAATACCAATACAATTTTTGTACCAGTTGTTGTGTTCATTGCGGGCATTAATGTTTAGTATTTGTCTTGTGGTCGTAAGCAAATGTTTGATGCTACAGCCAGTCACAAGCTCTGTCATTTGTAAAGGTAAAGGTAAAGGTAAAGGACCCTGCAAAGTTAAGTCCAGTCGCGAACGACTCTGGGGTTGTGGCGCTCATCTCACTTTACTGACCAAGGGAGCTGACGTTTGTCCACAGACAGTTTTTCCAGGTCATGTGGCCAGCATGACTAAGCTGCTTCTGGTGAAACCAGAGCAGCGCACGAAAACGCCATTTACCTTCCCGCCGGAGTGGTACCTATTTATCTACTTGCACTTTGACGTGCTTTCAAACTGCTAGCTTGGCAGGAGCTGGGACTGAACAACGGGAGCTCACCCCGTCGTGAGGATTTGAACCACCAACCTTCCGATTGGCAAGCCCAAGGCTCAGTGGTTTACACCACAGCGCCACCCGTGTCCCATATCTGTAAAGTTAGATGTAATGAAAAAGAAAGCACATAAACAAGAGTTCCTAGGAATTATGGAATCACACAGGGACGCGGGTGGCGCTGTGGGTAAAAGCCTCAGCGCCTAGGGCTTGCCGATCGAAAGGTCGGCGGTTCGAATCCCCGTGGCGGGGTGCGCTCCCACTGCTCGGTCCCAGCGCCTGCCAACCTAGCAGTTCGAAAGCACGTCAAAGTGCAAGTAGATAAATAGGGACCGCTTACTGGCGGGAAGGTAAACGGCGTTTCCGTGTGCTGCGCTGGCTCGCCAGATGCAGCTTTGTCACGCTGGCCACGTGACCCGGAAGTGTCTCCGGACAGCGCTGGCCCCCGGCCTCTTGAGTGAGATGGGCGCACAACCCCAGAGTCTGTCAAGACTGGCCCGTACGGGCAGGGGTACCTTTACCTTTACCTATGGAATCACACAGGGAAACAAGCGAGGAGACCTTTAGCGCAATAACAGAGAAGTGCAAAAAACTGGCAGATGAAGGGGATGTAGAACTTAAAGCATGTAGAGAAACCATTCAACAGAAATAACATGCCAATCATCACAACTAATCCACAAAAGAGCTCAACCAGTGGTCCATCTGCAGCCCCTACCTGGATGTACTTATTACCTCACTGAATATAAAAACCAACCTGCTTACAGTTTGTTTAGACTACCATCCCACACTGAAGAAAAATGCTTTCAAGCCCCTGTCAGCTCCGTTCTGGTACTTTTTAAATCTGAAAACTTTGTGGATGAATCAGTTTAGTATGAGCTGCGAGCAAAGAGATATACCAGATAAATACCCCCATCACTGTGTAATATTTACGACTTGAGCCTTACTGAACTATGGGAACCTGCTATTAAAATGGTCATCCTTTTAGTACTTTTCCTCCCAGTCACAACATGCACATCTGAATAATCCTTTAACACTTTGTGTAGGATGAAGACTACTGCTGGAAGGAAGATCGCTCCCTGCTGCAAGGCCCATTTCCACCTGGCCCAGGGGGCGGGGCCCAGACTCACCTTGAGCAGCTAAAAGAGGCTCCTGGGAGGCCAGAGGGACATTGCGGGAACAACTCTTGGGTTGGGGCAACTGGCTAAAAAGTTTTAAAATCTTTTAAATGGTTCTAATTTTGGTTCCCCTGTTTCATTTTTGTCAGGCTGGTGTTGGTTAAATGTTTAGCTGGGGTTGGCGGTTCTTTTAATTTGGGTATAACTGTAAACTGTTTGTTATTATTATTGTTGTTGTTGTGGTTATAATTATTATTGGTTTTTATTAATTTATTGGTTTGTTTATTGCTTGTATAGGATTTTTTTTTTTATGTTTGATGTTTCGTTGTGTTTTTATATATGTTGTAAGCCGTCAAGAGAGGCTGGGGAAACCCAGCCAGATGGGCAGGATATAAATTTTTAAAAATATTATTATTGCATTATGAAGACATGAGTGAAGTTCAACAATGAGTGAAGATAGTTGGACTGACTTAGTTTGTTTGGTCTCTCCCTCCCCGCCCCCCGCTAACTCTAACCCTGACTTGTGTTTGTTGAGCGTCTATATAAAAAGTTCATATAGAAGTTACTGACCATTTTGGCCAGGATCCATTTTTTTTCAATGAATGATCCACTTTGCATTACAGTGGCGCCTTGGTTCTCAAACACCTTGGTACTCAAACAATTTGGAACCCAAACACTGCAAGCCTGGAAGTGTTCCAGTTTGTGGACTTTTTTGTGGAAGCTGAACATGCTCTGTTTTGAGTGTTACGCTTCCGTTTTGATTGTTACACTGAGGTTTGTCTGTTTTTGCTATTTATTTTGTGTTTTGTTTTTGCGGCTCTTTTCGTGTGACTGTGTGGAACCCAGTTCAGCTACTGATTGATTGATTGATTGATTGTGTGACTGCAGTACATTGTTTATTGCTTTCATTTTATGGATCAATGGTCTCATTAAAATTCATGTTCAATTGCTGTTTTAGGGGTTGTTTTTAAAAGTCTGGAACGTATTAATCCATTTTGCATTACTTTCCATGGGAAAGCACACCTTGGTTTTGGAACGCTTTGGTTTTGGAATGGACTTCTGGAACAGATTAAGTTTGAGAACCAAGGTACCACTGTGTATGTTTCTTTATGGTATAGATAGACCAACCAAAAAAAGAGTATGACTGGTTTTGGACCTTATGTCTGGTATTTAGAGCAGCAAAGGCACCTTCCATGTAAAAGGTGTGAAATTCAGCCTTAGCAGGTATAGGTGTAGAGTCCTAGAGTATTGTTCAGTGGAGAGATTGAAACTGTATATATTTAGAGTGCCTTGCCCTGTTATTGTAAAATGGACAAAAAAAACCCATATAAAGACTGCAAATAGTAAAGTCAGCAATCTGTAGCCACAAGTTATAGACCTTTGCCTTCCGTGAATTATTTTTGTGGACACCCACGCTTGCCTCCCTGAGAAGGCCCAAGTCCACAGATGATTCACATTTGCAGCCTTAGCCTATAGTCTAAATGCCCTAAGGCTGGTTTAGTACACAACTTGTGTTGATTACTGTTGTGAAATACCTGGTTAATGTGACCTTGAATGTGACCTAATTTGCTTTGGGCTAGTCAGGGTGGCCAACCTGTGGTTCTCCAGATGTTGCTGGCGTCCAACGCCCTGCCAGGGGGCGGGGATGATGGGAGGTGCAGCCCACATCTGGAGGGCCACAGGTTTCCTAGACTTGCTCTAAGACTTAGTTCACTGCCTGTGAAATGGGAACAGTGGCTTCACTTAAAAAGTTGTTGCAAGAATGGATAAGAATTGTAAAGAGCCCGTGACAGGTAGCAGTTTAATGGGAACTGGGAATAGGGAGAGCCAGATTTAAAACTTTTATCAGCAGGGAAACAGCTGGCAATGCTGAGGCAGTTTCTCTTTCTTTTTGTCCAGCCTACCTTGATTACTGTGAGGATGAAGAGAAATAGCCTTCCCTCCTCCCCATAAGCTTCCCTAAAAGTCCAAGTGATATGCACAGTAATTTTTAAGGTGATTAGAGAATAAATGCAGGGCATATTCTGCCTGCCTACCCTTATTTATTTATTAGGATGACAGCCTGCCCCATCCTAAAATGCTGGGTTTGGCACACACACAGGAAATAAAATACCCATTAAGTATTTAAAACTCCACATCACCATGCCCCTAAAGGTCACTGACACTTTGAAAAATTCTTTACACCAAAGTGTTATACCATTTCAGGCGTACTTTTGGAATGTTCTGCATTCTCCGAGCCATGCAGAGCAACCCTTCCTGCTTTTCTGACACCAGAATGAAGGTTAAACGAGTTTTTCTGTTTAGCGAGCAGTTCTGCGGTAATCCTTCAAGTGCCAGAATGAATGACAGCTGTATGTTTCTGACATTCCAAAGACTTGATAAAGTTCTCTGGCAGAAGCCCTCAGCATCCCGTTTCCAAGCCTGTGCACATTTCCTGCTCACATCGCTGGTAAAAAGACAGATTTCAGAATGTCCCCTCTCCCCAGAACTAGGAAAGGGAAAAGAGGAGGTTCTTACCTTCTATGACCTGAGCTGGTAGACCGGCAGGGAGCAATGAACCCAAAAGCAGCAGGAGCAAATTGCAGGGCACCCTGGAGTGACTGGAGAAAATTGGGAAAGAGGGAGAGGAAGGAAGCCAGAGGTGAGGTGAAACAATTCAGTGCCTCCATGTGAGGGTTGCGAGGGTGAAGTTGGTGCTTCTTACCTGGGAAGCATTTTGCAAAAGCCCTTCTTCAGCCAAAGACAAGTTCAGCTGCTTGCATGGAGTTGGGGAAGAGAGAGGCGGCTGCTGAGCTGCTTTCTTCCCCACCAGCGCTCAGCCCAAGTGGAACAAAGGCAGCTCTCTCTCAGGCTGGCTCTCAGTGAGTCACTGCAAGCCTCCAAGCCGGGCTCCCAGCACTGAAATACGACTCCTTCTGCTATGTTTTCCTTACAGAACCCACCATCTTCCAGCTCCTCTTCTTCTACCTCACAGCTAAGTCCAGGACCTCATGCTCCTCCTATATTTTTGTCTGTCCTCAGATTTCCCATCAAATGACAGCAATACAATCACCACGACCCGGGAAGCTTCCTCAGCAACTCATTCTCCCTCTGAGGGCTGCATTCCCTTTGTGGTTAACATCCTCTGATAAAAAGCAATGATTCTTTTTAATGTTCACGGCTGTTTTGGGAAATTGCGGCAGCTCCTGTCTCAGCGGGGCTGACACAGGAGGAACTTCCCAAAAGGAATAGCAGTTTCACAAAAGAGCATTAAATCAAGTGTTTAAGTTGGGCTGACATGAGGGAGAGCTTTCCCACAGGATCAGACTCTTCATTCTCACTTGCATTTCTTGGTTTTAAGGATGCCTTCTGGTTTACTGAACATTGTCTAAAGTTGTGTATGTTAATAGGCAAATCATAAATGATTTTCTAAAAATTAAGTAAAGATTTATTCTAGCCTAAGTATTTTTGTGGGTAACGCTTGTTAAAGGTGGATGAGGGCAGATGCAAAATCTAACCGAGTTTTAATGTACTTGAAGCAATTGCCAACTCTGCTAGGAGAGTAAGACTCTCTCTTCCAAATCTTTCTCTCCAACACCACCCCACCACCAACCCAGGGGGTCTTTTGCTGTTGCATAAGGGGAAAGTATTCTAAAGGTGAAGCACCTCATGCTTCATCACTGTATCATACCACAAAAAGTTTCAGCCACTAAATTTATAGTTGAATATTGAGATTAAAAGCACAGAAATATTACTCCCTTCCAAAGATGTCAACCCAAGTCGCTTCTGGATATCACACTGAAATTGCACTTGATGCTTAGAACAACCGCCCAACTTTAAATTCACAAACACGGCTAAGTGGTATTAGCAGAATTATACACTTGCTGCTGGCGAGTTCTCTAGGGCTACTTCTGGTCCTTCCCCTCCCTCAAAGAATTGTCTTGATCTGGCTGAACTGTGTGTATATGTCAGAGTCTATGCATGTTTTAAATATCACTGCAACAGTGGCACCATTGATAAGCCTCAGAATTGTTTCCATGAGAAATATGGTTTTTTTTACCCCACCCTAAAGCATTCTGAATAGAGCTTTTTCCTCCCCCATCTCCCCCACATATAGCTGATTGTGTGCAACCCCTGCTCAAAATAAGTTGTTTTTAAAGTCTGGACCTAATCTGACGTCTTTGCTGATGTACATGACTTTGTACGAAAGGTATGTACCCACCCCCATTTTTGGAAAGAGGAGGAGGAGGAGGAGAAGGAGCTGACACACTGAGCACCAAAGAGAGTGAAAGGGGCCTGGGGCACAGAGGGGGGCTGGTTCCTCAAGTGCAGAATGATGCTGTGACCCTGCAGAGTGAAAATACGAGCTTTTCAATATATAAAAAGGTAAAGGGACCCCTGACCGTTAAGTCCAGTCACGGACAACTCTGGGGTTGCGGTGCTCATCTCGCTTTACCAGCCGAGGGAGCCCGGGTCATGTTGCCAGCATGACTAAGCCGCTTCTGGCTAACCAGCGCAGCGCACAGAAACACCATTTACCTTCCCGCCGGAGCGGTACCTATTTATCTACTTGCACTTTGATGTGCTTTCGAAGTGCTAGGTTGGCAGGAGCAGGGACCGAACAACAGGAGCTCACCCCGTCGCGGGGATTCAAACCGCCGACCTTCTGACCGGCAAGCCCTAGGCTCTGTGGTTTAGACCACAGCACCACCCGTACCCAATATAGTTGGGTACAATTCTATACTCAAGGGGTGGCATTCAAATAAGTCTTGGAGTAGATCCATTGAAATGAACAAACCTGTTAGTTGTGCCAATCTATTTCAATATGTCTACTCTTGAGCAGAACTAGTGTTCTAGGGCAGTGTCAGGGAACTGCCATCGGAGCCTAGAGTGGAGATAAGGCTCCCCAACAATGCAGGAGAAGGGACCAGCAGGGAGAGAGAGCCAGCTTCCTTTGAGGAAGGAAATAGGAGTGACACCAGGAAGCAAGGGGGGACTGCGGAGAGAGGGCTCCAAGACTCTTCCACAGAGACCAGCGGGGAGAACCCAGGACCCCCGTTGGGCACGCCCACTCTGCGCAGGAGACTTCCGCGCAGGGAGGCTAGGAGGAGACTTGGGGTCAAAGAGCTTCTATGTTGGAAGAAGTTCAGAAAACGCCCACTGACGGATTCTGCCAGCGACTGACACAGCCATGGAGAAAGGGCTGTCCAGCCAGGGAAAGGTTTAGCCAGGCATTGTTGCCTAGAGCTGCAGCACCCTTTACGCACAAGCAACCCCCAATTCCCTTTACAGGCAGGCATGTCCAACTTCCAAGAGACTGCGATCTACTCCCACTATAAATAAACTAGCAGTGATCTACCCATTGGATAGACCTGAATTGTTAAGCTTTTTGGGCGGAGGATGAGCCAAAGTTGTTGAACTTTTTTTGGGGGGGAATAAGCTTAGTTGTTGACCTTTGGGGGGGGAGGACGATTGATCAGGATGACGCAATCGACCACAGACACCCACAGACATCGACCAGTTGGACATGCCTGGTCTAGGGGTTGTAGGGCCCGCAGAACAGGGGATGGCTTGGGTTACATTTGACTGGCAACCTGGACTTTCAAAACATGCAAATGTTTATTGATAGGGATAATCTACAACTTATGAGTCAACTTCTCAGGGAGTGTCTAGGTGACTCAGTTTTGGAGGGTGCACACAGTTATCAAGAAACTAAAAGGGGGCAAAGCTCCATGTCTTCAGAGTGAGTTTTGTAAAACATGCTCACTGGTCCCACAATTTACTAAGCATTTAATTAATGTTATCATGGAAGGAGAACAGACACCACCTTCGTGGAAAGACACAAGACTGGTGGTTTTGGCCAAACTGGGGAAAGATCCTTGCCAACTGGGATCTCATCACCCCAAGATGCAAAGATATTGTCAGCCCTCCTGGCAGCTCGCTTGAACAACTTTGTAGGCCGGTATATTCAAAATGAGCTTTGAATGTTATACATAATAATATTTTAAAAATTAAAAAAAAATTCAGTCACACTGATCTCATTGACTATTTTGAAGATGGTTTAACCATGTAGAACGGCCATTTCTGCTGAATGTATCGAGGAAATTTAATTAATTTGAAAATTTATTAACTGTGATATGCCTATTCATTCATTCATTTATTTAATCTAGCAAAAGCAATTACAAGCAATAAAATAAATAAAGCAGAATAAAATACTGTTGTGAGTTGGGAGGGTGTTAGGCTTTATTACTGAGCCCAGTGCTTTTTTTCTTTAAAAAATGTGTTTAGGGGTACTCTCATTTTGACTCAAGAAAATCACCATTTTATAGTTCAAATCAGGGAAAATAAATACAGTAAATGGACAAAAGTACAAAGATTCACGAAATGTTTAGGGATATGCATACCCCAGGAAAAAAGCACCCTTCTGGTTCCTGGATCCAGCAAGGATTCAATTGCTAGTCTAGCCAGAACAGCTTCTTGGTAATGGCCCTCAACAGGCTGGTAGTTAAAAGGACAAAGACATGAGCTGAAGTGTGTGAGAGCTGGGCTAGACGCAGACTGCAGGCAGAAGCCTGTGGGGGGGGGGGGGAGATGTGCTTGATTTCTGCTGGAATTCAAGATGACTGTCAGGAATGAGCCAGCTCCAAGCGAAGGTTTGCAAACAACTGCAGAAAGCAGCCAGGAACAGAGAGGCTTAGATGTTAGTCAGGCAGGGGAGAGCAGGCAGCTGCAGACTTCTGCTCTTCCTTACCTTGACGGGCAGGCTGATAAGGCAGTAGCTGAGAGCAGGCTAGAACACAGCAAAAGCTCGCAGGAAGCACAAAAAGGTGCAAACAGTCTCAGAGACAGCCTCTCAGAACAGAAAGAGGTTGGAGCTGATCCACTAAGTCTGAAGAGTCAGCGAATGGGAGGGGTGCTAGATAGGAAGCAAAACAAGAGACGTAAGGGTCGTAAATTCAATAACTTCTGTCAACCCCGGAAGGAGTCTTCAGAAGGGTCATCTTGATTCCTTACAGAACCTGACAACGACGCCCCATGTAGTATGGATGGGACCTGAGAACAAAAGTTACATTCCTCTTTGGAAAGAGTGACTTAGGGCCAACCCAGACTTCCTTTTGTGCTGCGCTTTCCATGCACAGATCTGTACTTTAAATCGGTCTTGGGTTTTTTTGTCCCAGCACTTTTCCCAGGAAAACCCATGTCTTACCACTGAATCAGAGCAAACAGCAATCTGAGGAGAGCAGTGGTAAAATGCGGGTTTTCCTGGGGAAAGCGCCAGGACCGAAAGAGCAACATGCTTGGAGATGGAGCTTTAAAACCTGGACCTGTGCCTAGAAGCATGGCTCAAAAGGAAGTTTGGGATTTGGCTATAATGGCAAAAAGAACAAGAATGGCAAGTGAATATTGATATAAATTCTGGAGAAACCACTTGCCCTGTATACATTGCTGTAAAGAAAATAATTCATCCTGCAAAAGCATATTAAAGTAGGTTTAGAATTTTTTAGCAGAAATATTGGAATTTTACATTAATTTACATTGATTTTTATGGTTCTGTGATATGAAGTAATTTTTCCAGAGCAGAGGATTGTGTTTAACCTTAAAGCTGAAGTAACTATGCAGACTGTAAACAAGAACCTGGGCTTACAGAATTTTGTGGCATAAATTTCAAATGCTTAAAAAGTTCTTGCAAATTCTTTTCTTGTGAAAGTGTTAAGATCATCTTCCTCTTCTCTTCTCTTTTTCTTGCCACGTGGTATTATTACATAGGTTTGTTTAGTTGGAGAGTGAAAGACTAAACTAGGATAAAAACACATTTTTTAAAAACCTGCTGAAATACATTCTCATTTCATTGCCATGATTCTAACTGTAGCATTTGAAGATGTAGAATGTTACTGGGGGCTTTTTAACTGTTTACAAATAGAGTGTGATTGTTAAATGTACAGTTTCTCCAGATATTAATAAATCAAGACATTTTTGGGCTGCTTTCCATAAAAAGATTGTTACAGTATATGGTTTTTAAAAAATTAAATGCATGTGCATGCACAAAATTTCCCAGATTTATTTAGGGGAAGTCATGGCTGTTAAAGTGATCTTATTAACTAGCAACATTTAAAAATACCTCTGGCAATAGATGTTGACTATTATAAGGCCATATATTTCATTGAAAGACTCCATTCAGATTAAATGTCACATATACATTCCAACAGACCAAATAAAATGGGAGAGCACTATGAACGCCAAACATTGTTCTGCATACTTGACGAAATAAGGGATCTCCTTGTTTGCAAATGTGACACTGGCCACTTTTAGGAGTGGCTTTGCTATGGCTTTCCTCCTGGAAAAGCGAAGTCTATTGTCAGCCCGACATTGAAGGTGCAACAGCCCTGCCCTCCTGCCCAGCTGCACAGATGGCAGATGTTGTTGGTGCAACTCACAAACTCTGAACGGGGTGCCTGAAAGCTGCCTCTGCCCAGCGCTGTGTCTCTTTTAGAGCCAGAGTGGCAAAAATAACTTTTCCTTTTTTATGTTCCAACAATATTTTTTTTTAGTGCTCCTCCCTTCCTTTCCACGCGATGTTCTCCTGCCAAACTTCAGGCTCCCTCCCTAGTTTTTGTTCCATCCCCACCACTCAGTTTCCAGGTGAGGGCTGGAATGCCTGTCCCTGTGGAATCTAGTGCAGGAAACTAAAGAAACGTACAGCAAAATACGGTGAACAAAGCAACCCCAGTAACTTTGGTCAATGGTTTCTCATATTCCATTGTTTTATTGTTTTATTATTTATTAAATTTGTATACCTCCCGTCATCCGTAGATCTCAGGGTGGTTCACAAAATTCACGAGAACAAACTATTTGCAAATCATCTTGAGTCTTAACTGCCTGCTACCAGACAAAATATCTGTTTTGTACAACCTTTCACCAGCAGGAGAATGAAACAGCAATTAATATTAATATAAAGCATCTGTGGCCCAAGTGGAGAGTGGCTCACGCAAAGCACAATAGGCAGTTTTGGAGCAATAAACCTTCTAAGGAGGTTTCTTCGGTCAAGTCACACTTAGATTCCACTGAGCCTGCAATACATTCTGTGGAAACTAGAAATCATTGCTTCCATTGCAGCAGGAGAGAAAAAAATAGTTGTGGAAAACTGAAGTGTCCAGCTCATAGGTGTCAGTCAGTCTCTAGTTCAAACTATTAAAGTGCTCATCATCAGAATACAGAGCCGGCCTATCCATGAGTCAGCAGCTGCCTCAGGCAATGGAGTCCAAGGGTCCCCTCTGCAGGCGCCCCCAATGCCACAGCTGCTGGAGAAGCAAAAAGTGGCTGTGGCTGCTTCTGGGTTTGGACGAGATCTTGAGAGCACCCCGTGAGGTCACGGGAGAGCCCCATGAGATTGCATGGAGGGCTGTGTGCAAGTTCTTGTAGGGTTCTAGTGAGATCTCGCCAGGTCCTGGAAGCCACAGCTGCGCGATCCCAGTAAGTGAGGCTTCGGCAGGGATGACAAGGGTTGACGGACAGGGAGGCACTTTCCCTGTTAGAATGCATGCTTTGTGGACAGGCTTGTGTGCTGCACAGACCACTTGGGTGCAAATCCAGCCTCAGGGACAATAGCAGGCTTTGCTCTCATCACAAAGTGCAGCGCTGATTTTTCTTACATAGGAGACTTACTTCTTTGACTTGCTTCTTTGGAGGAAAGTCCAGACATGTTCTGGAGGACATCAACGGGGAAGAGGGACCAAGGGGCTCCCTGAGCCTGGGACTTCCAGTGGTGGAGACTCAGACATTACACACTCTTATCTCTGTGGCCTCATTCTGGAGGGATGTGATCTCATTATTTTTTAGTTTTAATCTAGTGTAATTCTGGATATTTGTCTACTGTACAGGAGGTCTCTGCTGCTTAGATGCAGCACTTTGTCCTGAAAGAAACTGGAATGTTTCCTTTGCTATGGCATTTGTGGTTAGACAACACACCCATCCCTGATCTCAGACTTCCCACAACAGCAACAGCTCATGAAAAAGCAAAAGCATAACTAGATATTGCATATTGGAACCACAGAGATGGACAAATCCTAAACGACAATTTCTAACTACATGAGATAAATATATTCATGTACAGGCTATGATTTCTGAGGCACCAGTAGCAGATGAACAAACATGTTTTTTTATGAGCTTGCAGGGAGTCAATCAAGTTTCCACTTCAGGCCTACCAGTTTTCTGAATTTCAGCTGGAACATATAAAACACTGGCTTCTGTTAATTTTACAGTCATTACTACCTGGTGAGGGATGCTGGAGCCACTTCTTCTTGGCATTTTGGTTTAAAAAAATAACAGTGATTCCATGTAAAAAGTAAAGGTAAAAGACCCCTGGACAGTTAAGTCCAGTCACATGTGACCATGGTGTACAGCGCTCATCCCCCTTTTCAGGCCAAGGGAGCCGGCGTTTGTCCAGAGACAGATTTCTGGGTCATGTGGTCAGCATGAGCACATTTTTAGTGTATCATGTGGCTGTCTGGGAATGAAGAATTTATTTTTCAGGCTGGAGTTACTGTTGTGGAATCATCTAATTTCTGAAGTTAGTACCATTGTTGATAATGTAAGCTACCCTGAGACGTTAGGGTATAAGTGCAGGTAATGAATAATAATAATAATAATATGTTTCTTGTCTATATTTAAACGGCCAACTTCGGTTGTTTTGAAGCCTCTTGTCGCTGCTCAACTTGCAATTGCCCAAAATTAGAAAGATATCTTAAATGTCGCAGAGGACAGTTGGCTTAAGAAAGTTCTACCCTTTGCTACCCTGGAAAAACTCACCCGCCCCTTGAAAGCATTAAGTGAAAACACAGATCTGACCTAAGAACCGTTTCGATGACTATTATGACACATGTGAAACAAAATTTTAAAAAATCCTTCCTGTAGCACCTTAGAGACCAACTAAGTTTGTTATTGGTATGAGATTTCGTGTGCATGCACACTTCTTCAGATACCACTTCTTCAGATGACACATATGAACAATCGTTTCCATTTGAAGATTGTACCTGCTAAACGTGACTTTATATGGAACTATTCATGACATCTACATATGTATTCACGTATAAATAGTTTGCAAAGTCCACAGTGTCTTTGGGTCTTCAGTCTTATCACATGGTGACCACTTGCCACCCATGTCCAGACGCTCCCTTTTCTTCCTTTCCTCCCCTTTCTTTTTCCACCCCTTCCTCAAATGGCAATGGAAAAGCCAGTAGTTTGCTTCCCCTATTTAATTACTTATCTAGAATTTAAACATGGTTATATATGGTATTTACAAATTGCTGCTGCACATTGTTAAGAGACCATGCCCCTTTTTTACCAAGTACAGTGGTACATCTGGTTACAAACTTAATTCTTTCCAGAGGTCTGTTCTTAACCTGAAACTGTTCTTAACCTGAGGTACCACTTTAGCTAATGGGGCCTCCCACTGCTGCCGCCGCACGATTTCTGTTCTCATCCTGAAGCAAAGTTCTTAACCCGAGGTACTATTTCTGGGTTAGCGGAGTCTGTAATCCAAAGTGTTTGTAACCTGAAGCATCTGTAACCCGAGGTACCACTGTACTTATATTCCATCCAAGTCAAGCAGTATTTTCTCCGTGATGGATTTACATTTTTTTTTCATTTAAATTTCTGCATTTTCTTTCTTGTTTTAAGATGCAAAACTATATTCTATGCATGTCTGTGAATTACTGTAAGTGAGCTCTCAGCCTTTGTACAGCATAAGACTTCTAAACTGAATAAAACTTAAAAACTGAAATAAATGAAGCTTTCTGCCAGTTCTCCTGGTTAGACGTTAAGCTAACCACTCTGTAATTTCCAGAATCTCTTTTTCAAAAAAACGATGTTATGTTGGCCACCTTCCAGCCCTCAGCTATGGAGACTGACCTTAGGGGTATGTATTTTTGTTGGGAGACCAGCAGTTTCTCACTTCTTTGTGAACTCTCAGGTGTACCTGCCGTTTGATTCATTTGCCTCAGTTCCTCAGACCCCCTTCCTGAGAAAGTTGGTTCAGGCACAGGGATTCATTCCCTACATTTTCTGCAATGAAGACAAATGCAAATAATTCATTCAGCTTCTCTGCAGTTAGTAAACTCTGCTACTTTGAATAGTGTTCAACATCAGAATTATTTTAACCAATTATTTTAACCATCACCTAGAGGGGGAAAATTTTGCTACATTTGAACGTTTGTTTTAAACTCAGAATCTTTATTCTACCACTCTAAAATTTCAGTCTTTTGAAAGGAATACAGTCAAGCGGAGAGATAATGAACGTCTGAGAAAATATTGTTGACAAAAGGAAGTGCTCAAAACAAAGTTGGAAAGAGCAGGAGGAAAATAATAAAGAGAAACATCTGTATAAGATTATGATACCACAGGGAAGAAGAAAGCACAAGAACTGCTATTCCTCTAAAGCTCAATGCTTTGCTTCCTGCAAGAATCATGCCCATCTCTGTCTCTCCTAATGACTGCTCCAGTAGCCAGTGAGCTTGTCTAGGCCAAGGGTTCTAACTGTAGCCACAGATCTGGTGAATTAGGATAGTACCTGCGTCAAGAAACCAAAATAACACTCCTCTCCCCTGTACGGAGAGACACTTTCTCTCTGGTTTGGTTTTGCTGCTGTAGTGCTTGGACAATGGGTTTGATTTGCCCCTCTTGAATCTGAGATTATTGCAGCCTATGGGAAGGCAAAACCTTGAATGCATTTTGGCATTTCTTTCCCAAGAAGCCACCACAGCCTGCTTCCCCTCCCCATTATCCTCATGTAATAAGACTAAATAATAAGCACTCAGCTTTCCCTTTGTGCAGCACCACAAATTCCAAAATAATGTGGTCTGATTTACCCAAAATATGCATTGCTTCACGTCATCAACCAGCAAAGTAAAGCGTGGATAATATAGGTTGTTACATCTTTAAAATATGCCCTTCTAAGTTCCTTCCAAAGTTTCCCTCATCCCCTAGCATAGAAAAAGACCACATTTGGCAAGTTAAAAATGGTTTACGTACAAACTCTCCAAAGGTCAAATTCATGTGCTTTTCCATGCAGTTTCGGAAACAGTTGCACAGGCAGTAAAACTCGGCTTCATTACAAAGTAGTGAAAGTTCCGAAATTATTGGTATAGGAAGTCAAGCGAGGTTTGTGAGAGCCATTTTGTAGCTAAGCTGCAGCAACCAGTAGAGCTTCTTCAAATGCTGAGCTTCTCGGGTAGACTGAAGGGGAGCAAAGGTTTGATTACCCAGTCCCTCCCAAGGTGAGCTGATCCTCTGGTGACTTCTTCCACCTTCTGGGAGATGACATTGCAGGTTTTCCACAGGCATCTGGTTGGCCACTGTGAGAACAGGAAGCTAGATTATATGGGCTTGATCCAGCAGGCTCTTCTTGTGTTTTTATGAAATAGCAGGGCAAGAACATAAGAACATAAGGAGCATAAGAAGAGCCTGTTGGGTCAGGCCAGTGGTCCGTCTGGTCCAGCATCCTGTTCCAGTGGCCAACTAGATGCCTGTGGGAAACCAGCGAGGAGAACATGAGCACAAAAGCACTCTCACCTCCCATCGTTTCCCGCAACTGGTTTTTACTGCCTCCAGCTGCAGGCATCGCTAGCCCTCTCCTCCTCTTTTAAATCCTCTTTAATCCTCTTTTAAAGACATCCAAGTTGGTTACCATCATGGTGAAGAAGCACTTCTTAAAAATCTGTCTTGAATCTTCCAACATTCAGCTTTCTTGGCTGCCCGTGAGTTCAAGTGTTGCGACAGAGTCCTTATATTCTAGACATGAATGCCACCCCACCATGTTTCAGTTATGCCTCTTAAATCATGCTTGCCTTCTTGCATGAGTCAAGATATCATCTTCTTCCTGTTTATTTCCCATTCTCTGCACACTGGTGTAGAGACAATGGGATTTACATCCTGACTTCTCCTTTATTGGTTTTTCCATGCATATTGTAATGTTAGGGTTGCCATATGACTTGCCTAAGATCCAGGACAAAGCGCCACCTTTCAAATGCTCTCCCCTGGACATCAATTCCGCCTTTGAAATCCTGGGCATATGGCAGCCATAGTAGTGCACTCTCTCCTGGCTTCACTCACTGGCCCCTGTATATATAGTATCATTCTCTCTTCTAGGATTTCATTGGTCTCCCCATGCAGGATTTAAAGTCCTCCCATCCAGGTGTGCAAAACACCTGCCAAGCATATTCCTCTTTGTCCTTGTGAGATACATTCAATCTCTTGCTGGAAGCCCTGCATCACAGCAGTGCAGAACTTGCTTCAAGACACACGCCGGCATATTTTGGCGATGAGAAAACTTACCTGTTCAACTGAAGTAAGCAGAGGGAAAATTACTCCAGCTGATGTGTTAATGATTTTGTCAGCTTTCCTGGAATATACTGAAGTTCCCAATATGCCAGGTTTGGCATGCTTCTGATCTGCATTTCTGTACATATATTTTTTATCATGTTATATGAAAGGGAACGGTTATTGTGTTCAAGTATTTGTTTGGCCCTTTATAATATTTTATTACTGTGCAATATTGAGTGTTTGTTGTGAGATGAATTCTCCTCAGGCGGGCATGGGTTTACTTGTTTTTGTAGCATCCACATGACGTGTTAAAAAAACCTGTTGCCAACAGACTGTTTGTGACATTTTAAAAAACCCTTTACAATATTAAGCCCCATCTAGAAGCAAATCCACACACCCAGACCCCGAAAAGGCTCAATCCAGATTAAACTGGGGGGAGAGGGCGGAAGTAAGAGCTGGCATTTTGATGCCCACTTTGTTGTGTGGGCACCATGAGAAGCGTGCATGAGGAGCACACATCCCACAACAAATGGGTCTGGAAGCAGCCATTGTTATTTCGTATTTGAAAAATAAAAATAAAGTTTTAAAAATACACAACTGTTTCACAGAAGGAAAACGGATGCCTGGGTAATTGCAGCAGTCTCTAACCTTTAATTTGAGCACTAACCACTTTGGGAAAGGCCACTCTCTGAAGCAACTAATTTAGAATCATTCAGAACCACCCTTTCCCTATCTATAAGCAAGAACTAGCTACTTACCAGGCTGCCACTTGAAAATTTCCCGACTGCTGGTTGCAAGAGATTTCTAAGAGCATTCAACCAAACACAGGTAGAATAGATAAACAAGAAAGAAAGGGCAATATCCAATGTTAGATATACACAGAGCAGATCCATTGACAGCAATGAACATACTTCCATTAATCCCAATGTCTGTTGTTGTGTGTAATATCTGGAAAAAATGTTTTCCAGAAATAAACTTTTTGTTTAGGAAATGTCTGCAGGGTTCTTCAATTCCAAGAATATCATTACTAAAAATTCAAGTACAAATTAAAGAAGGAGGATTTGGTATTTTGAATTTGGAACTACGTACATTACCAAGCTTATTTAATGTCACATGCTAAATATTTGAAACCAAAATCTGGGGTAAACTTTCTGACCTTGGCAAACTTAAAATATACATATATTGCTCCCCTCCTCTCCAGGGAAGAAAGGGTAGGTGAGGATCTACATAAGGAACAAAGGGGGAATAAAGATCTACATTGGGATCTGCTGCCCCTGTAGATGTTGCCACCAGAGGCAGTCCCTCACCTTGCCTCACGGGTGGGCTGGCCCTGTATGAATCGAACTTTTATTCAGCCGAGCTTATTCAACTGTTCACAGTGGAATGATTCCTAACTAAGGAGTGATTCTATGCCTGTAGCCACTGGCACG
Organism: Podarcis raffonei; assembly: GCF_027172205.1. Lineage (NCBI taxonomy): Eukaryota > Metazoa > Chordata > Lepidosauria > Squamata > Lacertidae > Podarcis > Podarcis raffonei. Next base: position 3,852,409 of record NC_070614.1, on the reverse strand, counting down.
GGGGACTGTGGAAAACGGAGTGAATTGCTTTCATTTTTAAAATTAATGATTATTTTTTACTTCTTTTACTTTCACAGGTCAAATAGTGCGGAAATGTTTGCAGTTAGTGTCTTTCCTAAGTGAAAAATAAAACCAACAGCAAAATCACAGAGGTAATTAACAGGGTTTTAAAATGTTATAGAATAATTTTATCCATAATAATTTCGTTGTGTTAAAATTGATTTTATAACCCTATTTCATTTTATAGAATAACACATCTCCAGCTAATGTCCATATTTTATACCAAACTTAGGTTCCTCTGGCTGTAAGAAAACTCAAACAGCTGCATTAACTTCAAGCTCCCAAAAGTGAATTGTTTGTGCGTGTGAAATCTTTGTTTAGTGAGTGTTAAATTTCGGAGGTATTAATGCATATCACACATAATTTGTGCATCTGCAAACAAAAACCCAGTAATAACTGGCAACAGGTTAAGGCTGCTGGCTGTCTTTTTGGGGCATGGCTGCTGCCGTGGTTCTCATGGGCACTAACCCAACATTTCAAAGTTTTGCATCCCTGAGAGAGCAGAGGGAGGCAGAACCAATGTTACCACTCCTACACAAAGCCCCTTGGAGTAATAAACATCATCCCTCTATTAAGTCGCTACCCCTCTTGCCAGGCTAGATTTCCTAACACTTTTTTTTTCATCCAGAAAGTGTTCTCATCATCAAAGAATTAACTCATATTCTTGTTCATCAGACCAAGTAACTGGATACTTGCTGCTCACCGAAAAAGCTTTTGGCATTTGAATTCCTAGATGTGGAATCAGAAATTGCTACCTCTACTCTCAAAGACTATGCTTGCAGCCACAACAGTAGCATTTTGGGGTGCCATTCTCATACCCTCCAACATTTCTCCGATGGAAATGGGGACGTCCCATTCCACAATGATAATTTTACTATTTATACCCCACACATCCGACTGGGTTGCCCCAGCCACTCTGGGCAGCTTCCAACATATAAAAAAACATAATAAAACATTGAACATTAAAAAAAAACACCTTTCCTATACAGCATTGCCTTCAGATGGCTCAGGAATTGAATAACTCCATACCCTCCAACATTTCTCCAATGAAAATAGGGACATCCTAAGGAAAAGCGGGACATTCTGGGATCAAATCAGAAACTATAGGGACACTTGCATTCTAAGAGTGTTCAGAAAGTGTTTCATGTTCATTCTCTTAGTCGCCATGAGCAGAGCCCAGCTGGATCAGACTAAGGAACCTTCTTGCAAACCCTGACCAGACATTCAGAGGTGTAATGCCCCAGGGTTCAAGGTCTATTGGGCTGTTGTGGCTAATAGCTATTGAGAGATCTACTCTGTGAAGTTGTCTAATACCCCACATGAATACATCTATGTTGGTGGGCAATTAGGACATCCTATAGCAGAGAATTCCACAACCGCAGTTCAAAGAGGCTCCGTGGTGAATTTGCATTGACCCAGTTAGAGCTTCTTAGTATTTTCAGTTCTGCAACGTTAGATGGAAATATTTACTTTTATAGTTTCCACTTCTTACAGCTGAATCTTTTTTTTTTAAAATCCAGTACAAATGTAAGAAGCAAACAGTACTCCCTTTGTACCCCTACCCAAAGAAGAAGAAAATCTGTTAACTGGAAGGAAGCATTTTAAAACTAGGGGTGTGAGCCAACCACAAGAATTGGTTCAGACCCCTCTTCAGAATTTCAGAAAAGTGCAAGATTCAGTCTGAGTTCAGTTCAGGGTTCAAATCTACACCCTGTTTTGGAAAAATGAAGAGTGATTTCATTTCAGCTCAGACAAGCCCACAATCTCTCAAAGTGACCCACATTGGGGGTTTTCATTCCAGGATTTGTCCAAATCTGTGACACACCCCTAAATAAAATGTTCAGGGTTGCTTTACTTATTCCCTTCATCCCCCTCTCAACCGCTAGGAAAAAAATCGCATATACAAATCTAAACAAAAATGTAGTGAGGGGAGAAGAACTTTGCTGACTAGGAATGGAGGAATTATGACTACAATACACAGGGGAGAAGGTTTTCAGGAAGTCCAGGGTCAAAGGTCAGGAAAAGACATTAAAAAAATAAAGATCCTAACATATCTTCAATGCAGAGAAAGAGCCAACTTATTTTTTTATTTTCCTGTTTCAAGCACTGAATATTTCTTTTGGACAGGAAAGTTGCCAAGTTGCAACCCAGAAAGAGTTTCTTCATGTTTAAATCCTCCTAGTGGAAAAGGGAAATTTTACATTATACAATTCCTTTAAACACTGAGAGGCATTTGACACCCTTGACGGTTATTTAACAAAATGCATCTGTTTTTAATTTGCTATTTAACAGAATTAATCTGGAGGTCTGATCAGAGCTTGGGTTGTTTAGCCCTCCTTGAAATGCACATTCACACACAATTACTTATTGCCTTTATATATCACCTTTTCCTTGAAGGAGCTCAAGATGGCATGTACATGGTCCTCCCCCTCCTCATTTAATCCCCACAACAACCCTGTGAGGTAGGTCAGGCTGAGAACCAAATTCCTGCACTGCAGGGGGTTGGACTAGATGACCCTCAGGGTCCCTCCCAACTCTACAATTCCATGATTCAATGACTGGCCCAAGGTCACCCAGGGAGCTTCATGGCAGCTGAGTGGGGATTTGAACCCTGGTCTCCCAGGTCCTAATCCAGCACTTTTAACCACTACATCACAGCAGCTCTCAACACAAAGAGCATGGTCCCAAGCAAATCCTCCTATGGATCATGGCCCCAGAAGAGGGTTCCCACAGTAGCATCTCTCTTGGGACAAATATCCATCTTGGCATGTAAGGTGTGCGTGGGTGAGAGCTGGGTGGAGTCCTGGGCGAGAGCCAGGAGACTGCAAGGTGCTGAATGGGGAAGTGTGTCAGAAGAAGGGATTCATATTAGCATTGATTAATAACGTGCATGAATGGCTGTGTTGTATTTCTGCTAACATTTGTTGTTTTACTTTGCTAAGCAACCCTTAAAGAGATATTTCTTTATCTTAAGCAGTATAGAAATTGCCTAAATAGCAAGAGGCAGGAAAGTAGCAGAGAGGGTCAGCTCAGTGGAACTGAATTTTAACACAGGAATAATTGTGCCACCCACAATGCTAACCCAAATCACCAATTTGAGCCGAGCAGAAGATGTCCGGATGACGTCAATTTCAGCTGTTCCCTTTGGTTTTTATGGTTGTCCTGAGTTGATATAATCCAAAGCATTTCTGCCCCCCCCCCCGCCTCCCCTTATCCTGCAGAGGCTCAAACTCTGCATAGGCCGACATTAATCCATTATTTTGGCTCAAGCAGCTGGTGGAGTTCACTTTCCAAAAATTTCACTGAATCCGTAGTACTTGTTGAAGTAACAACCGACCGCGTCCTGCAGCCTGCTTCTTCACAACCTGAAAAGGCAAATGCTTCTCTTGTTATCCTTCTGTCTATCCACTATAGTATTGAAAATGTGGGCTTGCTTATAAATCAACCTCAGCCAGCACAGACAATATTCAGGAACGGGGGCTGGGGGCTGGATCCCAACATCTGGAAGACAATGCACCTTCTGCATTGTGGGGGGTTGGACTAGATGTCCCTCAGGACCCCTTCCAAATCTTTGATTCTATGTTCTCCTAGGGTGCCACCCAGCAATATTGCTAGTGGGTTCAACATGAATTTCAAGGGGTGTTGCCCTTGCACTGCTCTCACTCTCGGGGGTTTTCGGTGGGAATGCAGAGACTTCTGATGTTCTGCCTTGTCCCATCTTTTAAAGGAAATCCTTCCATTCTTAATGATTTGGGTGAACTTTGGTTTTTACTGCTTCTTGTGGCTTATCTTTCTGGGTTCTTCTTCTTCTAAGTAATGATGTTTTAGTCTTGACTGTATCTTTATTGTGTTTTTATCCATCTTGCAGTTATAGCTTTTACTGATGCTTTTAGCTGCCTCCGACTTATTGGAAAGGCAGGCTGGACACATTTTAATGACATAGATATAGCTAGTTTTCAGCAAGTTATCGGTATGAAGAAGGATAAGGTGTGTTTGTAAAAACGAGGCTTTGCATAATGAGGAGTGCTTTGCTTTTTAAAAGTGTGAAGCGGGTTTCTTGAACCCCAAATAATGAAACATTAAGTGCATCTTGGCCAGACAGTGTTCAAAATGTCGAAGGAATGAGTGGTGCAGTGCAATAACTGAGTCACTTCACAGCAGACAGCAAAAAACAAAGCCTCAACATTCTCAGTTTCCAACAGACTTCACATTCTCTGGCAATTGTCTCTTATTCAGTGGGCACCTGCCACCTAGTGGCTACAAGCAGGGAAAAATATTTTTCCGTAAGTGGAAAATAAGTGAGCAATGTGTTTGGGCTGCCAACGCTTCAGCCTCCCTTACTGCATGGATGGAAAAAACAGGTTTAACTATTAATGTGCTGTGTACTCTTTGGTAGCAGAGGAATCTGGAAATTACCTAAGTGTGTCTGAACATTTACAGCGGGCAGGGGACAGCTGCCTTGTACAAAAGAAGGCTATAACTTGTGGCAATAAAAGGAGAATTCAGGAACTTTGGGTTTGTGTATATTAGGGTTATAACTTTTTGACTCTTTTTAAAAAAGATTTCCCGTATCATAAAGGGATGAACTTTTGCTTAGAAAAAGGGAACTAATACTTCTCAGTTGTGAAGAAAGGTCACTGCAAAATGAAAAGTTGGAATCACTGTATATGTAATGTTACTCATAAGTATTAGCACTTTTAAAAACTTTATGGAACTGTTTAGAACTTTTACAGCTGTCTGGAACTTCATAAAACTATTTAGAATGTTCTAGAAGAATCCAAATATTGGTCTATAGAAAGAATGCGCAATCAAAGCGATGCGGGAACTTTATGGTGCTTGCAGCAGAAACAGAGGCAAACTGCAACCTCAATTTATTCTAAGCAATAAGAAGTGATGGACAATGTACAAAACAAGTACTGTATTAGAAAATTTGCAATATCTATTTTTCCTATATTATAATACGTACTGTACTATGCATATTACATTATACAGTTACATATGGTATACAAAAATTGATTTATTGATTTCGAGGTGACTTTTTTGAAAGCTTTGGAAATGACAGTTCATTCCTTTGTTTTTAGGCAAAAGTTCATCTAACTAAGCTACAGGAACATGAGGGTGAAAAGTTATAACCTAGTGTATATACCAAATTTCAGCACACACGAACTCAGTTTCCACATTCTTCATAGACAAAACCAGCTCATTATTTAAAGAGTTTGTTGGATCCTTACCCAATAGTTGTCCACTTAATCAGTGCTTTTTTCTAAAAAAATGTTTAGGGGTACTCTCATTCCGTCTGAGACTCAGGAAACACCGTGACAGGAAATGAGGCTGCCATTGGGGGTAGCAATGGAATTGACAAATCACCGTGCTAGAGAAGAAACTAAACAAAAATTAAATTTTTAGTTTCTTCTCCCGTTAGATTCACAAAATATTTAGGGGCATGCGTACCCCTGCGTCCCGTCCCGTCCCCCCCGAAAAAAAGCACTGCTCTTCATCATATCATGACCATGGTTTTCAAAACTAGGTCACACACTCTTTTTGTGAGTTGTGTCTCTTGTGTGTGTCCCCCCCCCCCACTTTCTCTCTTGTATTTAAACTGTAATCCTTTGGGTCCAGGCGGGCTGGTTGGGGTGGCACCTCAGATTACCCAAAAAACAACTGAGAGGTAAGGAGCCAAGCTGGCTGTTCTCAAGAGTACCACGCCAAACGACTGGAACATAGAATAACAGTCCAGGCCGCCCACCCTCCTCAATTTTGAGGGATAACTATCAAGAAGTTGTTGGAAAAGCAGCCATCTGGGAAAGGTTTGTTCTGGAGGCATCTCTTTATTAAAGGTTTTCCGACGGGGCCCTGAACTGCAGCACTCATGTTGTAGAGATGATAGTTAAGAGAAAGTGACTCATCGATAACGAATAGAGTTTATCACTTAGATTCCAATTTCGAGAGGGCAAGCTTTATATTACTGCAGGTCGGTGCTATTTTTCTAGAAATAGAGGAACTCACCACAAATACCTTCCTTGTTCTCTTATAATGGCAATGGAGCCCACCTGAGGTTTTTTCAGTTCCTGCTTTAAAAAAGCCCTGCTGCAGGTGAGGTTATGTTGCCCTCAGAAAATTCACAATCAGGAGCAAATGACTCGTCTCTTCAGCGCATTTGAAGTAAGTCCTTTGATAGACCTCCTTGAAGGAAACTTAATGTACTTTTGATTTGCTGGAATAAAAATGTATAGAGCTGACATCATGCCACAGACGTTATCCACACACTTGTTGGCATCTGTCTGTCTCAAGAGACAATGGAGTGCACCTTCAGGGGTGAAGTCAAACTGCTGTGCTAATAGCACAGAACTGTCCTCCTTGGGGTGCAAGTCTGGCAGTGTGTATGGAGGTCCTAGGCTGCCCAGACATCAAGACCTCCCTCTCAGCCTCGCTAATGTGGTCCAAAGAAAAAGCAGAGCAATACATTTGGCCCCAGCTTGGCTGTGGGAGTTGAGGGAAGGTGTACAAGGCGCCATCCCACCATCTTAGGGACTCTGCTGTTTTTGTGTCGGGTTTACTCCTGAGCCTTTTCTTCTCCCGAAGATATCCCACAAGGCAGGGGAAGATGAGGGTGGTTTTCCTTCTCCTAGATGGGCTCCCTGTTGCAGCATACCCTTCATTAACTTCCAGGATACATTGTCAAAGGCTTTCTCCGAGTCCACTGCCATTAAAACAGCCGGCTTATCTATTCTTAAATCCAGGTATTCCAGCAGATTTATAATATTTCTTGTATTACTCTGAATATGTCTACTGGGGATGTAATATGACAATGTTTACGGATGTAATATAAGAATGTTAAGAAATAAATAAAATGCAAATTCAAAAAAAATTAAATAGATGGGCTCCTTTCCCAGGTAGATGAACCTCACCTGCCCTTTATTTCCCTCTACAGCACGTACAGAAACCGTCTTCTTGACCGTTGGACCCTGAATTAGTCTCTTCCACTCCACCCACTGGAGTTTGTCTTCGCATCCCGGGGAACTCACCTAACTCCACACACTATAGCGCATCTTATTCTACCTACTGGGTAGTTATGATTGTTCCCGAATTACCTAAATGAGCACACTGCCTATTCTGATTCCTTAACACCACATAGTCACGACTCAGAAAGTGTGGATTGGGATAGAGGATCAGGCCTTGTGATGGAGTCTCTACTTGTGGAGCAATGTGAAGGGGACCAGGAGCCTCGAGAAGAGTAGCTGCACGTGACTATTACAAAGCTGTTGGGATGAGCTGTGCTTCTTCTGCCTCAATGCTAAGAAACTCATACAGGATTGGAAGCTGGGAGAAGGGACAAGCCCTAAGCCTAAGGCTAAAGGGTCTGTGTCTGACAGGGTGGATGAAAGTCAGATTTAAATTGGATTTTTCTAAAAATAAATAAATCGGAATTTAATTTCTTTAAAAATGTAAATAGTAAGGTTTCCTGTAAACACCAACTAGATTGGCATTAATATTGTGTGAATACAAATACATGCTAGCCCTACTGTTATTCTCTAAACCAAATCCCTGCCTGTACCAGATACACTGGGTTAAATATGTAAATGAAGAACCAATGTGATAATTTTTCCAATATGAACATTTACACTCTGCCTATCGGACACAGGCATTTCATTTTCACCTGATGAAAGATAAAGGGCTCCAAGTCTGCCCAGTAATTATACTAGTGATCCTATACACTTTTATATCAATCATTGTTAAATTGTGGCAGACTGAATAGCCACAATTATATCCATTTCACAAGGCTTCTTTGTCTGCTCAGGGACAATTGTTGCTCAGCACCAGAGAGCGACTATTTGAGCCTAATATGGAAGCCTTAGGGGTGGTGACATCCAAAGATGCTTGCCCATTTGCATGTCACCCCCATTTTCTCTTCTCCCCCCCTCCCACCACCACACAGGCCCAGAATCTGCTCCAGGGTTCTTGTTTTTGGGGAGGAGGGGGGCTGCAGCTGGGAGGAGAAGCCCCGTTGTGCAGGCAGATTCCCACTCAGACTAAGCTGGATCAGTTGCCAATTATCATAGACTTTTACTTTTAATGTGTTTCCCGCTGAAATGCTGTGAGGTAGATTTGCTGGTGTCCCGTATTTCGCATGTGCTAATCAGGAAGCAGAATGCATGAAGAACATTCTCCTGTCCTGTAGACTATAGAACCAGGCCCGGCAACATCTGATTAATCCACTAATGGCAAATCTACCAAGTAAATCTGCCCAATTCTGTGCCAAGTTCCTACTAGACGATAAGATTCCCAGTGTGACTTTGGCCGTTGCCAAGTTTCTGTCTGAGGTGGTCAGGATCAGAGATCAATTTGTATTAGACAAAAGTCAGAAACATGCCTAGTCTTATGATCTGTCCTATTAGCCTCTGTGCTTTTAATGTACTTTACTTGCACTGAATTTCATCTTGTGGGTCAAAAGAATGGACTGAAAGACTAAGCTGGATCTCACCCATAATCAGCACATCTGTTTCGGCAGTATTTTTTTTTTTAATTTTGTTGACAATATTCTAGTTCAGAAAAATACCAGAAAATGATACAAATTACAGGTACACAAAGTGCAGAATTTCCGATACAGCTTTAAAAAATGTACATGAACAGTGACAAAAATAGTTATTTTTAGGAATTAATCAGGTTTACAGCTCAAATGAAATAAAGCTCTTCAATGTATATAAAGTCTCTATGCCTAAACTGCACTTGGAAACATATCATTGAAAAAACTATACATTTCCCTACTTCTTCTTATTCAGGTTTTTACAGGTTCCTTAATAAGTCCTAACAATCATGCAGAAAGACAATACAACAGAGTAACTAATGGAAGTGTTCTACTCAGTCAAGCACTGGAGGAGGAAGGAGAATGTCAAACGCAGTCTGCAAGTTTTGCTCTTTCTTCAAATTGCTTGTCCACCACAAGTGACAAGGCTTGAAGGAAAGCTGTCGTTGTGACGTTAGGTGACTAGAATAAAAAAATAAAAGTAAAACCAGTGTCAAGGTAAGTGTATCCATCACATAAGAGAGGGAGGGACTGGCCCCATGGCATCAGCATTTTACAAGCAGAAGGTGAATTGCTAAATTCCATCAAAACTGGGAGAAAGCCCATGGGCAATAAATACATTAGAGCAAGTTCCAAAAGGCATATACAGAAGCCTGAAATGGGTCAACAAAGAGTAGGTGCCGTTGGCACCAAGTACCTGGGTCAGAGGAAGCCAGCAAGCGAACACGGCCCGTCCCTGCAGTAACAAGAACAAGGAGCAGGGCCTTACCTGAATGTAAAGTGCATGTGCCAGAAAAGGAAGTTTCCTTAAAACACGGCCGCTAAGTCCTTCACTTTTCCTGTATTAAAACAGAAGCAGGAGAGGCATCAGGCTCACGTTCACAAATACAAGCCCATAATCATAGAATCATAGAGTTGGAAGAGACCACAAGGGCCATCGAGTCCAACCCCCTGCCAAGCAGGAAACACCATCAGAGCACTCCTGACATATGGTTGTCAAGCCTCTGCTTAAAGACCTCCAAAGAAGGAGACTCCACCACACTCCTTGGCAGCAAATTCCACTGTCAAACAGCTCTTACTGTCAGGAAGTTCTTCCTAATGTTTAGGTGGAATCTTCTTTCTTGTAGTTTGGATCCATTGCTCCGTGTCCGCTTCTCTGGAGCAGCAGAAAACAACCTTTCTCCCTCCTCTATGTGACATCCTTTTATATATTTTATATATATCCATAAGGAAGTGCTAAGTGTGCTACGAATAGCAAAATTAGGATACAAGACTGGTAATTTCTACAACATCTCTTGTTGTTGGTAGTCAGCAGCTGTGGTGTTCAGAATTGAGTCTCCCTTAGACCTAGTTCTCACAAAGAGCGGGTGAGGAGATAAGACTGTACTTGTTCAGATTGCAGGTGGGAACTCAGTTTTCCTACAGAAATTTCCCTGTTTGCTGATATTTAGACGTTGGGAGTGGGGAGGAGTTCTAAGCCTTGTCCAGAACCAGGATGACTTCTTCCATTGCTTTTTGTAGTACGTGCCTTGATATATTTGACATGAAAAGCTGGTTTACTTTTTAAAAAGAAAAAAGTCTTCCTTTTGTTATTCTTGCAATTTACTTTGTGACAAGGAAAGGCATTTTGCAGATAAAGCGCAGCAACTATTGTTCACTATTGAATGTTTATTAATTATTTTAGAAAGTTATTCAAACACCACAAAACAAATCTACTTTCCCTGAGAAAGAGTGTGATGAAATATCAAGAAAAAGGACAGAACTAGCCTTAGATCACAGAAGCTCTTAGACCAGGCTTCCTCAACCTCGGCCCTCCAGATGTTTTGAGACTACAATTCCCATCATCCCTGACCACTGGTCCTGCTAGCTAGGGATCATGGGAGTTGTAGGCCAAAAACATCTGGAGGGCCAAGGTTAAGGAAGCCTGTCCTAGACCATAAAATGCAGTGGCCCACATACCTATGTTGATCACATGTGGAAGAAGATGACCAGTTAATTTCCCTTTGGAAAGGCTTCCCCCTTCTGGTTCACCTGGACGCAATTCATACTTGCCATAAGCACTTGCATTTTCAGTGCTGCACTAAGTTATAATAGTTTTCCTCTAGCAAAAAGCTCATTAAAAATCAGGGAATTTTATTACCCTATTAGAAGCTGCATTATTTGCTTATTTTACCCCCCAAAAGTACTAAACCTGCATAGATCCATCAAGAAGCAGCAGAGGCGAATTTCTCACTTTGGCCTGTATTCTGAAAACACAAGCATTTGATTTCATGGGAGAGTAAGTGAAGAACTACAACCTTCACTTTACATGTGAGGGTAAAATTAAAAGACAGATTAAATGAAACCAGGAATCCTACCTTGAAATTTCTCTCAATATGAGACTCAGTTTTGACACATCACTGTCTAAATAACCAATCACCTCCAGCTCACGGAGTGTCAGCAGCTGCTGTCGAGGATATATTATCTGGCACTTGGGAGGGAAAAGATCTTATCTGTAAGAAATGTATAAATCTCACAAGCGCATTACTACTCAAAACATAACAAAGGTTGGGGGGAATACACAGCATCACTCCAACTGTGAAACTCCCTCCCAAGGGAGGTGAGACTGGCCTCACCTGGGTTCACCTTCAGGTGGGAAGTAAAAACAATGTCTATTCCACACAGCTCTTAATGATTTGCAGATTGTGGAGGTTATTCCACTCCTCAGAATTTTGCTTACACCCACACACCCACACACCCACACACAGAGTTCTTTTCTCAATCTGGTTTGTTTGAATGTTTTGTATACCACCTTGGGGGCCCTGGTTACAACCCAAAAACAAATTACATTTTTTATTTTAAAAACTCCCCACATGCTGTCTACTAGCAGCTCACCAATATCTAGCGCAGGTAAGTAACATAATGAGCATTCAGAGGTAAATGATGGAACAACGATAATCAAACATCTGTAAGCAGAAAGGCAACAACAGGAACAAATATACTCAAGGTATGCAAACACCAAGGTATGGAGAAACAGGTTTTTATTTTTTGAAAAAACCAAAAGGTTTTTAAAACCCTGAAAAGTGGTAGAAACGAACTGCTCAGGCTTCCCTCCCTCTGCTCTGAAACAGATGCTCTGGGCTCATGTGGGGTGGAGGGAAGAGAAGGAATGTGTTCCATTTCCTTTAAGGGTCAGGTTGCTCATTCAAAGGGAACAATGACTTCCCTATTCCAGGACTGAGAAAAAGGGAGAGAGTTGAGGTGCCCCTAGGATTTTCCTCATGGCTCTGCTGAGCTTCAGCAGCTGCCCAGTCCTTTTCTCCTCCTTCCCTCAGAAGGTGGCAGGTGATCACAAGATAGCCCTCCCTTTATAGCTGCATGGGAGGTGGAGAAAGCCTGGGCACCCAATCGGACAGCTCAGCAAACCTCACCTTCTCTCACAGCCAGGGGAAAGCCAGAGCCAGCCTGACCACACTGTCACTTGCTAGAGGAGGGAGGCCTCACCAACACCCCCCTCTGCACTGACTTGGGGCTGGCTCCTGCTTGAGCAAAGAGGGCTTTGAAGTCTCTGTTGGGATGCGTCTGGGGAGACGGGGGCATTTGGCAGGCCCCAGCTGGCTTCAGCCACCGGCCAGCGGCCGGGCGAACTCCGGTTCTCAGAACAGCATCTATCAGCAACTCAAGCCTCAGAAGCCTTCAGAGACTGAGCACGCTCTAATCAGCAGAGTGAATAACTTTTCACAACGGAAGTGGCGGGCAGAGGCATATGTAAGCATATTTACAGGCGTTTATTCAGCATCAGGAACAAAGGGAAAACATGTCTGCTTCCCTTCGTGTCTAAGCAAACAGCAGCATAACAAAAGCAATATACAACGGAAGTCCCCAGCAGACTGTGCTGGAAGTAAACAGACATGTGACATACAACAATCCACACATCTGTTCTAAAGGTGGAATGGAACTATATCCTAACAGTCTCACACATACACAGCGTTTTACTGTGAGGGCCCACGTTCTAATGTTTTGTTGGAATTCTAGGATGCTAGTCGTGCCTCTAAGGATTTGATACAATGTGGATGATAAGAGCTTCTGAGAGCTTACCTTCATTAGTTCCTCCAAGCAAGAAAGATATATTTTGAACACTGCTTCAGCAGAAGGTGGGCCAATGTATTGCTTGATATCTGCTCTGTCCACAAAGGCCATATCAATTTTCTCCGTGATATTTGAGGTCGTCAAGATAACTACATTAGGATACCTTTAAGAAACACACACAGATGTTGTAACACTCATTTCATAGGTTCAACACATGAAAGTTTCCACTGTCAGTTACATTTGCATTGATAGCCTCTTGGGTACATGGCTGGTGACTGCACCTGAAGGATTTAATCTGAAATTTTTGCCATGCCACTCTGCGACTACAATAGCTAAGAACGTACTTTGAATCTAAAAGGTGAAAGCTGAGGTTTAGAGGACTCCAAAGGACACTGGGACTGCACATCTGTGTTGTGGGGATACCTACTGCCTCAACAACTAAAGGGACCCACTCAGAACTGGACAAATGAATCTGGATGCTTTCCAATGAAACCTGGATGGAGCAATTATCCTGTAAGAATGGCAAATATCATCTGATCATATTTTATGCCAGATGGGAGGATATAAACATTGCCTTATTAGGATCTACTAATCAGATCTTGTAAAGTAGCGCCTTTGCTTTTGTGCCTTTCAGTTGTTCCTAGGCAATTTATACCCTTCCAGAAAAAGTTATAAATGTAGCTTGTTACCTTTTGATCTGATCGATTTGTGTCAAGACTGCATTTACAACCCGGATGGCATCAGAAGGTTCTGTCCCTGCCCGAAAAGCACTACGTGCTGCTGTGAGACTTTCCACCTTAAACAAAAACAAACAAAACTAGCTCTCTCACAGATTTTTAGGAACAGTAATCACTGTAGCACATGTATTTAATGTGTGTACAGCTACTCTGTCCTACATTCAGGAGGCATCCATGCAAAACAACTCAGTCAGTCACATTTAGGACTTTCCTAAACTAAGTTGCCATCTACAGCAACTCTCAAACACCATTATCATAAATGTAAAAAGGGACTAAAAATAAGTTATGCTAAAATAATATGATAATCTTCTTGCCAATCAAAATTGCCCCTTCTGTCATTTTATCTCCCACCATGACCCAGAAATGTAATGCAGCCAGTGTTTTAACATTTAAAATGATGCTGTGGCCATACCTCATCGATCAGTACAAATACAAGGGCATCTTTGTCATCAATTAATTCTTGAATCTTCTGGAACATTTTGGTAACCAGTTTGCCACTCTGAGGGGGAAAAATGGATGTATATAAAATAATGCATTCCTTTCTGCTCTCCCAGCCTTGCCATTTGGCACTTTCCCAATCACCTCTGGTGACCAAACATGGGCACTTGCTGCTGCCGCCACAACAGCTATAGCGGCAGCAGAAACAGAACTGTTCTTGACCTGGGGGCTCAACCTCCCTTGGTGGGGATGATGGAGAACCTGAAAAGGGGTGTTAACATTCTAGCAGGGCGCAGGGCCATGAGGCAGATGGGGCCTCCAAGAAGCCTAGGTGGCAGAGGATACTCATGGAATTTGCAGGTGAGACTGCACACACAGTGCTCCCCATCTGGCTTAGAATGAACAAACATTTTTTTGCTAACAGGGAGCATCAGGCAGAGTTGCTGATTTGTTCCCACTGTAGTTCCTTCTCTGTGGTTTTAGGAGAAGGTAAGATAGGTTTCCTGCTTTGTTCCTCTTCTAGCACCACAATCCACTGTGTTGTTGGACTTATTCCCAGGTAAGCAAGTACAGAATTGCAGTCTTAGACAATATGCTAAATCAGCCATAAAACCTCTCCCTCACCAGATATAAGGTGGTGAAGGAAGTTAACTTTTTCTTCCTGGAAAACATAGCACCAAAGGAAGCTGGAAGGCGGACACTCTTTCCCACTTCCTTTTTCAGCTCTATGTGCTTTTCAGGATTCGGAGTAGGTCTATTGGATCCAGGCTTTACACAGATCCCTTGTATTTACGGAAATACCTTTGATTACAAGGCAGACAGACTAGCACTACTGAACTTGCAAAGTCACGAAATGTTGTAAATTAGAACAACGGACTCATAATACATCTATTAACCACTGCAAGAACAATTATTGTCAGGACATGGAAATCGTTACAGTTGTTACTCATGGACCAGCAATTTGCCAAACAGTGTTACTGGAAAAATTGTCGCAAAAATTAAAGAAGCAAGAGGTCAAAAGAAACATGAGAATTTTTATGTAGCCCAATGTGTCTTTATTGATTACACAAATAATGAGGTATATGGTAGAACAGAACCCAAAGCTTACAGCACAGTTGGCGTGCATGAAGTACACATTTTATTTTCTTCCTTCTTCTCTTCCTCACCCCCTTCCTAAAAATTCCTATGAATACTTATTGTTACTGATACAAAATACATTTTACTCATGGTCACCAATCTAAGCAATGCACAATCATTGCATATCTGTTATAACTAATAATTTTGCTTTATATACTTTGACACAACTTTGTCAATATATTTAGAAATGTGGGGGTTTTTTTTAAAAAAAGTGTTGTGTGTGCATGTTTTCTGTCTCTCAGAGAGGCCTGATCCAAGCGAGGGAAGGGGAAGAGCAGCGACTAGAGGGAGTAGTATCCATGGCACTTTCTCAGAAATCCAAATGTGGCCTAAAAGGTTGTCAATTGCTGCAATAGACCAAGTACATGTTGCAGAGATATCCTGGTGGTGCAAGAAGCAGAAGGCTGGAGAAAGGACAGGGTTCCTGTGCTAAAAGGAGGGTTAGCCATTCACTCCACATTAAGCCTCTGCAATTTTTCTTACTGTGCATTGTCACATGAGGCAGCTCCCTTTTTGTACAATCTCCACAATCCACTTCATTGTGTCTAAAGGGCTGTACTGGAGAACATTATTTTCATGGAGACAGTATTTACTTTTACACCAAAAAGTAAAAAGAACCATGTGCTAAAACACAGCATAAGAACCCTAGCTACTGGACAAATTCGACAGCATTTTTAAACCACTGCATAGGCAGGAAGTCTCCTTCTTTGGAGGTCTTTAAGCAGAGGCTTGACAACCATATGTCAGGAGTGCTCTGATGGTGTTTCCTGCTTGGCAGGGGGTTGGACTCGATGGCCCTTGTGGTCTCTTCCAACTCTATGATTCTATAATTCTATGATTCTAGGAAACATTCTCTGAATCACAAAACTGCTAAGAATGCTGCATAAATACTTACCTCAGAAAACCACTTGGAGAAGAGGCTATGGCTGTTTATCTCTATCAGCTGTCCATAGCGATACCTAAAATTTAAGTGAAAAATCAGCTCAGTAAAAGCAGGAGAATCATTAATGCTGCTGGTGCTCATATAGCTCAAAGGGAAAAATCCAGGAGTGCAGTCATAACCCTGCAGAAAGTGAAATTAAGTCGAGGGCAAGGGCTGCAGCCTGATGCTCCACTTGCAAACGGTCCCTGGGTCAGTCCTCAGTGGCATCTACAGCCAGAGCGGGTAGTCTGCAACACTGGGGAGTCACTGTCAACAATGCTGAGTGAGGCAAACAAATGCTGACGGCACAGGACAACTTGCTATGTTTCCAACTTATCCGTAAGGGCATTTCCCCAAAGACCCTGGTGAAATCTAAGTTCACACAGCATGGTCCAGCCTGTTAACTTTCCCATTAAAGCTGCAAGCACCTAGGTATGTTCTTAGATCCCCACTGAAAACGTGCCCAACTTGTCATTATAAAAAGTGCTCAACCTATCATTATTTGTTAAATAATTTAGAATTTCAATAGCTAAGTTATTTCAATTACTTTGGGGCATAATATTTTCTCACTTTCTAATACAAATGTATAGCATTGCTTTTAATTTCTTCCATCCAAGAGTTCATCTTGCCAGTGAAGAGGCACAAAACAGAGGGAAGATGTCCGAGGAACAATCTGCTGGAAAATTCTCTCCTGCAAGTCACAGGAAAATGGAAAGGAGCCGCATAGCACAGGAATAGTCTACTTTTGAAAAGCAGAGCTCTTAGACTAGGTACTATTTTAACTTTTAAGATACCAAACAGTTGTCTGAATTACCTATGAGAAAGTCTAATAGTCAGCTTCTGGGCCAGTGCTTTACATAGCGAAGTTTTACCAGTTCCTGGAGGACCTGCAATTACAGTACAGAAAACTTAAGTATTGAACACATACCTAATTTTGTAAGTTGCTTTGAGTTACTTTTTGCCCCCCCCCCCAAAGCAGGGGCTAACAAGTTTAATCATCATCTCCAACTAAAGTGAGGTTTTGGCCTTTGTATGCTTCACATGTTTGATGAAACTGTAGCAATTTACTTCTGTCTAGTATTTTAAGACTCGTTTCGTACATTAAAATATACACTAACTTGTGGTTTGGTTCAACAACCACAAACCATGGTTAAAGTAAACTATGGCTATGTGTCATATACAAATGAGGCCAAGACACGTGAAGTACTTTCAGCACTTTAAGGGTGCTATATAAAGCCTATAAGTACTTCAGTCCTGTATAAAACAGTAAAATTTAAACTTTACCATGCAGCAGAACAACTCTATTCCACGATATCAAGTTGCTGTTGACATTTCTGTCAGAGAACAGTAATGTTGTAGTCACATAATCTAATAGCTAATTGAGCAGAGAGAGAGAAAGGGGCCGGGGAGAGAGAAATAAAATTCCACATTATAACTGAATTATTCAGTTGTTGTTTTTAAAATGAAGCACTCTCTTTTTCTCAATGATGGCAAAAAGGAGGTGTGAACAGTAACCACCACGTTGGAACATCAGAACCCAGTATTGTATTTGTAGGCAAATAACAAAAGACTTTCAAGATCAGTAGGCAATAAAAACTAACATCTATAGCTGTGAAATTTGTCAGATATCCTGCTACCTCTGGAAATTCCAATATATTTACATAATCCTTGCACAAACATTCATTTCCACTATTTGTTTTGTTTTTTGTTTGCTGTTAATATCTTGTGTCTATTCTGGAAGACATTCCTAAAACAGTCTGTTGAAATATTAATGCAGTATTGCATCCCATTCAGAAAACAATCATGTTCAGAAGACTTTGTTCCTTGAAAGAGTCACAGGCAATTTCTCATTTACCATGATTAACTGTGTAAGGCTCTTGAAAGACATTTTCCTGCACACCAGCAAACAAGTTGGACACTTTGAACCAACATACCTAATCAATTAACTTGTGCATAACAAAAATATTGTTCCGTTGCCATGTTAATGCCATGGGATCCATGCCCAGCTATGTAGGAGTCTAAACAGCGGACAGGCTAGTAAGAAGATAGAGATTCCATACTCAAGTCTCATTTTCCAGCCAGTAAAAAGTTGCTAGCCTGCAAAGTTTTCTACTAGTCAACTTATGGATAGCACAAAATTTAAAACAAAGGCATAACTTATTAATTTGCTCAGCATCCCCAGTGCCACCTGGACATCCTGCTTTTCACTCTTCCTATCAATAGTGCAACTTTAAACGGTGATCCTATACCTGCATATATAGAGAGAGAGCATTGCACTGTTAGCTACTCCAGTCCTCAAGATGAAAGATCAACATATGGAGACCAAGGGGCTATTTCCAAGTAGTACAGGAACACTGACTATTACAGAAGATGGAGAGGGGACAGAACAGGACAGGTGAGGATCCTTTTGGAAACTCATTAAATGCAATCTACAGGTGTTTAAAACTAATGGGGACCCTAAAGGAAGCATAAATCCTCAACAAACAGCGAGAATGTTTAGGAATTACGCAAAACTACTTATATTTCTCATTTGCATAAACCTATGTGTACAGAAGCCATGCAAAATCCCAGAGCAATCTGTACATAAATAGCCCCACTAGAAACAGCTTGGAGAAATTTAAGATCCATAGAATCAGAAGAGAAAGAAACAAGGAGAGGAAATGCAACTAAATAACAAAACTGGTCCAGGAACAGAAGCAGTTTTTCCAGGAGCAGCCCTTAAAGCTGTATTTTCCAATCACATTTTTGTTTTTTAAATGGGTGGATTATCTGTCACATGCAGGTGTGATGAGCTCATTTTCTATGGTGGTAGGGAAACTTCTGTCCTGGTTTGGATGAAATGACAAGCTGCAGTTAACCAAAAATGGCACTGAAAGCTGCAAAACTCCTTGTGGTCACTCCTTGCAGTCCAAACCAAACCATTCTAAACTGCTTCTGAACCTGGCTTCCGGTTCCACTCTGCCTTAATGGAGGCAAGCCTCCATGACAGTGGGAGATTGTTGGCAAAGAAAAAAGGATTATTGAGGGTAATTATCCTTGCAAATTCCCTCCAGGGAATAGGCTTCACTCGCAGTTCATCTCGATACCTAGCTCTCGCTCCAGCATTGGATGCCCAGTGCAAAAGCACTTTGCCTGCTGAAAACCCTCTGACACCTCTATTAAGAAGCAGAGGTTCTCCTATTAATTAGAGCTTAACTGAACTAAAGTACAGGGGCATGCTATAAGAGATGAGATCACAAACTGCGGAACAAACCAACTGCAAGGACTTTAAGGTTTGAACTTGAGATAAGCCCTCATTTGGTGCAAAAGGTGTGGGAGTGGAGCCTACGGTTTCTTTATTTAAAGTTTTATTCTCTACATTTATGATTTGGCAACGCTCCTCTGAATGTTAGTTCAGATTATATTTGTACAAGCAAGGATGGAAGAAATTGAATTATAAATATGTAATATAGCATCAAACGGAACTATATGTGTAAGAAAAGGAAAAATGGATGGAAGCTGTATTTTGCAAACGGTTTACGATGAAAACTTAGAGCTGACTCTTCCCCATCCTTTATTATTTATGGAGTGAAATGAGTAATGCTAAGAGGACTTGGAATTTAATTTAATTGGAAGTATAATTGCTCATATATCTTCATTTGGAAGGAAGGATGAAAGGAGTCTGTGAACTGCAAAGGAACAGATAAGGTTCTTTACTGAGTCATCTACAGTTTGACAGACCGCTCTTCTTCCCAGGCTGAGAGGAAAAATGGTGAAAACATATTATCTACTGGGATAGAGTGACTTTTGCAGCTGTTAAAGTTGCAAAACAACGAGGCATGGGATGGAGCGACGGAGAAATTTCTGGAACAATGGGATATCATCACTGCCTAAGGCATGACGGATAACAGCAACAATCGGGGAAAGAAAGATATAACATCTTACAAGGACACGAAGAAACACCACAGACAGAATAATTGCCACACAGGAAGAACAAAGATATAGTTTGAGTTCCTAACTTGTAGTTTTATAAATCATTTAATGTGTCAACACAAATAGAAATTATTAATATTGCAGTTGTTGTATAAGGGATTATTATGACCAGAATGTAACTGAAATTAATAAGATTTTGGAATGCATAAATAAAAGAAAACCATCAAATCTAGCATGCAGGGGGGCCACTTTATCTAAATTATATAACTGGGTATTTGAATGATTGGTATTAATAATTGTATTATAAATTGGTACTATTATAATGAGACTATTATTGGACTGTAATTGAAAACTAATTAATTTTTTAATAAAAAAACAAATAAACTGCTTCTGAACTTGACACAAGCCTGAGTAAGAATGGACAACTCATCTAGTGCAGTGAAAGTTTACAATGAAGAACCGTTTATATCCCAGATAAAAACTTAATACTTTCAACTTACATCTGATTTTATCTCAGCATCATAAATAAGGCTCTCCCATAGACCATGGAATTCAACTGAAACATAGAACCATTATACATCATTTCCAATGTGTGGTTTTGCAAATCAAAATATCATTTTGAAACCCAACAACCCATTTGCTACTTAATGAATTACACCAACTTTGCTGGTGCTGCAGTGCTGCATTCTTTGCACTGAACATACTTATGAACACATATACATAGGATCACATAATATTTCTTATTCCAGTTAAGACAACACGATGCATTTCAACCTTGGTGTGGGACCTGTTCCCTTCCAAATGTTGCTGGACTCCAGCTCCCATCAGCCCCAGCCAGCATGGCCAAAGATTCCTCATCTGCAATCTAATCACCTGTACATTTGAGTCAAGTCATGGAAAGAGCTTTTTGAGCCCTCCACCTTGCTTACTGGGCTCTGGGAAGTTTGTGTGAGATCTAGGACTCCTCTCGCTCTTCATTTATTTTCATGCATAGCTGCAATTGTAGAATCATTAAGTTGGAAGGGACCTCTAGGATAATCTAGTCTGGGGTAGGCAACCTAAGGCCCATGGACCACAAGCGGCCCACGGGGGTTGTTTAACTGGCCCACAAGCTGTCCCCGAACCAAGTCGCCCACTCGGCACTAAACTGGCACAGTGTGGCACAGGGACTCACTTCCGCAATACTGAAAATCGCATCTGTGCAGACGCCGGAAATCGTGGGTGATACTCACACACGCCAGCAATCCGGCCCACGGAGGGATCTCCGCTGGAGTGAACCAGCCCAGGTGAGGTAAACCTTGCCAACCCCTGATCTAGTCCAACCCCCGTAATGCAGGAGTCTTTTGCCCAACATGGGGCTCAAACCCCCATTACAAGTAAGTGGCAGGACCAGTGTACTCTAATTTAGTGTTCTATGCAGTTTTCAATTTCTTGCTTGCTCCCATCACAGTTTTAATCTAAATCTGTCCCTGCCCACATAAATAATCAAACCATCCTTCTACTTCCTCTTGACTAGTACATTCTAATCCTATGCTGTTCCAACCCTATCAGGACCATCTTTAAAAACTATAAATAATTTTAAAATACCTGCTGGTAACACCCAGTGATTAGCAGCAACAATATTCTCATCCTCTGCCTCCAGATTTTCAGCACTGGGCCCTTCTTCACCGAGATGAAAAATGTGAATGGAAAGGCTGCACTTACTCAGATTTATTGCCTGTAATGAAGAGGAAAAACCACATGAGAACTCTCTGGCAAGCATCCTGGATACATCTTTTAAGATAACTTTTGTTAAAGCAAGGTAAAGTGTCCAGTTTCTCAAGTGGTGGTAAAAATGGTCTGAGGTAGTTTTCAAAGGAGTCTGGCCTAGTCTAACTAAACTTGCCATGAATTATAGCAAATAAGCCCTCATCTATACATGCAAGAGAATGAGGTGGTAGTGTGAACTTCACCTCTTCAGACTGTAGAAGAAAAATACAATTTTCAATGCTCCCTTTTGTGGGTAGGGGTATGTGCAGCGAACAATCTTCATATTAAAAAAAAAGTGGCACTTCTGGGAGAAATGCTGTTGTCCACTCATTCTCTGTCACGTCAGTTTTCTATCTGGCATTCTATTTTCACACGAGCATTCAAAACTGAAAACTTACACAATGCATGCATTCTCCAGTAGCAGTTAGAAAAGGGGAGCCAACAATACGGGGGAATTTGGATTGCAGAAAGCATTCATGGTCCAGACAAATGCACTTAACAGCAATTGTAGTGGACGTTACTTCCGCTTTCATGATCTTATTTAATAGTAACAAGCTGCAGCCTTCCACATCCCCCCATAAGTTTTGAATAAGGTAAGCCATAAGGTAATACCTGTCTTTCCTTCAACTTTAGCTCTGTGTCCACAACTGCAATGGACTGCACATTATTTGTCAGGAAATAATCATCAAACTCAGTCCATTTGTAATCACCAAAGACCACAGGATGCCTTTCTAGTAGTTTTAAGACACCCAGTTTGATATCCTCTTTCTTTGCAGTGCTGGGTAAAAGAGAAAAACATCGTAACTTCAGGCATAACCGTTACAGCTAGAAAAGACCCAGCAAGGAGACCCCACCCACTCAGAGGCTGTGAAAAGTATGCCCAGCAGCAAACCCTCCCACTCTTGAGCAAGCCGCTCTCAGCTGAAGGGCCTGCAGGAAGAGGAAAAAATAAAACAAAATCTACCTGCCTAAACCTTATGCACTAAGCTTCACTGTAACTGTACAGAGGAAAGGTCCCATGCCATCAGCCAAATGGGCACAGGTGAAAATACGCTTTTTAGCCACAAGTATACAAAAGTAAGAAAAGTTACCAACGTAACTGATTCTCCTCCTGAAAATACGATTTCCTTAATCTTTAAAATGCAGGAGATAGCAAAGTTCTGTGGCAGATCATTTACATTGTATGAAGGTCCTATGTGCAATTTTCAGTATCTCTGAAAGTTATCTTGGAGTGTTGGGGACTAGATGGACCAATGATCTGTATAAGGCAACTCACAGAACTTGCAACAACTTCATTAAGAAATAAGGCTGTTTTTTCTAAACCTTTTATACAGTGTGGATGAGATCTACACATGGTTTTGAGCCCCACCATGTCTAGTCAGCTTCTGGGACTTATTGTTTGTCCCCCCCACCCTGCTGCAGCACATGACATTCTGCTGCAAGTGAGGATGAAAGGGGCTTTCTGAAATGGAAATTTTTACACCAACCTGTCTGATTTTTGATGAACTTCTACATGTATCTGCAAGGATTCGCATCCATTGTGAAGATCCAGTTTTAAGTCACCTGCAGCTTTGTCCATTTCATAGAAACCTAACTGAAAAAAATAAATAGACATTATACTATGTCTAAGATCTGGGAGATCCTCATTGTCAACTGTAAAAATATTGGTTTATTGTAGTGCTAGTGTCAATTCTATCAAATTTATATCATTTATATCATTCACGTCAAAGCAACTGTGATAATAAATATGTAGAAAATGATGGCAGAATTGCAATGTTCAATCTGAGGAGTATGACTGAAAGGTAGAAAATAACTGATCACATAACAGAAATAGAAAAACTATATGGAGCTATCTCCCCCCTTCTGTTTCCTCTTGTATGTGATTCATGAGATGTAATTTTTGCACACAAAGGTACAACACCCCCCCAAAAAATGTGATTGAGTAGTAGTCTAGAAGTAGCAAAGCAACCTGAATACCAATGGCATCGTTATGAAAAATTTAGGCTAGCTGCGTTCAGGCAATACATGTCATGTGACTTTCCCCACAATAATACAGATGCTATCATCTATATTACCAAAATATCGCTTGTGTTAAGACAATAACGTTAAGCTTTCTGGGTTCATTTGTTAGACAGGTAATTTGAACTGCTTTATCGAAATGGGGGGGGGAGGGGAATCCTCGCCTTCCTCGATGCTTTTCTTTATATATTCTGTGTTTTCATGTTGTGAGCCGCCCTGTGATCTTTGTGTCAAGGGAGGCATGCAAATTTAGTGATGACAGATAGATAAAACAAAGCAACCACCAGCTCCCGACAACAACGCTATATTATTATTATTACTACTGGCCATTTATTATTTATTTCCATTTATATGTGGGGGGGGCTCACCTCGACCGAGAGAGAGGCCGGGGCTTCTCCGGGATTCTGTCGCCACTTCCTTCCGCCTTCCAACCTCCAAAGTCGAAATTCCCGCCCTTCTCATCCCCGGCCGCGTCGCCTCCCAGTTTCATCACTTCCGGCCACGCCCCCTCCCCCTGGGTCGAGAAGAGGCGGCTTCCTAGGCGGGCGGGGAAAGTGCTTCCTCTTTCCTCGCCGGGGCCCTTCCGTCACTTCCGGCCACGCCCCTTCCCCTGAGCGCGGAGCCTCCGCCTCCTCCCTCGCCTCTCGCCCTCCAGTCGCGGCTATTATGGGGAAGAAGCACAAGAAGCACAAGGCGGAGAAGGCGGAGTGGAGGTCCGCGCCCGCCCCGGCCGTCGTCGCCGCCACCGGAGGGGGAGGGAGCGGCGGCGCCGCCTATGACGGTGGGTGGGAGAGGGGAGGACCGTCCAGTATTAGTCGTGTCCGGATCCATTGCCTTTCCCCCCCCCCTCTACCCCCAGTTCCTCAGTCCCCACAACAACCCTGTGAGGGAGGCCAGAAGCCGCCCATTTCCTTCTCTCCCCCCCCATTATTTATGCATTTGTTGCATTTCTAGCCCAAGTCCGTCCCCCCCGCTGCAGGGCTGGGGCAGTGTGTCGGGTTTTCTATTGGGAGGGGCTGTTGCTGTTGGTTTTTTGGCATCTTTTATATTTTGTTGTGTTTTATGTGGAAATCGCCCAACTTGCTTTTGCGTATTTTAATGTTTAATTTATTGTGTATGCCGACTTTTGTTATGCCGTAGTTATTTATTTTTTTCTGAACTCCGTAAAGGTGGCATACAAATAAATGACGGGCTGAGCTCCCCTTGTTCGGTCCCTGCTCCTGCCAACCTAGCAGTTCGAAAGCACGTCAAAGTGCAAGTAGATAAATAGGTACCGCTCCGGCGGGAAGGTAAATGGCGTTTCCGTGCGCTGCTCTGGTTTGCCAAAAGCGGCTTAGTCCTGCTGGCCACATGACCCGGAAGCTGTACACCGGCTCCCTCGGCCTATAGAGCGAGATGAGCACACAACCCGCTGGACTTAACTGTCAGGGGTCCTTTACCTTTTACCTTTTTATGTATGTAACACAAAACCATATATGCTATAATAAATTAATAAACTTTATCTTGCTTTTAGCCACTTTGGGTGGCTAAAACACTGTTGTTTTTCTCTGACACACTTGTTGAGGGGGGTAGGTGCCACCTTCTTCCTGAAAGAGGATATCGGTGCACATTTGCTTCAGACCTGCTTTCGGCATCATAATCTGCTCTTACACATTCCTATGAATAAGGCTTATGTGATCAGCATTCCTGCTGAATGTTTGCTGTGCTAGTTTGATACTGTTTATTTATTTATTTATTGCTTTTCACTTATTTGCTGTTGTTGTCACCTTCTTAGATTATGTGGATAAGCCCTTGGAGAAGCCATTGAAGTTGGTGTTGAAAGTTGGTGGAAGTGAAGTGACAGAACTTTCAGGATCAGGCCACGATTCCAGTTATTATGATGATAGATCAGACCATGAGAGAGAGCGACATAAGGAGAAGAAAAAGAAGAAGAAGAAGAAATCTGACAAAGAGAAAGAAAAGCATCTTGATGATGAGGAGAGACGGAAGAGAAAGGTAATGAGTCATTGACTTATTTTCAGAGATACTGGTCAAAGCTTTAAAACGTTACCTTATGAAAACTGTAAGTATCAGTTTGAACAAATGCATTTTTTTGTGGCAACTCCAGAGCTTTTTAAGCTATTACTTAGAACTTTTGTGAAGCAATGGCAGAGGATGAGAATTTTTAAGAGTCCAGACTACAGAGTAAAGTAAACTCCATTGTATTGCCTAGTTACTTTTATAATTTAAATACTCCATCGCATCGCTGAGTTTTTATGCAAGCTCATCAAAATGCATTCACCTCATCTGTTTTGTTCAGAAGGTTTCAAAATCCCCTTCCAGAACAAATTCTGCTCCTGCAATAAGAAACCACCAGATACAGTGCATCACATAATACATCACACCCTTCACAGAGATCACCTAGTGATTCCCTTACATCTTAAAATATTGATTTAGAAAGAGTCTGTAATCTAATATTTGTTGAGGGGTGATACTACTGAAATTACCAAGATTGTTTCAGGGTATTTAGACGAGATCTTTAAAGCAGGAGCTAAAGTTTCCTGATTTATTTAGTGGTGGCTATCTAGTCTTTTATATATTGTATGTGTTTGGACTATCAATGTATTTGGATGACTTTGGATGATTTTATTATTTTATTGTTTAAATTTATGCCAATAAAAGCCAATTGGATTATTGCAAGGTATGCTGTGTGAGACTGCTCTTTTAAGACAACTTTGTATATTCAAGTGGTCCAAATGCGGCAGCCAGATTACTGCCTGGGGTTTCCTTTAGAATTCTTATACCCCCTGTTTCAAAACCATTGCATTGGTTACTAGGTTGTCTCTGGACCCAATCCAAGGTGCTCACATTAGCGTTTAAAGCCCTAAATGACTTAGTGCTACTACTTTATGTAGTTTGCTTGTTTCTTCAGCAGCTCTTTGAATTTTGAATAACCATTTTCCAACACACTCTTGAAAACCAACAACAAAACAAATAATAATTTTACTATTTATACCCTGCCCATCTGTCTGGCTTTCCCCGGCCACTCTGGGCGGCTTGCAGTACATACAAAAACAGTAAGCTAAATAAAATAGCTAAATAAAAGCAGGATGACAAATGCAAATGGAAATAGCCCATGTACTTTTTTTAAAGATCCTGTTTTCCTAAGCATTTGGAATCTGTTTTCCCGTTGCTAAGTATCCTGAATTTTTAATGTCACAAAAGACTAATTTCAGTGATGGTTTTGCGTGAATATGTTATTCTTTCATTTGTACTTGAAGAGGTTATATTGACTGTCTTTTTTACATTTCTGTTTCTTTGGTATCAGGAAGAAAAGAAAAGAAAAAGGGAGAAAGAACAATGTGATACTGAGGGTGAAACAGATGACTTTGATCCTGGAAAGAAAGTAGAGGTTGAGCCACCCTCTGATCGCCCAGTCCGAGCCTGTAGAACACAGCCAGGTGCGTTGTCAGTGACATCTGAAACTGATGTGCCATATATAAAGATTTGTATAGCGTAGGAAAACACTTCTCGGATTCTTGTTTGCTCTCAGCCCCTTCGTTGGTTAAGGATACAGTTTATTCATGTGGATAGAAATTCATATGATTCTTGTGTTATCCTTAATATTCCTCTATCATTTTCAGAAAGGCCAACCACAGAATGTAATGTGTGTTTTACTGTCCTATTCAAAAAAACCAGGATTAGTAGTGGTTATATTATTTTGTAGCGATAGCATCTTTATCATTTTAGAGCTGTGATATACAGAAGGCAGGAACTTTCAAAGTAGTGATCATTTGCTTTTCCTTACATTGAATTATAGCAGAAAGCGAGAGCACACCTATTCAGCAATTGTTGGAACATTTTCTTCGCCAGTTACAGAGGTAAGAATGATGCGCAATGACCTGGAACGCAACCCCCACGCAAATGGGTGAGTTGTATGTGTTTCAAAGTTTTCTGGAAAACCAACATCACTGCTTAATAATATCTAATTAGTTTAAGATTGGTACTCAATAATGTAAGATGTGTAGATAGATGTGCTAAAGCGCTGGAGTGCTGGATCTGTACGCCCCCTCACTTTTAGCACCAGCTCATGTTGGTATATACAGATGTTTCTATACAGCTTATCCTGGTGATTACTTGCTAATACAGAAAGTCCTGAAATCACATGCATTTCAGATACCAAGCTGTATACAAACAGGCTGATCATTATTATTTTATTATGATTACATTTCTATACTGCCCTTCATTGCTTTGAATACATATTTTGCCAAATGCGGAAAAACATAAAATGCTTCCCCCTCCCTTTTTTTAATGAAGCAAGACAGATGGTGGTTCTTGACTGATGGAAAAATGGCATTTGTTTTACATAGGTGTTTGGGTGGTGTATATACACACTACATGTATACACATACATACATGATTTTATCCCCAAATATAACATTCCCTATATGTATGTGTTTCCCTTTTATAGGAAAGATCCTCACGGGTTTTTTGCTTTTCCAGTCACGGATGCCATTGCTCCTGGATATTCCATGATAATAAAGCATCCTATGGATTTTGGCACTATGAAAGAAAAAATTGCAGCAAACGAGTACAAGTCAGTAACAGAATTCAAGGTGAATTAATGGAGATTTGATAAAACTTTTCACAGTGTGAATTGCTAATTATTATATTCGGTCAATAGAGGTGGTAGATCATGTAAATAGCTCCAGAAAAGGTTCTATCATATTTGTGCATTTCCTATGAGTGGGCAGCAATCCCATTATTCCAGTGTGAAAGTCACATAATTTTTATGTGATACCCCCAGAGCAGGTTGTGCACAACAAAAGTCTGTGGGTTTCAAATGCAGGTGTCGGGGGGGGGGTTGCCCATTGATCCCTGCATAACATGCAGAGGCCTGTGGAAGCTACTAAGTCAAGCACAGCCCAGTACACATATATGATGGTGCAGCAGGGGCTCAGTAAATCTCCTGTTTTTATTGCCTGCCTCAGACAATAAAAGCAGAATTTACCAAGCACATGAAAGGCCATAAAACATTACTGGCTGTACTTGTTTTAGCAGATCACAGATTGTGACGGCTTGCCCTGTAATAGATTTGCAGTTCTATGGTGTAGTCCTTGCAAGCAGCCAGTGAAGAGGGGAGCCTGTTTCTTACTTACACCAAATTACGTGTAGGCATTCATATAAACAAGTGCTGTTCCATGTAAATGAATTTCTGGCCTATAGAAAATTAGTATGCATGCAACACGCTAGTTTTCTCTGTGGATGAATTCTACCTCCCCCTTGCAGTCTGAAGAGGAATAGTCCTAATGCAGGCTTACAATTTCATGTGAGAACCAGGTTTTAAAAGTACTGAGAGAGAATATCAGTGAACCAGCCAGCTCCTTGTGTTAAACAGCAAAGCGCTCTGCAAAGTTTGGCATAAATGTTAAAGCCCTGATCAGTTAAATCAGTTGAAAGTCCTAGAGCAGCAACATTGTGATCTAATCTTTTCTGGTTTCACTGTTCTCCCTAGGAAACCGAAAGGGACCAGGGCCCCTTACAAGTCACCTGAGAAATAGTTGGTTGATATTCACCAACTGTACTATTCATTTTAACATTCTGTTGAATTTGGCCTGGCCTGGCTGTGACTGCACAACTGCAAAATATGGTAATGCTCATTCATGTTCATGTTTTTCAGGCAGATTTTAAGCTGATGTGTGACAACGCAATGACATACAACAGACCAGACACTGTGTACTACAAACTGGCCAAGAAGATCCTCCATACAGGCTTTAAGATGATGAGCAAAGTAAGACAGCTATGAAAGTGAACATGATGAGACCAAATGTGCACGTTAAACTAGTATAGTGGGTCAAAGTGAAGGATTATTTCATCTGTATAACGTGGCTGCTGTATTCTTATGCCCTGGGCTTAAAAAAACACAGTAAATCTGCACTTTTATACAAATAAAGCACTGTTAGGGGAAAATGCATAATATATTCTGCTTCTAGGTATGGAAAGAGAGAAGTTGCTGTGTAGGATATTGAAGCACCACCCTGTCGCCACTAGATACCGCATGGGTTTCTAGGAATCTCCAGACATTGGCCACACACTTTTGCATAAATGCTTACAATCACATTGCTCTTTTAAAAAAGAAAGAAATGAAAAGCTGAAATTATGAGGAAGCTGAATTCTGTGCCCAGTACCACATTCTGCACTTCTACAGAAATATGACATTCCCATAGCATGTTATATAGAAGGACATTTCCATTTTAAGTCGCTCACCTTTTATGGTAGATAACACTGGTAAGATTTGGATTCAGGTTGGAGACTTTGAACAGAAGCTTCCAGCATGGAAGCAAATTTTTCCATATTACCTTTTAAGTTCATTGGACTTGCTTAAGTTGTTTACAAGTGAGAAATAAATAAATTCTGAAACTTCTTTTGGAAAGCCAAGCATGTTAAACATCAAGGTGATGTATAGAAACATGCTTTCCTTTAAAACATTGTTGAAATGTTTTATGGTTATGAAATACAATTCATAAATCCTCTTAGTCCCCTTCTTAGCAGAAAACAGGCCCTCCCCTCACTCCTCACCTAAAATTTAAGAAAGAAACACATTAAAAGGGAAATACTTTAGGTAGGAGATGGATTTATGTATACTTTACATTAAGGTGTACTAGTACCATATTAAAGGCAGTCAAACAACTGATTTATCATATGAGCTACTGCTTCTAGCCTGTTCTGCAGGAAGATTGTGGTAAGTTCCACTTGTCAGGTAGGTGATGGTCTTTCTTTCCTAGGTTGCAGATATTCTGGTGTCGTGCTGCCATGACTGAATCATGTTGCATCATCATTGAAGGTGTAGCTCTTAGGCACAAAGCCATGGCCATTCCCATCCCATCCCATCATCATAGCACCTTGGCTATGAGGGAAAGGTGTAAAGTCCCTGCTGCTCTGTCCTTTCTAATTCTAGGAACGGCTGTTAGCTTTGAAGCGCAGCATGTCGTTTATGCAGGACATGGATTTTTCTCAGCAGGCAGCTCTTTTGGGCGACGAAGACCCAGCTGTTGAGGAACCTGTGCCCGAAGTTGTTCCTGTTCACGTAGAGACTACCAAGAAATCCAAAAAGCCAAGTAAAGAAGTCATTAGGTAATGATACAGATGGAATGCTTTTCTCTTTTGTGTATCTTAATTACAAATTTGAATTGTGCTGATATGAAGCAGACTTGAGTTTCCTGAGATTTCAGCGTACTTAGGCAGTCACAGATTTTTTTCCCCATTGCAGCCACACATTTTCCAAGGTATCTCAGGCAGCTGTTGAGGTATTTGGGTATCAAATTAGTTTTGGATAAACCAGTTCCAAACTGTTGATGAATCTGTTTGAAAATCTCTTAGTTCACTTCTTTTGCATTTTACTGTGACCCAAACAAGATGTGTTTTGATTTTCATTTGTAAGGCAACCGTACAAGTTGCAGTATTAAGTTGCACTTCTTTAAGGATTGTAGAACAGTGCAAAAAGTACAATAAAGATAGTAGACGTGCTCATTTTTTTCCTTTTGAGGCACTTAATAATTTCATTGTGCCCTGCCTCAGCCTTAACACAGCAGAGGCCATTTCTGTGATGTTGTCTTCTCAAATCCCAATACCCTCCAGTTGCCCCTCCAAGACCACCATTAATTCCCATAACGTTTCTGAGTGCACAGTGATGCTGGCTACATTGCAGATTCTTCCTTGAGCTTGAACTTTCCCTCAGGCTGTCTTGTAGCTGCTGCTGACCTGACTGCTGTTGGAGGCAGTGGTGCCATTTCCCCTGAAGCCAGCAGTGGCCTCCTCTTTACTGCACTCCCTGGGCTTATAAAAGGGTGTAAGATCCTATTTTTTGTGTTATGGGGGCTGATACAAAGCATATTTTGCGACCCACTGCTTTCCTTCTACAGCTCAAAGGGGGTAAAGTTTTTTGGCCCATCAGAGCAATATTTTTAAATGACCATCTTCATGTTCCGGAACCATGCCCTTCCCACTCCCAGCACAAGCCAAAGTTATGCATGTCCAGTGGCGTAGCGTGGGGGGTGCAGGGGGGGCCGGCCGCACCGGGCGCAACATCTGGGGGGGGGCGCTCGCCGCCTCCGGAGTCGCCGAAGAGCCTCGGGCGCAGGCTGTAGCAGAGCCCCATGTCTCACGGAACCGACGAGCTGTGCGCGCGTCCGGGCTGAAGGCGTCCGGCAGGCAGCGGCTCTCAGCGCTCGCGCGGTCCCCGCGCGTCAGGGCCGCGGAGGGCGCGCCAGGCAGCCCCTCCTCACAGCCCCGCCGCTGCAGCTGCTGGGCCATGTTGCATTTTCCTCGCCTCTCTGCCCTCCTCCGGGCAAGCGGCGTCGTTTGGGCGCCAGCGCCAGCGGCAACTCGCCTCAGATCACCTGACACGGACCCGCCGCCCCCGCCGTGGCTACCTTACCGTAAATACCCCAGCCCAGGCAGCAGCAAGAAGAAGCTGGCAGCGGCGGCAGGTTAGGGGTTAGGGGGCGCAAATTACTTGCCTTGCCCCGGGTGCTGACAACCCACGCTACGCCGCTGTGCATGTCTATGGTTTATATAGGAGAATAAAGCATGGACTTCACTCCCTTTCTCTCCTCCTCTCTGAAGCTATCAAGACTTTAAATTGCTGAACTTGTGTCCAGTAGTAGTAGTAGTAAAATAATAGATACAAATACAATATTTGCCTATATAGGGAACAGAACAATAAATATGGCATCTATTGTATCATATTTTTAATGCTTGCCTACATAAGACAGATATCTTCCCCCATGGTTCTTTTACATAGAAAATCTTTCTTTGAGTTGGTGTTTGATAAGATGGTCATGGATTCTGTTTTAAAAGCTGAAGTACTATATTCATTTAAGCATATTAACTTGTATTTGAAGTCAGATTACTTACACCTTAAACAAAATTATTTTTCTAACTGAAGGCTGAAGAAAAAATGATTTTTGTAAACAACAAAACTGATTTTTATTGACCTTGCAGTTGGGAGAAATGCGTATCTCCAATCACCCCTTAAGACAAAAGCAGGAAAGAGGGGTGGCTGGGGAGTATATACAATGTATCTGACAGAGTGGGCAGTTTATGCCACAGCAAATCTGCTAAATGAGACATAATTCTCATTAGGATGTAATGGGATCCAGACTCAAATTCCTCTTGGCTTGTAGGCAGAAGTGAGACCTGCTTTTTAGAGAATTAGGACTAAGATACGGACACCTCCTTTATCCTGTGCTTGTTTTCCCAGGGACATCAGGCTGTTCCTTGTTGGAAACTGAAAGTTAGATTAGTTGGAGCTTCTGGTTCAGCAATGCAATTCTTAGGTTCTTAAGCTGAAACAAAAAGCTGTGCACTGGCTAATAGTGTACATTGTATAAATGCCTATAAAAAGTGTACATAAATGACATGGTACACACA
The DNA here is from genome assembly GCF_027172205.1 of Podarcis raffonei. Taxonomy (NCBI): domain Eukaryota; kingdom Metazoa; phylum Chordata; class Lepidosauria; order Squamata; family Lacertidae; genus Podarcis; species Podarcis raffonei. The sequence goes on along the minus strand of NC_070614.1, from coordinate 3,819,432 downwards.
TGTCTCGCTTTCCGCCTACTTGCTGTTTACAAATTCATGTATCAGAACACAAAGAATTATGCCCAGACCTCACTACACATGCACAGCTGATTCAGGCATCTGAACAGCCAGAGTTTGCCCCCTTCTGTACTTGTTTGTGCTTTGCTGGTCAGTGGCAGGCATTTTGGGACAGAAACCATGGAGTGTGGGGGTGGGGGGAGAGAATGGACAAATCAGTTTCTCCTTTATGTCTCTCTTGGTTGGCTGCAAAAGAAACCATGGAAGAAACCATTATGGGAGCAGGGAGAGAGATCATGAATTAGAAATTTTACCATAGGAATCAGTGGAAACTGAACTTATTAAGCGAACCCTCACCTAACAAATGATTTCTTGGGAACACACTGTATTTGGTAAGCGGAGCCTGTGTCTAATACACATAATAATAAGAAAGTTCTGATTAACCCTGGAGAATGCCCACAATTAGTTCACCGTCATAATTTGTTGCCTAGAAATTACTTGGAGAAAAGTAGACATGATTTCATATTTATTGCACAACTTGTAACTTGTTTGTAGCTGCATATTTGAACCAGAAGGCAATGCATGCAGCCTGACTGACAGCACTGCTGAAGAGCACGTTCTGGCTTTGGTGGAACATGCAGCAGATGAAGCTCGGGACCGGATCAGTCGATGTCTCCCAAACAGCAAGGTCGTGCCGCTTGATCCAAGTTTCCATTTTTTCGTTCTCCTTAACATTGCCAGAAACAATGTCCTCATCAGATTGAATAAGCATTTTTTGTGTGGCATCTGATATGTTAATTATATTTTAAGGACTGCCTCTTCCCGTATGAAGTGACCCAGACCTGGCACTCACCCTATGCCTGCCTCCTCCATGAGAGGTCTGGAGGGTGGCAACCTGGGGACAGACCTTTTCTGCAGTCAGTGGCTCCCCATATGTGGAAGGCTCACCTGGCGCCATCATTACATCTCTTTAGGCACCAAGTGAAAACATTCCTCTTCACCTAGGCCTTTGGCTGATTAAACCATCTCTGGCCTTTTAAACTGTGTTTTGTGTTTTTACACTGTGATCCTTGGATGAAGGGCGGTATATAAATTTAATAATTAAGTTTCACATGTGATTGCTCTATGGCTGTTAAATTTCCAGAGCACAGTTTCCAGTCCCCACTTTCAATATAACACAAATGAAGTGTCACCTAGGATTTGTTCCTCGGTATCTGCCTTGGTGAACCCCCCACCCCGCCGAGCTTTTAATAAGTTAATAATGGTAATAAGTTAATAATATTAGTTATTTTAACTACTAATGGATTTTAGTTATTTTAACTACTAATTAGTTATTTTACTAATTACTAATTACTAATTTACTAATTACTAATTAGTTATTTTAACTACTAATGGATAGTAATGGATCCAGAGTGCTGTCAGGATAGGACCTGGCAGGTGAGGGTTCAGAGCTTCATCAATGGGCCTATCACAATCTCTCATAATAGGCTATTCATGAGATCATTGTGGAGATAAAATAAGTGAAGGGGAAGTATGCACCTTGAGCTTCTTGGAAGAAAAGGACAATATAAAAGTAATAATACACTAAATAGCTTCATGTAATACTCCAGATTGGGGCAACCAAAAGTTGATAAGGTTCTCCATTTTGGCACTATGGGAAGATAAAAATAAAAGATTGTAGCCTTCTGATGAATCAGATCTAGCCTATTAAACAATTCAGGTGTTTATATTAAAAGCACAAATGCTCTGAACACACTTATGAAAACAGGCTTAAGATGATGCAGTTTTTTCAAAGGTGCTTATTCATACTCAATTATGCACCTGTAAACTCCCTTTCCAGGCACACATCCAGCATGTGAGCGTCGAGTGGCCCAGGGGGAGGCTGTACTCTGTCTTAAGCACCACGGCTGTGCATAGGCTCTGCACAGCAACCATAGGTGAATAAAGTAGAGAATAAAGGTGTTAAGGAAATAAGGTTCAGTTGTCACCAGAGCTCTGGAACATGCTATCAAAAAAGGCAGTGCTAATGTTGTAGATCTCAGTAGCGCAGACAAACTGTTAGGATCTGACGTTTTAAAATCTGGATAGGTGCTTCCTTTTGGTGAGTGTAAAAATAATTTCTATTTCTGCCATATTTTTTAAGTACAGATAGGCTACCTGAAAAAGAATGGTGATGGGTCTTTGGTCTTCAGCGTACTCAATCCATCAGATCCAGAAGCAGAAGGTAATGGTTGTGCTAACTTTTGCAAGCTTTGTTTAAAGTTGTAGGTATGCTTTTATTGCTGCATGGCTAGGTTCTCTTTTTAAATTTGCTCTGAAGTGCTTTCATCTTAGATTGAACAACCCAAACAAATATGAAGCTGTAATGATATGCGTTGAAATGTTTGCAACAGTACAGTAAGATGTGTATTCTGAAATACATTTTGCAACTCATCCTAAGCTAAAATGAATGTTTAATACAGACACGGTTGAAGGTTTATGGCTAATACTACAAATAGCTTCAAAATGAAGCTTCATTTGTCAGTAGTGTCTAAAAAAAGACTAAGGAATCTTATTGTTGACTGGATACCTGTGATGTTCCTCTAAACTCTTATTTGAATTAGCATAAATGCATCTTCTGCTTTTTTGACCTGATCTTCATCTGCTTAATTAAAACATGAATTGCCAGTCTGTGATACAACAGTGTGGGCTGTAAGACATTCTTGGACAGAAGGAAAAAGACCCAATGGTCTGGGCAGTGGTGTTGAAAAAGATCTGTATTCCTCTTTGCCTCTCCCTGTTTGCTGGTGCCCTCTCCACAGCCAAATAAACTAGAGGCTGAAATTGCAATAAAGTCTAGAGGGCTGCATGTATTGTAGTGGAATGGTGCCATCTCACGCCTTACTCAGTAGAAGAAAAAAATGCACATCAGTGAGGAAATTGACTTGTGTTTGTCTGCTTATACAGTGTATGGACTAAAATACATAATAACTGCTGAGTGTGATAAAAAAAATTCCATACTCAGGAATATTATCTATATGTGTTCCTCGTGTTGATTTTAGAGGTTTGTAAAATGTGTTGAAGGGACTTTAAGATCCATGCCAAATCAACCATGTAGTTCATGGTGCCTTGGTCTTCGTGGCAACCATGGGCATGTCTCATATGATAAAATGGATTGTTATCTTAATTATAATTATTATTTTGTGTTTTTCATTGCCTTTTGAACATAGTGTCCTAAAAAGCAGGATAGAAATTAATTACATAAATAAATGTAATGCACATTTCCTTTTAATACAGAGGAAGAAACCCATCCAGTGGATCTGAGTTCTTTGTCAAGCAAGTTATTACCTGGTTTCACAGCCCTGGGCTTCAAAGATGAAAGAAGGCACAAAGGTAGTTAAGGCAGCTAAATATTGTGTCTTCAGGATTAAACAATTTGTCCTCATATTAAACCATTCATTCAGAACTGAATAGTATTAAGAAGGTGATTTCAGTTAACTAGTTGTTTTCAGAACTTGATTAGTTGACTGTATATCTAAACCAAACAAGTAAAAAAAAAATCATGTTGGGAGAAGTAATTGGCCATGTTTGGACACTCATACTTCGGTTTAACCAGAAGTCTCTAATTAATGTAGTTCCTTGTTTTCTCTGAACCAGGAGAATATTAAACCACTTTTTTTTTCTAAGATCTTGGCTTGTTCTGAAGCTGGAAACCATAGTTTTTCAGCTGAGGCTTAATAGAAAACCATGGTTAATTTAAAGGCTTCCTGGTTTGCCTCCTCACACTGCAAAGGGAAGAGTGAAGACAAACAAGTTTGTTTGTATCTCAATTTAATACGCCAATATATGATTGTCAAAGCTGGGTGATTATTACAATTCTGTTTGTGGTGTCTGACTTACGATAGCTGATTCACACATGCATTATCAAGAGATGTACATGGATCTGTAAACAAATCCTAAGAAATGCAGTTGGGTTTGGAAGGGGACGAGGTTGAGAAGAGGATTTCAAACACATTTTTCTTATATTTCCAGTCACGTTCCTTTCAAGTGCTAATACAGCACTTTCGATGCAGCACCATTCTATCTTTCATGATCTGAAAGCAGATGAAATGGAACTGCTGTATTCAGCATATGGAGATGAAACTGGGATCCAGTGTGCCCTAAGGTAAAGAAGTTGTCGTGCACATTGAACTCTTATATAATTATATTAATTGCTTGTTTACCTTTGTCTGTCATTCATATCATGCTCTCCTTCCATCTTGGTGCCACAGACCACTACACCAGCACAGAAGCTTAAGATTAGGATATACGAAGAAGAACAATAGTTCACGTGGAAGCGGGAATAAATGGCATACAAAAATTTGTAGCTTCAAATTCCATCAGGGTGACAACTTTTTTGAAGAACCACGGAAGACAGCTTTTCAAAACCAAAATGTGTTTTGCTTTTTGCAGTGTTTACATTTAATTTAAAAGTATATATGCAGCCAACTGAACTGCTGGTCTTATGTCACAAATCTTCTAGTTTGCAGGAATTTGTGAAGGATTCTGGAATTTACAGCAAAAAAATAGTGGATGACTTGCTGGATCAAATCACTGGTGGAGATCATTCCAAAATTATTTATCAGCTAAAGCAGGTAGGTCTGCATTATGCAGAGATCCAACCAGTTTTTACACAGTTAGTGTGGGATCAGTAGTTTCCCCTTCAAAGTATTTTTATTAAAATCTTCAAATTATGTACGGTAGAATTGGTCAGTGGCAGCACCTGAAACCCATAAAGCCTTTTCTGGAACTCATGAATATGGCTACACTGTTTGAACACCTTACACAAATCCTTGTCTTGACAAACAATCCCCTTCAGATCTAGCATAGAGGGGCTCAGGGTGACAAACGTGTGCAGAAGAGATTGTCTGCAGAGGGCGCTTCTCATGAGAAAAGCTGCACATGTATGTTTCAGTCAGAATTAAAGTTGCGTAATATTACATGTTTGTAAAACTAATCCTTTGCGGGGGTGAGAGAAGCATGGTTTCTCAATCAAGCTACTCAGAAGTACCATATTCTTTCGTGTATAAGATGAGGTTTTTTGCTTAAAGAAATAAGAAGTAAAAAAATGGGGGTCGTCTTGTACACGGAACATTGGTGTCCAGGGGGATTTTTAAAATATAATATCTTCTTTCTTCACTATCCCATATTTCTAGTTTGAAAGTAAATCCAAATTATGACTGATTCAATAGAAACACTGTTTATTCTGCAGATGTCTCTCTCATTGGCCTGGTTTGCACATTGCATTAAACCACTGTTTAACGTGCTGGTGTACACAGCTCAGATGTTCCCATGCCACTTCTTCCTTGCGTCTCGACATCACAGACAAAACAAGCCAGAATCTGGTTTGTTGGGTTGACCAAACCCCAAGGCTCATGGTTTATTTCATGCGGAAAAACCCGCCAGCGGTAACCAAGGTTTGTTCTTCAGTTCTCGTGGTTGGTTTGAATAAAACAAACCTGGGTGCAGGCAGCACAGCAAGGCAGACTCTGGCTTGTTTTGTCCACAGTGTGGCAACAAGATTGGTGTGGAAGAGTCATGGGAACTTTTGAGCATCATGCACCAGCCCACTGCTTGCTCACATAAAACCATTAGTGTGCTTTACTCAAAAAAAGAAACAGGAAAAATGAACCATTTTAATGTTCTGGTTTTCAGAGGAGAAACATTCCAGTGAAGCCACCAGATGAAGTCAAAGTAAGTCCTAATACATTTTATTTTTAACCAGCCTTCTTGTTCATATGTAATAGTGTGCTTTTTCTTGGAAACCGCCCTGGGAATATGATTGAAATATTATTTAGTTGATATTCCTGCATTGCAGAGTATTAGACTGGGTGTTTTACATTTCTCTAATTCTACTGCAAATACAGAAATAGGAATTGCAATCAGTGTGTTCCATAAATCATAGAATCACTATAATTTAGATATTTTGGAAACCTCAAGATTTGTTTAAATTGGGTTTTCTGTATTATTTTCTGTTTCCTTTCATTTTGTATTTATTTGTTTTTAAGTACCAAGGGAAAAAACAATCCACATTGAAAGCTTACATTTTCTTCTTGTTACTTCATTGGCGGTGTAAAATAAAAGATATCAAATGGAAAATGAATACAGATTGTAAATTACCAACAATCTGAATGTGCTTTGATGTTTAAGGTTCCACCAGTCCTCATAAAAGAAGAACACAAATTGCGCAATACTTGCCCAGATGCCTCCAAGCAGAGTATGGTAAGATTTCTTGTTTAGCCTGTGCCTTGTAAATGGCCTAATGAACCACCAGACCACAGGCCTAATCCGGCCCCTGCCCCCCCCCAAAGCTTTTTTATGGCTTTACGAAATTTGGCAGTGTGGAATCTGCAGGGACACGTGGTTGGAGAAGTTGATCAGACGAAGGTGGCAGGCCGGCTGCAGCCGCATCAGTGGTGTTGCCCCTGCCTGCTGCAACTTCTGCCTCTGTCCTGCTGCGCCCTTGCTCCTTTTCGGCAGATTAAGGTTTCATTGGAAAATTCTGGTAACACCGTAAGGGCTTGCGTTTGATCAAAGCCATACTTCTCCTGCCTCTCCCCTTATTGCTTCCTGTAAGTTAGCTGAACAGCCTGAAATGTTCACATCCAAATCTTGGAGAGCATTGTTAGATCTTCACATCAGTTTGTGGGTGATCTTTAAAAAGCCACTTGACGTGGTTGTTGCTGTCACGATTAAGTAATTGTTTATTTCAGTTTATCGTGAGTATTACAAATATCGCAAAAAGGCATTAGTAAATCATGGTGGGAGAGGGTGCTCTGTTTATTAACTTATTTGATCTTTATCACAATGAAATTAATTTTCATTCATTATGGTGACTGCTAACTGGAGGATAGGGGTGGCAGGTAACATCCAGAATACACAGGTGCCTACTAAATTAACCTAAGTGGCAAAAATATAACCTCACCTGCTTTTTGGGCTTGCACACTTTTGGCATTTGAATTTGTAATGAGGAAATGCAGCCTTGAACTGAAGAATGTTGGCCATTATGAATTGTGGTTAGTTTTGCTTCAAGCAAACCACCATGATAAGCTGAGGTTCATTCTTGGGTTTCCAATTATGCTTTGTTTGAGCAAAACAAAGCACAATCCCTCGTTCAAATCTAACGCTAAGCCCAGGGATCATAGTTGGTTTCCTCCTAGCCTTTGTAGGAAGGAGTAAAGCAGGTGCAGTTCAGAGAGTCACAGTGAATGGTTTCCTGTGATGGGAAAGCAGCCTGCTGGATCAGGCCAAAGGCCCATCTTGTCCAGCATCCTGTTCTTGCAGTGACCAACCAGATGCTTAGGGAAAGCTCACAAACAGGACTGAGCACAACCACCACTCTCTCCACCTGTGATTCCCAGCCATCAGCATTCAGAATTCAGCATTCTTTGCATCCTCTTGTCTAATCCTCTTTGAAAGCCATCCAAGATGGTGGCCATCACTACGTCTTGTGGGAGTAAACTCCATAGTTTAACAATGCACTGTCTGAGCACTTTCTTTTGTCTGTCTTGAATCTTTCAGTATTCAGCTTCCTTGGATGTTAACAAACTCTAGTGTCGTGAGAGAGGAAGAAACACTTTTCTCTGCCCTCTTTCTCTAAACTAAAAAGCCCCCAAGGTTATAACAGTTCATCATAGATGAGACGTTCCATCCCCTTCATCATTTTAGTTGTCTTTTTCTGAACCTTTCCCAGTTCCACAACCTCCTTTTTGATGTGAGGATAATTCTAGGAGTTCCTTCTTAAACCAGTAAACAATGGTATTGGGTGATAGCAGTGAATCCTTTTTGGAATGCTGCCAGGATTAAATGTAAAAATTAAGATTTTCTCCTCCATGCAGTACACGTTTTCAACATGGTCACAAGTGTTTGCCCATTTGACTTCCTAGTGAAAGTCATGAAGGGTGCACTTAGCCTTGCTTGATAATGTGCTTCTACTGGAGAGGGGAGTCATGTCTGTAACAGCCATATGTAAACAGTGACTTACGTTGTGTAGCTGTCATTTTTCTCTTCTTTTTTCAGGTTGGGGAAGCCATTGGAGACAATACTAGTTCCGTTTTGGATTTTTTGTCTATGAAGCCATATTCAGACGTGTCCCTTGATATATCCATGTTGAATTCATTGGGTAAGCATGTTCTTAAGAGTAGTTCAGTGTTGAAAGTATGATTCAGTAGTATATTATATGTAGTTTGGTCCATCAATCAAATTTTATTCTAGGCCTAGTCTAACATGGTTTTGCCACAGATTGCCACCCTTTTGTTAAATCATTTATTCAAAAATCCAGCATGCACTGAATGATGCGTTGTTTTTCTCAGGTAAAGTAAAGAAGGAGCTTGATCATGAGGACAATCATTTACACTTGGATGAAACCACCAAATTACTGCAGGACCTTCATGAGGCTCAGGCCGACAGAGTAGGATCCAGGCCGTCCTCCAACCTCAGCTCCCTCTCCAATGCTTCTGAAAGGGATCAACACCACCTAGGTAAATCTGGTTGAACAACATGAGCTCCTGAGCCTTCTCAGTCCCACTGAAAATTGAATAGATTGTGAGATGCCCAAGATACTGACTGCATTGACAGTATTGACAATCACATAATTACAGTGGTGATAAGATGAGATTGCCCCAAAAGGTCCTTGGGAGGGCAGGATGAAAATACACATAGGTTGATAGGACCATTGCTGTGATTTATTGCAAATTTAAAATCCTTTGTTTGAATATATTTGACCTTTCAATGACTATTAAAAAACATGGCAAGAAATTAAACAGCCCAAAAGCAATTTTACAAAGATTGATTTCATGTTATGAGAACATGACATTGACAAGTTTTCATTCCAAGTCTCAGGGCCACCGCAGGAAGTGTCTGCTCATACCCAACATCAATCACACTTCTGATAGAAGGGACTAAGTAGATAGGCTGGGTGCGGGGTTTTGCCACAAATGTAATGAAAATTTTACATTTCTAAAATCATTGATGGAGAATATGATTAAAAACCACCAACTATAATCCTTTACCTATTTAGCTGAACTCTGTTAACTTGCATAAAATTGCACTGTTTCCTGAGTGTATGGAACTTTTCAAACTTGTTAATTTATCCTTTCTGGCCCTTTCCTTGTTTTCCACAGGAAGCCCTTCTCACTTAAGTGTAGGAGAACAACAAGATATGGTCCATGACCCCTATGAATTTCTTCAGTCTCCAGAACCTACAAATGCCAATAATTAACCTTGCATATATTGTATTTATTTTGTGCTTTTTATACTGTGTAAACAATTTATGTAGTTCTGTCAACTAGCATGCATTTCTATTTGCCCTTTTTATTTTGTATGAAGATTGCTAAATAATAATGCTCGTGCATATTTGTAAATATTACTTGGGTTTATATATCATGGTATTTGGACCTTTTCATATGGTATTTTAGGTGTGTACAATAGATCTGAAGAAGCAATCTCAAATTACGTATTTAAGATACCTTATTTATATTTTAAAAAATGCTAACCAGCTGTTTATCATGCTGTCAATCGTTTAAAAGTTTTTTATTTAGTGTGCCGCTATGGCCGTATAGGAGGAGCATTTTTTCCAGTGGTGATACAGTGTTAGTCACAGAGACCTATTAATACCAAGGTGGCTCTGCTGTATGACTGACTTTAGACATCACCCAGACATTTCAGAACCGTGGTTGTCCTTCTCCTTCTCTTTCTCCAGTTGCTCACTGCAAAGGTGGCCAGATTAAAAGTTATATACAGCCCAGATCCTCAATAGTAATATTGAAGATTTACAGCTTAAAAAGTTCAGCCCTTGCCAAATTATCCAGATTTTTAACACGTTTTAAATTTTAAATGAAGAATTTGAAATTTGACACTAAATGACTTTTTTAAAACAATTTATATTATGGATAAACTAGAATCATTTTGTTGTTCATTAACAATATTGTAAATATGAATAAAACTCATCAATGCAATTGTGCTCTGGTGTTCTTGGTACTTAGTTCTCCAGTTCTTCATTAACTTGAAATTTGGTGTACCAGAAACAGACCTGCCTGGAGCTCTCTTTACACTTTACACATGGAAAATATAGTGTGGTGAAAGTGATCAACTAGAGTTGTGGACTATGGGGGAAGAAAGTCTCTCCACTGCAGCAGTTCTGTCCAGTACACCAACAGCAGCAAGTAAAGGAGCAGCAAAACTTTGGGATGGGGCTAAATATACAGCCCTGCAGTCCCTTTCACTGCTTGTCCTCTACACATCAGTAATGAGTGAAGAGAACTAAAGATTAAAAATTGCTTTAAAACTTTGACCATGTGAAGTCCTATAGCAAATCTGTTTTCTGCTTGTGGTGATCCCAATTTTCTAGGCTAATGCTGTGTCACAAAATGTTCCCAAACAATTACCAAGCTCAGGGGAGCACCAACAACAGAACTTGTTAGTTTAGCATTTGACTAGGGTTAATACATCGAACAGCTTTGAGAGCTAATTCAAGACTTCCTTTTGTGCTGTGTTTCTAGGTATAGGTCTGGGCTTTAAAGGACTCTAAGCAAGTTTTCTGCAGATTGCTGTTTGTTCAAATTAATTGCTGTTTGTTCGAAGTAAAATGTGGGTTTTCTGGGAGAAAGTACTGGAACCAAAACAAAAACAAAACCCTGCTCAGAAACAGCTTTTAAAGCATGGACCTGTGCCTGGAAAACATGGTACAAAAGGAAGTCTGGATAAGGCCTAAATGATGAAATTCCGGGTTGAGGGCAGGCTGAGGAAGAAGCTGTCAGAGAAAACAACCAATGTGGTTAAAAGAGGCAGGGTAGCATTAAGGGTGAAGATAAGCAAAGGGAAAGGAAACTGGGCTCCAGGAAATCTTGGTGCACAGGAAACAGAAATAATGCAGGGGATGGGGAGGGTGGGATCACAGTGCCAAGACGACTTTGCTAGGGCCTGAATTTCACATATTTATTTGAACTAACCTACTAGTAAGGAACCGTTACTTTTCTTTTGGTGGCACAACTACTCAGTGCAGAATTGGAAAGTGCAGAATGGCAACAGAATGCATGGACAATTGCTTCAGTTGAAAAGTTGACCAAAAGAGTGCACGCTTTGGACTGCACATGTGACATGGATGGTTTTATTGAAATATGATAACCTTTTACTATATATGATTTTCTTTTTAAAATGCATTTATTATCATTTTTATGAAAAGTAAAGCGGCTATAAGCCTGAACTTTATTACAAAACAAAGACTGTTGGCAACAAGGTCCCCACTCACGTAACAAACAGGCGACGGAGGAGAACCCAGAACAAAAGAAGATTCTTACATTTATACCTTTTAATTTCCATACAGAACAATGAAAACAAGACGTCAGGCGAGGGATTAAACAGGTAAGTGCTAAGTCGGAAGAGGCAAATCCCTGATAACCGTTGTTTGACGACCCTTGGTTCGTGTTATTGTTTGGCAGGCAGTGTACACCAAGGTGGAGTAAGCAGGGGCAGAGCAAGGTGGGCGCGGGCCGCCCCACGCGCCATCATGGGGGTGGGAAGCGCCTGGTGGGAAGCACAGCCCGTCCCCTGGAGGTCCCGCCCCCTCCCCAAAACAACCTCCCCAGTGCGGACCGGTGCTGCAGGGCCCCCTCCCTCTCCCCCTCAGCAGCCCACCCTCCCACGCTCCCCACTGCTGCCCCAAATCGCAGCTGACTTCGTGTCAGCATCCCCAAGCCCTCACTCCCAGTGGCGTAGTAAGGTCAGGTGGTACAACAACAGGGAATGCAAGAGAATGGGCCACTGGGGGGGGGGGAGAAGCCCTGCAGTGCCAACCTGCACCAAAGGTGCCACTCTGGGGAGGGGAGTGGTTGGCCCCTCCCCCCGGCTCCGGCGCCCGCCTGCTTCGCCTTGCCCAGTCCATGGAGAGGCGGGCAGCTGCGAGCGCCCCGGATCACTCCCAGCTCTGCTGGCCGGCCGGCACCCACCGCACCCACCAGCCCTGTCCTAGGGGCACCCAGAGGGCTAGTGGCAGGGGAAGTAGAGGCGTTTCCTCATCCTCAAAGTGCCTCTGAGTGCACGCAGCTGCTGTGTTGGGGAATCCTCAGCCGCATGCCGAGCAGTCTCCTCTCTGCTTGCACCCCGCTGGTGCTGGGTTCAGGTGGTGGCGCTTTTTTGAAGACCTTCCAGACACAGGAGACGAGGGAATGGAGGCCAAGGCACAAGGGGGGTCTTCTGAATATTCTTTTTCACACTGGCCTCATTCACTCTGGGCTCCAGGTCTTCTTCTTTGTTGTCGCCAGACGGGGGCCAAAGCCCCTTCGCAGCATCTGCAAGTGAATTATTGTGGGGCTGCTATTATCTTCTGGGATGATGCCAGGCTGCTCTTGTGGAGACCCCATGTCCTCTTCCTTTTCCTGCAGCTGCTTCGCCTCCTGGGTTGTGGGGCAGAGAGCTCTGGTCTTGTTCATCTGCCCATTGAAGGTGTTTTTTCTTTTTTTGCACTTCCATGCTTGAAGGGCTGCTGGGGGATCCCCAGGCCTCAGGAGGGGCACTTCTCCTGGCATCCCCAGCAGCCTCCATGCTGTCAGTGTCACAAACGGGGGTGGCCTTCTTCCCTCGGCTGGTTCTGGTTCTGCAGCTGGGACTTCAGCTCCCCTCCTGCCACCTTCTCCTTCTCCAAGCCCCATCGATTTCCCCTCTTTTGGGGCCACTTCCAGCCCACGTTGGCTGCTGTGAGAGCCGACGGAGGCCTGTGGTGGGTTCCCTGCCCCTTTGTGGGGGATCTTCTTCCTGCCTGGTCGGGGGTCCCCACTCTCTCTGTCCTCCGGGCACCTGGGGGGCTGGTAGCGGGGGGGCTCCTCATCGGTCCCATTGCAGGGGAAGTAGCCCGTGGAAAGGCCTGAGCCACTCAGGGGTGTTTCCTCATCATGGACATCGCCCAGGGAGTAAGCCTTGTGATCTGCTGCGGCACTTTCCGGGCGCTCTGGCTCGGTAGCGTCAGAAGGGAGGCCCTCATTCACTCTGGGCTCCGGGTGTTCTTCTTTGTTGTCGCCAGACAGGGGCCACAGCCCCTCCACAGGTGAATTATTGTGGGGTGGCCCTTGGCTGCTATTATCATCTGACGCGCAGCGTAAATTAGTAAGTGAAAGAATAAGAGCTTTAATGAGCTCACAACTGAGGCAGACTGGGAACACAGAGAGAAAATGGCTGCCACTTATAAGGAGAATGAGTCACATGTCAGAGCGACTCAGCAGTTGGGCCTGAATAACTTTAGGAGGCCCAAATGACTGTGCAGTCCCAGCACTTCCCCGCCTGCTTGGCTGCTTCTGCTCTCATGGGTCTTTGTCACATGCCAGCTCTTGTAGAGACCCCTCTTCCTCTTCCTTTTCCTGCAGCCATTGAGGACTTAGTAGATCTGTACAACGTGGCCTCGGGTCTCCTTCTTGCTGTCGCCTTCCTCCTCCGGGGGCTGCCTGTTGGTCCTCTCGCCATTTCCCCAGCCATTAATCTTCAGACTTTGCTGATTGTCACTCCCGCTTTCTCGCTGTCTAATATTGTCGTGATTTTTAAAATAAATCCAGGCACCAGTTTTTCCAACCCAGGGGCTCTTGAGCCAAGGCTGGGAATCAGCTGCCAAGTGAGGTTGGGATTCTGAGCTGATGTCACAGCCAGGTTCCGATCAGTCCATTTCCTCTCAGGGGGGGACCTGTTTCCCCTGAGGGTGACCGCTGAACACACCAGCCAAGAGAAAAAGGAGAAAAGCGGAGAAATCTTTTAGTTCTGTAGCAAGAAAGAAGGAGTGCCAGGAGTTTTCTTTCCCCTGCCCTCCTCCACTGCAACACCTTTTCATCATCATCATTATTAAAGTTTTCTTGGTTTACAAAGGTATGCACAATGTCTCTTTTTTCAAGTTACATTTTCCATAGGTCAGTTTCATTTGCTGAGACATTAGGGATACATTAGGAAGAAAAGGGGGGAAGAGGTGGAGGGGGCCAGGGGGGTGGGGTCAGGAGGCGATGTTTCTATTTTACTTCATGTATGTGTGGGGTTTTGTGTCAGCATCGCTTGTGCGGGTTCTCTTTACTATTCGCTTGCATTCCTTTGGTGGTGAGAGAGGTTGGGGTTGGCCTAGGGTGCGGCTGCTTGTTTGGTGAACTTTGTTTTCATGTGTGGGTGGGTGGGTGTTTTTGAATCGGGTTAAGCCACATTGATTTGCATGCTGTTGGCACTGTGGCATTTGCCCAATCTTTGGGGATACCTTTGTATTGGGGGAGAGAAAGGGTTAATAGGTTGACCCGTAAAAAAGCCATTTTTGTCTGTTAGTTCCTTGGTTCTTTTGTGGTGGGGGGAGATAGAGGAGTCAGAGTGAGTTAGGGACAGGGACAAGACTGAGAGGGAATAGAGTGACAGCGTTTGGAATATATTTTAAAACTTGTTTGTGTTTGAAATAAACTTTAATCTTCAGTGTTAACTCTGCCTGACTGAGACTCAATACTTCATCGGGGAACCCTGGGCTTTTTTCCACAAAATTGGTGTAAGTGGAAGGATAAAGTAGTGGTGTACAGGTCAATAGTCCGTGAAACGACGGGGTCTCTACGAAGGCCACAGGCGGGTTCTTGTCATTGTCTTGTTGGGCTGTGTGTGTGATAAAGGGGAGCCATACTGGGGTGAAGGCGTCTTCTTCTATTTGTCCCCGTGTCAGTTTCAGTTTATTGGTTAATTTTTCTAGTCGGGCTGTTTCCCAGCTTACTCCTGACAGGTCTCTCCAGTGTCTGGCTATAATGCTTTTGGCTGCTGAAAGTAGGCGGGTTATGAGTTCTTTGTGATGTGAGTGGGCATTATTGTCTTGGAATATGTTTAGTAGAGCCAGTTCTGGGGTGGTTCCTAATACTTGCTTAGTTATTTGACACATTTCTTGTAATAATAATAATAATAATTTATTGTTTATACTCCGCCCATCTGGCTGGGCCTCCCCAGCCACTCTGGGCGGCTTCCAACAAAACATTAAAATACAGTAATCCATCAAACATTAAAAGCTTCCCTAAAGAGGGCTGCCTTCAGATGTCTTCTAAAAGTCTGGTAGTAGTTGTTCTCTTTGACATCTGGTGGAAGGGCGTTCCACAGGGCAGGTGCCACTACCGAGAAGGCCCTCTGCCTGGTTCCCTGTAACTTGGCTTCTCGCATGACTGTTGTCCAGAATAGTTGGATTTTGGGGCACTCCCACCACATGTGGAGGTATGTGCCTGTGGAGATGCACCCTCTCCAACATTTTGGTGAGGTTCCTGGGCGTATTAGCGCTAATTTCCTTGGTGTTACCGCCTGTGGGTAAGTTTCAGAGTTCTCTCCTTCTCATTGATATGGATTTAAAGGAGGGTTTAGACCACATTCTGGTCCACTGAGTGGAGTTAATCTCATAGCCTATGTCATCTTCCCATTTTTTTTTTATTATGTCTAGGGGATTCATGGGGTTTTGGAGTAATATTTTGTATATTGCAGATACCATCCCTTTGTCGTGTCCCTTTGTTGTTAGGAGGTTTTCGAAGGTTGTCAGGGGCCTAGTTTCTGCTGATTTTACTGCTGGATTGTTTAAGAGGGCATGTAATTGGTGATGTGTTAACCAGGGCAATTGGGTGTCCTCTAGTTTGTCTTGTATTTCTTGTGTTGACAAGGGTTTGTTATTTTTATAGAAGTCTGTTAGGCGATATAGGCCTTTGGTTTGCCAGGTTTTTATTTGGAGGTTTTGTGCTGTGTGATGGAATAGTGGGTGGTGTGCCAGGGGAATTAGTGGGGATGGTGTTGGACAGTTGGTCTATTTCTGTTTTCCATGCTTTGAGCATGGTCTGTGTGCACTTGGTGAGTGTTGTGGGAATTTTCTTTAGTTTGTTTGGAAGGAATGGGTATGCTGTGGTGCAGGTAGTTTCAATTGTGTCCCTCTCTAGGTGTATCCATTGTTTTCTCTCATCTTCGAGTATATATGGGATTATATGGCGTATTTGGTTGGCAGTGTAATATGCTTCTATGTTGGGCATTCCCCATCCTCTCTCTGAGGAGGGGAGGTGCAGATATTTGGGGCTTATTCTTGGTTTTTTTGTGTGAGAAGATAAATAAGTGTAGTTTTTTCTGCCATTTTCAGAGTTGGGTTGGGGGATCCAGATTGGGAGGGTTTGGAATAGGTAGGTTAGTTTTGGGAGGGGGATCATTTTGATCATGGCTATGTTGTCTGAGAGAGTGAAGTTTGTGTTGTTCCATCTCTTTAGGTCTTTGTTAATTTGCCCCCACAAGGGGTTGTAGTTGTAGTTGTTCTCTAGAGCTTCCACTTTGGAGGTTAGATCGTTGATTAATATCTGCAGGGGAGCCGCTGTGGCCTTCAGTATTTCTGCTAATCTCATTTCCATTTCCCTCAGATCTTGTTTTGTTGTTGGGTGGTCATCATCTTGAAGGGGTGCTGTGGTCTCAGTGGTTTGCCATCTCCCTGGTTGGTGTCATCTCGCTGTCCCACATGGTTTTGGTTTGGGATCTGCTTGGCATCCTTTTGGAGTGGGGTGTGTTATGGTTGGGAGTTGTGGTGATGATGGTTCCTGAGTGTTGTTGGGTTGCTGAGCTGGACAGGCATTGTTGACTAGTGGCTTTTACAGAGTGTTGGGATTAGGCGGTCATTTTTGTCGCATCTGGGCTGTGTTTTAAGGGCTTCTCTGGGGTTTTCCTAGATGCCTCAGTGGCGTTATCAAAGCAGGGAATAGACAAGTAGACAGACAAGTGGACTAACATACAATCAGTTAATGTAAAAGGGGTAACAGGCTGAGATGTAAGAGACCGGGGGTGGGGCCAGGGGGAAGATGGGGGGGTTATTTGTGGATATCCCTGTGATGTATATGATTTTCTAAAGAACTTTCTAATTATTAGCATCTGCCAAATTCACAAATGATAAACTGATCATTTGTTCTGGGAGGAAGGGAGAAGGGAAGGGGAACAGGAGAAGTTATGTGCTATGTTTATAATCTGCTGAAAACCAATAAAAGTTAACACACCAATACAGTATAGATGTGACATTTTAAATGCAACCTGGTACTGTACATACTAACCTGTCTACAGTACAGAATTGCATGAAGGATTATTAGATGGGGGAAAAGTCCTGGATCTGCAGTTGTTGACATGGGAATTATTTATTACTTTTTTGTAAATTATCTTTATTGCGTTTTCTTACACTTAGAAAATTGAACCCCAGCACACATTGAGTAGCCGTGCAAGCAATTATAAATCACAATAACTGATTCCAAAATACAGTGGTACCTTGGGTTACATACGCTTCAGGTTACATACGCGTCAGGTTACAGACTCTGCTAACCCAGAAATAGTACCTCAGGTTAAGAACTTTGCTTCAGGATGAGAACAGGAAATCGTGCTCTGGGGGCGCGGCGGCAGTGGGAAGCCCCATTAGCTAAAGTGGTGCTTCAGGTTAAGAACAGTTTCAGGTTAACTGGGTCTTCCCGCCACGGCGAAGGTGGGGACCCGCTAGAAATCCCAGGTGGAGGAAGCCTGGGAACGTGGGGTTTGGCAGGGCACCAGGAGCGCCTCCCCTACTCACGGGGAACCCCATTTTGGGGCTCCAGAGCGAAGTGGGGTGAGCAGCGCGGTGCTGCGAACTGATTGCTACTTTCACGGAGTGAAGCCGCACAGCCATTGCCGGAGAGCGCTGACTTTTTCCTGTGGACAATTGGACTCTAAACAAGTACCCATGAGTAGAAACGGAAAATTGGATCAAGAAACATACTAATTTGGCATCGAAGCGGGAAGGTTCAAAACAGGAAGTCCGCCTTCCGCTTTTTGTAAATAGACTGAAGCAAAACCTTGTAAGCTAATAGCCTGGAAAGTCGTTTATAAAGGTAGAAATTTCCTTCATTTATAACCACTAAAACCCCCCTTGGAAGCAGGAGAAAAGGGGGGGGGACTTTGACTGTTCAAGCCTGCAGGAGAGGGAGTAAAGAAAGATAAGTTTCCACCGTCTCGAACCTGGGAACAGGGTGTCAGAGACAGAAATTGTTGGAGACGTTCATTGACTGTGAATGGAACATTTTGACAGATAGCTAAAAAAGAGAAACAAACTGATTCCAATGTTGCCTTTTGCATTTTAAAGAAACAAAATATTTGAAAAATGAAAGTAACCTTCCTTTGTTGGACTTGCTTTAAAAAGATGGATACAAATAGAAATTGTCTCCTCTAGAGGGAGCTTGTTAAATTGTTGCTGCAGTCTACTTGGGGACTCTACAGCTGTAAGATTAAGATCGTGGGACCAGTCTTTTGACCTTGGACAAAAATGTGTTGGGAGGAAGCTTTGCTGCTTGCTTTTTGCAAGACAATTGCTCTGTTGGAGCAGATGCATGAGAAGATGGATTTGATGAATGAAAAGATGGATTTGATGACGGCTGTAGGGAATACTGACATCATTCAGGGACCAACTCAGGAACCTGTTTTAACTGGGCAAGTACAAGTGCAGAAGATAATGGACGAGGTTGCGGTAGCACCTCAAGTAATACAAATGGAGAGATCTGAGGCCCTGCAGGAGCATAAGCCGCTGTTTTTGAAGATTGAATTTGGAGTGGGCCAGGGGAAGTCTGGAGCTGAGGAGGCTCTTAATTTCGGAGGGACTTTGAAACATGCTGTTAAATATTTTTTGGATTACGCTGATGACTGCGGGGAGTGGGACTCTGGGGAATGGGCTGGCCTGATGAGGGGAGATAATTTTGGGCTGGAACCCCCCAGAGACCTACTCTTCAATGAGAAAGGAAAGAAATTAAGAAAGAGACCAACAAAAGACAAGGAAAAGTGCAAGTATAAACAAGAAGAAGAAGATCTGCAGAAGGGGCATGGAAGAGACTTAAGAGCCTCGGACATAAGATTACCAGGTTGATGGACTAGATGGAATGGACAGTAAGGACTGACATAACCCGAGACCAGGAAGAAGGGACGTTGGATGGAGATTGGAAAAAAGTTCATAAAGAAAAATTGTTATTTTGGGAATTAGTGTAAATTAATGAATATTTGGGAAAATGTTGGAATGAAACTATCTGGCTTTAGTAGAAATGATATAAGGAGTTATGTATAAATAAGTATTAAGTTTTAAGCTCTAAGGTATTTTACAGTAATAAATTAAGGCAAATTGAATAACAGAATATGGTGAAAGATGGAAAGGATCTGCTGAGTTAAGTAATAGGTTAGACTGTTAAGATAAATTATTTAGTAAAAATTGAGAAAGATGAAAAGAATTTGCTGAAACAACTAATTAAGCTAGAATACAAAAAGGGAGGTGTGAGGAGGTCAATGAAACAAGCAAATGAAAGGTAAAGATATGCAAAATGGAATTTGTATCTTTTTCTTTTTGTTGTTGTGTTGTTGTATTGGTTTTTTATGTATTTTTCTTTTTTCTTTTTTTATGTATTGTAGTGTTGTTTCTTCTTTTTTTCTTCTTTCTTTTTGTAATTTTGAAACTCTTAATAAATATTATTTTTAAAAAAAGAACAGTTTCAGGTTAAGAACAGACCTCCAGAATGAATTAAGTACTTAACCCGAGGTACCACTGTATAACCATAGAGCTGTGAGTTTGTAGAGGCGCCTAGCCTTTTAGCAACAGGTTGTGGAAAGTGAACCGTTTCTATTCCTGGAAGTGGAAGGGCACATGTTTTAAGTGTTGCGCTGTTAAGGTTTGTGTAGTTTGCTGCCTTCCCAGCTGTGTGATGTCATTTAGCCCAAAGTCAAACATTATGAAGTCAGCAGTGAGGTCAATGCACTCTCAGTGGGAGGTGACCCTTCCAGTGCCTTTGATTTCCATTTCATTTCTGTGGGACACAGCAAAGTAATCGCGATATTGGAGGAAAAAGGAATAAAGGCACAACGGAGAGAAAAGCGACCCAAGAGAACATAGCAGAAGAGAATGATATAACCAAAGCTCCGATAGATATCTTAAAGTGGCGTTTTGTGATTAACTTGTGGAGCTCAGTGAAAAATACCGCCTGTCTGTGTTTGAGGAAGGGAATCTCTCTGAATAAAAGTGAAGGAAATTAGTATTTCTAATTTCTAAATTCTATTAGTATGGCTGGGAATCAGAGGACTGGCGGTTCTCTTCTTTGCTTAGGAAAATGCCATAATGTGGTAAGAAGCACAGTTAAAAGTGATACTTTTGCTGTAGGCACTTTTTATTCTCAAGGTAACTGTAGAGATTCTTGATGATAATAATAATAATAATAATAATAATAATAATAATAATAATAATAATAATAATAATTTATTATTTGTACCCCGCCCACCTGGCTGGGTTTCCCCAGCCACTCTGGGCGGCTTCCAACAAAGATGAAAAATACACAAAAATGTCACATATTAAAAACTTCCCTGAACAGGGCTGCCTTCAGATGTCTTCTGAATGTCAGGTAGTTGTTTATCGCTTTGACATCTGATGGGAGGGCGTTCCACAGGGCGGGCGCCACTACCGAGAAGGCCCTCTGCCTGGTTCCCTGTAACTTGGCCTCTTGCAGTGAGGGAACCGCCAGAAGGCCCTTGGCGCTGGTTCTCAGTGTCCGGGCAGAACGATGGGGGGTGGAGACGCTCCTTCAGGTATACTGGACCGAGGCCGTTTTTTGAAATAGCAAGTGGTTTATAAACGCTTTTAATTAAAAACAAATATTTTCCTCAATCTAATTTTGAAAGATTGGTGCCCAAAGTGTCGCACTCCTTCATTTTGAAAAATACCAGTATTCCCAAGTTACGAGGAAACAGCAAGGTTTGCAGGACTAGGTGCGGTGTAAAGATTGAGGAGGTTTTTAATAGGTCACAAAATGTCCTGACCTTAACACCTTAAGTTCTTCAGGTAACCGGGTCCCTTGTCAGTTGGTTGCCAAGGCGACCGCTCCAGTTTTCACAGCTCCAACATTCCAAAAGGAGGCTGACACGGCCCTTCCGGACCAGATGGAGGTCTTCCAGTCACAGGTTGTTTTTATTCCACATTCAGTAAATTTTGGATACCTGGGGAGAGGAAGATTAGCTTTAGAGGTAGTATATAGGAGTTGCCTGGTAATAATACAGCTGGTGGGAGGATTAATTATGTCTAGAGACTTTTTTGGATCATTATTTGACACCTGCATTTCTTTCAGTGCACTTAGAACATCATACATGTATAGAGGTTTATTATCATGTATCACTAACAGATGCCTCCAGTCCCAGAGTTAAAAGTATATAAAGTGTCAAAGAAAATAAAGGTTTTATTCATTCAGGAGGCACAAACTGTTACACGCTTCCAAATGCTCATTAAATTAAAATTCACTTAATGGAAGGCAAGGAATTAGTACCCAAGCCTTGCTATAGACGCTGCAGATTCGGATATCCAAACAGTTGGACCTGCATATAATACTTGTAAACAAATAAGCAGCCTTAAACCAGCCTTACTTCTTTTGTGTTTTGCTGGTCTGCCAGAAGCAATGGTGGGAGGGAGGGAAGAAGGGGAAAGAGATTGGACAAATAACAGAGCATTTGTTCCTTCCTTGTTTGCCTTTTGCAAGGTTTCAGAGGATTTTCCAAGGTCTGCTCACCAGACAAATTTCCAGTCCATATGTTGTCACCAGATATTCCTGATATGTTACTGTGAAGCCAATATGATCGTCCTATAAACCTCATTTTATTAAAGTGAGCAGCTTTAAGAATCATTTTAGCTGAAAAGTAATACCCCAGTATTGTTACTGGGCTGATTCTGGATGAAACCCGTAGGAATTGGGAAGGGTCATAACTCAGTGGTGGAGCAAGTGTTTTGCATGCAAATGATTCCAGGTCCAACCCATAGCTGTCAACTTTTCCCTTTTCTTGCGAGGAATCCTATTCGGAATAAGGGAAACGTTGACAGCTATGGTCCAACCCATAGTATCTCCAGGCAGAGGCTGGGAAAGATTTCTGCCTGAAATACTTAGGAGCTGCTGAGCAAAGTGATCCAAGGGTCTGGCTGGGTAAAAGGCAGCTTCCTATGTCCCCGAACCTCTTTTGGGGCAGCTACCTGTTGACAGGATGTGAATCACAAATGTTTAAGTGGCCCTGTTAATACTGCAGTTCACAACCTGTGTACACCGAGGTAGTTCTATTAACTATAATACAACTACTCCAGAATAATATGAATTATGGGTTTCACCTCAAGATTCCAAACATTTCTCAGAGTTACTTAGCTTGGAACCCTAACTATGTAAGTCCTATTGAATTCAATGGGGCTCACTCATAAATAAGTGGGGTTGGAAAATTGAGATGGTCATAGTCCCTCAGCAGAATTAATAGGACTGAGGCTGTGATCCCATTCACAATTACTGTGAAGCGCTGGACTGCAAATCACGCCATGGCACAAATCCTTAGCAAATACTTGCAGAAGTCAGCAATGTATATTATTTTAAAGAACGCCAAAACAAATATTTAAAAAGGTTAAAGGCTTTAAGGCCCCACAGCTCACCTGTCGTTGCTTGAGTGGAAAGCTGGTGAGGAAAACACAGTCAGACTTGCTTCTGTGCCTTTAACAAAAGCTTGATCTTGCGGGGAAATCAGGTAAAGGGATTCACAGCACTCTCTTCTAATATCTGCATAGCATGCTGTTGTTAAAGAAATATAGCCTGGTAAAAACAAAAGAAAAAGCTAGCAGCTCTCCCCGCCTCCAGTCGTAGGTCTCCTGTTTAGAGAAGTTCATCTGAAAATCTTGCGTCAACTAATGTTTGTCTGATTTCGTATCAGAGAAGCACTCAGCAACCGGACTTTGGTGAGGTGGGTATTTTCTGCTATTTTGTATTAGGCAGTTCATCTATGGTGGCGGCTGGCTTTTGCTTGCTCAGAAATTTTATTAAAAGTTTGTTTTTCTGACAATTACCTCTAACAGGAAATCAGTGGGTTTCTGTCACAATCCTGACAAACCCAAGTTTTGCAGGTAGGTGACAGCAGGGCGGCTGCTTGAACCACGTCCTCTGTAGGACCCAGGAGAACCACGGCCTTGCCAAGAAGTGGAGTGGAAACGGTTTCCATAGCTACAAAGGGAGTTGCTCTGTTAAAAAGAAACTAAGCAACTCTTTCTAAAAGTTGTTAAGGGCCATGCTGACAGAGACAGATCCTTTAAATGCCCAACTTTCTGGTAATGTCTACATGACATTTCGACCCACAGGGGGAAAGATCCCACCGGAGTTGTAGAGCTCATCCAAACCTCTTTCTGCACGGCCCTGGGAAGCGAGGGAGCAGCGGCCTGGCCAGGAGAACATGCTGAACATAGCAGACGTAAGTCAAAAGGGAGAAATTATCCTGGACTTTGGGCTTTTCACTGTATTACTGGCACTGTATACTGAGGGCTCTCTTAGGACAGAAACAGAAGAATTAGCATTGTACCAATTATTTCTGAAAGTAAGCAAGTGAGACAGAAGGCAGAAATTTGGGGAAATCCTGCTTTACTTCATCAACAAATGTGTTTCACTCAGTAGCTGCTCACTTATAAACTTTATAAACTGCTCACTTATAAACTTAGTCACTCTGAAACATTACCATCTGTTTGTGGGCAGATACTGACATTTCCCAGCTTTTCCATATATTTCAACCATCAAGGAATACTCTCACATCAACTTGCTCGCTAGGAAACAGAAGCTACACATGTTACAGAGGGTTCTGGGAACAGATATACTAGGAGGGGTTAATAGGCTGAAATAGCTGCCTTTTCAGTTACATTTTTTTAAAAATTTGTGAGCTTCCATTGCAAATACCTGAGGAGTATCTGCACTTTCCTTAATGGTTTACCATGCTAAACTGCAGATAACTTTTCTGCCATACCAAGTTACTAGCAAAGGTTATGCAACTGACGCCGGGATACTTTTAAAGGTAAGAAGGTGCCTCTTGGTAAGATTCCACAAAGAACTAGAGAAAATTCTCCCAGTATTCAGGGTTTTCTTTTCCTTTCATTCTCTCAACAGTGGAAAAAATCCCCTTTCTGGAAAATAACACCTTCGCTCCAGAAAGACGAGTGCCCAGGGCAGCTTACAGAGTCAGAATACAATAAGTATGCAACAAAACGTACAAAAAGTAGACTAGAAAAATAGCACAGAAAGCTTCAGAAAAGGTACAAACAAGCTAAGATACAAAGGGCTGTGGAAAATAAAAGTGTGTTTGAAAACCAAGTCGGTGTCAGACAAACCTCCAGAACAGAGGTGCAGGATTACATTTCAGTTTTTAAAAGCAGTTAGTGAGTGTTGCAGTCGCTGTAGTTAAGAACAAAAATGAAGTGCCTTGGAGTGCGGGCTTTGTATTGAAACTGTCATTCAAGAGAACAAAACGCTTCCTTGCATTTGGCTGTAGCAACAGTCAATAACTTCCTCCATGCTCTTAAGAGAAAGACATAAGCTAAATGATCATCATATTTGACTACTTTTATGAGTTTGAAAGAGCTCTTAATTGGGGCAGAGCTGATGGCTTAATCTTCCCATAACTGAGGAATGTATGACTGACCCTTTCTAAGATTCTGTAGTGTTCTCATTTCTTGTGTTCATAATAACTCTGGATCTTTTTTTGAGGGGGGGGGGATAAATCATGCATCATCAGCACTTGTACAACTGCCTGCCAGATTCTTGTATACGGAAACTGAAATGGCATCTTGGGGTGGAAGTGCAGTTGCGTGTTGGACTCCCTAAAATGTCTGGTGCTTATAGCACACCAACAGTCATCTGCCAAGTTCCAGTTAAAGCACTTTACTCAGAACTGGCCTGTTACCTGTTTCAGTGCAGAACACAATCAAAGTATTTCACCTTTCCTGATGTTTAACCATGATGTGAGGGCATTTTTCACCTCTGTACACCACATGTTTGGGCACTGCTATGTGGTGTCAAGTTAATGTGAGGCATCAACACTACAGTGGTACCGCTGGTTAAGAACTTACCGTATTTTTTGCACCATAACACTCACTTTTTTCCTCCTAGAAAGTAAGGGGAAATGTCTGTGCGTGTTATGGAGCGAATGCCTATGGATGGCAGGGAGATCTGCTGCAGTCGTGAGCAGAGGATCCATGGTTCCCCTTCCTTCCCTCCTCCGTGGCTTGCTTTGAAACAGCAAAGCGGGAGAAGAGCCGCTGAGTGGGGAGGAGAGAGGAACAGAGAGCCTGCTCGCTTTAAAGGAGCAAAGCGGGAGAGGAGAGGAGCCGCTTACATGGGTCACCCCAAATTCACCAGCAGATCACATAGCATGTCCATGGCTACAGCTTGCACCAAAAAAATCACACACCCACTGTTGCCTGGGGCTGCAGTGGTGCAAAAACGTGGTTACAAAGCATGGATCCACATGGATCCTCAGGATTTTTGCATTGGGCTACCCCAAACTCACCGTCAGATCACATGTCTGTGGTCACAGCATGAACCACAAAAATCATACATCCACTGTTTCATTTAGAATTTTTTTTTCTTGTTTTCCTCCTCTAAAAACTATGTGCGTGTTATGGTCGGGTGCGTGTTATAGAGCGAAAAATACGGTAATTCATTCCAGATGTTATGTACTGAAGTTCTCACCCTGGGCCAGCAGGGGGATACTGTAGATAGTTATGCAAATGAAGGATCGAAAAGTGACGTTCAGTGATTGGATAGTTTTGTATGCAAATGAAGGACCAAAAAGTGACGTTCAGTGATTGGATAGTTTTGTATGCAAATGAAGGACCGAAAAGTGACGTTCAGTGATTGGATAGTTTTGTATGCAAATGAAGGATCGAAAAGTGACGTTCAGTGATAGTTTTAGAAAATGGCAACGGTTGCATTGTTCTGGAGCTCTATATAAGCAGGCTGACTGAGCTCCTCAGCCTAGTTCTGTTCTGGCATCTGAATAAAGAAGAGCTGTTTAAAGAATCGCTGTGTTGTCTGACATGTTCGCCCACAACCTAACACCGGAGGTCCGTTCTTAACCTGAAACTGTTCTCAACTTGAGGTACCACTTTAGCTAATGGGGCCTCCTGCTGTCACTGTGCTGCCGCCGCACGATTTCTGTTCTCATCCTGAAGCAAAGTTCTTAACCTGAGGTACTATTTCTGGGTTTGTGGAGTCTGTAACCTGAAGCGTCTGTAACCCGAGGTACCACTTTATTAAAAACTATTCTTTCTTTAAAATCTGATCCTGTGGTCTACATAATTTCATTTGCCAAGGATGAAGGGAAATTTCTGCCCCTTAAACAACTTATTAAAAATTGTTTTCAGATAGAGTCAAATGCCAGGTAGGGGTTCTTTTGTATTTCCGTTTTTTAACCAGACACCTTTTAAACCTATTGATTATAGGACAATAAAGGCTCACTATGTCAGGTTCCTATTGGAAGACCAGACAAATGCTAGAACATTAGCAGTGGCAAAGTTGTTATCGGTGGTTGCAAGAACCAATGATCCCTATCTTTTGAACAAAATGCTTGTTTAACCTGGAGGTAGGCTGTCTGAATTGTGCATTGCTTTGTAACGATTTGTTGGGTCTCTGGACCGTAATAAAGATTGATTTGATTTGATAAATGCTAACCAGAGTGTGAGAGAAAGAGGTGAGAGGCGGGGGGCTTGTGAGACCAACACTTGTCCGTGTGTGGTGTTCAGTCATAGTTTAACATTGTGTGTGAACCAGCCCAGTGACTATTAGGGAAATTTTAGGTATTTCACTTGGAGTGCTGAGACCCAAGTCTGGTTTGGGGAAGCTGGTTTGGGGAACTCTCTTCTGTCACAAGAGACTACAGAAACCATAGTGGTATTAAAGCATGCATTTTATGCAGAAGGAGATTGCATATAGTTACATGTTAGATATAAGAAGTTTTAACTTCTGCATTTTCATCACTGTGTAGCATGTGATATCTGTCTTGCAAAAGTTCACGCAGCTCACCACTAGAGGTCAGTAGCTCGCACAATTTACAGTTGTACGAATAGATCTCTTTTGCATTTTTGCAAGTGCTTTTGTGCAAGCTGGAACAAAACCAGTATCACAGGGATTATTTATTATGAGAACAATCTATTATTTTACATACGTGATTACCAAACTGGGTTGTACAAGAATTACTTTTCATTAAAGTTTTCTTTAACATTTTCACAATAACATAAAAGACACGCCAACCCACACAAAGAATATTGAAAAAGAAAAAAGAAAAGAAGATACAAGATTCTCTCTCACAAGTATATTCCAACGTTTGTCCCATGCAGAAAAAGACGTGTGTCCCCAGCTCTCCCCTGGGAGCATCTCCCACCCTAATTACAACATATGTAATTAGCCACCTGACTATTCCTAGTAAATTACTGTGGTATAACACTATAATTAAGCATTCAATGGAACTCTTTTCTAAAATCATATATGTATATGGACTACAATACATCTGAGACATCAATAATAATCTATCACACATAACCTGAGATATAAGGGAATTTTGTTGGTAGGAAGTTACTTTACTTTATTTTATTTTCATTCCAGACCCTCCCAAGTGTCTCCGTTTTCCAGGGATGTCCCAGATTTAGAGAAGCTGTTCCGGTTTCTGATTTGATCCAGAATGTCCCACTTTTCCTTAGGATGTCCCTATTTTTATTGGAGAAATGTTGGAGCGTATGGAGTTATACGGCCTCTGAGCTGTCTGAAGGCAAACCTGTATAGGGAAGGTTTTTTTAATGTTAAATGTTTTACTATGTTTTATATATATATATATATATATATATATATATATATATATATATATATATATGTTGGAAGCTGCCCAGAGTGGCTGGGGCAACCCAGTAGGATGTGTGGGGTATAAATAGAAAAATTATCATTATGAAATGGAACGTCCCTATGTTCACTGAAGAAATGTTGGAGGGTATGTGATTCTTGTTCTCTTATTTGTATTAAAAAGGGGGAAAGGTATTTATGAGAATAATAGCTGATAATCAGGTAATGTTGTGTATTGTAAACTATAGGGAAGACAATGGATGTATGTTTGGTCAATGCTTTAAATAAGAGAATTTTTGAAAACCAAAAAGTAAAAGAGAAAACCCACCACACCACCAGGGGACATTTGCTGCATTCTTGACTGCAGGTTCATTATGGTGAGAGAAATTG
Source organism: Podarcis raffonei (assembly GCF_027172205.1). NCBI lineage: Eukaryota > Metazoa > Chordata > Lepidosauria > Squamata > Lacertidae > Podarcis > Podarcis raffonei. Next base: position 3,791,383 of record NC_070614.1, on the reverse strand, counting down.
GCTTTTGAAGACATAGTGCAGGATTCAATCAGCGTAGGGAGAGGAGTGTTGCAAATGCTCGTTCTTTATTGTGCAGTAATTGCATCGGAGACGCATCTCTTGTGCCGTGGGGAGACTTCCAGCAAATGGGAATAACGTCATGTCTTATTGAACACAGAACAATGTAGGTATAGGTTTTAAAAGCACTGATGAGTCCTTTGGTCACTTCCTTGCATTATGCACCCAAAAAAATCTTTGTTCCCTAGAGCTACCTAGGCATGCTTTCTCGTAGATTGTCTAATCCCATTATGTAAACAGGAGAGAGCGACTCTCAAAGGCTTGCTGGTGTTCATTGATGAATGGTGGCAGGAAAATGTAGGACTAAGAACGAGGCTAAGAATCCTGCGCTGCTTGTTTAAAACAGGCTTGGGTTGCATGAGATGCTTGTCTTCAGAAGAGGAAGGGAGGCTGTTTACTATACTTCTCAAAAATGTTTGATTATGTTCTGAAAAAAGCATTTGGTTACCATTTTTGTAGTAGCATGTACAAGGAAGAATATATTTATTGCAGGAGAGCAGAGGTAGTCCGCATGGTGTCTTCCAGAAATTGCAGGACTACATTTCCCATCATCCATGACTATGATTGGCCATGCAGTATGATGGGAGTTCTAGTCCACATCTGGAGGGCATACACTGGCTGTCCCTGCAGGAGATAATACAATGATTTATGTAACATTTCAAATATCTTGTGACGGTGAGTGAATTTCCTTGACAATTCTTGATGAAAAATGTGCTGCCTTGATGGTGTTAGCACAGGAGCGAGAGAGACTAGGGAGGAACACAGCAGATGCAGGTTCCCTTCTGGAAGCCTGTCCCCGTAAGCCTTAGTTCACCCTACCAAGACATGTGAACCAGGCCTCTAGATCAACTTCCTGGCCATCTGTAAATTCAAGAGCTCCACCAGGGTTAGCTGGAAAAGAGGCGTCAGAAAACCGTCCAGATTCATTAGCCTCTAGGGGTGGACCATCCTAACCAGAGACGCCACCCTGCGCCTAAGATTGTGGGGCCCTGGCATGCGTTTCACTTGTGTGACATTACGCACACACACCATCATGTGCCCGATGTGCGTGTGTGACATCATGCATGCGACGTCACATCATCGGGAGGAGGCCGATGGCAGAGCCCAGTCCTTTCTCATGCTTAAGAGGAGTCACCCACTGAATTGCGCCACCCTTGGCTCCATGCTTGGCCTTCTCCATGCCCTCAGCATTGAGGGGGCCCAGCCCCCTGCCAGCCGATATTGAGGGGGCCGGAGACACTTCCACCCCTATCACTTGCCACACCTAATCCTAACTGAGCTTCCACAGCCGGATATGACCTAAACCTAATCAGGAAGTAAATGTGATCAGGAGAAGGGCAGAGTTGACCTTGAATTAATGTGTGACTTGAGATGACTAATGTGCAAATCACAATGAAACTTTTTATTCCGTAGTCTTGAATTTATATTCTTACACTCATCTTGGGAAGGAGCACTGCTTAGCTTTATTTTGCCATCTGCTTTAGGAAAGCAGATTTTTTTCCTTTCTGGATTATCAAAACCACAAGGAAATAATTAACTTTTAATTGCCATATCTCAAAAGTTTTGCGTTTACTAGAGATTTGAAAGCTTGACAAATGATGCACCCTGTGCCCTAAAGGTACCTGCCACATCAATAAGAGCATTTTGTGTGTCTCTTGGTGCAAGTGATTTATTTCTTAAAATTTGTATACCACTTGGTTGTGGAGGGAAACCTCAAAGCAGTGGTGGGACGTGGGTGGGTGATGTAACATTCTTGCAGAATTGTGACCGAGCAAGATGCAGTGTCTGAGATCTACTTCCCGTCCCACAGTGTGCCCTGTGTGCTGTTGCTGTTGTTTCTTTCTTTCTCAGCCTAGAAAGCACACTGGCTATTTTTAACAGGTGATTCTGGGTTCTGTCTTGCAGATGACCTGCTATGACAAGAAGGTGAGGCAGACAAGTCCTGAGCAGCCGAATGACCACATGGTGGTTCCACTGCACTCCAGAGTGAACGGCTGGTCTTTACCACTCCACACGTTCCAGTTGATCACCCTGGTGCTTTATTCATACTTGGCCATAGTGGGCTTTGGTATCTACATTCCTCTTCTCCCAGATGAATGGAAATTGGTCGCCTATGCTGTATCCTTTCCCCTTCCGTTTAAAATCCTGTGGTAAAACTAACAGTGCACATGAACTGCATATGCCATGTGTGGCGAGAGGAATAACCAGTGATTTGCCTAAGCCGCAATTCTGGATCCAGTTACTTCTGAGTAAGCTCCATTTAATGCAAGGAGACTTAGGCTGCAATTCTCAGCAAGCTTACTCCAAAGTAACTCCCTCTGGAATCAGAGGCACTTACTTCCAGGTAAGTAGGGTTACAATTGCAGCCTGCATAGGATTGCACTCTCACTCTCTCATTGTATTCTGAAAACAGGGGCAAGTTGTGAGTTGTTTTGAAATGTGATTGATCTTTTTTGCAATCCAGACCACATGTTAGGGGAGAACAGGGCTGTTCTGTTTTCACTCTTCTCCACCTCCACCTTTTCCACTTCCCCCTTCCTTCTCTCCTTCTGGGTTTCCCACCCTCATGAAATTAGGCCAAGCTCATGGGCCACATTTTGCCCACCCTTTTCAAGCACAGAACCAGGACATAAATTAGGTGGTTTATGTCCTTAAGGGAAATGTCAAAATGTTCATCTCTCAAGCTACTAAACATTTTCGTGGGCGACTAATGTCGGCAAACCTGCAATGAACAGCAACGTTCAGCAGTATTATTACAGCATTATTACAACCAATGGGCCTTTTTCCCAGTTAAGTGTGTGCATAGGATTGCAGCCTTATTTGAAACTTGTGGGGTTTTGTCTTTCAGGGCAGTAAGGTCTTGTCTGGATTGAACTTTTGGGGGGACCAAAATGTATTATCCCTCTGTTTATACTTTTAAAATTTGATTGTGATCATTCAATAATATATTTTAAACCAACAGTCCTTTGTAGTGTGTTTAGTGTTGCGTAATGTGGCTCGGCTGCTTCATTTAGCTGCTCTTTTTAAAAGGCTCAGTAAAGTTTTTCCCCTCTTCCTCTGTACAGGATGAGGAGTCCAGGGGTCAAGAAGGACACTAACATTGTGAATAGGAAACTCATAAATCCTGTAATTGATACACTGTTTGTGTACCAAACACATGATTGTTGCTAGGAAGACTTAATGGTGCCCTCAATTATTCTTGCACATGATGATCCAGTTTAAAGTGAGAATATAATTGTCAAGTTAGAACAAGTGTTCAACTGCCAGATGCAGTTTTTGGCCCTTCTGCTCCATTTGAGCATCAACTAGAAAAACAATTATTTTAGTAATAAAACTTTAAATCACAAATGAGAAATGAGAACCATTTCCCTGAACTTTAAATATCCTGTTCAAACAGATTTAAACATGATGGCCTGTTGATTTAATGGATTGATTAATGAATTATAGAATCGTAGGATTGTAGCAATGGAAGGGATCCAAGGGTCATCTAGTCCAACCCCATGAAATGCAGGAATCTCAACTAAAGCACCCGTTACAGATGGCCATCCAGCCTCTGCTTAGAAACCTCCAAATTGCTTGAAGATGAAGTTGTTGTAATGCTTTCTTATATATGATCTGTTTCTAGGATTCTTGTTGATTTTGCTTGATCAGGTTGCTCCCCTGATGCTGGAATAAAACTTCCATCATCTCTGACTGCCAGCCAAGCTAGCTGAGGCTGATGGCCACATAGAAAGGAATTAAAACGTTTGGTGATAGTTGTTATTGTATGAGTGGGAACACTTTTAGATCTGTGGGTTCAAGAAGCTGAAAGATAATGGGTAGATTTTTTTTTCATATCATGCATGGCTATTGAAGGACCTTGTCTTTCCTTTGTAAAAATGTTCATATATGGAACTAGTAAACTTTTAAATAAAAACAACTATAGTACATAAACAGGAATTTTCCTGTTCTGGGGAGAGTAAGGAGGGCATCTGAGATTGTTTGAGGTTGCCTTTCCTACAAGCAAGGGAGTCTCAAGATGTGTTGTCCAGGTGTGCTACCTTCTCTGAATAAATTATTGTACTGCTTTGATGTCTTCAAGACACTCAGTTCTATTTGTATAGAACTGTGGTGCATGGGAAATTCCTGACATCACTGGCAGAGGAAGAGGGGGGTGGGGGGAGCACACCGCCCCCGGCAGCGCGATCCTGGTGGGGTTCCATCGCGGCTGCACCCCCCGCCTGCGCTGGGCGCCCCACCCCCACAGGTGGCACGCCCCACCCCAAAAATGCACACCCCACCCCCAGGACAGGCACCAGCCCCGCCCCGCCTGCTTCCGCCCCCAGTGCCGGAGCATGAAGCTCCTCAGGTGCCTAACATGTCCTGGTTTTCAGGTGTAAAAATGGTGTCAAGGGGGAATTTTGCTGAATCTGCAAAATGTCAGGGAAATGTCAGGTCTCCCCAAAGAAAGCTCAACGGCTTTGTGGGTGTCAGGAATTTTACTTTTTGAAATATGGCAAAAATGGTGATGGTGCAATACTGAATCTATGACAATCGGACAGAAACTAGTATTTTGCTCTTCCGGAGACTTGCAAACAAATCCACTAAAACTAGTAGCCTTTGTTTGTGGCATAAGAGAAAAGAATACCAGCGACAGAGCTTTCTACGTGGCCATTTGAATACTGAAGCACCTAAGCAAATCTGGTGACTTAATGTAACAAATGTAAAAAAAATAATCCAGACTCTTCTATTCTCTTGTTTTTTGACTTTTCCTTAACCTCATTACAATGCAGGTGATTGGCTTAATTTTTGTGCATCACTTAATCACTCATCTTGTTGCAATCACTATCGATCCAGCAGATCAAAATATATTGAAGAAGAAAAATTACAAGAAACCAATGCCAATTTTTGACCGAAGCAAATGCAAGCATGTTATTCAGAACCAGTACTGCTATCTTTGTGAAGCTGATGTGTAAGTCACTCCCATTACAGCACAGCAAAGAAGAGACCTACTTATTTGCCTGCACTGATTTTCCTCTGCTATTTTCCTCTTGCTGCTTAAACTGCTCCTTTGTACTAGTTTTTTGTCTCTGTGAAATGACGCATATGCGTTCTGGGCCTGCAGGAAGCTCACTCAAAATTCGCCACCTAGGCTAGTGTTTTGCACAACCATAAAGGGCCATGGCTGTCATAGAATCATAGAATAGAATCATAGAATCATAGAGTTGGAAGAGACCACAAGGGCCATCGAGTCCAACCCCCTGCCAAGCAGGAAACACCATCAGAGCACTCCTGACATATGGTTGTCAAGCCTCTGCTTAAAGACCTCCAAAGAAGGAGACTCCACCACACTCCTTGGCAGCAAATTCCACTGTCAAACAGCTCTTACTGTCAGGAAGTTCTTCCTAATGTTTAGGTGGAATCTTCTTTCTTGTAGTTTGGATCCATTGCTCCGTGTCCTCTTCTCTGGAGCAGCAGAAAACAACCTTTCTCCCTCCTCTATGTGACATCCTTTTATATATTTGAACATGGCTATCATATCACCCCTTAACCTCCTCTTCTCCAGGCTAAACATGCCCAGCTCCCTTAGCCGTTCCTCATAAGGCATCGTTTCCAGGCCTTTGACCATTTTGGTTGCCCTCCTCTGGACACGTTCCAGTTTGTCAGTGTCCTTCTTGAACTCTGGTGCCCAGAACTGGACACAGTACTCCAGGTGAGGTCTGACCAGAGCAGAATACAGTGGCACTATTACTTCCCTTGATCTAGATGCTATACTCCTATTGATGCAGCCCAGAATTGCATTGGCTTTTTTAGCTGCCGCGTCACACTGTTGGCTCATGTCAAGTTTGTGGTCAACCAAGACTCCTAGATCCTTTTCACATGTAGTGCTCTCAAGCCAGGTGTCACCCATCTTGTATTTGTGCCTCTCATTTTTTTTGCCCAAGTGCAATACTTTACATTTCTCCCTGTTAAAGTTCATCTTGTTTGTTTTGGCCCAGTTCTCTAATCTGTCAAGGTCGTTTTGAAGTGTGATCCTGTCCTCTGGGGTGTTAGCCACCCCTCCCAGTTTGGTGTCATCTGCAAATTTGATCAGGATGCCCTTGAGTCCATCATCCAAGTCGTTGATAAAGATGTTGAATAAGACCGGGCCCAAGACAGAACCCTGTGGCACCCCACTAGTCACTCTTCTCCAGGATGAAGAGGAACCATTGATGAGCACCCTTTGGGTTCGGTCAGTCAGCCAGTTACAAATCCACTGAGTGGTAGCATAGTCAAGACCGCATTTTACCAGCTTCTTTACAAGAATATCATGGGGCACCTTGTCAAATGCCTTGCTGAAATCAAGGTAGGCTACATCCACTGCGTTCCCTTCATCTACCAGGCTTGTAATTCTGTCAAAAAACGAGATCAGGTTAGTCTGACATGACTTATTTTTCAGAAATCCATGCTGACTATTGGTGATCACAGCATTCCTTTCTAGGTGCTCACAGGCTGTTTGCTTAATGATCTGCTCCAGAATCTTCCCTGGTATTGATGTCAGACTGACTGGGCTGTAATTATTTGGGTCCTCTCTTTTCCCCTTTTTGAAAATAGGGACAACATTTGCCCTTCTCCAGTCTGCCGGGACTTCGCCTGTTCTCCAGGAATTCTCAAAGATGACTGCCAGTGGTTCTGAGATCACATCTGCCAGTTCTTTTAATACTCTTGGATGCAGTTCATCTGGCCCTGGAAGCTTGAATACATCTAGACTAGCCAAGTATTCTTGTACTATCTTCTTAGTTATTCTGGGCTGTGTTTCCTCTGCTGAATCATTTGCTCCAAATTCTTCAGGTCGGGCATTGTTTTCTTTATCGGAGAAGACTGAGGCAAAGAAGGCATTGAGGAGTTCAGCCCTTTCTGTGTCCCCTGTTTGCATTTCACCATCTTCTCCTCTGAGTGACTCCACTGTTTCTTTGTTCTTCCTTTTGCTACGAACATACCCATAAAAGCCTTTTTTGTTGCTTTTAACCTCTCTAGCAAGCCTGAGTTCATTCTGTGCTTTAGCTTTTCTGACTTTGTGTCTACACGTGCTGGCTATTTGTTTGAATTCCTCTTTGGTGGTTTCCCCCCTTTTCCATTTTTTGTACACATCCTTTTTTAATCTTAACTCAGTTAAAAGTTCTTTAGATAGCCACCCTGGCTTCTTTAGGCACCTTCCATGTTTCCGTCTCATTGGTATTGCCTGAAGTTGTGCTTTTACTATCTCCCTCTTAACAAACTCCCAGTCATCATGAACTCCCTTTCCTTTTAGTATTACTGTCCATGGGATCTCACCCAGCACTTCCCTAAGTTTTATGAAGTTGGCTTTCTTAAAGTCAAGAAATTGAGTCCTAGTATGCTTGGCTGCTCCTTTCCGCTGTATAGTAAACTTCAGAAGAGCATGATCACTCGCGCCTAATGATCCTTCCACTTCTACCCCACTAACCAGGTCATCAACATTGGTTAGGACCAGATCTATAATGGCTGTTCCTCTTGTTGCTTCTCCCACTTTCTGGACAATGAAGTTGTCTGCAAGGCCAGTGAGGAATCTGTTTGACCTTATGCTCTTGGCTGAGTTTGACATCCAACAAATATCCGGGTAATTGAAGTCCCCCATTACTACTATCTCCCTTCCTTTTGCATGCTTGGCCATCTGTTCCAGGAAGGCATCATCTATGTCCTCCGTTTGGGTTGGGGATCTATAGTAAACTCCCACAATGAGGTCACTGTTATTCTTCTCTCCCTTAATTTTGACCCAAATGCTCTCACTTTGGCTTTGAGGTTCTAAATCTTGGATCTCTTCACAGGTATACACATCCCTGACATATAGCGCCACTCCTCCTCCTTTCTTGTCTGGTCTGTTTCTCTGAAATAGATTGTATCCCTCCATTATTACATTCCAATCGTGGGACTTATCCCACCAGGTTTCAGTGATGCCTTTTATGTCATATTTAGTTTGCTGTACCAAGAGCTCAAGCTCATCTTGTTTATTTCCCATGCTTTGTGCATTAGTGTACAGACATTGAAGTCCTCCTGCTCAGTTCACTTTCTGTTATCACAACAGTGCAAATCCATATCCTGATTTTCTGAAATATTTCTTCACAAGGCAAGCAAATGTACTGCATAAAACTAAATTTGCAAGAACAATATAAATACATATAAATGTAACTTAAAACTTTGAAACACCCAGTAATGCTAAAATGGCCAGGACATTTCCTGTTTAGAAATTGCTTTTGTTGTTTTATTGTACATCACCTTGAGATGATTGCATAGAAGGCTAATAATAATAATACATGAAAACCCAATATGCTTGTAAAAACATCACATAATTAAAATAAAAACAGCATCATCTATTTCAGCAGCCAAATTAAAAGTTCAAGTACCTACTCTGGGAGAACTCTGGGAATTTTCTTTGTCTTTGAAGGTTCAGGGAGCCACAGTGGTTCAGAGAGCCTACAGCTTTCCCTGCTCCTGGATAAACTTCTTGGTTAGCTACTGTGATGAACTCTGTGTGAGGCTATCCTTAAAGATGGTTCAGAGACTTGCTATTCCTATCTGTATTTCTAATCCAGTGCCGTACTTTCACATTAAAAAAAATAATCTCTGACTTCCTGCATGGCTCTTCTGGTTGTGCATGGATGGCTCATCAGTTCCATGTACATTTTGTAAATGCAATGTATAAATATTTAGACTTACCATAAACATGAGACCGTCTTTATTTATGTGGTCTATTTTAGTACCTGAATTCTATTGTATTCTATTTAATGTATCTCTTCTTCTCCTCAGAGGGCCAAAAACCAAACACTGTAGTACCTGCAATAAGTGTATTGCGGACTTTGACCATCACTGTAATTGGCTAAATAACTGTGTTGGAAGCCGAAACTACTGGTAAGCTAACAGCAGCTAGCTTTGGAAATATGACTCTAAAATAAAGGCCCTATTTAGGAAGACAGAAGTGAAGCACCCACCCCATCTCTAGGAACACCTGTACTTTTAAACAATCTGTTAGTTTTGCATCCACAGTATCAAAACTGAAGTGGTTCTCTGCACTAAATAAGCATTCCTGAGGAACTAATCCGGTTACCTAAAAAGCTAAATGTTTGCCCTGAGTAAATAACTTTGACTGCTTCCAAACTGGCACTTTTCAGAGGGAACATCATCCTTTGTTTGCACACTCTTTATGTAGCATCTAGACAACCTATTTGGCAGCTTCTGGCATTCCAATGTCTTCTGTGTGGTCCTCCTGTCCTCTCTGAGCCCTGGTTTGTATATAATTTTTTAATGAAATGCAGTTGAAGTTTAGACATGGTTCCATTAAGGCTCCTGTGCCTTTAATTAAATACTTACTGTTTGTTGCCTCACCACATTTTATTGTTTCTTGTTGAGCATGGCTGGGAGGGGTGTGTGGAGTTAGTGAATTGCTCCTTGAATAGCCTCTCTCAATTTCTGTGCCTTTGGGTATCTGGATTCTTCTTATTCTGTTAAATAGCATATTAATGCTGTTTCTCAATAACAATGGAAGGCGGGGGTGGAGTGGACAATGCAATTGGTCAGTAAATCCAGGGGAACAGAAACTGAAATTAGAGTAATTAAGAAAGATTGTTCAGGGCAGGCTTCCTTAGCCTCGGCCCTCCAGATGTTTTTGGCCTACAACACCCATGGTCCCTAGCTAGCAAGACCCAGTGGTCAGGGATGATGGGAATTGTAGTGTCAAAACACCTGGAGGGCCGAGTTTGAGGAAGCCTGGTTCAGGGGATAATTAACAAGCTTTTTATCACTCTGTAGGAAAAGCACTGGAATGAGCCGAAACTGCAAGAAATAAACTTTTAAATAGACAGATTATTATTATTTTTTGCTGAATGGGACTTTTGAGTTAATATTATAGGAGGATGGCATGAGGAAGGTTATCAAGTTTAAAAAGAGCTGTATGTTCCATTTTTATTCCACTTCCAGCTCATTGTAGAAAAGCAGTGCCTTAGCAGCACTTAAGGGCTCTAGTGTGGAAGTAACCCGTCCTATTTTTATGAGTTATACAAGAGTAGCCACAACAAATCCTCTAAAAACACACTCCAAATGTGAATATATCTAAGAGCAGGCCACCTCTATTGAACTCTTTACTCCACACCCTGAAATCTTGGCTAGTTCCCCAGCTAGAGAGAGCTACTGGGAGCTGGGAGTGTTTTTGCTTTCTGCCTTCAAGCCATTGGGACATTAGCATGGCATAGAGGTGCATTAATTAGGTATTAAGAGAGCCAGCAAGATCTTAATCAACTGGACGGAACCTATTTTCAAATAAAGCCAAAGTATTGGTTTGCTTTATGAGAAATCAGTTTTGAATCTCCCCCAAGTTTTTATATGCTGATGCTGTACTGCATTTATTATAAATGAGCTGCCTGAGGAAAAGCTCATGAAAGGCTATTCATCCCTTGTGACACAGCTCTGGGAGCTGTGTAAGTCGCTCATTGCATGATAATTTCTCCTCTCCTTATGCTAGCTTTCATTTTATTAATGCAAGTATTAATTGAAGGATTTTATGTTGATGAAGATAGCCCAAAGTGGTCTGATCCAAGGCCCTACACCGTGGCCACCTCCTTTAACAAGCTAAGCATTATTGTTCCAATTAATGCACACCACAGATGGAGAGCAATTGCCTCATGCTAGAAGATATTCAAAGCAGACTTTCATTCTTTGAAAGGTTGTTGGTCTCCGTTTCTTCATTTATTGGCTTTCAGGCTGTCTGGACCACAAAGTGTGTGTGTGTGGGGGGGGAATTGTATAGAAGGGACAATTTCCTAGAGGCCAAAATCCAAGTTTGGGATAAGTATTCCTTGGTGAAAGAACCCCAGCACACAATATGTAGCAAAGTAAAGAATGGAAATATAGGTTGATAGACCTTTAAAATATGCCTTTTCAAGTGAGTGCCAATGTTTCCTCCTTCCCCTAGCATAGAAAAAGGCGTTTGATAAGTTAAAAATGGTTTACTTACAAACTCTCCAAAAGTCAGATTAATCTGCTTTTCCATGCAGCAGCCAGAAAAAATTGTACAGGCAGTAAAACTTAGCTTACTTGCACAGTGGTGAAAGCTCTTAAACTATTGGTAAAGCAATTCAAGAGTGGCTTGTGAGAGCCACGCGGTCTGAGCTGGAGCAACCAACTAAATCTCTTGGGAACTATTCTCGGGAGGAGAACAATGGCTTGAATACCTCATTCCTCCCAAGGTGAGGGGGAGGGACCCAGGTTAAGCCTGGCAGCACAGTTTATTCTGTGTTATTAATCTCTTCATGCATTAGACTTAAGCATGTCAGTTATATGAGACTGGTTATCCCACAAATGCTAGGTGGTGTGGGGAGCACTAGTGGCATCCCCTCTAGCTGTTTCTCCTGAACACCCTAACACCTCCCCTCTGTTGGCTGACAAAGCTGTGTGTGCCCCCATTATCTTCTCACCAGCCTCTAAGCTGGCCTGCTGCCACCAGGTGCACCAAAGGACACTGCCCTGTTGAAGTAAGAGTCTTTTCTACATGGAATGAGAGGTTCAATCTGCTACTGTGTCCAGGGTAGCAAAATAGTGTGGGCTGGCTCTCCTGTTCACAATCTGCCCTTCCAATTCCCTGTTCAAAATTATGTATGTCCAACACTGCTGGTTTTCCTCACTGATATTTGATTAAATCCTAATCTGCTCATTCCCTAGGAATCTGGGAATTTGAAAGGTGTCACAGCATCATACTTTCTCCATGGGGAGGGCCAACAGAGATGAGAAGGCTAATAGCTACTTCAACATTTTGGGCAAACTGTGCTGCGGCAAAATTGAGGGCCAGGCTAAGATTGTTAGTGAGGTCAGTCACACAGGCCAGCTGCAGAACCTTTTTTGGAGAAGCATAGTTATAGGGAGCAGCATCCTGAGACAAAATCGGTTGGTTTTGTATACTTCCAGCTGCGACAACTGGCCCTGTGTGCCTTCAGATAACCCTTTCTGCTTAGATATTTATCCCACAGAATCCAGAGCTTCTGGAACATGTTCTCTTGGGAGTTGGACGTCCCTGTTCTAGGGCATTAATTTAGATGAAGCACCAGCCCAAGCTCTTGGGCCTAGCTGTTGCCCTGCTTGGACTGATAGTACAACATAAAACACACTTGCCACTTCCTGCAGCTGAATGTTTGTGGAAGAAGGTTTGGTAGTCATGGGCAAGCTGTCTTTCAGGACAGCTTGTTTGTTCATGGAGGAACCTCTGGTAGGTTTCTAAAGAGTTGCGGAGTTCTCTGGAACACAGTATGAGAATCATTCCTGAGCATGGATGGGGAACCCCAGGCTTGCAGGCCTCATTAGATCTCCAAGGGATCCTAATTTGGCCCACAAGGCCGTTTCCCCCCAGCCACAACCCTGGATGTCATGATGTAAAGCTACAGCTGCAAAGGAACAAGCAGAAACCTTAGGATGGGTGCCCAGGTGTTCATCTACATGGGACCTGCATTCAGCAGCACCTTTTAAATCCATCAAGGGTTAAAAATCTAATGGAGGATTCCACTGTTAAACTAGCCAGGCAAGTTTCTTGGTCAGGTAATGGCACTATCTTCTGTCATTAGTATAACAAGGGAGGTTGCTTTGGCCTGAAGACAAGTGGGTGGGCTCTCCTCCCTCACTTGGCTGGTGGTGAGAAAGATAAAAGCCAGAGTTGTGTGTGCAGCTGGCATAGAAGCAGAGAGACAGAGCCATGCTTGACTTCGGCTTGAATCCAAGGCTGTGACTGGATGGGAGAAGCAGGACTTTCTCGGGTGCTAACGCTCCATTGTAGGCTAAGGTTGTATATGTGTGCAAATGACCCAACTATCACAAAGTCTCTGTTGTTCCTCATTACAAGGAAACCAAACCCTGGATAAGCACTGAAGCCCATGGAGTCTCACACCTCTCAGAGATTGATGTGGCGTGAAAAAATACAATTAAATACATTCATTCAATTTGTAATTGTACAGCCTTCCACAGATTATGGCTAACTGGAATCTTTCTGTTAACGTGTTCATAGGTTTTTCTTCAATGCGATTGCTTCTGCTGCTCTTGGAATCCTTCTGCTGATTATGGTGATGATATATGTCTTCATCCAGTATTTCGTGGACCCAGAACGGCTCCGCACATCTCCCCAGTTTGAAAGTATTGTTCCACTGACTTAAAAAAACTTTTTACACCAATGTGACCTAGTAGTACTTTTTCAAGGTAGTGCCTATGGTTTCTTAAACAGAAAGGGGTGGTCATTAAGAGGGAAAACCAGCTCATGATTGGTATAGCACTGACTAGACAGGCATTTGAGCAATGTCCTTCTCTCAACCAAAATTTGTATATGCAAACATTAGGGTTCATTTGTACAACTATTGTAATTTTGAGGGGTGGCCACACAAAGTAGTATAAACATGTACTTGTTCTTTTCAAAATATAATAAAGTAAGACCCCAGTTGAGAGGACTTTCACAAGACTAATTCACCATGTAGGAAGGAAGATATCATTCAGGTGGGAAGGTTTTCATCTGTGAATTTGTCAAGTCCTATTTTAAAGCCATCTAGGTTGGTGGCCGTCACTGCCTGTTACCACCCTGTATGCAAGATTTCTTAGTGCAGGCAACGGTGCCAAATGGTTCACATCAATGCAACATATAATAATGTCACTACTGTCTGAAATCTGGAAATATTTTATGAGAGATTCACCATGTACTTCCATCAGATTCCAGTTTTCATGTTCTACATTTCTGAGTTTGTTGGAAATTTCCAATAACAAAGGATATAAGTTTGTAATTATGTTTTCATTAGTAAAACTGCCCAGAGTGGCTGGGGAAACCCAGCCAGATGGGCAGCGTAGAAATAATAAATAGTATAGTAAGTAAGAAGAATAGTAAGAATGTGAAAAATTTCATGCAATATTCTTTGCTGAATTTTATTGTGTTATTATCTTCCTGATTGGGTCATGCGAACTGCTATTCTGAATGATGCTTTGTATAGGGCAGAGGGGATGAGTTTATGGAACCAAGAGGGCGGTAGCCCAGAAAACCTTGGGAACCACTGCTTTAAAAGTGTGTTTCAGTCAATATTTCTTTATTCACTGATATCTGGCTGTTTGACCAGCATAGACCCTTAGGGAACAGTTTCAAAACTCCTGCCATAGTATTAGTACAAAAGGGAATATCATTCATTTTATAATTGAAACCAGAATAAAATTACTTCTCTCCATTATTTTTTCTCCAATAGGTGTCACTAGAAATGGCACCTGGCTGGTCTTTCTTCCTGTTGCTCCAGTAGAGACTACAGCAGCTGGCATCCTGAGTGTAGCAATATTAACTGTGGTTTTGGGATCTGCTTCTTTCTTGCTGCTTGGACATTTGTTGACGTTTCATCTTTACCTCTGTAAGTAAAACAATTCTGAAAAACACAGGGCAGGGGAGTGCAAATGAAGGGCTCAGTTTATGCAAAAGACAGGCTTTTATCCCCAATCTTAATGGTGCCCTGAGTGTACACTATTTTCTCACTAAAGGGAACGATGGTCAAAGATAATGTGAAAGCTCACTGAATTTGCTGACACCCATCTATCTAAGCTGCAAAGCTTTAGGGATTTATAGTTTTTAAATCTTAAAAAAGCACAAACTTCCATGTACGCAGTGAATAAAAAGATGAACACATATGAATACATGACTCGACATCGACCCAGGCTGTCTACCATATCTCGAGAAACAAGCACAGAGGGAACATCAGATACAACACACACAGTGGACTCTTTACAGGTAAGATCTTCTGTCCTCCTTAGATTTGCCTTTCCGTAGCATACCTGCTTCTAGTATATATTCATCTGGAAGATCAAACGTGTCGCCCTACTCAGGTGTTCGCCTCAATATGTGTGAATGAAATGTGCGGAGGAGGCAGATGTGTGCATGAAAGCCCCACCTCCAACATCTGCACATGCCAGTTCCATTTGAAACCTTCCCACATTGAGAGTGATCTGAAAGAACACGCTTAGAATCCTCCCCATGAACAGGAACCATATATTTTCAGGGCTCTCAAATCACAATGAGGATTTTGAGTTCACCTGAATGTGGTTAGGCTCCCCCTTCAGCAAGGGTGCTGACTTGGGCCCCAGATTATGGGTGCCCAATGGTGCCCACGACAGAACAAGACGCCCTCTATGAGAAGCTTAGGTTCTGTTTAGGTGGAGGAGAGGGGGGTCCGAGTGCTGTGGCCTCCTCCCCATGCTGCTTAAATTGCTTGCTGGTCCACTTGCCTTGACACTTTGCCCGCTGGGGCTCATGGTAGGCCATGGAGCTGGTTCCTCTTGCTCAATTTATAGGCGGGGAAAGGGTTAAGCCCTCTTTTTCCAACGCCTTGATGCAAACGGCACCACCGCTGAGTATGTTCAATGCTTTGAAGCTATGAAACATTCATTTCATGGATAACCTGCCTGATTTCCAATTTGGCCTTTAATCTTTCAGCTTTTGCCACGTGAATTCTAGACAACATTTAGAACATCTCCCCCTCTTTAACGCGCATTTAAACTTAAATCCTAAAAAGTAGTATCTATCCGGCACAGGAGCAACTCTCTTATAGGTTTGTGTTCACATTCTTAGGATGTAACTGAAGTAAGAAAACCAGATGAAGTAGCACCCTCCTCTATATCAGGGTAAGTAAACAGATACATAATTATCATTTTACTGAGCCCAGTGTCCAATGAGCAAGTGAAAATGATTGCAACCAGAAAGAAGAAATCGGGTTTATTTAGGAATTTGCCTTTCATCAAACACCAGGTAAAGAAAACCATAGTAATAACGGCTGCATACACCTGTTTTCCATAGAAAATATTCTGACTCAGGCCTGATTGATATGTAACACAAAGCATGGTCCTGGGCTCAGACAAAACGCTAAGCAAACCCAGCTTAGCTTTGGGAAGAGTTAAGGCAGGAGGACCGAAGAGAAGAGAAGAGCTTTGATTTTTCCTTTGAGCATCTGCACGCCTGCTCATTCATTCTTAGCCGTAGTTTGGCTTAGTGTTTTATGAGAATTGGCCAGTGGGTTATTTCTGTTCCAATTAAAATCTTCTCAAGCTTCAACTGCTTAGTAGAAAACACAGCCATTATATATGATTGACAGGTTGTGACCATAATGTAAGTAATCCATCTTGGAGTTCATTGCTCAAAACACAAATCAATTAATAATAATAATAATAATTTATTATTTGTACCCCGCCCATCTGGCTGGGTTTCCCCAGCCACTCTGGGTGGCTTCCATAGAAACCAAAAATACATTAGGGGCAGATGAGAGCCAATTTTTTTCTGGAAACAGAACAACAGAAATATCAATCTGATATTCCTTCTACCATCATCATAAAGTTGGCATACTTTAGTTGCACTCCCAACAGGAATTAAAACAAGGAATAATGTGGAAAACACCACCAAAATGCCAAACAGCATGGTGTACCAACCATGTCCCCTCATTAGCCATATACAGAAGAGGTCAACCCATGCCTGGCAATAGGCAAATACTTCCATAGTGAGGCAACTCCATCACAGTCCATAGATATAATGATGCAACAACACCATCAACTTGTATGGATGCTTGAGTCTCCTTATCCTGCACACATAGTCTTCAAAGAACAAACCTTTAGATACCCACACAGCCACAGCTCATTTCAAAGAAGCATGTATGGAGAATTCTAGGAGAAGTTTTAAGTCCCGCCAGAGAGTCAGTGTCCCTGTGGATGGGAGGAACTTTCCTCCCAGAAAAGGGAAGGCGCAGGTGAGAACATAATTATATCTTCACAGAACCACTGCAGTAGCTCAGAATTAAACAGTGCTGAGACAGGAAGCTGGAGGAAGGGGTTTTAGGTCACACCAGGGAGAGGATGTGGTCGTTTTTAAAATATCCATTTTCCACAAGTTTTGCATAGTTCTGGAAGTCTGCGTGCAAACCAGCTGGAATAATTTCAGAAGGCTGCACACGGTCTATTGGCTTGGTTGCTGCATATGCTCATAAGATGCCATCTCTGCCCAAAGGGTATCTGCAAGAGAATAACTTAAGTCTTTAATTTTGCTTTGCTCCCTAGAACTCATGCCAATTAACTGCACTTGATCAAGAACAGCATCAGGAACAGCTGGCTTCCTCAGAGATGGCCTGTGTAGCATTTCCAGAAGATTGCTGTGTTTCATCGATGCGAAATGACCATTGTATGCACTTGATTCAGCATAGCTAAAGGAAAGGTGGAATGCCAGTTCCTGCTCTCAGTTGGGTCAAAACAGGACACTGAAATCACAAGAAGAGATGTTCCCTTCCTTATCCAAATCCTCATGCTTCTTTTGTCTCTGAGAAGGTGCTAATATGTGGAAGGCTATGGCTAGTCAAAAGACCACATGTAAAGAACATGGTGGACTTGGAGGATGCGCCAGATCATACTTCTAGACGAGGTCTGTGTGTACAGAACTGATGAAATTTTGGTCTGGAGGTTCTCCATTCTATGATAATGAAGGGCTTGAAGTGTTTTTCATCAGCTGGCAATGCATTATATGAAGACCAGCTGATAACAGCTAACGAGGAGAGGGTGAGGGTAGGCAGAGGGTGGCTGGATAGGATTGCAGTGACAGGAATCATTTTGAGGCCCATGCTGATGACCAATGTGTCTCCCAACTCTTGTCTCTATTTAATGGGAGCAGCGTGTGTTTCCTGAAGTTGTACTTCAAGTGTGAATGATCTCAGCTGAAGAGCCAGCAGATATCCACAAGGCAAGAGTAGCCGTTCACAGGTTCTTCCTTGCACAGAACCAGTAATAGCTACTGTTGTGAATGCATTTGAGTGTCTCTCCCTAGTAAATGGGAAGCTAGTAAATGGGTAGCAAAATATGTAGCAGATCACAGGATATAGAGAAGATAGCTTGGAGGGTAATCATTTGACATTGCCAAAAAGAGTAGTAAGTCTTAGAGTCAAAAGTATCCTCCACGTGGCATTGGGAAGGCTCCAATAAATTAGACTGATTTCTCCAAAATGTATTTATATAAAGTGTCACCGCAGAAAGTCCTGCTTATTAATGCCAGTTGGAAAATACTTTCCTTTTTGTCTCTACGCTGAAAACCAGTTTTTTTAAATAGAAAATGGATTGTGTATTTGATCCTTTTTTAAAATGCTATTTCTTATAAATAAATTATATGATTTTGTGGCATTACAGGAACATTTTAATAAACTACCCCCATAAAACAACGCAAGAGTCTGTCTATCCTAGTTACATATGTAAGATTGGGTTACTTGACTAAAAATTACAGAGGTTGATTCTCATTTGCACTTTACATGGGGGAGCGATCCTTTAGATTGGAAAGTTTTCTAGGTTTTTAATGTGTGTACGATGAAAGGAAAATGTTATTGAATGAAATGTACTTGTTTTTTAATCCTCATTCTTTTCATAAAAAGCATTAAAGATAATAAAATTATTATTTTAAAATTGCCTTTCAAATATGGGGAGGAATATAGTCTATGAAATATTGGTGGCATATAAGGCAATTGTGTCATAAAGAGCCTAACACTAGGCTGCTTCGTTCTGGAGGTAAAGGTTGGAAAGCACATTTCTGAAAAATGAAAGTCTCCCAAAGCTTATATTAAAAGAAACACAGGAAATTAATTGTACAAGTGCATGGAGAATAACAACTAGCCAAGCGGCATCAATTCTGACCCTGTGGAGTTAGCAGCAACCAGTTCTCCGTGACTGCTCTCAGTCTCTGGGAGCTTGCGACCAAGAACATAAGCAGGGGCTTTTGCTAGGGTGTTTAGTGAGCTGGTTTGAGGGGAAGCCTGGAGTGCTAGGACACAAAGAGACCTGGGCAGTGACCTGGAACACCTGTGCCATGTTTGTTTTCCTGCCTGAGGGAGTATGAAGTTACACCTGCAGCAAATGTAAGCTGGTTGCCTTGCTGGAAGAGAAGGTTCAGCAACTTGAGGCTCACCTCTCCAGACGTAGAGTCATCAGAGGAAGATATTCTAGATGGAGCAAAGCAGACTGTCCTGGATTAGTGATACTGTGGGGGTGGGACGCCCCTAGAGAGGAGGAAGATCACTAAATGCAGGAAGCAAACCCCTGGAGGAATGTGACAATCAGAAGCAGGACTGTCAAGAAATGTGTTGTGTCTTTGGGGCGGTACAATTGATTCCAGGCCCTCCCCTTGGACCCTTAATTCTGGGCCACAGGAACAAGGACAGCAGTTGCAGGACTCAGAACATACACAGATGGCTAGAGAAGGAGCAGTATATAGAAGGATTCCTGCCACTGCCCAGAGGAGGATGTGATGTGCTGTGGTGGCAGGTGACTCCTCTACTGATGGGACAGAGGTTGCAGTGTGCAGGTGTAACAAGACGTCCCAGGAGGTGTGCTGTCTTCCAGTTGCAAAGATTCAAGATGTGACAGAGAAGTTACCAAGTCTTATAAAGCCCATCGACCATTACACCTCCCTCCCTCCCTTGTATCCCATGTGGGTACAAATGATACCACCAGACACATATAGCAAGGGACTATGAGACTATGGGTAGGAAGCGGAAGGCACTTGAGGCACAGGTGGTTATTTCCTCACTCCTTCCTGTTGAGTGTTGGCTCTCAACAGGATGACCCAGGAAGAAAGAGGAAAATACTGGATGTAAGACAGGAGTACCTGGCGTGCTCTGGTCCATGGGGTCATGAAGAGTCGGACACGGCTAAACAACAACAACAAAAACAACTGGCTGTGCAGATGGTGCTGGGGAAATATTGGCTTCTTTGACCATGGTTCTCACTTCCATGAAGAAAGACTTCTGGCGAGAGATGGGTTGCACCTCATAGAGGTTGGCAAGAATGTGGATTAAATTAGGATTAAATTTAGGTTTGTTTCATAATCAAACAACCAGCCGAACGCTATTTTCTCCCATCAACTTGTTCTAATCAGATAGTTGAGGGGCAGAGTCCTTTGCCCCATTGTCAAGAACAGGAAGACTTTGCAGAGGGTAACTATGCAACTCAGTCATAACTTTTGATAACAGCAGCCTAGCAACTGGGATTTATAAACAGCAGCTGGAAAACACATTTCTTTCACCATTTTGCTGAATTATTTGTTTTTAAAGCAGGGAACCTGGCACTCATTTTACATGTTTGTTTTTAAAAACACGAATGTCTTTCTCAAAAGCTGATAATACAAATATTCAAATGTGAATGGGGAACTTAATCTTGGAGGTTTGCCCTGTGCAGATGTTGAGGGAAAACACAGAGCTTTATCTTCTCCGGATGAGGAATGATCTCAACGGTAGCTGTGTTTAACAAAGAGATCTATAATGACCAGTAAACATAATCCAAACAATTGAATAACTGAACAGGGAAACTTTTCAGGGGAGGAAAAGACATAGGCTTTCAAATCTGTTAATTTCCCCCTCCCTTTTTTGGAATCTAGTGTTTGGCCAAAGACAAAACTGAATTTTGCAATTAGCAAAAGCAATCAGGAAAATAACTAAATAATAATTAGTATGCAAACATTTGTATCACCACCATGATGTTTATGCTTGCCAGTTCCCAGACTGAAAGCTGGAAATCTGTCAGGCCGGGTTGCCATACTGCCCCCCCCACCCAGTGTTGCCTGCCTCAAGTTTTGAATTTTTTAAAACCAGAAGATTATGCAGCTGAAGTCTTCAGAGAACTAGAGAAGTCTGCTAGTGTTCCTGAGCAAAGTGACTATTCATAGAAAAGGAACATAAGCCCTTTTGCTAAGTAAGTGTAAGAGCTGGTGTAGCATACTGTCTAGGAGGCCAAAGATGCAATAACCCCATTTATCCAGGAGTAATTCTCACTGAATTCAATATGATTTACTTCTGAGTAGAAATGGTTAAGATTAGGCTATACATACATGAATCAGAAAGTCCTTCATTTAAATATCTCTTTGGCCACACACTCACTCAGTTGCCTTAGGCCAGAGATTTTTAATTTTTTTAGTCCATGGCTTCCTTGACCAACTACTTCCTTTTTGCGACACCCCTGTGGGGCTTAGCAGCCCAGTTATGGTCACCGCTTGCTTGCAGAGCTTGCAGCCTCTCACCTTTTTTCAAACACCCTCTCTCAGTGTTCCCTCAGCCTCTCTCCTCTCCTTGGGAGTCCTCTGGGCAGCTGCAACTGCCACCCCTGGTCTCTCAGCTGCCCCCTCCACCCCAAAGAGAGGTGACTCCTCACACTGCCCCACAGGGGCCTGGGAAGCACCCCCTGGCCAGCCCCAGAGGCACCATTCACCTGGGGAGCATGTAGCCAGAGCATGCAACAAACAGCCGTGCAAGCCTTTGGGAGGCAGAGATGCAAGAAGGCATGTGGTGGGGGGGAGAGGGACAGAGGCCCTGACCATCCTTCAAGGCACACTGGTTGAAAACCACTGCTTTAGGCACACTATTCTTCCTGTCTGCATTATGGGGCTAATGCTAATCTGGCAGAGTTGTTGTAATGATTGATGCTACAAGGTAATGTATATTACATGCTTTGAACATTCAAAAGCACTATACAAATGTGCATTTTTGTACTGCTAATATTGTATACCAGTTCAAATGGAGCTAATCAAACCTTGAATGTGCCATTGTAAATGTAAAGTTGCCAATCAGAATGCTGGTGGTTCAAATCCCCACAATGGGGTGAGCTCCCATTGTTCAGTCTCAGCTCCTGCCAACCTAGCAGTTCAAAAGCATGAAGTGCAAGTAGATAAATAGGTACCACACTGGCGGGAAGGTAAACGGGGTTTCCATGCGCTGCTTGTGTTTGTTGTCACCCATTCTTTTAATCAAAGATCTTCCTCCTGGAAACCTTTGAAGCTATATGGTTACATTTGACTTCAAACTTTGTAATTTAGTGTGCACTTATGAAGGATAAAAGGTAAAGGGACCCCAAACCATTAAGTCCAGTCGCGGACTACTCTGGGGTTGCGGCGCTCATCTTGCTTTATTGGCCGAGGGAGCCGGCATACAGCTTCCGGGTCATGTGGCCAGCATGACTAAGCCGCTTCTGGCGAACCAGAGCAGCGCATGGAAATGCCGTTTACCTTCCCGCTGGAGTGATACCTATTTATCTACTTGCACTTTGACGTGCTTTTGAACTGCTAGGTTGGCAGGAACAGGGACCGAGCAACGGGAGCTCACTCCATTGCAGGGATTTGAACCGCTGACCTTCTGATCAGCAAGTCCTAGGCTCTGTGGTTTAACCCACAGCACCACTCGCGTCCCTTGCCATTGTAATCAGAGCAAAATGAAATACAATCCATCCTGCCTTTTCTTCCTCTTTTTGATTGGGTGATATCCAGCATTGTATGAGTGGAATTCCCTTCCTATCCTCCTACCTGTAGCCTCTTGCCCTGCCCTCATCAGGGTGTCCCACCTTTACCTGCCACACAACTGGCATTTTACACATTATCCTACTTGTGTAGGGCAAGTGAATGTGGCCTGGGATGGATCCATGGAGCAAATTATGACTTTGGATAGGACTAATTCAGTCCACAGGGTGGCTTTGCCACACTGGTGCCTGGGATATGCCTTGGAAACTGTGTATCTAGATTAAGGAGGCAATAAAATGGGACACCATTTTTATAAACACCATGCTCGTGTGCATGCAGGAGCCAGACTGAAGGCACATAAACTGTCACATGGAAGCACCCACAGATAGTTATCAAGTGTTAACTGGTTTAAATTGGCTCCTGATAAATGAAGTAAAGCTTTGGGCAGCAGCAAACAGGCCTCCATCACCCAGCAGATGAGCCAGCTTAGAATGCAATGGGCCTTTTGCTGGTCCAGCTCTGCCCACTCCCCAACTTGTTTCAGTGGTTAATAATGGCTTTTGTTCGTGGGGATACCCCCAACAATAGCTTCCACCCACCATTCCAAAAACTGCAGCAAGGAGGGACAATTCTATCTCATCCAAACCTGTTCCAACATTTGCTCTACCCATTAAAAAAACTCATTAAAACTGTGCTTCTCTTCAGATGGGACAGAATCCTAGCTTCTTTTTTTTGGGGGGGGGGTGTCCTGTGGTGACTGAACAGAAGCTTAAAGAGTGCTAGTAATCATCATCATCATCATCATCATTTATTATTTATACCCCACCCATCTGGCTGGGTTTCCCCAGCCACTCTGGGCTGCTCCCAACAGAATTAAAAGCACAATAGAACATCAAACATTAAAAACTTCCCTAAACATGGCTGCCTTCAGATGTCTTTTAAAAATAGGATAGCTGCTTATTTCCTTGACATCTGATGGGAGGGCGTTCCACAGGGCGGGTGGGCGCCACTGCCAAGAAGGCCCTGTGCCTGGCTCCCTGTAACTTTGCTTCTCACAGTGATGGAACCGCCAGAAGGCCCTCGGCACTGGATCTCAGTGCCCGGGCTGAACGATGGGGGTAGAGACGCTCCTTCAGGTATACTGGACCGAGGCCGTTTAGGGCTTTAAAGGTCAGCACCACCACTTTGAATTGTGCTTGGAAACGTACTGGGAACCAGTGCAGATCTCTCAGGACTGGTGTTATATGGTCTTGGCGGCCACACCCAGTCACCAGTCTAGCTGCCGCATTCTGATTTAATTGCAGTTTCCGGGTCACCTTCAAAGGTAGCCCCACGTAGAGCGCATTGCAGGAGTCCAAGCGGGAGCATGATAGCACTTTTTTAATCAGTTGCCTCCCCCTTGTTGCTGAGGATTATATGGTAAACTGCCCCATGATCTTTGGATGAAGAGCAATATAGAAATTAAATAAGTAAATAAAATAAGATTGCTCTTCAGTTCCATGTACAGGAGGCTCCCTGTTTTATACCAATGCAAAACTGTATCTGTCTTGATGTCTTCACAATAGCTAGTGCCAACAACTGGGCAAAAAGCATCCTGCTTTAGGATAACTCCCATGAATTTTTATGTATTTCAGAAGTGTTGGTAAGTAAGTAGTAAGCAGAGCATGCATTATGGATGAACTTCATTAATGTTTTCTAATCCCAATGGACCACAGTGAATTGCACAGTTAACAGATGAGTCACAGCAGGTATGGAAAACACTGATCAGATTTTTGTTTGTTTTAGTGTGTTTTAGCGTTCTCACTTTGTATTTTTATGTTGTGAACCACCTTTTGATCTTTGGATGCAGGATGGTGTAACAAACAAGCAAACATATACTGTAGGTACAGGCAACGCCGTTTTTATGCCAAGCAGGGAAATTGGCATTACTTCAGGGAAAACTGAATACTGGCTTATAGAAAGTAGGCATCGTGGCCTACCAGTGGCATGAATGAAATTATGTTTTAAATTTTGCCCTGTTTCCAGGAGGAAAACACTAAATCATGTGAAGCCTGTTATCACTCCTCCCACCCCCACCACACACCACTGGATACCCTTGTTTAAAAGGTAGAAGTGATTCTGGCAAGGATTCACAGGAGGAGGACACAGTTTTTTTAGTTTTTGTAGAGAGGTCCCAACTGGTGGCTACTTACCATTTCCTGCCTCCTTTCCCACGTGTGTTGATGGCAGATTAAAAACCATGTTCAATTGGTTTTACAAAGTCAATAAAAGTACACCATGTTGCATAGAACCTGTAGATCCCCCCCCCGCTCCCCACTCGGGACGTTCGCTTTGTTTGTCTGGACAAATTAAGTGTTTTGCAATGTTGCATTCCTGCAACCTGAGAGATTTCCATTTTTTTGCTACCACTAACTTAGCTGCTGTTAGCAAGTGTAAGAGAAGATCTTTCTTGCTTGAATAAGAGAGGCGGTTTTGGATCTGGGCTGTCTTGTCGTCAGGCTGGTTTTTGCGGGGTGGACCCAGTGGCGTAGCGTGGGGGGTGCCAGGGGTGCCGGCCGCACCGGGCGCAACATCTGGGGGGGGCGCGAGTCCAGAGGGAAGGGACAAGTTCCTTCCTCCGCCGGGCTCCCCGCCACCACCGCCAGCCTTGCGCCACTGCTCGCAGGAGCAGCCGCTGCAGCAGCGCCGACGCCGCCACCGACGCCTGGCCGGGCACGGGCAGCCTCCGCACCCCGACGCCGCTGCCATCCCCTCGGCCCAGCCACAGGCGGCGGCTGCTTCTGCAGACTAGAAGGGAGGAGAGCTCCGAGGGGCCTCGCCGCGCCCTGCGCTCCCCAAAACCCTCCAAGAGGAAGCCGGCGGGCGGGCGAGGGTCTCCCGGCGGAAGGGGGCGCCGCTGGCTCCGGCTCTCAGCGCAAGTCTCAGCCACGGGGGGAGGCGCCCGAGGGGAGGGGGCTTCGGCTGCCTCGGCCCGCGGGGGCTCCGCAAATAATAAATTTAATAAATTCCTGCTGAGCCTTTGGGGGGGGTCCTTGGCTCCTTCGCTCGCCCCCAGCCCCAGTGGTGTAGCGGGGGGGTGCGGGGGGGGGCCGGGCGCAACATCTTGGGGGGGGCGCGCTCGCACTCGAGTGCTAAAATCCACAGGTTAGGGGGCGCAAATTACTTGCCTTGCCCCGGGTGCTGACAACCCACGCTACGCCACTGGGTGGACCTTCCCTCCAAAGGGGATGGCCCAATGGTTGCCATCGGTTTGACTTGACTTAATTTTATAATGAATGATTTTAGAGTGTTGTACTGTTTTATTGTTGTTAGCCGCCCTGAGCCGGCTTCGCCTGGGGAGGGCGGGATATAAATTTATTATTATTATTATTATTATTATTATTATTATTATTATTATTAAATTCGGGGCTGCGCCACCACGCAGGAAGCCAAGACCCAGGTAGTGCGGTATGCAGGTATGTATGTCTATGTAGTCTACCGCCCTATCCTCATAGATCTCAGGGCGGTTCAGGACATAAAATTACAATATAAAACGCACCCCCAAACCTTCTTGGGCCTGATGGCTGGAGAGACTGGAGACGCTCCGTGCCGCAGCCCCCTGCTGCCCGCGGGGAGAGCGCTCCGGGCCGAGCTCCCCTGCCCGCCGGGCCGCCGGGGGCCGCGGGAGGGCGCGCCGAGGGCCACGGCAGGCGCCTGGCTGGGCGGAGTCCCGCGTCCGGCCCCTCGACGGCCCTTCGCCAATGCCGGGCGCGCAGGGCGGAGCCGGCCGGCCGCCTCAGAGCCGCGCTCGCCGCGCCTCGCTCAGCCGCCGCCGCTGCTGCCGCGGACGCTTCTTCTGCCGGGGGCTCCGCGCGCCCGAGTCCGGGGCCGAGAGGGGGCAGCGCGGACGGGCAGGAGCCGAGCGGAGCGGAGCCCGTCCGAGCGGAGAGGTAAGCGGGGCGAGGAGCGGGGCTCGGCGGGACTGCGCGCCTCAGGCAGCGCCGCCTTCCCAGGAGCGCCCGCCAGTTCCGGGTCCCCGGTGGCCTTTTTTGGGCTGCGGCGGCGGCGGCCAGGCAGCCGGCCCCCCACAGCTCCGCGCCCGCCCGCGGAAGGCTGCCGAGTCCGACCGGCGGGCGGGCGGGAGGGAGAGGCGCCGGCAGCCCCAGCGCGCGCGGGTTGCGCCGGCTGCTGCTGCTGCTGCCTCTGGGCGCCCGCGCCTGGGAAGGCGCTGCTGGCTGGCCGCCTCCCGGGCTGCAAAGCGAAAGCGCCGAGGCGTGCCAGGGCCGGCGAGGGAGGGAGACGGCGCTTCCCCCTGCTGAAGTTGGCGTCTAAACATTGCCGGGCTTTGCCTCTGACCGCCCTCTTCGAAGAGAAATCCCGGCTGCCTGCTCGCTGCTGCAGCCCTGCCGGCCCCGGGCGAAAGGCTCTCGGAGCTCGTGGAGCGCTCGAAACAAACAGGCGCCTGCATGCGAGGAGAGAGATGGCATTCTTTGAAATTGCATTTAAAGGGACGGATCCCTGTGGACCTCTTGCTCGGAGATGTGCACCCTTCTGCTCTAATAGATCTTGCTTTAAAAAACCGACTCCCTTTCTGCCCCTCAACCCCAGAGAAATCTGAAAGATTTTGCTGGCAAATAAACAGCATCTTCCTGCAAACAGAAGCTGCACACCTACACGAGGGGGGTGGAAGGTGGCACCTGGGGGGGGAATGTGTGGATGTGAAGGGGGAATCTTTAGGTTCTTCCTAGTTACGGCTTCTAGATTTTTCTGGTGTTTTTCTAGGTGCTTCAGTGTTACGTAATAGATCTTGAAAACTGGAGTCTGTGTCAGACTCGCTGAGGACCCCCTTCCCTTTCCCCTTCCATTGCAGTGTTTATCTTTCATTTTCTGGGGAAGAAGGTTCCTGAGAAGCGGTTGTCAAGCAATAGCTGGGTGGCGGCAGCAGCAGCAGCAATTGAGGATCCTTATGCATGTGTTTCACTAGGGAGAATAAATTATGCACCTTCCCTGACGGTAGCAGGTGCAATGGAAATGATTCACACTGGATCCTTCGGTTCCACTTTCTGATTTCATTCCCGCCAGAGGGAGAGCAATATTTACTCATTTCCTCAGCATGTTGCTGTCTGTGCACAGCACCTGATCTGGCCTGCAGTCCTCAAACCTGGCCGTTTCAGAGCAAGCCCCTTGCGTCAGGCAGGGAGATTGCAGAGAGAGGGAGCTGGAGGACTGGGACAAACCCCCAAAACACAGGGGCTCAGGTGGTCTTGTGTCCTCTGCAGGGGGGGGGGAGGCAAGATCTGTCGGCACACAGTCCCTGAGGCCCCTTCCCTGAATTTTCCGCTTTCATTCTTTTACAGCCTTTTGATTTACACAAGTCAATACATAGAAGGGAAAGGCAGGCAGGCAGGATTCTACCTTGTTATACGGTAACACCCCCCCTTCTGCCTTCTAGTATGCTGACCAGTGAGGACAAAAGTACCAAGGTGACTGGAACTATATCTTAGTAAATAACTGTAAAGGGTAAATATATCTTGTGTTTTGATGTGTCATGCCCTATCTGGGCATGAACCAA
Source organism: Podarcis raffonei (assembly GCF_027172205.1). Classification (NCBI taxonomy): domain Eukaryota; kingdom Metazoa; phylum Chordata; class Lepidosauria; order Squamata; family Lacertidae; genus Podarcis; species Podarcis raffonei. The sequence continues at coordinate 3,763,511 of NC_070614.1, read as the reverse complement.
ACCACAGTAAGTGTGTGAGGGGGGCTGCACATGTCTGCACTGTGTCCCAGCAACCCCCTCCCCCCAAAGTGCTGTCTGTGTCTTCAGTGAGCAGCCATGTTGGGTCTGACCCTCTGACTTGGAGGATCTTTGCACAAGTAAAATAAACGGTGGCTGGTTGCAGTGATCTGGGTGCTAAGGAGAGCCACTCTGTACAAGCTCAGAATCTTTTTATTATTATTTCAGGACAGTTGCAGCACTGGAAAACCTCTGGAGATTAGATTATTTTTATTCTGCCTGTTACAGTTTTGGCCTGGTTCTTGCTAAGGTGGCGAAACCTGTGCCTGAAGGGTACCATTTTATAGTGTAGGTGGAGGCTCGTTAGAAGGAATGCATTACCTGCACATAGAAAACTGGTATATCAAGGAGAAGACTAGCCTAGAGCCCTTCTCTCGTTGGCATGTTGGTTTTCTGTGTGCTATTAACCACCTGCTTGGTTTGTTCATAGGGAAAGAAGAGCAGTTTCTCAGAACTTTGTAAAATTAAAAACTTTGTAGTTGATGAATCTATTACTAGGGAGATCTAAGTAACCAAAATTACATTCTTATGCCATTTCCATATGATCTTAATACAGATTAGTTTTTGTCTACATGGACAAAGTGGTTCCTCCACTCTTTCAAATGACACTCAAGTGTGGTAGTTCTGAGTTCTATTGTCTATTGTGTTCCGAGACAATAGTTATTTCAGAGAGCTGAAGAGTGATCTAAGATAGGCATCATTGCCAATGGTGTGCATGCTCATCCCACTGTAATGTCTCTTCATAGGTTTGTAACTTTTTGGGGGGTAATTCAGAAACCTGCAAACTCTTTTTAACCAGAGACAACACTGGGTGCTTCCATGCCTGCCTTTCATGTGAAATTGTTATATGTACTAACTTTTAATGAAGTATCCACACAAAGCCTTCATCCAATCATTGTCTTCCTTCATTTTCCCATGGTGCTTCCACCTTTTCCCAGGCAGAAGAAGGTCCTCCTTTTCCCAGAATGGAAGAGTTTGTGCTGTTTACGCAGTTCTGGATGCCTTCAGTGTTACTCCTCCATACTTTTAGAAGGGGGGTGACACATCCAGAAAGGGGGCCTATTGCAGCTCAGCACACATTCATAATAGGATTTCTGGCAGGTGCCATTTCATGACTGTATCTAACTAGGCCTAAACGCATACCTCTCTGGTCTCTTTAAATGAATGAGAAAAACCATAATGCCTTCACATTACGGTAGTGCACTTGTGTATGTGAGTTTATTGTGGGTTTGTTGCCACTCATGCTTGCAATTTAGTTTTTGCAGCATCTCTATGATGTCCTGCTCATCAAAACGCCATCCCACATCTCCTCCCTTTAATTCGGATTTATCATTTCTGCAGGTTGTTTTTTAAAAATGTGTTAGGTATTCCTCATATTTCAATGGGGAAGAAAATGGGGTGCCATTTTGATGAGGGTGGTACTGTGTGGACACTGCAAACAAACACGACTCCAGAGTACTGATGAATCAACAATAAACTGACATAGCTGTATTCTTATTTTTATTTAAACTATTTATTCCATGCTCTTGGGTCCATAGCTCCATCAGTGTTGGTGCTGAGTCTCAGTGCCACTATAGAGAATGCCCTCTCATGTCACCTTGTACTGTATCTCAGGGGATAGAGGTGCAAGCTTTCAATCTCCTCTGGCAAGCAAAATATGACGAACAGCACATGCAAGCTTGTTAATGTGGTGGGAATCCATAATCTCCCTGAAAAACTGATCCATAGGCCCAGGAGCTGCTTACCCACAACTCTCCTCATCTGTGGCCGTTGGCCATGCTTGCTGGGCAGCAACATCTGAAGAGGCAACTTAAGTACTGGCACTTAGTGAGACCATATGAATGTTTGGGCTCACACCCGCTTTGCCCTGGCCAGTCCTTTTTGCTGCTGCGCTGTGCTGTACCAAGGTTTGGCTTGGCTCATCTTCCAACTAGGATTCGTGGTTAAGCTCTTGCCTCACTAATTGCAAGCAAGAACAAACGTTCACAATACTGTCCAGCAGCAAAAAGGACTGGGCAGGAGCAAAGTGCCTGCAAGCTCCCTTCCAGGAGTCCTCATGCTCCTGTAATCTTGCTAAGCTGCAGTTTGGTGTAGCTCAGTGTGCAAAACAAGCCACAGAGTAGCTATAAGGATAAGAGGAGAGATGCCCACTTTGGCTGCTTTGCGCTTTATGGTGGTTACCTGGAACATTATTCTTTGCTTGCTAGGACAATGCAGACTACTATTTTGCTTTGAAGTACTCGAAATGAGTTTTTGCAGGAGCCGAACAAGCGTTGCCTGGAACCAAACACAGGATGTTAGCTCTGTACTGAAGATATTTTGTGCTCTGTTATCTCAGCCTCAGAAAGGCACCCAGCTAGAGAGGATGGTTATGTAGGAGGGGAGAAGTGATGCAGCATGTGAGCATGAGACATGTACAAACAAAATTGTTTAGAGAAAGCTGTCATGACGAGTTCTCCCGAGAGCAGGGAGCCACCTACCTGCCCATCAGCTGATATAGAAATAACGTCTGATGACTTTCCTGTCCTACATGTGTCTTGCATAGTGCTCTGTGAGACCCTCTGAAGAAGCCCCTTTCAAAGGATGGCAGAAGCACTCTGAAAGGGGCTTCCCAAATCCCACCCCTTAATTGTAGTCTCTTCCTAAGTCCCTTTCCATCTTGGCCAGCACCTTGAAAGGGACTTAAGCAAGACCTGACAACCAGCTGATCCTAGAGAATCCACTCTCCATTTCTCCCCCTTGTTTTGTGTCTCTGTGTGCATCTTTTTTCCTCATTGGTTATCTTGGTGCTGAGATTTGCTAGGTAGATGACTGAATATGTAATTAGGATTGGTGTCTTGAACTGCAAAACATGGCTTGCATATTCTGCATCCCACTGCAGCTCAGTGCACCATTTGATTCCTGTTTTCTATAAAGTCCTGAAACATTTAACGCTATCCTATATTAGAATGCTAACAGTAGCAGTTTGGAGACTGAGGTCACATTTACCCCTGTGATATTGGTATCTATCACAGGATAGATGATCCATCTGTACAGTACTGTTGCTTGTCCTCAGGCTTGCAAATAACCACTAGCCTGCCTGCCTGCTGGAGTGAAAGAATATTTTCCAGCCAACCAGGTTGGAAAGCTTTTGCAAATGAGAGGGCAGTTTATTCTTCTTTTATTTCGGGCTGTCAAAAAGACCCAGCATAGGTGTGCATGAGCTGGTGTGCTAAGAAAGCTGCCTTGTTCCTTTGCATTTACTCCTGAGAAGAGATGCAGGCCTTTGCTATGTTTTGCTCTACCTTGGTCTGACCATTGGAGTTGTTTTATATGTCATTATCAGCACCATTTCTGTTCCTCCAAGCAGCTGAGAATATATGGTCAGGTCAGCTGATTTATTTAGGCAGTTTGAGCTTCTTTCCTCTTGCCTCAGAATAATTCCTGTGAGTTTTGGAAAGAGGCCAGTAAAGCCCATATAGCAAATTGTTTTGATGCTGCCATTTTTACTCTTATTTGCAGTGTCCTTTTTAATTTACTTGATATATTAATGTGCTTTATGTATTATTAGCTTGCTCTATCTGAAAGATACTTTTTATAGGCATTTATCAGCATAGATACTGTATGGTGGAGTTTATGTAGGTTGATTTTTTTTAATTTTAAAAAACAACAACATTTAACCTGAAATTGATTCCACAGATTTTGCATGTAAATGTGTTATATAATTTCAAGTTTTAAACAACATTTCCATTTCTATTTTGTTGGAGGCCTATGGGGAATGTGTAGCATTTGAACAGTAAGTTATTTATTTTAATTTTCTAATAATTTCTGTTACAAAAATGAGAGAAGACTGGCCAGTTTTTCAAGGAGTCCTGTAGCGCCTTGAAGAGTGAACATTTTTTTGTGGCATAAGGGTTTTATGTTTTCTACTTGTAGGGTAGAGTCTACTTCTTAGATGCAGCTTTTTCCAAGCTGAATCAATGAAGCTTCTGACTGTGGTTTATTTTTGATCAGAATTCACCACAAGACCACATTTTAGGCATGTAGGCTCCTTGGTTTAAGATAGTGACTTGTTTCCTATTTCCTTCAACAGCTTTCATGACAAACAATCTGGCATGATTATGCTAAAACAAGAAAAACTACTTTGCTCTTAATGCCTAATGAAAAAACCCAAAATTTGGCAAGATAAAAAGTTCATGTGGATTGTTCATTAACACTTCCATAAGCTCAAAAATGTTGGGGTTTTTTAATTTTAAAAAATGAACAAATGTTCACAAGGGCAGGTTGTGGAAATGCTTGTGTGTGAAATCATATGAATCACCTGAAAACTACATGGATTGGTAGGGTAGCAAGCTAGCTGGGCCAAATCCTTATTCCATTTGCAGACAGGAGATACAGAAGAGCCCTAGTGACCACAGTAAAGCTGAGGTCCAGTTCACACATTGTGGTTTTTCTGGTGTACACCTAAGATGCTCAGACTGTGCACCTATTGCCTGATGTGTTTCTGCAGACACATATGTCATACATTTGTCAGATTGCAGCTCCCTTTTGAGCGGCAAATCCAGGTTTGTTTCTTTGTCAGACATGAAGCTGCCTTGAGTGTCCCTATCGGACTTCCAGACGTAGATACCAAACAAATGCCACATCCCCTGGGACTGTAAACATCAACTATTCAGCAGGTTGGATTGTGACAACCAGTATACTTATCCAGTGGCCACTGGTCACAGACCTCATGCAGTCGAACCCATGAAGAATTTTGGCCTCCACCAAAGAATGGCTCCCTTCACTCTTGCTTGCAACAGCCGTGCTCAGCACAGAGTGAGAGAAACATCCCAGGCAGAGGCAGTCTTCTCTTAAGACTATAGGAACTTCTTTGCTGGATCACATCAAGGTGCAGCTTTGAGAAGAGATCTACTTTCAGCAGTGCCCAGATGTCTAGATGCTCACAAGCAAGGCCTCCACTTACTGCTTGCCTTCAGTATCACCCCTGAAGATAAGTCAGGCATGTCCACTTTCAACTTGGCAGCTGCAAGAACAAACAGGAATAACAGACTGACAGCATTAGCTGGGTTTGGATTGCAGGGACCAGACCTGAGAGTCATCTACCTCAGCCTTGGGTCATCTGGAAGGGCCAAATATTCCATCAGGTGATAGGCCACCAAACCATTAGAAACATTTCCCCATCTGACATTGTCCCACAATGTGGTGACTCTGCAAAACTGACTTCTCCCTTGGAAAGCTGGTTCTTCACCCTGGGTTCACCCCAAGGCACCCTTCATGCAATCTTGTCAAGCTTCACCAAAATTTAAATTTGGGTATCAGCAGGACTTTTTTCAGCCCAAACTCACTGGAAGTCAGTTTGGCACCTTTCAGAGAAAAAGGGAGTCAGTCATGGTGAGTTTTGGCGTGTCTTTTTCTAGAAAAATAGCGCTAGATATCAGAATTTTATGGTTTTTAGCCCCCCACCTCAGCTCCACAATTAGAAAAAGGCTTGCAAACAGGCACTTGCCTGGTCACCTGTGGTGAGTAAGGATCAGTGGCAAGTACACGATCAGGCAGGGAAGTGCTGCAGATATTGGTGGCTCTTCTTCTTCAGGCTGATTAAGGTAATCACACTTCAGCTTTGTATTCATTTCCACCTCAGTGTTGAAATGGGATAGAGCACAACTGTTTAATTAACTTGTAACAATATTCCATAGAACTGAATTTAACAAGGTGGGGACGGAGTGGGGGATTAAACGGTCAGATTGCAGAAATTCAATAGAGCCAGGAAAGTGAAATTGACACCCTGAAATCTCTCTCTGATGTCTTCAAGCAGTCACCACCTCTTCAATTTGCCTCTGACACACACACACACACACACACACAAATGCAGCAGCTGTGCAGCACCCTAGAGCTGTACAGGGCAGCTGTTCAGAGCTCACTAAAAGAAACAGTGATCCTTTTCTTTATCAGTGCTAATGTTTACTACGAGACCCAGGGATGTGTTTAAAGTCATCCATGTAAATACTGATCCTTTGTGACACCATTTGGCTGCAACAGGGGATGATGGCCTGGCTGCTCTTCAATAGTCCAGGGCACACACAGCATCTAGTTTCATGCAGGATTTTCAAGCAAATCCTGAAGGCCTCTTGCTGGTTCCTTTCTAATTTGCCATCTAATAAAAACCAAAAACAGATTATGTCCAGTTTCGGCAATGCCTTTATCTAGAAGCTCTTGGGGGGGCTGTGTTCATACAGAATGAGTGACCAGCCTTCCCTCTTGGAGCTGGGCAGGGTTTACTTGCTGCTCCATTCGTCTGCTGCCATTCCTCCAAGGAGCGTGCACATTTCCCCCCTTTCATTCTCACAACAACCCTGTGAGGTCGGTTAGGCTGAGACAAAGTGACAAACTCAGCTTTACAGTGGTACCTCGGGTTACAGACACTTCAGGCTACAGACTCCGCTAACCCAGAAATAGTACCTTGTGTTAAGAACTTTGCTTAAGGATGAGAACAGAAATCGTGCTCCAGTCGCGCAGCAGCAGCAGCAGCAGCAGGAGGCCCCATTAGCTAAAGTGGTGCTTCAGGTTAAGAACAGTTTCAGGTTAAGAACGGACCTCTGGAACGAATTGAGTTCTTAACCTGAGGTACCACTGTACTAGCAAGTGACATGGTTAAGCAAAGATATTAATCCTGCATTAGCAAGCATCCGCACTGGTCTGCAGTAGCTCTCAGGATCTTTCGTTAAGACTGGTCAGGTTGTTTCTTATTGAGCAAATCTCAGATTCTTTGCCTTATAGGCACTTAGGCTTTTGTCACATTCTGTTTGGTGCTATTTGCTAAACTGCATGGACAAAAAGACTATTCAGACCGATCTCAGATGGACCACAGTTTATTTGCACAGATCAACCGATCCTTTTCCCTTGCATGAAGCACCTCTGTTAACGCCACATAGGTAGCTCTCTTTTTTTTTTTTTTTATAATATTTTTATTGAACAATTTTTTATATAACAGAAACAAAACATACATGAACAAACATTCAACAATAATAAAACATAAAACAAGTACCATTTCATAACCCAATTTCTAAACCTTACTTCCTCGACCTCCTCTTACTTCCCGTTTCTGTATTCCAAATTCTTACAATTATTCAGCGAAATCTTGCCTTATTTTATTATAAATTTATGCTAATCACCCTTATTCTCTTTGTCATAACCATTACTAATAGTAACCATTTGTTTTAATCCAACATCATTCTAACTGTCTCCAATTTTATAATATTTCTTTAAATAGTCCTTGAACTTTTTCCATTCTTCTTCCGCCGCTTCTCTTCCCTGGTCTCGGATTCTGCTCGTCATCTCTGCCAAGCTCATATAGTCCATCACCTTCATCTGCCATTCTTCCAGTGTGGGTAGATCCTGTGTCTTCCAGTACTTTGCAATAAGTATTCTAGCTGCTGTTGTAGCATACATAAAAAAAGTTGTATCTGTCTTTAACACCCCCTGGCCGACAATACCCAAGAGAAAGGCCTCTGGTTTCTTGGGGAAAGTATATTTAAATACCTTTTTCAGTTCGTTATAAATCATTTCCCAGAATGCCTTAATCTTCGGGCACGTCCACCAGAGGTGAAAGAATGTACCTTCCTTTTCTTTACATTTCCAACATTTATTATCAGGCAAGTGATAGATCTTTGCAAGCTTGACTGGGGTTATGTACCACCTATAAATCATTTTCATTATATTTTCTCTTAGGGCGTTACACGCCGTAAACTTCAACCCGGTGGTCCACAACTTTTCCCAATCAGCAAACATGATGTTATGACCAATGTCCTGAGCCCATTTAATCATACTTGATTTTACCATTTCATCTTGTGTATTCCATTTCAGCAGCAGATCATACATTTTTGACAAATTCTTAGTACTGGATTCTAACAGTTCAGTCTCTAATTTTGATTTTTCCACCTGGAAGCCTATTTTTCTGTCTAGTTTAAACACTTCATTTATTTGGTGATAATGTAACCAATCTCTCACCTTCCCTTTTAATTTTTCAAAACTCTGCAATCTCAGTTTGTCCCCTTCCTTTTCCAAGATTTCCCAATATCTTGGCCATTTCGACTCCATATTTAGCTTTTTAACTGCCTTAGCTTTCATTGGTGATAACCATCTTGGAGTCTTATTTTCCAGCAAGTCCTTATATTTAACCCAGACATTCAGCAGTGCTTTTCTGACAATATGGTTTTTGAAACTTTTATGCGCTTTAACCTTGTCATACCACAAATATGCATGCCACCCAAAAATATTGTTAAATCCTTCCAAATCCAAAATGTCTGTGTTTTCAAGAAGCAGCCATTCTTTTAGCCAGCAGAAAGCTGCCGCTTCATAGTACAATTTAAAGTCTGGCAGGGCAAACCCCCCTCTTTCCTTTGAATCCGTTAATATCTTAAATTTTATTCTGGGCTTCTTGCCCTGCCAGACAAATTTAGATATATCTTTCTGCCACTTCTTGAAACAGTCCATTTTATCCATTATTTGTAATGTTTGAAACAAAAACAACATTCTTGGCAAAACATTCATTTTTATAACTGCAATTCGACCTAACAAGGAAAGCTTCAAGTTTGACCATATTTCTAGATCTTTTTTCACTTCTGTCCAAGTTTTTTCATAATTGTCTTTAAATAAATTCACATTCTTAGCCACATAGGTAGCTCTCAGGGTACTTTGGGATGTTTAGCCAGGTATGGCAATGGGAACGTGCAGTCACACTCACAAAGTCCCACAAGCTTCAGTCTTGTCTCCAACCTTTAGCATCTCTATGACGCTTCTGGGTGGCGGGGGCGGGGCAGAATTGAAAATTGAAAATAACAACAACGGTGTTGTTGTTGTTGTTGTGTTGTTTAGTTGTGTCCGACTCTTTGTGACCCCATGGACCAGAGCATGCCAGGCACTCCTGTCTTCCACTGCCTCCCGCAGTTTGGTCAAACTCATGCTGGTAGCTTCGAGAACACTGTCCCACCATCTCGTCCTCTGCCGTCCCCTTCTCCTTGTGCCCTCCATCTTTCCCAACACCAGGGTCTTTTCCAGGGAGTCTTCTCTTCTCATGAGGTGGCCAAAGTATTGGAGCCTCAGCTTCAGGATCTGTCCTTCCAGTGAGCACTCAGGGCTGATTTCCTTCCGAATGGAGAGGTTTGATCTTCTTGCAGTCCATGGGACTCTCAAGAGTCTCCTCCAGCACCATAATTCAAAAGCATCAATTCTTCGGCGATCAGCCTTCTTTATGGTCCAGCTCTCACTTCCATACATCACTACTGGGAAAACCATAGCTTTTAACTATACGGACCTTTGTTGGCAAGGTGATGTCTCTGCTTTTTAAGATGCTGTCTAGGTTTGTCATTGCTTTTCTCCCAAGAAGCAGGCGTCAACAGTGTTACCAATATGCAAATGACCCCCAGCTTTATGCCAGCATTTCATCAGAATTAGCAGATGCTGTTGAAATGCTGGACCAGCTTCTGGTCTCAGTTATGGGCTGGATGAGGGTCAGTAAGCTGAAAGTAAATCCCAGGAAGTCTGAGGTTCTGTGGATCAGTGGTTTATAGGTTTGGGAATTAGGGAGTTGGTCAGTTCTGGATGGAATAGCGCTTTACCTGAAGGACCAAGTTTGCAGCTTGAGAGTGCACCTTGGTTACACATTATTGCTGGAGGAATGCCTTCCCATATCCAGCTGGTCTGTCCAGCTATAGTCATTCCTGGAGTAGAACATCTTGACCTCAGGTACCCATGTACTAATATCCTCCAAATTTGATCACTGCAATGTGCTTTACGTGGACTGCCCTTTCTGGCTGCTTGACAATGTGAGACAGGGCATTGTTAGGGGTGGCCCCCTGATTAGGAAACCATGACCTCATTTAGCACAAGATGAAAACTGTTTTGTTTACCCAGGCCTTTGAAATGTAATCAGCCTTATTGCTGACAGTGTTACTAGGAACATAATCAGCTGCCTCCTGTAGAGTCGGACCATTGCTCTGTTTGGCTCAGTTTTGTCCACACTGAGTGACAGCAGGTTCTTCAGAGTTTGTGACTGGGTTTCCCCCCTGTGCTGCCCAGAAATGCCTAGGATGAACTGTGTATAAAGTAGATGGTCTACCATTGAGCTATGGCACTTCCCATCATGCATGTTGTTTTTGTGTTAATGCTAGTTTGTATTGTTGTTCTGTGTTATTTTGTGCAACCGTTGGGAGAAAGGGTGGGAAATAAATACATCTCTTGCAAAGCAGATAGAGTTTCATAGTTCTTTTTTGCAGTGTAGGGGAAAGCATGTTATGTAGCATTTTCTTATTTTTGATTACTCTCTGCAAATGTCTTATAGAGAACTTAGGGCAGCTGCAGAGCTAGACTTGCTTTGCCCTCCCCAGAGTGGTAACAGAGACAAGGCAATTTGGAAAGAGGTTCTGTATGGAACTACAAAACCCCTACGTAAACTAACATGTTGTATCCCCCCCCCAATCTGCCCTCTGAAAAATCAGTAAATTCTCTTTAGGATTTCCTTTCCTAAAGGCAGCCTTGGATAACCTGTGTTCTGAGAAGAACTGCAGCAGCTGACAGTAAAATCAACTGTGTGTGTAGCGTAGAAACATGTCTCTTAATTCAGCCCTGAGCAGAACTGAGAAACAGGCTGCATTAACGCTGATTCTTACTGATGCTTATAAAAATTGGGCCAGAGATGCATTCACAGTGATGGCCTTAAGCTAATCATCATCTGAATTAAGAGAAAACAACTATTCTCCTGCGCCTGCCCAGCCCATCCAGTTTTTCTGAGTATGCTTTGTCAAAAGATGGAATGAAAATACCAATATACTGTTGTTGTTGTTGTTGTTGTTGTTGTTTAGTCGTTTAGTCGTGTCCGTCTCTTTGTGACCCCCTGGACCAGAGCACGCCAGGCACTTCTGTCTTCCACTGCCTCCCGCAGTTTGGTCAGACTCATGTTTGTAGCTTTGAGAACACTGTCCAACCATCTCGTCCTCTGTCGTCCCCTTCTCCTTGTGCCCTCAATCTTTCCCAACATCAGGGTCTTTTCCAATATACTGTAGGATACTGTTATCAGGAAATTTCTCTGTGCAAGACCTCTATAAAATGAGCAGGAGCTGCTGCACAAGGACACACAAACGGTTGCTGATTGAATTTGATGCCCACATCTGCATTGGGTGGGAATGTCTGTTCCCATTTAGTACTGCAGGAACACATACAGTAGTAGTAGTGGAACCCTCTCCCCCCCCCCCCCGTATTCTCAGCAGCCAAAGCAACGGTGGGAGTTTTCACTGGAATACGTGGTCCAGGCTTCCTGTGTGTTCGACCACAAACTTGAGGGGGAAATTGCCAAAACTGAGCAAACTGCTCATTTTTCAGAATTCCCCATCTCTCCCGCCTTTGCATATTGCAGAACTGGTACAAATCAGGGTGCAGCTCTTATTCTCATAGATGTCTGATATGGAACTTTCCTTTATTGTGCATTTCCTGGTACGTTCTTGACTATTGCAGACTGACATTGAGGATGGCAGTTCAGAAACTTCAGCCGGCCCCAAATGTAGCAGTGTGGCCTTGTCAGGAACTATCTATAGAATCATAGAATCATAGAGTTGGAAGAGACCACAAGGGCCATTGAGTCCAACCCCCTGCCAAGCAGGAAACACCATCAGAGCACTCCTGACATATGGTTGTCAAGCCTCTGCTTAAAGACCTCCAAATGAGGAGCACACTAGTGAGTTGTGACCACAGAATAGGATTATAGGTTTGGTGCTAAATTATAGCATCTGAGGCACAGTTGACCTGTTCCAGAAACAAACTTAGTTTGGAGGCGGCTCCCCTTCTTGCGAGTACTTTCCCCAGAGTAGATTTCCTGGTTGATTCAATTAGTGCTTTAAGAGAGACATTAAATGCATTTATTTTCTACCAGGCCTTTTAAGATTTCAACTGAGTATTAGTTTTAAACATGGGATTTGTAACAAATATTGGCATGTGGAGTGTTCCTATTCAAGGTTTCCTGACAGTGAGCCAGCCCTGCTCTTTTCCAGGATACCCTTTTTTCTGTGTTTTGTGGCCAAAGCATGCTCAGCCCTCGTGGGTCGCTGGGGTCTTTTTGCCCCCTTAGGTCACCCCAAAAACTTTTGCACTTCTTCAAACCTTGGAGTTTCCCTGAGCCGCCTGGTCTCTTTCTTAGCTAAATAATAATAATAATAATAATAATAATAATAATAATAATAATAATTTATACCCCTCCCTCCCCAGCCAAGGCTGGGCTAAGGATCCACACTCAGAGAATGTGTTTGCTACTAGCATATACAGGATCTCCCGTTTTTATGATATATAGTGTCCTTCCAGCTGCATCGTTCGCTGCTTCTTGGCAGTTTTTATTTGTATTTTATTGTGCTTCTTTTTATCGAATGTTGTGAGGCACTTTGAGGACCTTGGCTGACAGAAGGTGGAAATTAAAACCTTTGTATATGAACCATTTCACTTGCAAAGGTTTGTAATTCTTGTTGGTTGAGTAATACTGGGGAGAAAATTGTGTGACCCTAAATTGCTGCAGTCTCAGCAATTGACATACATTGTGCTTGATGAACCCTGGCTGGAACAAGTATCTGTTGTACAGTGACTGGAATAAATTGTACAACCACTATCCTTACCCGGCCGTTACCCACTTCCACCCTTATCTGTCCTGACATGATCTCTGTAGTTGAACTGTTGATGGACTGGTTGCCCTCTGTGCCTGTCTATGCTGAAAACAAGACTTCCATTGTACTCCTGACTATGCTATGTCTGCTCTGTCTAAAATGGAAGCCTGTCACTTGACAGGTGTCATCAGACGTGCCATCTGAATGTCTTCTTCTTGGGCAGAATGCTTTGGGAGGTTTTAGGTTTTAGGCACCAGGAAACCCATACTGTTGAACATTAGGATTACTTCTGTTGCTGGTTGTGCTAGCAAAGATGATGGCAACAAAATTTAAAAGCAAGTGTCATGGGAAGATAATGTTGCACACTTCTTTTCATGCCTGACGAACTTCTGGGATTTAAGGACACCAAGGACCAGAGAGCTCTCTGGGCCAGATTCCAGCCTCAGACCCTGAGCTCCTCCTCAGAAGCCCTGGCTGCTGGACAGGAGGTACATTGGGGAGACAGAATCTTCCATGGGTGATAATTTCTAGGATGAAAAGCTCCTGGAAGAAGTAGCAGCTATGGTGAATCAGGAGTACACCATTCATTATTAGAGCAGAGAGGTGAATTAGAGCAACTTCCGAGAGTTTGTGGGAAGAAGAGTGATAATTACCGTAATTTTCCGTGTATAAGACTAGGTTTTTTTCTTTTTAAAAAATGTTTAAAATTGGGGGTCGTCTTATACATGGATACAATCTTCTCCCATTTTCTTTATTTGGAGACCCCTAAAACAGGGCATGTCTTATACACGGGAAAAATATGGTAATTGTGGTTGATAAGGTACAGAGACTAGAAAAATACACCAGGCCTATAAACATACTGTAATTTTAAAAGCCTAAATAGCTAAAATAGCCATGCAGAATACTTGCAGTAGGTGCACATACGTTTTTCTTGCTTGCCAGATATAGAGGAGGGAAGAGTAGCTCAGAATAGCCACTTTCAAAGTGGCTAGAGTTTTGGGGAGGGGTTTCCAAAGCAGGTGGGGATGTTGTGTGGCTCACCTCGTAAAACTGACCCCTGCTTAGCAAGGCAGATTGCATAACGGTGGTTTACCTGAAGATCATAATTGTTCTAATGTTGGGAGACACTCAGGTGTAAGTCCTGTTGAGTTTTGCATGGTGTACTCCCTTGGATGTGTACCCAGGATAGTAGCACCTACAGTTTTTGAAATTTGCTGGGGATGTCGGTGGACCACTTAAACTTTTCGTTGTTCAAAAAGATCAAAGTACAGATCCAAGTACATGCTGTACATAACACACTTTCCCACCCCACTCCTTCAGTGCTGGCATTGTCAAAACTAGTGATGCTTTATGAAAGTGTGGGCTGGTAAATGCTTAGGGAGAAATTGGCAGACTGTTCCAGTGCCATGTTATGAACATGACAGGCCATTGCCAGGACCTTGACCTGTATTTTCAGAAAAATGAATTAAGTGAGGGCAAAGTGCACATATTCTTGACTGTTCTACAGCCTTCTTAGGTTCCTGAATAGAATTTGCAGGATAGAGCTTGCTTGAGAACTTCTGCTTGAACATAACTAGTTTGAGACAGTGGTCAGATTGCTGAATGTTGCCTTCATCTCCCCTATGGTTTCTTGGGCAGTGAAGCATTTTTAATGGGCTAGTAATGCCTGTGGATTTATTTTCCAGGCTATCTTAAAAAAGAATAACATGCCGATGGTAATCTTACTGTTGCTCAGATACTGGTATGAATAATTTGATCCAAAAAAATTATCCTTTTTTATATAAAAAAATACATTTCTTGTAAACAGATTTTGTGGTTTGGACAGCTGGCATGACTGCCTCCCCAGAGTCATTCAGTGCCACTGTCACCTGTATGGGTGGCTCTCACTGCCACCGCCTCCTCCTGCTGCTGCTGCTTTTGCTGTTCCCTACTTGTCTGGGAAAGGCTGCTGTGCCATCCATGGCTTCCCCCCTTGTATTTGGAGAGTACAGGATGAGACCCCATGGAGCAAACTGGGAGACGGAACAGGGCTTCCCCCTCCCTTCTGTTCATCTGCCTCATGGGCCTTTGCACGGGCCCCTATCCTGCACTCCCCCCCCCATATGCTGTTGCTCACACTGCCTCACCTGGTGCAGGCGCCTACTTAAGACTGTTTGCTTGGGCTTACAGAAGTAGAATAACAATTCCCTTGAAAGGAGCTATTGAAATTTTTTAAAATATGAATCTTTTTCCCAAACTGCTAATGATGTTCAAAATTTGCCCTAAATGCCATCTTAGGCTTGACACTCACACATACATACTTTGCCTGATCTCTCCTTGCTTGAGCGCTCAAAGCTTCCTGGTTGGCACTTGAATGAAAAAAGGAAACTGAAAAGCAGATAAGAGATATGAGAGTTCTGTCCATGGTGTTAGGTCTCTGAAGGCTGAGGCCTAGTCTGCATATCTGGCCAAATAAACTAGAAATGAAGATTTTAGCCAGGGTGTGCATGCCTTTTTTATGTTGTTATTTTTCAGATTACATTAAGTACATTTGAGAAAACAGCTGTTCCAACAGTATACAACGAACAACTTGACCTGGTCTTTTTACAGATTTGTGTCATGCTGGATAATAAAGTTTCATCTGATTATTCTAAAAGGTCACACCATATTTTTTCATGGGTAGTGCATGGTTTCCTGCCACAGTCCAAATAATTACCCTATTCAATAAGTATTTGCCATGTCCTGTAGAAAGAAAATGGATTATGCTTGCCTCTGGCTGCTCCAAGTTGTCATGCCAGCTTCTCAGCCAGTGCTATGGACCACACTCCAGCATACCAAGAGCCCATGCTGCTCTCAGGGAGTGTGACCGGCGCAGTTGTACTGGGCATGGTGCTTCTGAAGCACCGGAGAGGCTCCACCACTATTGCTCCAATGGGAGGCGGAACAGGGGCACCAGATTTTGGGGCTGCACAGGGTGCCTCTGAAATTTGAGACGCCAAGGTCCGCCACAGAGACCAGTCCCAGTTCGCCAGCATCTGGCTATCTCCATTTGTGCTGCTGTTAATAATAATAAAAAAAGGCTAAGAGAGCATTGTGGGGGTGGCGGCAGCTCTGGATGTAGAAGACTAGCCGAGTAGGCAGCAGCCTAGTTTAGGACATTTTGCGCTTGATATGCTGGTTTTCTTCTGCCTGAAAGTTTTTACACAGGGAAGTATGCAATAATGTCCTTCTGTACTGGCATCCTGAAGTGGTGCAGGCCACTCTACTACCTCAGACTGCAGCATGTGTAGACTGGGCCTCATTCACTCATGCCAACAAGCCATCCCTCACCTGACGTTGAACATCTGTTTTGGAATTAATACTTTTCAGTTGTGAGAGCAGTTTAAGAGAAACAGAACAAAAAATTGCATATTGGTTTATTTTCTGAAAAGGCCAAAAGCAGGGCAGTTCTGTTTAGATGTGGTCTGGTTTTTGTTTTAATGCAAGCAGTGGCCTACAAAGAATCAACTTCCTCTTCTCCATCTTCTCTTTAGCACAATGGCTGACAACACAAGTAAACTCACCAAGCATGTGAACAAAACACCTCCAAGGTCTCCTGCAGATTCCGCAAAAGAAAAAGCAGCCAAAAGGTTATCCTGCGACTCAAACAGCTCCCACGACGGGGCCAGTGGGCCAGAGCTAAGCGCTCTTGAAGAGGCTTTCAGAAAATTTGCTATCCACGGGGATACAAGAGCCACGGGGAAAGAGATGCATGGGAAAAACTGGTCCAAGTTGTGTAAGGATTGCCACGTGATTGATAGCAAGAACGTGACTCTCACCGATGTTGACATCGTCTTCAGCAAGATCAAGTAATTTCTCCCTCTGATTCTTCAGCCTTATCTTACATCTCCCCCCCCCCCCTCCGATATTTGTATTGCTTAGTCTGTTTGTGAGTAATAATAGGTGGAATATGTTGGTTACATATACCCCAATTACATCATAAACATTGTTTTTAAGTTCTGTAAAACAGGGGGAACACCATGCTATCCTCAGATATTGTTGGACTTCATCTCTCTCCAGCCCCAGCTAGCATGGGCAGTGATCACAGGTGATGGAACTTATAGTCCAGCAGTATCTGGAGAGCACCAGGTGAGCTCTGCCATGCTTTACAAGTTTAGATTGCACACCTGAGTTTCTTTTTCTGTACTAATTAGCATTCACAGGTTACACATTCCAGGCTAAAATACATTGAGTGATAGCCAACAGTCATACTCAAGAGTCGACACATTGAAATTAATGGCCTTAAGAAAATTAAGTATATTTTAATTGACCAAATGTATGTACTGTTTTAATTAATAACATCAAAGCATAGAAGCATATTAAATTATTCATTAAAATACCAATGAAATCAAGCATTAACACCATGTTGGCGTAACATTTATTAAAATATAAATAAAATAAGTAGTTTTAAAACAAATGCACAAAGTTAAAATTATTTGTCTGGATAGACTTGTCTTTAAAAATGCTTTTAAGAGGTGCCAGAAATAATTCTCCGAAGTGTAGTTGCTGCTACACTAAAGCATCAGTTCCTTGCAAGTGAGGAACATTATGTGGCAGTTGTAAAAATGTCAGTTCTGCAGATAGAAGCAGTTGAGCGGGTGCATACAAGGTAAGGCAGTCCTTCAAGTCAACTTAAAGGCTTTATATACTAATAGCAATATCTTGAATTTGACTTAGAACTTTAAAAAAAAATTAAATTCAACAAGACTAAATATAACTAACCTTGTATATTGGTCATTATTAGCTTCACTTCTGAAAATCTCCCTAATACTATTTTTATTCTGGGACAATTACTGTGCACTGGATATTTGTGTGAGAAAAACTGTTTTGCAGATTAGATGTATGGTGCCTGGTATGTACACTTCTGAAATGTTTTGGAGTCTGGCTTTTGCTGAATATTGTTACCTTTCTTTAAAAGAAAAGGAGAGATAGTGAGAGCCTGGCTACCTGATGCCATGCAGAAGGAAGGGCAAGGGGAGCCCAGCCACCGCCCACCCCTTCTTCTGAATGCGCTACTTGAACACAAGGCCTGGTTACAGTCTGAAGGTGCTTGATGGAGCAACCTAGCTGAAGCTCAGCAGGCCTGACTTTGGACAGGGCCTCGATGGGAGTAAGTTGGGGGACTGTAGCTTAGCAGCAGAGCAGCTGCTGGGCAGGCAGCTGGTATTGGGTTCAATCCCTGGCAAGTTTCCAGGTGGAAGGTGAAAGAACGTCTGAAGAGGCTGCTGCTGCCAGCCAGAGAAGATGGACCAGTGGCAGGGCTCCCCCCCCCCCCCAGCTGGAACTCAGTTCTGGCACCTCTCAAGTGGGCGCCATTGCCATTCTAAGAGAACAAGGGAGGTACTTGTGGCAAGTTCCAGCACTGACCAGTGTTCTGACCAGCTTCCTATAAAGGAGAATGAGGTAACAAAATGGACTGTGCTGCCCCTGGCTCTGTGCTAGGAATGGGTTGCCTGGATCCCATTTTGCCATTATAATAAGAAATTGGGGGGCAGTAGGTCCTTGGGCTTATGGTTAGGAAATAGTTCCTTGGGTTGAAACTTGGCAGTGTAGGAGAGGCGGGTTGAGAATGGTCCATGCCAAACTTGGGTAGGACATGACTTATTCTGAATGAGCTGAATGTTTGATGAGTGATTCTGGCATTTTGACGGGTGATGTCCGTTTCTGCCCATAGAGTTTGCTGAGGTGGACTTAGGAGAAAATGTCTGTGTTTTTACTGGGTCTTTTGGGGAAATGTTTTGTAAGGTCAAAGGGGAACATTTGGTATGTGCTGTTACCTAGTAGCAGTATAACATATTTGTAGTTTTTATTTAAAAGGTACTTTCCCGGCAAATGTTACTCTATGCAGGCAGTAAGAAAATTCTCACACATGCTCAGTATGAACCAGTGTGGTCTTGCAACAGCATATACTTCTGAAAATGGAAATCTGAGTCAGATTTCCTCTCAGAGCTAATGCCTGTATTTCACTCAAGGAAAGCTGAATTAGGGAACTCCTTGCTGCAAGGAAAACACTGTTTCACTTCTCACACCTTGTCATGAAATTTGTTCCAGGCTCTGTATACCCTTATGCTTTTTCCCTTAGCCTGTTGAAGATGATAATATGACGGAGATCAGGATTGCAATGAGAAGTTTATTAAGATAAATGCTTGCTGCTTATATAAAAATATGCAGTTGTTTGGAATCCCTTATACATATATTGGCTTACCTAATTACTTAAAAGGCAGGTGTTTTTACTAAATGCTAGTGACATTGTGGGTTAAACCACAGAGCCTAGGACTTACCGAATCCCCACGATGGTGAGCTCCCATTGCTCAGTCCCTGCTCCTGCCCACCTAGCAGTTCAAAAGCACGTCAAAGTGCAAGTAGATAAATAGGTACCACTCTGGCGGGAAGGTAAACAGCATTTCTGTGCGCTGCTCTGGTTCGCCAGAAGCGGCTTAGTCATGCTGGCCACATGACCTGGAAGCTGTACGCCGGCTCCCTTGGCCAAAAAAGCGAGATGAGCACGCAACCCCAGAGTCGGTCATGACTGGACCTAATGGTCAGGGGTCCCTTTACCTTTACCTTTTAGTGACACAAACTAACACTGCAGTATTATGCAGAACTACTCTGCCTGGACTCCAGTCCTTCCATAGTTTGGCTTGTAGTTAACTAAGTTTGCAAATAGTTACAATGCATTTCAGCAACCTATTAAGTCCAAAGCATGAATCCTATCTGTGCCATAAGCTCAAAAACTGTTTAAAAGGAAGGCACTCTTTTTCTCTCTTTCGCTGATTCAGCACTATGGAAGAGTATTAACCTACTGGACAGGATTTTTGTTTCACGGTTTCAAAACTAATCACATCCCTGTGTGGGAGAGGTACAGGAGGAGTACAGAGGAATGTTTCACCTGCGGCTGTCCTCTACTAAAGCAGGGGGCTGGGCTAGAATCACTAGATGGCCATCAAGATCTTTCCCACCTTACCATTATATGTGGATGGTGGTTATTACCAGTTAGGCGCCTGCAGCATGGAGAGAGTGGCTTCAGTTGCATGGGCTCAATGAGTTAGTGCAGTGAAGAGGCAAATCTGGGACTTGAGTTCAGTCTGCCACTATCAGCCATCTAGCTCCAAGGTGGTACAGAAGCAGGAACTAAACACAGGCCAGGACATCATACCATATCTCCTGAATAACGCATTTTTCTGTAATTTCCCACCATTTTGAAACAAAAACAAAGAATATATATTAACTAGATGTTGAAACTATGAATTCGCATGAGTCTCCTTTCTCTCCTATTGTAGTTACTCCTTATATGGTGAGAGAATCACATGCTTAAATGCCCCTCCCATGGAAAAAAGCACTGCACATTGAAAACTAGCCTGTCAAGAGGGGGTGGGAGGGTTCTGGCCTAGTCTCTATCCTGACATGCTAGCTTTCTATCTGCAGAGCCCTTTTATATGTGGAGAAATATTCAGATATACCTACAGTGTAAAATGGCGCAGCCCAGTAACAGCTGGTGCATATGATTCGCCGAAAAGGTTATTTTTTGCTTTACTCCTGCCCTTCCTCTTGTCATCCAGTGTGTAGTAAATAGTTGGATTATGTTGCCATCCTCCGTTTAACAGATGTCAGCAGCCTGGATTAAGCAGTCTCAAAAAAGTGTTAAAATAGCCGTCTGTAGCGATCAACAGATTGAGGTCACATATTTTAATATTACACCATTAGTGCCCCATTAACCAACTTCATCCATCCATTGTAAGATAACACAGTATATGCTTCCATCATTTCCCCTCTCTTAAAGCAACAGTCAATAAAACCTCACTTTGGGTTTTCTGGTTTTACTCTGTGGAAGGAGAAATAGGCAGAATCCGACTGGGTTTTTTAAAATAGTTGTCAAGGAATAGCAAGGAGAAGAGGTTAACAAGGTAATACACAGCAGATTACAGGTGATTTGTGATGTTGTGTGATGCTGAATGAGAACACCTGTGCAGGAGAAGAGAGGGCCACCCAAAGTTATTCTAACCCTATATGCCCAGTGCAGTCCTGTTGCTCAGAAACAAGTGTGTAGACAGTATCAATAAATAGTTGTGTCAGGGTGGAGATAGGAGTTTCCTGTTACTGTTCTTGTTTAAGAGAGACAATAAAGTTCTTGTTCAGCTTCCTCACTGGTGTGTCCTCTAAATCTTCCATGACAGTAAATCCTCCTTGTTCCCTGATAAGTGTGCTTATGATTGCAGACTTCGTTGTTATTTTGATTGTGCAAACAATGAATTTGGTACTAGAGAGAGAACTAGGCATCCTAAGAAACTCAACTTTCCTTAAAAATAATATAAGTTTCTAGTCCCTAAGGTTGCAATGATGAACATTTGACCATATCTGCTGCTCTCAGAAGGAAGGAGATGACTCTGCACATCTGGAGGGCACTGGCTTCAGGGTTTTACATGGTTCTTTCCATCCCATAACTAGCAAAATGTGATACAAATATTGCAAAACAAAATATGTACAGACACAAATGTATGGAAAACTTCATGCAGGTTGCCAACCAAGCTTTACTCAGAGTAAACCCATTGAAATTAATGGAGGTGAATTAATTATGGCTATAAATTTCAGTGGGTTTACTCTAAGTAGGACTTGCATACGATACAATCCTCGGCTTTCCTTGACTCAGTTGTGCACCCCTGATAATACACTGAAACTGACCATGTGTGTATTTTATATCCTGATAGGGGAAGGAGGAGCCAAAATTTTCTAAGAATAGATACGAGGAGCCTATGACATATTGCTTTGGGCATATAAATTTTCCTTTTTATCGGGGTCAGCAACTGTTTGCGGGAATTTGATACTGCAGATATGCCATAAGTCATGTTGCCTGGCTGGTTGTAGTAATCAAATAGCCTCCTGTATAAATACTTTTTTTATTTTCAAAGCCACAGCCATGGTGGATGCCACTGAAAAATATGGCCATAAAGTTACTCATTTGATGCCATTCCTTGACAGAAAAAAATCCAAATATTGCTGCGCATACTGGCATGTTGCTATGGCCACAGGAGGCCTGAATGACATCACGCCCTGGATCTCTTGTGAGCATTTATTTAGAAAGATGTCTCCATAGAAACATTTGTTTGTATATGTGTTTTTCTCTGATGTTACCAAGTGTTACATTTTAAATGTGGGTTTCTGTACCAGATTGCTAGCAACATTAATGTTAACATAAAGAGACACTATAAATACACTTAGGTCTCTTCACACCCCAAATTAGATAATTGGGGGAAAGAACCCATCAAAAGAATAAATACTGGGGGTTTTTGGGGGGGGGAGAAGTAGTTGTTGGTTTTCCATGGAGTGCTCCTATGGCACACTGTGTCTCCACTTGTGAAAACTTCCACCCATGTTGTCAACAACTCAAGTTCCACTTGCCAGCTGTTGTAGCCTGGTTCCCACTGTACAGGTCACACGGGTCTCTCATGTGAGAGGCAAGCATGTCTGCATCATGCAAGTAGCCGCAGCAAATCAAGTAAGCCAGATGTAGCCGTTGTCCCTGACATCTGGGTAGGTGGATTTTAGGCAAGGAAGCCTCTTCTGCCCTCCTTCTATCTTGTTGCTTAAGACTTCAAAGGGGTGATCATT
Source organism: Podarcis raffonei (assembly GCF_027172205.1). NCBI lineage: Eukaryota > Metazoa > Chordata > Lepidosauria > Squamata > Lacertidae > Podarcis > Podarcis raffonei. The sequence goes on along the minus strand of NC_070614.1, from coordinate 3,741,207 downwards.
TCACACTTGCCATTCCTTTAAAACAAGTCCTTTATGAAATTAGTTGTTTGAGGAAAGCTGTGCTGGTTGAATGCTTCCTTATGATCTCTGGAAGCTCTGTAAATGCTTCATCTAATAGGGTGAGCTTTTCTTGTGGCTAATTGACATACACTTTCAGCTCTTGAAATGATGTGCTAACAATGTTTTCGGTGATCAGTCACCTGGCTTTCAAATCAATTGATCATTAAACAGATAATCAAAATCTTAGTAGAAATGCATTTTTAAGGAAGCATGAGAAATACTTTGGATGAAGTTGCACTATACCTTTTTAATGTGTTGGGGCTATAGGTTTGTTTTTTGTTTCGGTCTTCTTTTTATTATGTATTTTGAGTTCTCATTTTGTATCTTTATGTTGTAAAGCCACCCTGTGATCTTCAGATGAAGGGGGTATACAAACCTAATAAATAATAATCATATCCCTGAAAGATCTGGTCTGAGATTGGGGGTACTTTTAGAAGCCCAAATGGCCTGAATAGCTGCGGTTTTTGCACCAGATGTGGTTCTTCCTGAGAAAATTGGATCTTGCCATAGTTATACCTTTTTGGCAGGGCCGGTCCGCTTGTGAAGCAAGGTGAGGCAACCGCCTCAGGTGGCAGGAACCTCAGGGCGACAGATCTGGCCTCAGCTTCTGTCATGGTGGCAGTGACAGTTGTGGCCCGAATATAAGCCGCACCCACAAATAAGTCACACCTTTAAAATTCGGGGGGGGGGAGAGAAAAGAGACAATACCTGAATATAAGCCGCTCCCTTAAAATTGGGTTACAGGCTGAAAATTGCTGCGGTTGGTAGTATTGTAACTCTGAGCCAATTTAAGCCTTTGATCTTGCAAGCCCGCAAAAGTTATCGTACAGTCGCTAAAATCGCAAATTGCTATTCAATTGCTACAATTCCACAAGCACTCACACCCGTAAATGGCAAACGAACAGTCTCAAGCTTGCAAATTGGCAATAAAACATTACTACTACACAGTCCGGTGAGATCTTTCAAAAGCTGTTAGACAAATCAATGGGTGCGAAGTCTCTCAAAAGCGATTTGCCATGATAGGTAAATGGAACCTTCAGGTTCAGAGGCACCATATCTCTGGGTGGGCGCTCTCTAGTTTGTCTCCAGAATCTACTAATCTCCTTTACATCCTGCTAGTCAACCTTCCAAGAGTATCTGGTCAGCGGCTCTTGGAAACAGAATTCTCAAGTATCTGTGTCTTAGATTTGATCCATCAGGAAAGTTCTCATGTTAAGGAATGGCTGTTTATAATTAATTTTTTTATTTCTGTATTAAAATGGTGCTAAAATACCCAGTAACCCTGGCCCACCTCCCAGCTGATCAATTTAAAGCCTATAGCTCTAGTTTTAATCCCAGAGATCCTGGGTGATCGTATACTGCCTTGCTATAGTTGGCACCTGCACAGCATGAGAATTGCTTTTGTGTTCTAACCTTGGGCTATACAGTAAATAGATGAGAAGAAGGCAGTGCGTCTCTTGAGAGTGTTTGCCTTTTGTGCCAGATACTAAGTGGACTGTCTTTTATAGGGTCTATATTCTCTCCTGGGCTGTGTCTGGGATACTGATGTATGTTGACCTGAATCCGGGAATGTCTGTGATGCAGCTGTTCATGCTATCCAAAGCTGTTTCATGTGCATATAAATCAGGCCTGGATGATCTGAATGCCTGAAAGCAGAAAGCAGGCTGGTCAATTTGCAATTGGTTTTCCCTGCTGTAACCAAGTATATAGAGAACTAGTCCAATGCCAGTTTTCAAACACATTTGGAGCGCCTGAGCATGGGGATGCCAAGGAAAAATATCCCCGACTGGCATATTTGCCAGTTCCAGGAGAGGGTCATTAGCAACCAAGGCTGCAGTCAGCCCCAAATTTTGTTGCTGGAAAACAAACTGCCTGGACTTCCACATGTGATGACAGCAGGTTCTGATGCTGCGGTCCAGCAAAATAAGTGCAACATAAAGAAGGGTATAAATACAAAATTTATAGGAGAATTACCGTATTTTTTGCACCATAACACTCACTTTTTTCCTCCTAGAAAGTAAGGGGAAATGTCTGTGTGTGTTTTGGAGGGAATACCTACGGGTGGCATGCCTACGGATTTTCCTCCTCTAAAAACTACGTGCGTGTTATGGTCGGGTGCGTGTTATAGAGCGAAAAATACGGTAATAACAAGAAGCCAGCCAACCTTCAGCCAGTGTACCGAATCCTTTGCTAAAAGGCTGGCTGTGCCCTGGAATGGGTAGGCTTCCCTCACTTTTTTGATAAATTTTCTTCCACACTATTTTGTGGATGATTCTGAAGAACTGCACTCATTTTGGGAGATCTGTTTGTTGGCTCACAGCATTAGTTCTTGGACAGAACCTGGGTTGTAATACTGACCATGGAAGCTCAAATCAGTTTCCCTGTCTTCTTGTATTTTTTAGAGTTTAAAATCCATAGTGGGTGCATTGGAAAGGATCACAAGGGTCATTCTAGTCCAACACAGGAATCTTTTGTCCAACGTGGGGTTCAAACCCATGACCCTGAAAATAAGAGTCATGACAGAGTTACTCTAGAGTTACTCGTAGTCACTCTACTGTGACAAGTATAATTGGGGTGGGACTTTTTAATCTTTTGCTTTTAGTTTGCAGATGACAAAGATGTATGTGTGGACAAGCTGGCTAGTTAAAAAAACACACAACACCTTGTATGTTACCAACTTTGGGGGACTAATTTGTGAGGCTTCCAAAGAGCTTTGCTCAGAATATCGTGGGGGTTGCACATTATACTGGGTTTTTTGTATCAGTGATGGCCAGTTTTATTTATTTGCACTGCTGTCGTTATTATGTGGTAAAGTGAGGTGAATTGGATTGTGATGTGCTTCTTATTTTGCAGCATATTTCAGTGGGGGGTAAGGGAGCATGAGTTGTTCAGACCAGCACATCAAAATTGCTTCTACTCGTGTAACATTTGCCCAGCAAATGTGACGCTGTGTTGTGGATACAGGTTGACCTGAAGGCTGCTTTCAACTGCAGAGAGAGTATCCATTAATCGCGATGCTAGGCTGCAACAGCTACATGCCAGGCAAACAGAAATCCTGAGAGTAGAGTTACGGCACAAGAATGGAAACATTGGCTTGTTAAATGCTAACCAAGCAACAGATGAACTGAGCACTTGGAGCTGCTTGGGACATGATTAAAAGAGGTAGCAAGGGATCTGGGCCAAAAGAGTACAGTGCAACTTATTAATTGCATCTTGTTACAGAATGGACTGCCATCAAAAAACAGTCTTTGCATGCTTTGACAGAGACGATAATTGGTGTGAAATTTATGTACTATATATAGATAAAGGGAGACTTGTATTGCTAAAGGAGCCGAAGTTGATGTTACATGAAACCATTCCTCTTTTGAGTTTTCACGTTGACTTCAATGATGTGGTTAATATCTAGGATTTTATTTTGTTTTTAACTCCGGAAGGGGTAGGAAATGCAGGCATGCACCTCTCGCCCTTTTTCATCTCTTGGTATTTTACTTATCCCATTTGAAAGTTGTAGTGATGTGGGAACGAGATTTTAACTTCTAAAACTATGTACGTAGCACAGAAACTTAGTTTTATGCACTAAGGCCTATTCTGAGAAAGAATAGTAAATAGGACACCTCTAAAATATTGTCCAATTTTTGCCATTTCTACTTGTTGGGCAATTTTGTGAAACCCAGGTCCTCATATGTAAGATATGCAGAAGTAGCCCATAGATCAGACCGTAATCCCCTGTTGCTCTCTTCTTTCTGCTGGGTGCTGGTTTGCATAGGCAGTAATTGTGCCTGGGGTCCACCATTGGCCAGGCTGACCAGGGTTGCTGGCAATCCAATGGCCACCCCTACCCTAGAGCACCACTTCAAGACCCACTGGAGACCAGGGTGTGTGGGGTCTTCACTCATTTTCAAATACAGTATCCTATTTCCCTGACCTCCAGCTGTGGACACCAGTGAATGCTGGAAGCTCTCTTTGTTTTTGTCTCTGTTTGGACTTTCCAAAGAATAACTATGTGGGGTTGGGTGAGGTGAAGCTCACAAGGACATGATTTTTTATTTTTTTAAAGAGCTCTTTAATTATAATCATGTTTCCTGCAAAACACTCCCCTGCAGAACAACTGTAGAAAAATCACCATAGCGACCAGTGCCGAGGTGAATTATAGCATCTGTTTACATTTTTAGGTTGCTAAACAGGAGATTAATATAGGAAGTGAAGGAAGCATGGCTGAACTTTTCCTCAGTGGGAAAATGAAGAGGCTGAATACAACAATGGCAGAAACTGAATTTAGCCAGGACACCTGAGTTAGTTTAACTTCCCTGTTTCCATCACAGCATTTGCCTGGAAACAAAAGCTTGAGGATCTGAATAACAACACTATTGCCTAACTTTTTATGGGCAAGGTGATTTTCACACTACAATGCACTGGTAATATTTGAGGGCTTGTTCATATTATTAATGGTGTTGTTTTTTAAAAAACCAACAAAAACTTACGCAACTTTCAGTGTTGTAGTTGAATATTGTTTTTCTCTAGAGAAACCATTTGGTTTGTAAAAAAATGTTGTTTCACATTCTCTACTTCCCTGAGGGACAGGAAGTTTCAGTGAAGCTGTTTTAGAGGCTCAAGTTCCTTGTGAGGACTTTGTTCTGGGACATGTGCTGCCTTTTGTTATAAACTACTTATTTACAAAATGTGTGGGTCTCTCACATGGGCAACTACAAGTTTCAGAGCAACACCAGCCAGCTTGCTACCCTAATGTTTCTAGAAGTGGTTTTTGCCCCCCACAGGTCTCTTGGCACCTTTAATAAACAAGCTTTACTCTCACATTACTTTTGTTTGTTCCTGCCTTGGAGTCAATTAATAATTTACTTTATTGCAGGAACAAGTGACAGGAAAGATGCCAGTTTGATCCGAACAACCCTTTATGTGTATGCTTTATGTGTTTTTATCTTAAGCTGGTCTATCATAATTGAGAGAATGGGTATTTGTACGCCCAACTTTTACAGTTGCCCTATTGACTATTTAGCATGTGCTACTTATGGATGTAGGGACGTGGATGGCGCTGTGGGTTAAACCACAGAGCCTAGGACTTGCCGATCAGAAGGTCGGTGGTTCGAATCCCTGCGACGGGGTGAGCTCCCGTTGCTCTGTCCCAGCTCCTGCCCACCTAGCAGTTCGAAAGCACGAAGTGCAAGTAGATAAATAGGTACCGCTCCAGCGGGAAGGTAAACGGTGTTTCCGTGCGCTGATCTGGTTTGCCAGAAGCGGCTTAGTCATGCTGTACGCCAGCTCCCTCGGCCAATAAAGCGAGATGAGCACTGCAACCCCAGAGTCGGTCACAACTGGACCTAATGGTCAGGGGTCCCTTTACCTTTACCTTTACTTATGGATTTAGGTGCTTTTGACAGAATGTCTCCTGATACAATGGGGCAACTCTTTGGTGCAAGATTAGCTGCAGGTCTCTAATTGCCACACTTTTACCTTATGCTGACCTATGGCCATAATAAAGATTTCTCCTCCTCTTCTTTCTTCTTCTTCATCTTTTTTTAATGCTTCCCCAATTTAAAGCACACATGCGTGTGTCCGTACACCCTTCATGTAGAAATTTATTAGACCAAGTAGAAGCATTATTGTAATCCTTAATACGCTAGTTTGTACATAAGAAAGGTTTTCATACTGTGTTCTCTCCCCAGCTTCCCGCCAGCCTGAAGTGCACAGCCAGAATTTTGATCCCTCCTTTAGCACAATTTGTAGAATGGCTCTTAAAATTTCCAGGCCCCTGCATTGCGACATTGGCAACTAACTCTCTCATCTAGGCCTGCCTGCTAGAATACTGTGGGTCTGGTTCACTGCGCTCCATTTTTAATCTTCTGGGTGTTATAATTTCACTGGCCTGATAGATGTTCCTGCCCTGTGGGTTCGTCCCACTGTTATGGCTCCACTATTTTTAGAAGATGTCTGAGGCTTCTCTTGGTGTTTCTTGCTGCTCAGAATGGATGAGTACTTGTCTTCTAGTTGTTTGCAGATTCTTCCTAGGCTCCAGCTCAAGATTAGGATGCAGCTGGCCTGGTTTATGCTAGGTTCTTTCTGGGCTCACTTAATAATGCTGCTCTCTTTAATTAACAATAAAGCCATACCAGCTATGGTACCCTGCAAAAGTTACTTGGCATCCCCACTCCAAAACAAAAACCATCCAGGTATTCATATATTTAGAGAGTCTTTAATTAATGTTCATTTTCCTTTCCTCCTTATTGGAGATGTCTTTAACTGCTACTCACTATGGCAAATGAGGAAAGGTTTATAACCTGGAAAAGATTCCAGTTCTTCTTTTATTCTTTTCTAGGCTCTCAGTGTGCCAATGATATCTGACATATTTATAGGTTAGCAATGTTTGTGGATTCTGGAGCACTTTGCTGTTTCACAGAGGAAACAGCCCTATGTGTGCTGTCATCAGCGTATTATATCTCATGGCTTCCTGAATATGTACCTCTCCAATAAATGTGTTTACAAATACACCAAGGGTTTTTGGAAACAAATATTGTATTTTAGGTGTACACATAAAGCATTTAGGATATGTACACCTTAAAAAAATGTGATGTGCAAATCAGCTCTTATCCGCAAGATTGATGGAGAGGCTCAGGAAAAAATAATGGGTCTAGCTCAAGAATCAACATCTTTAACTCGAAGGGCATGTTGGAACTGTTAGCGTGATGAGTACAAGAGGCTCAAGCAAGTTCCTTGGAACACTCTCATTTGACATTTATGACCAAGAGCTCCCCAGGTTTTACAGAAATGAACTGCCCTCACTGTTGGAGGCAGTATGCCTCTGAACTGGGAGGGAGGAGAGCGCTGGGGCACAGACATCTGGTTACCGCTGTGAGAACTGCCCTGTGATCGGACCAAGGGCGGTATAGAAATGAATTAATTGAATTAGTTAAATAAATACTGGACTAGATGGGCCTTTGGCCTGGTCTAGCATGTTCTTTTCTTCTCAACTCAAAATTTTATATTTATTTCAGAGATTTATATCCCACCCCAGGCAGCTTCTACAACATGGTAAAACAATGGAAACAGAACAAAATGGAAAACAGAACAAAACCCATGTATGTTTGTAAACACCCCTGGTTTGAAATTTTCTGCTGCTCCACAGAATAATGTGCCTTTTGCTCAGCTGAAACGAGTGCCAGCTTGTCCCATTTATGGAGGCTATCAGCTTGTGCTAGGTAGGCATCTAGCATAGCAGTAAAGTGCTGTTCCTTGCAGTGATTTGTGGTACCAGCCAAACGTTCATTTTTTTATTCTGATACACTCAGCTGTAAGGATTGTAGGCTTATTAAATTAAAGAAATCAGTACATGGATTGTTTTTTTAGTCAATGGCAGCCTTTTTCTTATTCGTTCATATTTAATATCAATAGAACTCCTAATCTAATGTCCCACAAGATAATGCCTCTCTTACGAATATATAATAATAATAATAATAATATAAATAAATAAATAAATGGAAAGATGAAAATGATGAGCGAGTGGCCTTGTAACAGGACAGCAGGTCATTGTGCTGTTGTTAATCCTGTTCAATTGCTGACTTGCTCTGTGCTTAACAATAGTGGGAAACTATGTTGTTTAACGAAATGCTGCGTTGTTTGGATGTACTTCTCAGTAAACACAAGAGGCCACAGGGCAGTGCATATGAGGCATGGCTTGGACACTGTCAGCACTCCCTCCACTGGCCTGAGAAATGGCTTCATAGCAGGAAGACGGGCTGGCTGCCACTTGGATGGTAGCTGCCATCATCAGTTCACGTGCTGTTGCATCTTACAAAGGGATGTGGCAGAGAAATGTGAAGGGGAAAGGGTGCGGTGGGGGTGAGTTAGGAGGGTCAGGAATGGATTGTAGTAGCAGCTTTCCCCCCACTTCCTTCCTCTCAAGGGGTGCAAATAGCCAACGGCCTATAACAAGCCAGTAGTGAGCCACAAAATTCCCAGTTAGGAACAACCTATTTAGATATAAAAACTTTATCAAATAATCGTTATGCTAACAACAACGATAACATGACTGAAGACTCTGAAATAAGATGTAAAAAGTTAAAGGTAAAGGGACCCCTGACCATTAGGTCCAGTCGTGACCGACTCTGGGGTTGCGGCGCTCATCTCGCTTTATTGGCCGAGGGAGCCGGCGTACAGCTTCCGGGTCATGTGGCCAGCATGACTAAGCCGCTTCTGGCAAACCAGAGCAGTGCACGGAAACGCCGTTTACCTTCCCGCCGGAGCTGTACCTATTTATCTACTTGCACTTTGATGTGCTTTCGAACTGCTAGGTTGGCAGGAGCAGGGACCGAGCAACGGGAGCTCACCCCGTCGCGGGGATTCGAACCGCTGACCTTCTGATCGGCAAGTCCTAGGCTCTGTGGTTTAACCCACAGCGCCACCCATCTGCAAACTCCACCATGATTAGAGTGTTTTCAGTACTAGAGTACCTGAGAGCAAACCATTCATCTGAGAAAGTGATTTCAAAAATGAAGAAAGTATGGATAATTTAAGAGTATACAAACCAAAATATGAGAGCAAGCCTGAGCAAATGAGCTCAATATGTTGGACATATTATTTCCATAGAAGTCTGAGAGAAACTCTGGAAGCAGTTCTCATTTAAATGCAAGCTTAACAGAAAATTGCTTTAAGGTAATGTTGAAATGGTACCTAATTCTAGTAATGACCAATAGAAGAAATAGCAACTATCTAAAAACATGTTGGGAAAGAAGCAGGAGGCTAATGTTATATGTGGTGGAAATGCTGTAGAGTGCAGAAATATCTAACAGGAATCAGAAGTAGGGAGAGCGCAGATGAATACAGGTCCTGCTTGCAGACATCCCGTAAGGATCTGCCGTTGGCCAATGGAGAACAGTGGTCACTGGAGAACATCCTGCTCGACTGGATGGGCCTTTGGGCTGATTCTTCAGGGCTGTTCTTAGATTTCTATGTTCCCAATGCACGTGTTTCGGATAGAGCATGTTCCACCTCCTCATGCACTTCCAGAATGGTTGGTTGATTAGGATGGGGAGCCTGTGGCTGGAATACATTTCCTAACATCCCTGACCGTGCTGGCTGGAAGTTGCAGTCAAGCAACATCTGGAGGGCCACTTCTGGAGGGCCATTCCTGGCTTGAGCACTTAGTGGCACAATGCAACAGAAACAGGCAATATCCATCTACAATGCATCTCTAGACTTCCTGCTGGGAGCCCCTTTCGTCCTCTGTTGGGCTCCCTCTGTCGGCAGGGCCCACCTGACACCCGAGCCCCACTGGGGCCCTTGCAAGAGCAGGAAGCCCTTTCCACCTCCCCTCCTCGCAAAAAACCCTGTGTTGCTGCCCAGTCCTGCCCTGTGAACGGCTGCTGCCCTCAGCCAGGGCTTGCTTGGAAACCTCTAGTCCTGTGAAAAATAAACTGGGCTTATTTACTTCTGAGTTTAAAAATAAAAATAAACCTTGCCCTCTTCTTTAAGCCTCTTCCCTCCGTTCTCCCCTTCTGCATGTTTGTGTCTGTTTATGTCTCCCTTCTCCCTTCTATAGTTTTGTTCTGTAAAATTTTATCACATTCTTTCTGTTTGGCTTGGTTTATAAAAGAAAATAAACAATCAAATAACTGGTGTTGTGGGATATACACACACATTCAACTAAAACTCGATAGTGAATTATATTTAAATATCTAAAAGCACCACACAGAATTGGCTTCTTGTTTAGTAATGTAATTAAAGTTTTAGGGAACATCCTCTTACATTAACTTTGATATCTGTGCTACTAATTACTTCTGCAGCTTTAATTTTAGAGAAAATGTGTTAATTTAAAATTATCTCTATTATAAAATTACAGTTGTAGTAATATGCTAAAGGTAATTTAAAACATTATCAGTTTTAGACTCCTAAATATTAGCAGCTGCCAAAATATTACCCTGTTCTACATAGATCCATCCTTATTTCAAACTTGTAATATATTGGTATATCACAATGTTTAGCAGGTGATATACAGTGGTACCTTGGGTTACAGACGCTTCAGGTTACATACGCTTCAGGTTACAGACTCCACTAACCCAGAAATATTAACTTGGGTTAAAAACTTTGCTTCAGGATGAGAACAGAAATCGCTTGGCGGTGGCGCAGCAGCAGCGGGAGGCCCCATTAGCTAAAGTGGTGCTTCAGGTTAAGAACAATTTCAGGTTAAGAACGGACCTCCAGAACGAATTAAGTTCTTAACCCAAGGTACCACTGTATCACGATGTTGAAAACCAGACATTGCTCAGTCCTAGCATGAAATACGCGTTTGTGCATTTTGGCAGATGTTTACTAATAAACAGCTGTGGTGCCTTAATAGCAGCAAATGCGTTGCAAGTGAATGTCAGGGTCTCCCCCCCCCCCATGTCATCTCCCCCTCCTCCTTCATTCCTTTCATGTTCCTCCAGCAAATTATTTCTCTCCTCCTCCTCTTCTTTTTTAAACACCAAACAATGTGGCTTCTGAGGAGCAAAAGCATTGAAGTTTATTGAAGCTCTAAACATTTTCTCCCCATGGGAACCAAACTGACTTCTTTGTCCTTTGACAGTAATTTATGCAAATTGCCACAGAGTTGGACATGATCTGTTTGTGTATAAACTGGGCCTTTAACGTTATATTTATGAGCGAAATGAAGTGAAGTTTCTCATGAACTGAACTACTTGAGGCGAGAGAGTCACAGGATGCTCCGCAACCTCCATCCCCCTCTTTGCATGCAGAAAATGTCCGGGAGATTTCTGGGCTGCACCTTTTCCCCTGGTGCATTAGTTTTCTACATGCAGAGAGTTGGGAAACATCCAGATATGCGGTCTGAAGTGATGCAGACCAGGAAAAGCTGTATCACACAATTGCCATGTTCCTGGATAAATGGTCCTCAGTCTGTCAGCACTACAAACAAGACAGATTGAGGACCATGAAATTTAAGTTCCCATCACTTCTCAAGGTCCAGTGCTCCTGGCTAATTAGTTTGTGGCCCAGTTAGCATGTAACATTAAGCCAAACCATGGCTTTAGCTGCAGGTAGCAAGGCGACATGACAACCAGGGGCAAATTGAATTTGTCAATTTTTTTACAAGTCCCCACATGTTCGTGCATCACCATAGTTTGGCTTAGTGCTATGTGCAAATCAAGCCGATATAACTCCTGTTTGAATGTGTTATACAGGGAGCAAGTAAATGAGGAAATGGGGTGCAGTTGGAATGAGGTAAGATCATGAAAACTGAGCTGTATTCAAGGTGCATGATATATCTACCTGCTCTTCTATCCTACCTTGTCTGTAAAAAGCATACCTGCTGTATGTTACAATAACCTGACTAATTGCCCCTGGAAGATAATCAGTCTTGCTGCAGGACTGCGCAGGAACAAAGATGGAGTAACTTCTTCTTCTTTGTTTTTTTTTCTTCAATGTCAAAAAGTTTATTGTGAGAAAAACTTAAATGGGTTAATTAGATGTGAGCTAACAACTATGGCAAATCCTGAAGCTGAGAGATGTTTTGCCTGCCATATGATATCAGTATTGACAGGGTCACTCAGCTGCCCTTTGCTCCAAGAGGCACAAAAACAGGATAGCTGCCCTGATCCAGCCCTTAATTCTCTCTTTTTTTTAATTATGTTTATTGAAATTTTCAAAAAAGAGTATAAAAGAAAAACAGAAAAGAAAAAAAAGAAGAGAGAAAAAAGAAAAGAAGAAGAAAAAACAACAGTTAAAAAAGTTTACCTTAATTACATTCCATACCCAATTTCCTTGACTTCCCCACACCTACCCTTCTTGTATTCCAATTCCAATTTTTAGCTCAGCAATTTTTATCCCTCCCACTTTACCTTATTTCCTCTAATTCAATTTACTTAATCAAATTTTAACTTCTAAACCTCAATCTTTATATTTCAAAACTTATTCTTAACCTACTTTTCCTAAATTCCTCCATCAATTTAATTAACCTATTTAAACTTAAAAATCTCAGTCTTTATGCACCAACACTTAAACTTGACAATCTTTAGCTAAGGTCGGCCCTAAATCTCTCCCCAAATTCCCCATTTTTGTGTTAGTGGCAAAAACCAACTTAATTAAAACAGAATTATATTTTTACACCCTTTGGATTCCCGAAGCCCTACCACCCCCTTTCCCGGTTTGATCCCCAACCAAAGTCCATCAGTCCATCCAAAATCAGCCTGGCGATCTCACATCCGAGGCACTTAACCCTCTCTCAATTTCTCTCTGCCGGTTTTCTTGATAGTCCTTTATTTTAAATTCCGAATCTCGAAGAGGCTCTGTTCCAATAAGGTCCATATTTCTTCCAGCCAGACCTCCATATTTAACAATGGAGCCAAAATCTTGTTTCTTACTTCTCATAAGTCCAGATGTCCCAAAGGCTCCAAATTCAACATTGGCCATATTTATATTCCATATGTCTTCAGATCCCCATAAGAGGAGATCTCTCCAATTTCCATTCTTCACTTCCAACCAAACTTTCATCGTCATGTTCTTATTTTCCATTATTTCCAACTTAACAGGCCTCTGGCTCTCTTTAGTCATCTGCAACATCCCAGCGCCTCCTTCTTTCTCATGTTCCTCTTTAAATGACTCAGACTCTTTCTCCTGTTTGGCTATAAGGATTTTTGGATCAGCAACAACACTTCCCTGTTCATCTGCAGGAGCTTGAGTCATATCCTTTCCAGGTTCAGCAATTTTGTTTACTGTTCCCTTCATTGTTATTACATTCATAGTCAAAACATTTGTCTGCTCCTGTAGACTTCCCAAGAGACGAAAGGTCTTTTCCAGTTCAGCCAGTATTTTTCCACTTACAGCCATTTTTGTAATGTCCTGGACCCCCTCTAGAGGGATTCTAGTTACTTTATGACAAATTAACCTTTTCTTCTTTATTTTTAACAATTTGTTACCAAATTGTATCAAATGTAACCAGCAAAGACAGCAGAGACACAGTTCTCCTTTTTTTCCCCCAACTTTGACAGCTAGTTTGACAGCTGTCAAAATCTATAAACCTCTTCTGCAGGCTCTCTCCCCGATCGCTCCCGGGTTTTGGGGGAGGGGTGAATTCCGTTCTCTTATCCTCCAGCACAGTCACTTAAATTGGCCCAATATAAAGTTAATTGCTCTTTTCCACAAAAAGAAAGGCGTTCACACAACCTTAGTAATAAAATCCTTGCTTTACGATGTTTACAAGGCGGGTAGGCTGACTTCCTTTTAAGCACCTTGCCCGATCTTGCCGAATTCCCAGAAATAAATTTCCCTTTTAAGTCCAATTACCGTGTTACTCACGGGTCGTTACTTTTAATCCAAATGTTCAAAAGAAGAAGTTAGCGCTCTCCATCCATGGCATGCGGCTTCACTCAGCAGGGGAAGCAGTCGAACTCTCAGCACCACGCCACTCCCGTCCCCCGTTCCGAAGCCTTTAAAAAGGCTTCTTTGCGGGTCGGGGGGGCGCGCAAATGGTGCCCACCGAGTCACCAGGTCCACAGGCTTCAGCGCCTGTGGTTTCTAAGGGTCCCCGCGTCGCCGCCGCGGCAGGACCCGACCCCTGTTGAGCAGATTCCCTCCGGAGCTAGGAGGGAATCCGCCATTAGACGATGGCGCCAACCCGGAAGTCCGAGTAACTTCTTCTTCTTTGGTTCCACATTGGGGACATAGGTTTCCGGGCAGGAGTTGATCAGGGTGAGGATTTGCCAAACGTGACTTCCTTTTAGCATGTTTCTCCCTTTCATCCTGAGCTAGAGCATCTTCAAAGCCCATGACACCTTTGGTAAAGGCTGTAACAAGGGGGTTTAACAAGGATGGAGTAACAAGGGGGAAACCACTGAGCCTCTTGGCCCGGCTGATCGGAAGGTTGGTGGTTCAAATCTGTGGGACTGCGTGAGCTCCTGTTGCTCTGTCCCAGCTCCTGCCAACTTGGCAGTTCGAAAGCACACCAGTGCAAGTAGATATATAGGCACCGCTGTGGCGGGAAGGTGAACAGCATTTCTGTGCACTCTGGCTTCTGTCATGGTGTTCCGTTGTGCCAGAAGTGGTTTAGACATGCTGGCCACATGACCCAGAAAGCTGTCTGTGGACAAACGCCTGCTCCCTTCGCCTGAAGCAGGATGAGTGCTGCACCCCATAGTTGCCTTTGACTGGACTTAACTTCTTCTTTTTTTACCTTTAAGAAGGATGGCTTTAAAATCTGACTCTTGGACCAGTGGTGTGGAGTCACTAGTCCAGGTCATTCTCCTCTTCATTTTTCACTCTCATGTGCAAAATAGTGAGTCGATAAAGCAGCAGAAAATTATTGAAAACAGCAGCTGTTGATGCTTTTTGGTTTGGAGAATTTTTTCTGCTTTGTGTTTACTTTTGGGGATGTTTCTGTGGTCTGTTTATATCATAGTTCTTTGTTGCTTGGAGTGACAACACATTCCATACTAGTTGGAGTGCTTTGCTTGGTTATTCTAAATTGGCCTTTCTTGGTTAGAGGTTAATATTCCAGATAGATTCCTTCCAGCACTGTTTCTGTTGAACATGCTGGTGTGTCCACAGGGCCCCTTTAATTTAAGACAACAGCCGTTTGCAGGCTTTTATAGGAGGTGGGACAAACTGCCAGCTAGGTTCCTTTTTCTTTTCTTTTCTGCCACAACAATGTGATTTACCAACCAAACAGCTTTGGCTGGGGGTTGGGGGCAGCTTTGAGGGTGACTCCCTTAATGCCAGCCTCTGCTTCCTTCTCTTACATATTTGGAACTGGAATACTTGTTCAGCTTGATTGGCAGACAAAATACAGATGTCGTTTCCTGGCTCTGCCGTTTGCCTTTGCAGGCAAAGAAAGAGCAGTTGTGAGAGCAGTTGCAACCAAGCCAGTTTCATAAGTTACAAAGAAATGCAGCCCATAGATTGTATTACTGTAGCCTGTTCACCTCTTAGCTGCAAGATGGTTGACAAACTTCAGCTGGTGCAAAATTCATTGACCAGGTTGCTTACTGGGACAAGATGGTTTGAGCATATAGCACCAATTCTGGCCCAACTGCACTGGCCGCCATTCAAAGTGCTGGCTTTGACTGATGAAAGTCTTAAAACCTCAAGGACTGCCTCTCTCCATAAGAAGCAAACTGGACCCTGCGATCCTAATCTGAGGCCCTTCTTTGTGTGCTCCCCCCAAGGAGGCGCTCCTGGCATCTTCATTATACACCTTTAGGCGCCAGGCAAAAACTTTCCTTCATAACGAGGCCTTTAGCGGATTAACATTCTATGACTTTTTTAATGTGTTTGTGGGTGAGGGTTATTGGTTTGCTTGTTTGTTTGTTTGTTTTCGTTATGTTACGTATTTTGTGTTTTTGTTTTGTAGTTCGCCCTGCAATCTTCAAATGAAGGGCAGTATATAAATGAATAGGGGACGCGGGTGGCGCTGTGGGTTAAACCACAGAGCCTAGGACTTGCCGATCAGAAGGTCAGCGGTTCGAATCCCCGCGATGGAGTGAGCTCCCGTTGTTCGGTCCCTGCTCCTGCCAACCTAGCAGTTTGAAAGCATGTCAAAGTGCAAGCAGATAAATAGGTACTGTTCTGACGGGAAGGTAAACAGCGTTTCCGTGGTGCTGCTCTGATGCGCCAGAAGCAGCTTAGTCATGCTGGCCACATTATCCCCAGGTCATGGAAGGAGGCCGTGATCGTGCCAGTCCATAAAAAGGGTCCCCCTGCTGACCCGGAGAACTATCGGAACATCAGCCTTTTGTCTATCATCGGGAAAATCTATGCAAAATTTTTGCTGTCTAAGCTATCCCATTGGGCAAACGACTCAAATTTGATTGGCCATGAGCAAGCGGGCTTTAGGAACAATTATTCGACCTCGGACCATATGGTAATCATGTATCATCTTGCCAGAAAATATTCTGCCCCGAGTCGGGGGCGCCTATGTGTCGCTTTCATAGACCTAAAGGCTGCCTTCGACAGTATCCCAAGAAACTGCCTATGGAAGAAATTAGAGAGATGGGGCATAGATAGAAGGCTGTTATGGCTTATAACCCAATTACACCATGGGTCGTCGGCTAGAGTGAGACTCACACCGGCGGGAAACCTATCCAACGAGGTCCCAATAAATAGAGGTGTGCGCCAAGGCTGCATTTTGGCCCCACTCCTCTTCAACTTGTTTATTAGCGATATGAAGCTCTTTCTGAATGAGTCTCAAGCCAACATTCATGCCCCCCGCCTAGCTGATTTTCGCTGCCCTTTGCTCCTATATGCCGACGATACAGCGATCCTTTCCTACTCTAGAGTCGGTTTATGCAGAGCTCTAAAGATTTTTGCGGCTTATTGCAAACTCAACCATTTGACAATTAATTATGGGAAATCTAAAGTCCTGGTCTTCACCAGGTCTCGGAAAACTTACAGCTGGAAGTTAGATGGAGTCCAATTAGAACAGGTTTTCAAATTTAAATACCTGGGAGTCTTTTTTCACTACAATTTAAGCTGGAAGCCACAGATACAGTATTTACTAAACAAAGGGAAAACAATGCTTTATACTCTACTCCAATTTTTTGCGGCCGACGGAGCCTCTCACATCCCTTCTGCATTGAAGGTATACCACGCAAAAGTGGTCTCCACCCTCTGTTATGCTGCCCCGCTTTGGGCCCCAGGGTCCAATTTAACATTACTGGGGACATTGCAGAATCAGTTTCTCCGTCGCCTTCTGAAACTCCCCATGTGTGTGAGCAACGCAGCCATACGTCTGGAGTTAAGGATTGCATCATTGGAGACTGTCATCTGGAAGCGAGTCTTTGGCTATTGGCTGTCCAGCTGGCATAGGCTTCCCGACCATTATCTTTTTCAGTGCCTCTGGCGGGACGTCTTTGTCAATCCGTGGGTAGGAAAAATCCATGCCAAACTTCTGAGCATCGGAATTTCCCCAGCGGACTCCTTAAAGATGAACTTACGCTCAGCCAAAAGCCTTATTGAGCAAAGATTAGCAGACATTGAAAATCAACACAACCTCGCCAGTGGTGGGGGTGTCTGCTCCCCCAGGTATCATGGAATAACCCCACCACTTGGCCTTCCATCATACATGTCATCTCTTTCATCAGTACCACACCGACTCGCATTTATTCGTGCAAGGTTCAATGTCTTTTCATCGAACCTGCTGAGCCACAGATTTTCCAAGGGTTTGGTGTCTCCGCTATGCGTGTGTGACGGGAAAACTGTTGAATCTCTTCCACATATAATGTTCAACTGTCCCCTACATAGCATAGCCAGGACTAAATTCCTGGGTCCTGCTTTACTGCGCTTGGTTGGCAGGCCTGTTGAGTTACACGCCGCACTGCTTTTGCAGGATACAGACCCTTCTGTAACTCTGCAGGTGGCGAGATTCCTGAATGCGGTTATCTCACACACAAAAACCACCAAAAAACAACAACAACACCAAAACTAATCGGACTGTTATGATGAGAGTGCATGTCAGATCTCGTCTTCAGTTTTTTTCTTTTTCTGTGAACCGTCCCTTGGAGCTCTCCTGGCCCCAAGCTGTCATTTGGCTCTGCTCAATGACCCACCCTTGCATCGTGGTGTTCACCTTCTGTTGTCGGATATATCGGTCTTTATGTCTCTGTGTTTTTTTATGTTTGTACATATTTTATGGGCTAATAGCCGTAAATAAATAAATAAATAAAAAATGCTGGCCACATGACCTGGAAGCTGTTTGCCGGCTCCCTTGGCCAGTAAAGCGAGTTGAGCGCTGCAACTCCAGAGCCATCTGCAACTGGACCTAATGGTCAGGGGTCCCTTTACCTTTACCTTTATATAAATGAATAAATAACAGAGAGGTCATGGTTGATTTGCCATCTGACCCTCACTGGCACAGTGAACACACAGAGAGTGATAGGAGCAACATTCTTGTTTTGTTAATTTTTTATTTACCATTTAGGATGTGTAATATTTTACTCCCCAGCACTGGAAACCTCTTCTGCTTAAAGGCAGCTTTTCTGGCCCTCTTAGCCATGGGGGGAGACAATTGCCTACAAAAGCTTCAGGCTGCTCATTCATCCTAACTGACTTCATTTAGCACTGAAATTGGTCATGGTGACTTCTGGCATTGGCTCTGGGTTGTTTGGGATGAGAATTATGTAGAGGTTTCTATACCTACAAAGCAGGTACAGTTATCTAGCGCAATTGGCTTCCCTTGTTGACCCATATAGACTTTGCCATTTTCCCAGAGGCCAGGCATTTCCTATTATTACAGTTGACATCTGAACACAGTTGAGAAAGGTGCTGCTGTTTGAGTGCAGGAGGTGTGGCCTATCTTTTTAGACTGTTTTATTACTTTAATTTCTAACCTGGAGGAACTAAAATAAATATTTAAACTAAAATAAGAATCAGCTGATGAAAACAGATTCTGAAAGCAATGCCTAAATTGATTCAGCATCATAAAGAAGACCAAAAAGTAATCTATCAAAAGCCCAGCGGAATAAAAAACGTAACCCACTACCTAAAAGTATTCAAGGATGATATTCAGTAGGTATCCTTAGGAAGAGAGTTCCAATGGGAGGGAGGGGGCCATAGCTGAAAAGGCCCTGTTCACAGTGCTTTCCAAGCTGACATCTTAGAAGTCATAGTTTTTCCTCTTCACCGGAATAGATTTATGCAGTCTATGCAACTGAAGCCATCAAGCATCCCAAACTATTTTACCACTCCAAACTACCCTACTAGCAGCCATTACCATAAACAGGGAATGACTGAATTGGAAGGAAGCCTGGTGGTAACCTAGCCCAGCACCCTGCAAACAGATAAAGAATATTTCTTTTTAGCCAATTAAGAGAGAGAATTAACAGGGTTAACTAATATGCCAGTGTCAGCACAATGTCATACATGGATGTATCATAATGCAGACATACACATTATTTGGTGCAGAGGATGATATTTTATATGCCAAGCAGCATATTCCATAACCTCTAAACCTTTTTATGTGACTGTTGAATATATAGATTTCCCCCCCTTAAAATGACAATTTTCTCCCAGGGGAAAGAGGGGGCGGGGAATCTATCTTCCCCACAGCTTCAGAATTTCCCAGTTTTATTTCTCTTATTCACACAGCTTTATTCATTTTGTCGTGTTGTGGTGCTTTTCATCTTGATTTTCATTTTCTGGTCAGAACTACTGACCATTATCGCTGAGTTTATATCCTCAAAGCTTGGTTTAGACTTTCTTTACACCATAATTGCTTTTGTTTTCTTTTCTCCTGTATTTCCATTTCTTCTTCACAATGTGGTACATTTCTTAAATAGCTTATATTTGAATTTTGTGTTTCTGACTGGCTCTCTAGTTCCATTCATTATTTTAAAGGAAAAAACACAGGCGAATGCTCTCGCCCTTTTTGTTTTGTTTTGAAAAGCAGTCTACATGTGATCTAGCATTTCCAGGCTGGAGCCTTTCTCGCTGTCATACTAGTTCTTGTTCCTTCTGCTGCAGAACTATATGGTGTGTTTTTCTGAACATTTAAACCTGCATTTTAGGAAAACATAATATTGAGAGATAAAAATACTTTGATGAAAATGGTGTGATCTTCTTCTTTTTCCCACTCTCCTCTTCCTCCTCCTCCTCTCTCTCTCTCTCATTTGTACAAATCACACAGAATAGCCTGAATTTAAAAGCATTAGCAGGAGACCTCAGGACTGATCTGCCAGGGTCTTTGCAAAGTTCTGTTCACATTAAACTCTGTTCAGCTATAGCATTAAGCCTCGCTTGGATGTATTTTTCTTAACCTGGTTGCTCTGCAAATGATCCAGTTTTCTTTTATCTTTTCTACTTCCCAGCAAGTCACTAGATGTTCTTCCACTCGGTTTTAGCCAAGGTTATGTGCAATCACTCCTTAATTCAGACAGGTTGGTTTAATGAACTAGAATTAGCATCTTCCCTGAATGGATAGCCCACTTACAACCTAAGTGTTCTCCAAACACCTGGGTGTTGTTATGTGATGTAACATTCAGTCCAGTTTGAGTAAAATAAATTGCCCTAAATTAGAGATGTATGTAGAACCATGGTGAGTATTTGGTGAAGATATTGCTCAATATATTTTAGGATTTATCTTAGAAACTGAGTAATTAGGTCAGGCAGTCACTGCCTAACTGGCTTATGCTCGTGTTTCTATGTGGTACGACTATTGACGAATAATTCTGAGCCTGAGGCAGATTCTGCCTCTTTCAAATCCCTGAAAGTGTAGAACTGGAACAGAGTATTCAGCCTTTGCCTGTCCTCAGTTCACCTTCAGTTCCACATCCTATAGGAGAGTTGGATTTTAGCTCCACAACATTGGGGAGGGGAGAGCATGGAAGGCTGAGAAGCAGTTTGTGAATTTGTGTGACCGTGTTAGAGTCACACAGAGAAGGGAGATTCCTACTGAGAGTGAGGAGAGATGTAAGACCATTTGGAAGTGAGGCCAATTTGGAAGTCCCCACAATAGTATTTATTATTATTATTTTTAACTTCCCACTCCGGGGTAGAGGAGAGAGGGAGGGGAGCTATTTTAAGTTTCCAGGAAAATGGACTAAGGATGGCACAGATTGGTTTAGCAGTATGCCCATAAGCTGAACCACAGCTTAGCTGTGGGAAGCATGGAAGCAGCAGGACCAAGGAAAGGGGTTTGTATGCATTTGCAGGAAACCATGGTTTGGCTTAGTGTTCATTATGCATGAGTCTGGTCTGATCATTATGTTTGTGGGTGGAGAAAAACCACGTGTGTTGAGTAAGTGGACATACAGAGCAGTCAGACTGGTTTCCCCTGAGTTTTGAGCTGAGAAGTGCAGTATGTTTCAGATACTTTTCAAAAGCCATTGAAACCAGAGAAATGACAAGGAAGAGAATATACAGAGGACTGATTACTAAAGTAATAACTCAGCTAAAATAACTGTCAGTAGCTGGTAATGGATTAACTGAATAAAATGTGTAACAAGTTTGACAAGCTCATGTGTGGCTCCTTGGTGCGAGAAGAGCAGGGGTTTTAAAACTCCTCTGTGAAGTTGGAGAGTTGTGTAGCTGCAGCACAGAGCAGGGGCACAGCTCCTCTGCTGAAGTCATTGCTCTAAGACCAAGGTCATGACTTAACTGCTCCTCGCAGATCTCTTGGCATCTGCACAAGAACAGGGATGATACTTGATTAGCCTCAGGGCAGATTTCCAGGTGGATAAATTACCTGGCAGTCAGTGACGACACAACAAAAAATTATCCTTATGCGTTGTAATTTAAGAACACAGCAGAATGGGAAAGGTGTGACCTGTATGTTTTTTGTGTGAACACTGTTTGCTTAAAAAAATGGTCACAAAATGCTCAATATGACCATTTCTGTTGCATATCAAAAGTCTCCCCAAAAGACCTCCTGGCACCCTCTTTTATTGCTGTCATCTTGCCATTTTACTTTCTTAAAAGCCAGTTGCCCCAATTCAACTAAAGTTCCTTGTGCCTAAGTATCTTCTTCTCATTTTTTTATAGTAAGCCCTCCAACTGAGCATTGCGGAACTAAATTCTAAGTAAACCACCATAAGATTGTGTTGTAGGTCCCACTGAAAGCAACGGGATTAAGAAAGTTGCAACAAGCTTGTTCCTTTGGACAAGGTTACAATCCTATGTCTCTTACCAGTAAGCCCCATTGAACTGAACTCACTGGAATTTATTTTTCAGTGGACAAGAATAGGGTTTCACTGTAAGGCCTGCGATTGCCTTTAGCTAGATCAAGGCCAATATTCATGCACGTAGTTAAGATAAAAGAATGATCCAAGAGTAATACTAAAATAGTAATACTATTTAAGACAGCTAAAATAAGTTCTTTTTGAATACAAATTTGAAGCTGAAGTTGGAGCACTGATGTTTTCCCTCTGAAGGGCAACCCACAGACTGAGGGACAGTGGAGTGGAGTTTGTGTGCGCTTGCCCTTGCCCCTGTTCCCATACTAAGACCTAGAGCCTCCTGCAGTTTTGAGAAAATTAACAGAGCAGCGACGTCTTCCCAAAGTATTCCTAGAGTGGCACTACACTGTTAATAACAAAGATTGATAGCAAAGGGGGAGGTGCCTCTCACGATCTACTCTCTTTCTGACATCAAATGGATCTTCGACTTCTCCAAAGCATTGAAGGCAACCTGTGGGGACAGTAAAACTGTTTTAGAGCCGAAACCTAAGTTTAGATGTTCTGTTAAGAGTTGCATAGTACATGAAAACCGGGAGATTTAGTGGCCCACATGGTAAATATTGTTTGTGCAGTAATTCTTACAGGTACATTGAGATGTTTCTGTAACATCTCCCATTTTTGTTTTGTCTGCTTTAGGGGGAAATCCAGGACAATTACTTTTGAGCAGTTCAAGGAAGCACTTCAGGAGCTGTCCAAGAAGCGTTTCAAAGACAAGAGCAACGAGGAAGCGGTGCAAGAAATGCACAAGCTCATTGAAGGGAAGGCCCCCGTCATAGCTGGAGTCACGGTATGGGAGCCTGATGCTCAGTAACTCTGACATTCTTTTCTAAGGCCTCTCTTCAAATCATAGACTTCTCATTTTCTCTCACAAGAAGAGTCCTGAAGTTTTGATCAACGCAGCAGGATGCTCATCTGGTTTCACTCTAATGTTCTCTGTGGCAGCTTTTGCGAAGCCAGAACATTCCATAAGAGATGTAGCCTAATGACCAATATTCCTGTTCACCTAATGCTTAAAGATTTTGATTTCTGCTAGAAACTTCTTCTTGTTTTCAGTTAAAATGTGCAAAATACAGAAATTCTGTCTTTTCTACTGCATAATTCTCAGATTGTGGGCTTTCTGGGTCGTAGGACTTTGATAACATGCCACTTGCATATGAGCCATGGAACAGTTCAGAACAAAGATAGCAGCCTTCACTCTGCACCATGGCATCGTGTGGCTCCCACTGTACCAGCAGATATCACCCCCACCCCACATGTGGCTAAATGAAATAAAAAATAAAAAAAATAGTCCAGTAGCACCTTAGAGACCAACTAAGTTTGTTCTGGGTATAAGCTTTTGTGTGCATGCACACTTTTTCAGATACACTGAAACAGAAGTCACAATTTTTTTTAAAAAAAATATTTCAACTGCGTCAGACCAACATGG
Organism: Podarcis raffonei; assembly: GCF_027172205.1. Lineage (NCBI taxonomy): Eukaryota > Metazoa > Chordata > Lepidosauria > Squamata > Lacertidae > Podarcis > Podarcis raffonei. The sequence continues at coordinate 3,718,053 of NC_070614.1, read as the reverse complement.
CTACCTATCTCAATCTAGAATCGTGGCTAAATGAGTGAATGATGCAAGGGTGGAAATGGATGAAGCCAGCTTCTGACTGTCTTCAGCGAGAATAAAATCAGCTCTTTCACTCTTGCATCTTTCCCATTCTACTCCAAGCTTAGTGGCGTGTGTGTGTGTGTGTGTGTGTGTGTGTATATATATATATATATATGCTGTCAGTGATGTCAAGGGGGGCATGGTGCAGTCTCCAAATAGTTGGATTTGGAAAGATTGAGCTGCCCAAGCTTAGTCAGTTGATCATTCCTTTTTTTAGAACAATACTTCAGCCATTTAGTTTCCCTTTGCCACGTGTATAAAGACTTTTGCTGTAGTCTGCATAGTGCTCATCAACATACAGCTAAATGGAAAGTGAGAACTTTGAACTCTTTCCAAGATGGGGCAAATTCCATGTAACCTACTGTATATAAGTACGAAGGGGCAATCACTGTGGCTTTCTTTGCTTACCTATCCCCCACCCCCCAAAGGCTGCACATTCTGTTACATTCTAAGCCACACTGGGTATTTGATCACCAAACTGCAGCCCAGTCCTAACTGTGGAAATGAGTTGCTTGCTTCTACTCTCAAAATCCAGGGCTAATTCTGAAGATTAACAGAGCCAGGTGAGCCATCGCCAGCCCATGGCATTGCCAAGTAAGCAGTGGCACTACCTCTTTCACACTAGCTTTATCAACAATATTATGGGTTTAAGGGCACCAAAGGCTCACTTACCAAATACCGTGATGGTGTGGGGAGTAAGCAGCAGTGGTTTGCCACTGCTCACCTGACCTCTGGTCAGTTGTGTTTCTGCGACATACCAGGCGGTAGATGAGGAGAAAGGTTGGCACAGTACAAATATGCCAGCCGAGCTGAGCCAGTGCACTGATGTCACCACTGACTCCATCTCCTGGTAAGTGGTAGCAACCAACTGGAGGTTAGGTAAGCCGTGGCAGCCCACCCACCCACCCCCATCCGCTACTGGGAGAAAGCTGTGCCATTATTCCTGGTTGAAGACCCATGGCACTTTATAGAAATTGAACTGAAGCTGAGAAGTTTGCTGAGGTGATGGTTGAGCTGGAGGGCCACGCTCTGCGCCTTACCTCAGTGGAACTTAATATGATGAAAGCCTAAGATGGATCAATGAAGGAGGACAACCTGTTCCAGTGCCTGGGAATAGAATCCCCCTAACTCATGTAATGTGGTCAATGCCTCTTAGGACCTGTGGACTTCAAAGCGTGATGTGTACACAAAGGTGCCCCAAATTCAAAATGCAATCTTGAACAGTGTTTTCTGTGAAGCAGGCACTCCCACCAGAGGCCTCTGACTGCACAGCTACTGGACAAGCTGAGATTTGACTTAAGAATAATGTGACATGTACATGGTTGATTGCTATGGATTAGGAAAACTGCAAAGAACTGAATCTGTGGTTTCTTAAAGGCTGACCCCACTGTTGTATCAGAGACCTTTGCTGTTTCTTTGATGCCTTGGTTGATATATATGCAAAGCATGGTGGACATTAATCAAGTTTAGAACAGCTGGCACTTGAACTCTTCCATCCAACCTATAAATTTCACAGCATCCACAATGAGCGGTGAAAAAGAAAGGAATGGAAACTCTTACGCCATTTGAATTGTTATCTCCAAGGTTCTTTTGAGCACGTCCGGCAGAGCCATGGATTTTCCTAGCTCAAATTCCATTTTTCTTTTGAAGTAGATGCCTTTAGAGGCAGAATGTTCAATCATCCTGTCTCCCAGAATGATTTGTGCTAAGAGGTGGCCAGGAAGGCTTGCAGCCACCAGCTTTGAAAAAGGACGTGGCAATGTTCCATCATGCCTTTGGGTGGACTTTGGAAAGCCCAATGTTTACTCAGTTAGGAGCAATTTGGAAGGAATCCCCAGTCTTTAGGGCAAGCCCAAGACATTTTGGCATCTGAGGCAAACCACAAAAGGGTGCTCCCCCCCCTGGCCGGGCAAGAAGGGATGAGTGAAGATCCTACATCGGGAACAAGGGGGGACTAAAGATTTATATATGGTATCTGCTGCCCCATGGATCCTGCCTCCTAAGCCAGTTGCCTCGCCTGGCCTCATGGCTAGGTCGGTCCTGCATCTCTTACTGTTTTCTCAGCACTGGCAAAATCTCTACTGGCACCAGTCCGCAGTGAAAATAATAGCATTTGCTCAAGTATCAGATATCCCTCTTAAATTTCTGCCACATGCTAAAGGGGAATTTTTTAAAAGTTTTTTAATAAGTTAATTATTTTAAACCCAAATAATGACTTTCCTTTTCAGTACTGAAAGCTGTAGGGGAGCCAGCCTGGACATATTGGACTATGGTCACCTCCCATAAATGCACTGAAGACAAATGCAGTGCTTTAATTCAAAAACCTTTGAAGTAGCCTCCTATATGATGGTCAGATAGTAAGAAAATGCTGTGGCAAGGCGAGCTGTACCACACAGGCAGGCAGGGCTGACCCACCCGTGAGGCAAGGTGAGGCAGACACCTCGGGCGGCAGACCTGGGCCCAAGGAGCATGCCGCTTGCTGACTCCTCTGCCTGTGCAACTGTGCTTCCATCTCTGCTGCCACACCTCCACCACCAAAGCCATCCCCTGTGGCAGTGGCAAGGGGGTGTGCGCGTGGTGGCAGGGCACACCCATTGTGGAGGAGGCAGGGGCGTGGCAGCAGCATGATGTGTCCGTGGAGGACGAGGAGGAGGCAGCAGCACATGCTTGCAGTGGGGTGCAGTGGCAGTGGGGTTTGCCTCAAGCAGCAAAACGTTCTGGGCCAGCCCTTCAGGAAGGTTAGTCTTCCCCCTAGGGCAGGATGGTTAAGGTCTAGCTATCAAGCTGGAAGTAGTTTCCTTGTCCAAACATTCATGCTTAGACGTGGCCAGCTCTCCCTGTGAACTGAGAATGTGTCCCACCATCCTCTGCAGTGATGTAGAAGCAAACTCTGTTCACATTAAAGTCCAGTCCTAATACCCTACTGTAATTTAACCTGTTGCTGTTGCTGAAATAATAATATATTATTCACACAATTCCATCTCCCACTTTCCTTTCTGTCTATTTTTAGATAAGACCTTTCAGACAGAGATCTCATCACTCATTTTATTCTACATAGATGACACTATGTATTTTTAAAAAAACACATTTGGATTGATTGCATAATTTGTTGTATCAATCTATTTTTTGTTGTTGTAATTCTCCAAATAAAGTCACAGAAATAAAAATTCCCAAGGATGACATCATTTGGAAGTAAAGGTGAATAAATTAAAATTGGGTTGAGAGCTTTCCAACATAGTTGCCAAGAGGTCAAGAATACCTCAAAGTGTAAAGAACATAACACTTACAAGAACAATGTCAAGATTTTTACAGTACCCCTTTTCAGGGTATCCAGGGCAGTTTACAAAAGAAAGATAAGACATAAATAAAACATAAACATTAAAAACCATTATTACATTAAAATATATTCAAAAGCCTGTGCAGATAAAAATGCATTTGCCTGGTGCCAACAATGTTAACTGTTCAGCATCTGGCAAATGTGTGTTTATTTTCCCAGGCCCTCTGGTTTGGGGTGCCACCACTGACAAAGCTCTCTGTCTCTGGTCACCTTGCCTTGGGTGGTGGAGGGAGCTAGAGGAGACCCTTAGACAATGACCTCGGTACAGGGGCAGGTGAGTGTGGGCACAGCTGTTATTTCAGGTACCCAGGTCTTAGGCTGAGTAGGGCATTAAAGGTAAGCACCATTGCTGTAGTTTTCTGCCTATGCTTTGACCACAGAGAGGACACCTGACCCATTTCTTGGTGCAAGCTGGGTTATGTTTCAAAACTCATCCCAGAGGTCTATTGATTCTAGACACAGGTCTTCTAAGGAGCTAAATCTCTTGGGATGTTTACATCACGGGTGGTTCAGCTGTCAAACAACGTGGGCATTTCAAGAAGCACTGCCTTCTGTATTTGAAAGCACCAGCAAAACTGCTGACTGCCGTTTGATCAAATGTTTTAGAAGTGCTCATGTAGACCACGGATAGAATTTACTCCCCCAAAAAACTTAAGAATATAAACATCATTTCCCCACCACCACCACCAGATTTAGGAGGACGGCTGAAACATCACATGGCAATTCACATCTCATTATGCTTGAGGAACTGCTGGAACATGGAGCTATAGAGGATTTGAATAAAACCTGTCAGCAATGTGAGGGTTCATTTGATCCCAGTTATTGACCAAGCATTAAAAACCCCCATTCTGTCTTGTTTAGGGTAGCCAAAACCCATGAGCCAGTCATGGTTGATGGTCTGCAATGAACAAGCAAAGCAGAACAGAGGTCCTCAGGACCATGAAGTTATAGTACCTTGATTTACATATATATTCATGCACGTATGTGTGTGTGTGTGTGTGTGTGTGTGTGTGTGTGTGTTATTTACATTGTTAATGCTGTCTTCTGTCTGTCTTTCTCTCTCCCCATTAATAGAAAGCCATTTCATCTCCAACTGTCTCACGGCTTACAGACACAACACGTTTCACTGGTTCCCATAAAGAGAGATTTGATCCCACTGGGAAAGGCAAAGGCAAAGCAGGACGTGAAGATCTGGTGGATACGTCTGGCTATGTATCTGGGTATAAGCATGCTGGCACATACGATCAGAAAGTGCAAGGAAGCAAGTAAGCCTGAAGGTTCAAAGCCAGAAGGTTCACCTGTGAGGGGTGAGCAAGACGAGCCTCACCTGTTGCTGTAAATGCCAAAAAGACTATGTTGGAAAGCTGTCTTGTAGGATCCACTTTTGACATCGACTGAGACTCTTGCAGTGAAGCACCACTTCATTACATTCCTCATGCTTTATGGCAGTGAAAAGGAAGCAGCAGAGCAGTTTGATCAAGAAACCACACCAAGGGCTCTCTCACCACACCTCGTCTGTACTGGTAGCAGATCGCAAACATTCCTATATGCCTAATTCTCTGTCTTGTTCTGCTGTCTTTTTTTCTACAGTGGAGGCGACATGTGCTAGTAGCTTTGCTAAAAAGAATCCAATTGCTCAATTTGATTATTTGTTACTGAACAATGTCTTAATATGGAACAGATGCACCTCAAACGTAAGAATTCAGCCTTTAACTGAAGGGAATTAAATGGCTATTGACTTTTATTTTATTTTTGAAAAGGTGCTATCCTGTAAAAGCCAATACATTGATTTCAACCATTTGCGAACAAGAGCAGAAACAATAATTTAAAGCAACTTTCCCCCTCCATTAGTAGAAAACTGAGACTCCACTTGTCCCTGTTCTCAAAGAAAAGGGAAATTGCAGCTCTCTCTCCTGGCCTCCGCAAATTTTCTTTAAAGAAAAACAAAAAACAAAACACTATGTGTCATTGAAGTTATGTATTACTATTTCTTTAAGATTGCAACAAACATGAAATATGGCAGTTCAAACCCCCACCCAAATATCTATTTGAAATACTACCAGTTGAAATTATCTACTTTGTCTGGATCATTACCTTAAACAACATTTTGATTCATTATGTTGGTTAAATAGTTCCAGAATAAAGGAAATTTGTTGTTTTCTTGTTCACTCAGTGTAAAGCAGACATAATTTAATTGTCAGATTGTTTGCTGATGGAAAACAAAGGTAGAAAAGATTAAATACAGATTCGTTGTTTTACAAATGATGTCATCAACCATCATGTTCCAGTGAGCCACAGTCTAAATAGTGCTGAAATGTTGCTTCTTTTAAGTGAGAAAAAGGATATAATTAACATATTTCCTGAAAAAGGACAACATACGTAATGTATTTATTTATTTGAAAGATTTCTATGCGTGTATGCTGAAGAGTAACTGTCTAGTCAATAAGGTGATTTTTATGTGTCCTGTCTTTATTATTGAGTAAATACCATACTGTGTTGAACTTACAATCCAGTAAAATAATAGCTGTAATCTTCACTTGGAGGTTTGCCAGCAGTTGAGTCCTCAGTCTTGTTTTCTGTGGAATACAGGTCAGCTGTATCTCCTCTGTAGAAGAATAGAGATTGATCAATTTTACTGCCATTCTTAATAGCTGTCTCTTTAACAGGCCCAGTAAACGCTAAAGAGTTGGCTGCACTGATTTGCTTACAGTAACTCTGACTGTTCCTTCGCACAGGCCAGCACCTTGAAGTTGGCCCTTGTCCGAGCACTGGCCTTCTGTCATTTGCAGTTGTCTTTATCCTCATTGTTAAGGAAGGTATTTATTGTGACTTACAACCATGCATTCTTCAGCATGCACTACAAGCATGAATCCAAAATAATAATGTTGTTAAGCACTGCCGTTGTTTGCCTGGAACCTTTGTTTTTTATCAGGTTTGGGGAAAAGGAAGTCTATAGAATTTTCGGCATGTTTTTTGCAGGATGGTGGTTTTGGTGGTTGCCAGAAAGGGTCTGTGAGTGTGCCAGGCCTGTTGGTATTGAAATAGTGATAGTTGGTATTAGTTATATATCCATCTGCTTTCTGGGGACAAGCTCAGTGTCTAGAGTGTTGATCATAGGGCTGTTTGCTTTGATGGAACAATGAGCACTGAATACTTTAATGCAGACCCTCTGGAGCCCATTTGTCAAGCTTAAAGTGAGGCTAGGCTTATGGGGAACCCCATGTTATTACACAGAACTTCATTACACTAAATACAATATTCAGAACAAATCCAGCTATGTCCTCCAGTGGCAGCTAATTAACACAGTGGATGTGAAAGACTCCATTGATGTAATATGAGCAGATAAGCACACCAGGAAGATACCTGATTTGTTGATCCAGTCTAGCATGTCTCTTTCGGACATTTTTTGTCTGAAAACCTAGCAGCTATTTGCTCACATGAATTGGCCATGCACACTGATTGCTCATTGTAAGGAGGAGATTAAGGTAACAATAATGCCACCATGTTCTGGGCAAATAGTAGTTTTCCTTTTGATGGAAACTTCCTTTAGCACTAAAGTCTACTGCAGAACTCTCATCAAAAGATTTTAGAGCAGGCATTACATATCAGGTGGCCTTCTAGAGCCAGGGAAAGCTACTTTTAAAATGAGCGATCCATGTTCATTTTTCATTTATTTTAAAACAAAAAGACAAGAGATGCCACCATTGAAGCGTGGATGTCTAAAAAGCAAGCAGTTTTGTGAAACAATGACATGCTCTGCTGACATCCCAGTTTCTCTTCCTTTCCCCATTCCTTGTTCTGAAACTGCTGGCTTTTTCTATCCCTTTTTCTACCACTGTGCCACTAAAGGAGGAGGCTGTGTCAGAAGAAGCAAGGCCTGGCTGTCCGTGCATCAGACCGCAGTTTATGAAAACAGGACTACTTCTTCCAGTCCAGTCACCTAATAACACAATTCCATTCATGTCTACTCAAAAATAAGTCCCACTGTGTTCTTTGGGGTTTGCTGCTGGGTGAACGTGCATAGGGTTGCAACCTAAGTCGCTGTTTGCATGCAACAGTGTACTTGGAATATTCTCACATCAGCTACTCTCATCCCTGTATATTCCTTGTCAGTGACTTCTGCCCCCTCTAAGTATTTATTTAAGTGCAAAACATACTGTAAACTTGCGGTGATGCCGGCTCTCGTTATCTCCTTTCCATACAATAGGGTATCATCAGGCCCTTTTTGAATAAATAGGGGGAAATGTGAAACAATTCACCAAATGTGAAAATGATAGAGATCTGTATATGTAGGTTTTTTAAAAAAGCTATTTTACTACCACAATGTGTTTACAATTATTTGCTGATTGAATAAATCACATTAAGCACATAGTGTTCTTTTTGCTATGTGTAAATCACTCCAGGGTATATTATGTATATATAAATATGCATACGTGCAGTTTTATACAGCCTCTTAAGGGTGCACACTTTTGTAGCATCATGCACACTGAGACTGCCTTGTTATCTGCTGAGACCTGGAAAAAGGCTCCATGTGGCCAGAAGGCAGCCCATTCCTCACCCAAGAAGGCAACCCAGCTGTCTATGTGTGCAGCTGCATATGTATATGGGACCCTCAATGAGTTTCCGATTATTGCCTGAATTTCCCTTCCAATTTTATAGACATACAATTTATGGACTCAAGTCAATCTTCTTTCCCCCCTGTTGCATTCCTGTGCATGTCACTGGAATTTGTACTGGAAGCTGTGGGCTGAATCTGACTGACCTGCACCCTCCCCCTGACTTCCTTTGTGTTTAATTGACATCTGAAACAAGTCTAGAATAAGGTGGGCAATTTATCTGGCCTCCTAAGCCCATGCATAGCAATTCAGGCAGAAGGGCAGGACTCAGGGAAGAGCAGGGACACTTGCCTTCCCAGGATCAGGGCAGCTGCCTCAGGTGGCAGAACCCCAAGAGGTGGCACCCTCATAGACTCTCCACCATGTCTGCCACCGCTAGAGAAGTGGCGTTGCGGCAGTGGCAGCTCCCAGTGCGACCTTGCAGAAATCTCACCAGACCTTGTGTGCTCTGCAAGATCTTGCTGGAACCCACCGTTCTTGCCGCCGCTTTGTGGATGCTGCCACACAACCCAGCCGGGTGGCACCTTCCTGATTTGCCTCAGGCCAGCCGCCCCTGCCCAGAATGGAGCTTTTTATTACCAACTCTGCCTTAGACCTTGATGTATGAAGTCGCCTTATCCTGAGGGAGACCATCAGTCAGTTTGGACTCCAGCCCACAGCAGTTTACTTTGATCAGGAGGCAGCTCTGTAAGCTCTCGGGCAGAAAGTGGCATTTTCTACCATTGCCCAAAGATCCTCTTAGAAGGAGATGCCAAGAAACAAACTTGCATCGTTTTAAATGTCCAAAGCAGATGCTATCCCAAGCTTTAGCTTCCTCTATAGGGGGGATTCTTAGCTATGCTTTTGTTTTTGTGTGTGTATATAGTTTATTCTTAAGCCTCCCAAACGAGATTACTTTGCAAATGACTTTGAAGTCTCCCAAACATAAAACTATCATTCCTGTCTCAGTTTCCAGCAGTTTCCCTTGGGCTTCCCCAGGGAGTAGCATCTTACGCTGTTTGACCCTGTCCCCCAACATACAGTAAGCCACAACTTAGGCACATTTAACTTGTGTGCATTCAGCTTTACACGCATGGCCAAAAATGAATAAATGAAAGGGGGTGAGGATCCAGGAAAAATGACTTTGGCAATCCCAGCCATCAGTGGGTTTTGACTATAAGTGATTTTGTCTTTAGGCACGATCCCCAGAACACATCCCCTGCATAAGTTGTGGGCTTACTGTATCTTAAATCAGAATTTTTTGAAATTCCCGTTTACTTTGTGGGATATTGTTATGGAATAAACTTTCAACTCTTCGTGCCTGAGTGTACTCTACAGTGTGTCTTGCTTCAAGTCTCCCTATGCCTTACATGTGCAGCTGCGAAGGACACTTGTGTTTCATGCCTATAGATAGGTTCTGCCACTATTGGTTTAGAAGCCACTGTCTCAAACTTCACAAAAAGGAGGAAAATGTGCAAACTGTGGTCATGGTTATCCCAAGCACTCACCCCTTTTTTGTATGTTAGGCTTGCATTGCGAACTTTTAATGTTGATTGTTAGCTACTCAGTCGTGGCAGCCAAGATGTATCTGTGTGCCTGCAATTGGCAATACAGTACTTGCGTATGGGTGATAAATGTTAAAAACATCGGTAGACTACCTAGAACAGATCTTAGTTACGTGTAAGTGGCTTGTCATAGTCTATACCTCCTTAGATCATCATTTGGTTAAAAATGAGAGTAGAGTACACTGTACTTGCCTTGCACCTTTAATTCACTGGAAGTCCAAAAGACCTTTTCTCCCTCTGAAAGGCCTCGTCTCCTTCTGTTTTCTGACTATGTATTGCTGTTCAGGTGGCATCTCAGGGTGAATAACCAAATGCCCAGAGGACCTTACTCTGCTAGGCATATTTTGGATTGCAAACCGGGCTACTTTCTAAATCAGTATTTGTATGTTTTAAATTCTGATCCAAATCAGTACTTGGCGGGGTAGGAGAGCTGAAAACAGTGCCAATATATTTCACATCTGGCAACCAATGCACCCCTTTGGTTTCAGACAGTACATGGGTAGACAGTCTAAAAAGCCCTGGATTCTGACCAAACTAAGCTGCCTGATGTATATTTTGCTCTAGGAGTCTTAATTTGGTCAGAATTGAGTATATACTTTCAGATTTAACATGAAATACATTACTTCTGGTAAATGAGCCACCATAGCCACTAGAGGGCCATGAAAATTTGTGTCCTGGACTTTTGGGACTTGTCAACCCATGTACTGTCTGAAACCAAGGGGCGCATTGGTTGTCAATTTCCCCCCAGCACTCTTATCCCACCAAACCTTGTGTGCATAAGTGGCTTAAATTTGTGTCATGCTGCCCATTTAAAAGCATTAACATTTATCTAAGCAAGATAATATAGATCAGATTGATTGTTGCCCACTATGTACACCGTATCCCCCAACAGTTAGCTTAACTGTTCACACAAGTCACCACTTTGGTGTATGTGTGAGAGCAAAAGAGGCTCCCATGATACCTACTGTATGTTAGGACACTTCTCCACAACAGCCAGCATGTCGGTTTCACAAACGAAGCAGGAATGGATATTCACAATATCTCTACTACAAGATGGAGGCTTGAGTTAACACCTTTTAGAAACTGGACCATAAAGAAGGCTGATCGCCAAAGAATTGATGCTTTTGAATTATGGTGCTGGAGGAGACTCTTGAGAGTCCCATGGACTGCAAGAAGATCAAACCTATCCATTCTGAAGGAAATCAGCCCTGAGTGCTCACTGGAAGGACAGATCCTGAAGCTGAGGCTCCAATATTTTGGCCACCTCATGAGAAGAGAAGACTCCCTGGAAAAGACCCTGATGTTGGGAAAGATGGAGGGCACAAGGAGAAGGGGATGACAGAGGACAAGATGGTTGGACAGTGTTCTCGAAGCTACCAGCATGAGTTTGACCAAACTGCGGGAGGCAGTGGAAGACAGGAGTGCCTGGCATGCCCTGGTCCATGGGGTCACGACTAAACAACTAAACAACAACAATCCCTGCATTAGTTAGGAAAATGCCCTCCTCCTAACAGTAAATAGATAGATTTTTTCACACCTTTAAGATGCCAAAGTATATTTCTGTTCTCTCCAGTGTTATGAACAGTTAAAGATAAGGAAGCAATAATCCATGAATAAAGCAGGGTATATTTTGCTAAAAGGGAAATTACTTCCCGTAGCTGTTCTGTTCCTAGCAAACTAGGGTCATGGGCTAACAGATATTGATAGAACTAGGGGAAACTACAACAGTGGTTCTGCTTTTAAAGATCTACAAGACCTGCTTAATATACTGAGAATATGAACTGGTTGACATATGACCAAGAGTTCATGTAATTGTTGGTGTGATATAAATGTGGAGCTGTACATTGGAGGTGTGGTGGAACAATCTACCATTCTGCATGGATCACATCAGTTTGGACATGGGAATGAACTCTTCCATCTCAGAAGCCCCAACTTGTGAGGGAGATTGGGAGGGCTGACGTTGCGCATGCAACATCACATGCGCAACATCCCGATGTCAGGACATTGGGAAGAGCCAGGTGTGGAGCTGAAAGCGATGGCAGCGTGGCTTCAATGGCTGGTGGCTCCTCCTGCTGCCACTGCCCCCCGGGGGGCTGCTTCTCCTCACCTTCACCTCTGTGGCAGGAGGAGGAGGAGGAGAAAGATCCGGCCAATGAAGTCACTCTGTGCTTGGCCCTGACTTTTTTAAACATTGCCCCCCCCCAAAAAAAAACCACCCAGGGTTGGGTCCTCAGGAGCTGGCAGCCCTGTTCCATCTCTGCTTCCTGACACAACCATCTGTCTGAGAGCAGCCACACAATCATTTTGATGTGCAGAAATCCTTGTGTGTCCTTTCCCTGCCCATGGCCAGTTGGTTGTGGCAAATAGTTCTGAGGAAGAGCCAGATAGACTTGAAATTGCAGTTTTGGTTCTGTGCTCCCATCAGGAGACATATTCAAGTCTATCCTGGAATTGTCTGTAAGATGCCAGGATGCATAGAAGTGAAATGTAAATGGCGGCAAGCTTTTTCAGGGTTATATATACTAAATAAACTCCACAAAAGTTGAGGCATATGACAAAATGTCCATTTATTTCAGTGGTCTCAGGTTTGCATTGTGTGAGCGTGATCCATGTGAAGGACAGATCCTGATACTGGCAAAGGGCAGAAGGGCTGCTCCAGAAATGGCACAGGGATTGGGGGACCATGACCAAAATCTTAATGATTTTTGTTATGAAGTGTCTTGACACTGGAAGGAACTGGTTCTGGCTGCAGTCTTTGCATTTTTTTAAGGAAGGCTTGGTTATGTTTAAAATCGTCAGTGCAAGTCAAAACTTACTCAAATCAAATTTAAAATGAATAAACAATAGTTGGCAGGGAGGAGCGTAGAAACTTGCTGTTATTTTTAAAGTTAGATGGGTTTGTATGTATTTTAAAAGTAAAGATTGAATATGGGTATAGTTGATAATTAGGGTAAATGTGAACCACAAAATGCAGCTGTTGCTTTTTCCTGTATGCTAAACATCCACTGTGCAAATGCTATTAAGCTATTAGATGACTGGTGTATGGAAGCCATTTCACAACTAACACATGCCAATTTTATCACGTGGTTCTATGAGGTTTTGGCGGTCATATTTGCAGACGAAATGTGCATTAGGCACACTTGGCAAAGACGTGTGTCAACCATTACATGTGTTCCACCACTGCCGCCTCTTCCCTAACTTTGTTCATGGGTTGGGGGGGCATGTTCCTCAGAAGCTTATGGCAGCCTTCCCAAACCCTGTGCTTTCCAGATGTTCTGAACTTCAATTCCCATCAGCCCAGGGCAGCATGGTACTTTTAAAGTTATAGTCCATAACATCTGGAGAACCTACAGTGACAGATCCACGCCTCTGGGTTGTATCTAGAGTAACCATGCACGTCTCCTCCGAGGTAGGCCTTGTTGAGTTAAATGGGACTTACTCCTAAATAATGTTTACTTGGGAGTTAACCCCATTCAATTTTATCAGATGTACACCCAGTTAAGTGTGCATAAATTTGCAGCTGCATTTAGGTGAACTTTGGTGCCACTGAAATAAGTGTAACAGCCTCAGACTGGATCCTAACCATTGTCTTCCAATCGCCATCTTTCTCCCTCAACTCATAGCTAAACATAAGGGAAACTGGTGTGTTTTGGGGTCACTTCTGGTTTAGTGGGGCACAGGAGGCTGGGCCAGCCAGGGCCAACAAGAGCAAGGGCTCTCTCCTAGGAGCTGCTTGTGTGTCTTCTGCAACAAACTCGGTTTCTGTGTCAGGTGTAGATGTAGAAGGTTCTCGGAAGGTAGCAAGTTATAAAACTCCTGCTCTGCTGTGTTAACTGGAGAGGGATAAGTAAATCAGTTTATCCTTGTTGAAATGTAAATGTTTCCACGTACTTTAAGCACAAGAGGAAGATTATATATTTATATTGAAAACTATTTTTGACTAATACTGTGAGCATGTTTTGTTGCCTCTTTTTTGTTTTGCACAATTTAAGGAAACACAGGTTTGGCTTATCTTTTTTGTTGAATATATATATAAAAATTTTTGGCATATGGCCAGGGAAGGGTTATTGGATAACTCCCTACCCTGACCATTTGCCGTGCTGGGAGACGCTAATGGGAGTTGAAGGTACCACATTGGCTACCCCAGCATATGACAACACATGGTTTGCTTTCAAATTGCTTCCCTTTGGCTACCTAGAGATGCAACTGCATCATATGCTGGCTACTGGTGGAGAAGGTGAACTTGCTGTTATCTCTCCCGGAACACTAGACAGCATTATAAAAGCTGGCATGGACTCCACCTGTTTCTTTTTCCTCATTGACACGTCATGCATTAAAACCAGTGAAATGGTAACCTGTACAATGTATTCTCAGATCTCAGAAGGCGTAACATTTGGCTGCTCTGAGCACAGTGGGCCCCGCCCAGCACAAACTAGTCAAACTTAGAGCAACACCCTAGGACATGTTTTTTTCTGGAAGTCACTCAAAATGAAACAGGGTGTGTGTCTTGCTGAGTAAGCCTGCATAGATTTGTACACCAGCAGCAGCCGCTCTCGGGGGAATGCTTTTTGGAGGTGCAATTTTTGTCAGGATGCAAGCGTAGCGGGTGGTTAATTCCCTTCTAGCAGTGTGAATTCTTACTGGATCCCCCCCATAGCTGTTATGATAGTAACATGTTAAAACGCAACCATGCATTTTAACATAGTGCCCATTTTGCCAGATTATGCGTGTTGTCCCCGCTGAGATTCAAACATTATGAAAGTCCTATGTAAACGTGGAGTGAGATCAGTTACTGAGAATTTCTAGTTTGGAAAACATCTGGTGTAACTTCAGACTTAAGCTCTGGGGCTGATGGATGTTACGGAATTCACCAGCAGGGGGAGCCTTTGCAGTTGGAGGCTTCCCTGGTGCTCCACCACTGCTGCCGGACCACGGTTGGCCCCCCCACAGGATGCTCTAGGGCAGGGGTTGGCAAGGCTTACCAGGTATGGGCAGGATCACTCCCGCGGAGATCCTCTGTGAGCCAGGCCTGCACAGCGCAACGCCGGAAATCACATCTGCACATGTCCGCGGTGCAGGAAATCACGTCTGCACATGCCCAGACCCTGAAAATCGCACCTGTGCAGAAGCAATTTCCGGCGTCTGGGCATGCACAGAAGCGATTTCTGGAGCCGCAGAAGAGAGTTCCCACGCCGCACCGGTTTAGCACAGCACGTGGGGACTCGCTGAGCAGGCGGCTCTGTTTGGGGGTGGCTCATGGGCCAGTTAAGCCACCCTCATGGGCCGCTTCTGGCCCATCGGCCTTCGGTTGTCGACCTCTGCTCTAGGGGGTGAGCAGCCTTTGGTCTGCGCGCTCCAAAGCCTCTCCTGACGTGCCCTCAGGGAGGCCAAAGAAACTGTGTCAGTCCTGGAGCTTGACTAATTTGCTCCCAAATGTGAGGGGAGTTGGGAGGAATTTTAAAAGGCAAAATGAGGCTTTTAGAATTGCCCTGAAAATGGCAAAAGAAACAGAAAGCTAACATTGGCTGATGAAATTTCACCATATGCTGGCCAATCTAACAGTGGAAAGTAAGGCCCAGGCAAAATCTATTCTGATTGCAGGTCTTTATTTTTTATTAATTTATAATACCAGTATTAAATATTTACACAAGTAAATTAAAAGAAACTTGAAAGTGAGTTATATACTACTAGTTTGTACTAGGCTTTTTCAGGAAAATGAAACAAATTTATATATGTGTGTGTGTATATATGCAATATATTTTTACACAATTTATTAATGCTAGAAACTCAAATGTGTATCACTTTATCTGTGTGAATGTTAAAATTGTGATAAGTGTTCCAAATGCTGAAATCTTCTGCTAGTTGTCTTTCTAATTTCTAAAACCACATTGATGGCTTCTGTCAAGTAAACATTCTTCATTCATTAGAAAAAATCAAGTTCATCAGTTCTAATAGTGCTGTAAAAAGCTTGGCTTGAGAATAGATGTCAGTTTTCATAGTGTTTTATAGCTGTTCTTTAAAAGCAAACTTTCTGTAAT
Source organism: Podarcis raffonei (assembly GCF_027172205.1). NCBI lineage: Eukaryota > Metazoa > Chordata > Lepidosauria > Squamata > Lacertidae > Podarcis > Podarcis raffonei. Next base: position 3,702,440 of record NC_070614.1, on the reverse strand, counting down.
ATATATATTATTGCTGATGAGAGTATAGAATTGTATCTTAAGTTGGTAAAGTGATCAATAAATGTATTAATATAAACGTCTTAATTTGCTTTTGCAAGTGTCGTGTGTGTACATTTCTAAGAGAACAGTCTTAATGTGGTCAGATCACTGGGTAGCTCAGTTCAACATACCTTGGTGGTCAGAGCATTTTTTGCTGCTTTGTGTCACATGCACTACTGACTAGAACGCCCTTCATAATTGCATGGCATCCCACCCATATGCTATTTTCTCATGGGTATACCAAGAGCTCAGGCCACAAGTTTCAGTATAAGGAATAATTCCTACTCGAGAGTTGAAAAGAAAAACGTGTATATTCTGCTAAGAATGATACAGACTTCCAACAGATTTATAGTCCTCAAAAAACTGAGCTGAAGAAGGCGTTTATTCCGAAACAGGGCCCTGTCCTGGTCACCACTACTGAGTCGTACATCTGATTCACACTCCGGATACTCCTTTTCGGCCCTATTTGATTCTTTATTCTTTATTCTGATTCTATATAATATGGACTCCTTTTGACTGCCATTGAGACTTGTACAAAATAATTGTTGTGTACTGGTATTTTATGTACCTTTATACTATATCACTGCATATTTGAAACTACATTATTTCTGTACTTAAACGTTTTACCTTAAAACTATCGTACTTACACGTTGTGTTTAAATTTACTATTAGCTTCAAACTGTTATTCTTAGCAGAATATACACGTTTTTCTTTTCAACTCTCGAGTAGGAATTATTCCTTATATTGAAACTTGTGGCCTGAGCTCTTGGTATATCCTTTTTAGTGTATTTTCAACAAGAACTCCAATTTCTTTAATAATTTTCTCATGGGTGGCTACCCTGTGTTGCTGGAATGCAATTCCCACTATCCCCATCTACTGTGCTGCCCAGGGCTGATGGGAGTTGCAGTCACCATTGGGGGGCCACAGGTTGCGTGACATAATGACATCACAATGCTAGTGGACAAATGCCATGGCCACAAGTGGCTAATTGCAGCCATCACCTGAGAAGCAGCATTGGAGCTCATGTGATTAACTTTCTCCAGAGGAAGAAAAGATCCAAGTGCATTATCTAAAAGCTGATTTCGCAGGCTAGCTCCTTTGCTAGATCCCATTCACCTTCTGATCTCATCTACTGGAGTATTTTTAGGCAGCTTAGCATACCTTGCAACTGTACAGTTTAGGTGGCAGCTGCGTTTATCCTGCCTCATACGGCATTCAAGGTGTACTTGCCCTACTTTCTCCACAAAGCAGTCGTCAAACACTTCACACACCCTTACATTTCGCTCATCATTCACACCCAGCCAGTTCCCTGCTGTTTACAATGGAACCAACGTAATACAATACTACCCAACTTGCCTACTGGGCTGAAACTCAGATCCTTAGAGCACTAGAACTCTGGCTGCATTAAGGAATCCTTGCATGAAGTCCCTTCAATGAAATCTTTTAGGAGTTTCTTTTTCAACACTGAAAAACAATGGTTTCTAAAATGAACAAAAGGTGCTCACTATGGCCATGAAACCCTTTCCACACAGGGAGCAGGGGGAAAGGCAAGATCACTTCACTGGGGTTTGCTCTCAACGTGCACACCACCTGGCTCAACGGAGACCACTATTGTCTGTAAAAATGTAAGAACAGCCCTGCTGGATCCAGCTAATGGCCTGTCTAGTCCAGCATCCTGTTCTCATAGTAGCCAACCTGTGGGAAACCAGCAAGCAGGAAGCATTGTTGCCTCCAACTGTGGAGTAGAGCAGAGCCATCGACTGCCCTTTCCATGACTTTGTCTGTTCACTTAAAGCCATCCCTGATGGTGGCCATCACAGACTCTTGGGGGAGCAAGTGCCATACTGTTGATTGTGCTCTGCATGAAGAAGTAATTTCTTTTCTCTGTCCTGGATCTTCCAAGATTCAGCTTCATTGGCAGCCCACGAAGTCTAGTGTCAGGAGAGAGGGAGGGGAAAACTGTTCTCCTCACTTTCTCCCTGCCAGGCATAATTTCACACACTTCTATCATGTCACCTCTTCCTCAACTTTAATCTAAAGTGTCCCAAATGCTGCAACCTTTCTTTGCAGGGGAGTTGCTGTGTATCTTTGATCATTTAGGTTGCCGTTTTCTGAACTTTCCCCAACACTGCAATATCCTTTTTGAGGTGAGGAACCAGAAACGTATACAGGACTTCAAATGTGGTCACGCCAGAGATTTGTATGACGGTATTATGATAGTGGCAGTTTTATTTTCAATTCATTTCATAAGGAGCCCTAGCATGGAATTTGCCCTTTTCTCTGCAATTCTATGATTCAATTAGAATGCCTTATCTGGAAAACAAGATTAAAAAAATTGTTGGAAGTTTTAAAATTAAGTGCATTTAGAGAGGCTTTTTATCTGGTCCACTTACATTTCTTGAGTAGGAAAAGCATATATTGCATGGTTTCATTTTAAAACACACACACATGTGCAAACACTGCACAGCCAAAAGTCTGTTCTGGAATGTAACAACAGTATTATTATTATTATTATTATTTATTATTATTATTATTATTACTATTACTATTTTTATTATTTTATTTGTACCTCGCCCATCTGACTGTGAAAAGGAAGGTGCTGTTTCAGCATGGAACATATTACCATAGGAGATGCTTTTTGTTCAAAAGTTGTACCAAAGGAATTTGAGGCAGCAACTATGTGGCTCTTTAACGTTTTTTTTTTCTTTAACGTCCAAAACGTTAAAGAAAACAAAAGGTCACTTCAGTAACATAGGACACACACCATGATATTTCCCACCAGCAGAAATTTGGGACTGCCAGAATGCAGAGAGAAACTGGATCTCAGTGAGCAATCAACCTAATTAGTTGATCAAATGGTATCAATGAAGATGTGGACAGTATTGTTGAAACAGCATCTTTTTAATGGAATATGGAAACAGCAGCTACTGATCTCATATGCCAAAGGTTAATTCTTGATCCACAGATAACACATTCAAGGACAGGATAAGTGAAAGAATAAGCTAGGATTATTATTTTTAAAGCACCTGCAACAGTATGAGAATCCCTCATCCCTTCTAAGGCTGCAGTTCAAGAAAACATGGACAGGATTGCACTGCAAGTCACATTACTGCTAAACTTCATTCCATGAGCAGAAGTACTCGAAGCATGTCTTAATGCCATGGTTTTGCAGCTGTTGCTAAAGTATCAGCACACAGCTCTGCAACAATAACTTGGTCAATGATAAACATGATCCCTATTTGAAAAAGTCTGAGGTGAATACAAAATTCACAGTAGAAGAGATCTATTTTATTTTACTTAAAAACTCCATATAAATTGCCCTTGATCGAATAATGCATTAAAATCATTCAATAATTTAATATATTCACTCCTATATTCCAAAACCATGGGGAGGATGTCTTTAAAAAATGAGGTACAAGAGAAATCAGCCACAGTGTTAAAAGTTGGTTGGTTCATGGAAGTAAATAACCCCAAGGGTTTGTCATCCTTTATAAATCATTTACACTCACATGCCTTTCACTGTTATTAACATCTGCTGATGTTAATTTTGGGTGATGTTGCTAGGAGGAAGTGTTTTCTTTAACTGATTGTAGTTCCAGTGTAGTTGCTCCACTTCCGCCTTGTGCCGGCAACGTGCCTCTTCCAGTTCTTTTAAGAGACGTTCATTTGTAGAAACCAAGGTTCTGCAAGAAAGCGTTGCATTTTTTTAAAAAAAGAAAATCAATTATTACGTTACAAAATAAACTATGGAACCTACAGATGTGAACAGCCCTGCGCGTGCACAGCTGCACTCAAACCTGGAGAGATCACAGATAACATATTTTGTTGCTTGAAAGCATGTCTTGGCTGCTGGTCTGTCAAAAGGGAGCCAGTTCTTTCTACCCCTTTGCTCCGCTGGTTCAATAATGGGGAGGGAAAATCCCTTTCTCTTCTACAGGATAACAAATAGATGCTCGTGTGCATTTTTTCACATGCCTTAAGGTAGCCTTCTCCTTACTTGTCCATTTGGTTTGAGACCTGTTGGTACTTTCTCTCTCTCTCTCTCTCTCTCTTAACACCAAGGGATTGCAAATGCAAGAACAGGAGGTAAGAATGAGAAAAACGACAAGTCTTTTTTTGAGGGGGGCAAGTCAGGGAGGAAAAATTGGGAACCAAGTTTTTGGGGGTAAGCAGGGTGGAAGGGAAGAGAGCTTGGAGTGAAATTAAACTTGTATAAGAACAGCTGGTTCTGGCGTTTGTGATTCAGACCCTGCCTCGACCTTTCAATCTGTCTGTCTACTTGTGCAATCACTTCTCTCCTCCTGGGTCAGCCCTCCATTTCCTCACTTTTCTCAACGTTTAGTATTTAGATGTTGAGCACTGGAGGCTCCAGGTGGGCAACGTGGCTGAGCAGAGCTTGGGGTCAAGTAAGAAGGAGCACTTCTGTGTGGAGGGAGATGAAAGAACATGTGCTGGAAGCAGCTTGGCAAAGACAGTGACCATACATTGGGAGAAGCCGATGCCATTGAACACAAGAACAAATTTTTAAATGGCCAAACGTTTGAAATCTTGAGAGCTTCCACTTAACATCCAGTACTAAGCTTCTACCTGTGGCTTTCCTGCAACATCTTTGTGAGTTCCTGCATCTTGTCAAAGTGCTGGAGGCGCTGTTTCAAACTGGCATTTTCATCAGCCAACAGCTTGTGGTGGTTTTCAAGCTCTGGAGAGAGAAAGAATATAGCCATAGGCAACCATCTTACTTAAAAAAGGTGTTAGCACTGCATGACAGGGAAGTATATATGAAAAAGATGAGGAGAAAGGGCTTGCTTGTTGTACTCCCATTCATTGCATTCCCCTGAGCCATATGAAAAAGTTCAGAAGGAATGGGTATTTGTCAGCTAAGCCAAGCAGTTGAGTGTGTCATGGATCCAATAGGCAGCACACTGGCTGCTTGTGAGCTACCAAGCCCAATTCAAGGTTTTGGTGCTGGTGTACAAAGCACAAAGCTTGGAGGCCCAAGTACTTAAAGAAATTCCTCCTGCAGTGCCAGCCAACCTGTGCCCTGAGGTCAGCAGGGAATGCCCAGTTAGTAGTACTACTGATGGGTACTGAATTATTATGAGTATTGATATAAAATTGTGATGTATTTTTTAAACGTTTTAATCTTTGCAAGCATTGTATTTTAATTATGTTGTCTACCACCACCAGTTCCCATGAAAGAAAGGGTGGGGTTAAAAAGGGGACCAAAAAAGGTCTTTGGGATAGGAGCTGCCAACTGATGAGATAGTGACATTTTCCTATGAGCAAAGCATTGGGATCTCAACACGATCTAGCACAACAGGACTGAGACAGAGAGCGAAATCAGTTCAGACACGAGGGTTAAGAAATTTTGGAACTTTTGAGATTTACTCCTCTGAAATGCCGTTTTACAAACCCCAATAATGCATATATTTGATATGCTTTTTTGTATCAGATCTCAGGTGGAAAGTGTGGGCACCTTAATCCGAGTAAATTGTACACAGTTATCATTCTGAAAATCAATCAGCAGGAATTTAAGGGGATTTTAAATCTTATTAGCAGGCTTCTTATGTGACCAGGTCTCCATGTGCTTGAATACATGAAGGCAATATTTGGGTGGGTGGGTGTGCATTTTAAAAGACAGCCCAATATGCGAGGTGAAAGACACCACAGTCCTGTTTCTGGTGACCCCCCCCCCACACACACTTAGCTGGCCTGGTGGCCCTGCCAGGTTCACGGTCCTTTCCCGCCACCACCAGTTAGACTGTGCCCACAGCATCTTTGCCTGTACACTAGGGATAAGCTCATCTCCCCCTCGCACTGCAGCAAATGCTATTCATAAAGAGTCTGCAGTGATTAGTGCAAGGCTAGAAAAGACCAAAATGTACATGCAAAGTTCCATATGCCATTTGCAGGATCTCTGCTCTAGGTTGCCCCTTCCACAACTGCTATAAACTTACAAAGTTGCCTTTTATCGGATGGAGGATACAGAATCTTCATGTGTTCAAACGAACACATGGACAGCTTTATTCAGATACATATTTTTAGAAACTTACTGATTATCTGCAGTGGTGCTGCCTGAGTGGCATCTGCATTCTGGGTCCTTTGTTCCATTTTGGGACTGTGCACTTTCAGAGTTGCATGTTCTTTCAGTAATTTGTCTAAATTATGCTTCAACATATCCTAACACAATGAGGGAGGGGAGGTGTAGAAAGGAAAAAATGATGAGACAGAGAAAATGATTAAAGTAGCTATTACTTCACCAAACCTTTATTAGGCATCACAAATGATTAAAGTAGCATTTCAGACTCTGTTATATTGTCTACATCATTTTCCTTTAAGTAGTTTTGGAGAGTTTTTGTGAGACTCTCTAATTTGTTTATTTGTGGTTAGGATGGGACTGAAGGACCATGATGGGGTGGGTAGTGTTCCTTCTCCTATTTTAATGGTGACTTCTACTGGGGTGTGATCTGTGATTTTAGTGTTACCTATGTTTGTTGATTCCATGGAGGGGATTGGACCTTGTGTGAGTAGAATGCTGTCCAGTCTGGACACTGTACCATGGCATCCGGATTGGAATGTATGGCTGGTGTCTCCTGGGTTTTGCTCACCCCAAATGTCAGAGAGACCCGTTTTTTAGCATTTTTAGTAACTTGTAAGGGTCCCTAGTTGTTGGGGGTTTCCTTCGGAGGAAGGTTGCCCATGGGGTTGTAGGGTGTATGTCTTTCAGGGATATGCCTTTCATATTTAGATTGAGGTCCCCTCCTAGGATTGCTATCCTTCGGAGAAGGAGAGGAACTTGTTTAGTGTTTTTTGGGTGAATTCTAGTTGTTTCGAGTTTGGGGCATACATGGAGCCGATTGTCAGTTTAATTTTGCCATCTAGTGTCCCTTTAGCAAAAATGAATCTGCCTCTTTTGTCCTTTGTTGTGGCTTTGAAGTTCAGGTCTCTACTAAGTATTATGGCTACTCCACGGGCCTTCCCTGATACTCTCTATAATCTATCCCCCACTCTTTAACCTAAATGTAATCCTAATCCCACTAGTCCCCCAACCACCACACTCTAGGTCAGCGCAACCCCAGTGGTTCGTTAAACAACACAAAGTGAGAGGCACAGGACAACCCAGACGGGTTGGCAAGGAATCACCCTACATTTCAGACTCTGTTGACAGGCCTACATTAAGACCACTCACCAGGCGAGGATGAGAGGCTCCTCCGCTGGCCTTGGTGCAGGGAATCACCTGACTGAGACACAGGTCAAGTAGCTCCCTCTCAGCTGTGCGGCTCGAGGGGCTTTGGAGGAGAAAGGATGGCCGGCAGCATCACCGAGGGAGGAGAAAGGGGCAAACTGGTTGGACCAACGTCATCACCTGCTTAGCCATGCATGGCACCTGCTGTTCCCATTGACCCTTGCTGACTTTTTCATTCTGTACCAATTTGAGCAACCAAGGAAGTGAAAGAGGAAGAAGATCTGAGTCCAAGTCCTCCATCCAGCAGGAGCCAGGACATTTAAAGGCCAAGGCTTCATGCAGGTGTCCTCTTCCTGTCCCCCTGTTCTGACAGGGCCACACTCCCAGGGAGCACTGATTTGATGTCAGTGGTAGCAGGCTAAGCATGTTCATATGACTGAAGTGGGAAGAGTTTTCAGGGGCAATTTGACCCTGTCTTCTGAAGAGGAGTTAACCCTATCCTATATGCTCTGCGGACAGAGAAAAAGTAGCCGGGTGGATGCGAGACAGAAATCCAAGAAGATGAGGAAAGAAAGAGGGATTTGTAGTGACTAATTGGCAAGATAGACTTGACTGTATTTAGCTCAAGCTGCTGACCAGTAAATTACAGTAAAATGAAGAGCAAGGAATTCAGGCATGTGTTACCCAATATTAGTGGCTTGAAATACTGGCCAAGTACACCAATAATTCCACAAAGGGGCTATAAACCTTTCAATGATATGCCCTGCAGAGCTCTGACAGAAGCAAATGTCAAGCTCCGGCTGCCGGTGTGGGTGCAACCTCTGAGCACTCCTTCCTACAGATTCTACCCAGCAGCTGCTCCAACTACTGTGGGATCCCAGTGATCCTCTGAGCTAAAAGTAATCAGAATAGACCCTGCGGATCAAGCAACAGCTGCTACAACGCAACACCAGAGGACAAAATAAATTAGAATGGTCTGAATTTCAGTGTTTGCTTTGTATTTTGAAGGAATTATAGAGCTTCTATAGTTAAGGTGGCTTAAACTGAAAAGAAAGAAATCTCTGATTTGCAGACAAGTTTGGAGAAATTCTGCCCTGAAAAGTAGACCACTGCCGCCTGGGGAAGAGATTCATTAGGCAGGATTTGTGCTTTTCATGGCCTTTAGTGATGGAGGTATATGCTGAAGTTCCACAAAAAGGACAGAATGTGACATTGGAAACAAAAACTCAACTTTCCTTTTAAAAATAAAGCAAATTTCTACCCCTTTGCCTAGGAGTACATAGTCAACGATTGCTGAAACATCGGAAACCAGAGTGAATTGCTGAACTTTTCACCAATTGCTGAACTCTTCCCTATGACTGGCAGAAGCAACATTAAGCAAAAAATGATAGAAGACAAGTCTGGTAATCAGCAATACAGGAAAACTAGTATAGCATCCTGCACCCTAGGTCCTTTGGATGGGTTTTAAGTTCGAATAAATGCATTTTTTAAAAAATCTGAAACTGATTGTTGGGAGTTTGACAGCTGCATCTTGCCATCCCAGATTAGAAGACTGTTTATATGTATGTAGATACCTATATGCACAGGGAAATCATGGGGTTGCGGAATACGTCATTCTACTTACCCTGTCTTTCTTAGCACTATTCAAGTCTGATGCCAAACTATTGATCTTGGCATTGAACTGCTCTTCTTGCTCAGAGATACGCTTTTGCAAAGCCTGTCTCTCTAACCGAAGGTTATTCAGCTCTTGGTGTTCTGCAGGTCTCTGTTGATCTGTGGGTGTGGATTTCTGAATTGCAGACAAAACAGTTTCTGCCTGAGCTAGGAATTAAAGGAGATTTTTCTAAGTTCATATTTAGTGACCAGGTTTTTTTGGGGGGGGAGCGGGGGTGTAATTTCCTTCAAACTACCTGCTTCACTCTTCCAGTAGAGCAGCATGGCTTTTACTTGCAAGTAACCTCAGCAAAATTGATCCTAACAGAGCTGCTTTACTATGAGAGCAGAAGGCGATGTCCAATGGACACGCCTTTGTATTTTTAAGTTCACAAAGAAATTCTGCTGCAGGAAAATTTGTTATTTGCTCTTGTGACCAATGGCCCTTTTACAGCATCACTACTGAGCCATTCAACCACTGGTTCTCCAGGCCCCAGTTCAAACAGAAGCCCCTTTTCTAATTCCTTATGCTGAGCCAAGTACCCTCAAGTCTCATCCTATCTATTGAGTCATGGGGTCACATTGCAAAACACAGTTTTGATCACATGAGACCTCTTCAGACCATTTTCTTCCTGTGATTATTTCCAGGCAGAGAGACTAGGTGTTGGGATCCCCCACTCCCTCCCTTGCCCCACTGTGCTTCATAGCATGAAGAAACCGAGGTAACCAATGCCAGTTTGGGAAGATGCCTTCGCCCAGGTAAGCGCTGCTCACCTTGCTTCTCCTCTGGCTGACACTCCTCCCATCACTCTCCGGAGTAATCTCCTGCTTCCCAAGGAAAGGGACCACTTTTGTGTTGCTACTCACATGACAACAGGTGTCCATCCCAGCAGTTCAGAGTAACCTCATGAAATGGCACAATGAGCCTTTTAACTGGCCCGTCTTGCTCCTTGAGCAAATGCAGTGAATGGTGCTGAAGAGGCCAAAAACACGTGAGGAAAAATAAAAGCCCAGCTCTCATTTCCCCACTGGGACTATTTCTGCCAGGTGAAAAGCAGTGCACATCTGTCAAGCTTGTTGCCAGGGTTGGAGAAATCAATGGGGGAAACAGAGCTATCGTTACCCGCAAGTCACCTTGCAGGAGGAAGGAGCCAAATTATCACGGAGAAACACACATCCCCAACAAATGACTCGTACTTACATAAAAAAGTTTGGTTGCAATGAAGTGATTTGCAACCATTCCAGTGTTTATCAACCAAGTCTAGAAGACATTCAAGTCCTGTTTCATATAGCACTTCATCCGCCAGCTGAACTGCTCCTTGAGGTTTGCACTTAAAAAAATAATAATTAAATAATACTTTAATGTTTACATGTTTTTTAAAAGAATTCTTACTGCTTTTAAGTGCTTTTAATTGTTTTAAATACGTTTTTGTTTTATTTTTAATAGTGCTATTTTACTACTTGGCGTCTGCTACCCTGGGCAGGATAGATTAACAGGCACTGCACACAGAAAAATGTTGTGAGCTCTCTAACCACTATTGTGCAGGATCTAGACACAGCTTAAAACGAGGAGCTGCATGCAGCCTGCGGCCTGGCACAGTGAGCAAGCCTGTGCTTTCCCATTAGCATTGCAAAATGAACAAAGTAATGTATTCTCACCTCATCCATAATGCTCTGGGGTTCAGAACTGCCTGGATTGCTGATATGCACATGTGCTCCATTTGCGTATCTAGTCCCCAGCACTCACCTTTGTCGGATCAGTGCACAGGGCTCTTTACCGGAAGTAAATGGCATATAGACTAGCTTATTAGTCAAACAGCTAAAATCCAAAGGGTTGCTTAGCATTCTGCTGCCCCCACTCACTCCTCTGGTAGTGATCAGATGCATATGGTTGCCATGTTTAGAAGCGATATTTTCAAGCTCATGGGCAGAAGAATAAAGATAAATCTACTCTCTGGCCATAAAGCTCTTAATCAACAAAACTGTTAGTCCTAGGCTATATGCAAAGAAAGGAACATACAAAGCTGCTAGTAGATCAGAATGCTGGGTTAGAAGTGGAACAAGGAAATGGAACACAATGATGCAAGGAGGCAGGTGTGTAGCAGGCAAAAAGTGCAAACTCAGAAGCAAGAGGCAGGTTAACTCAGCTAACAGGGTTCAAGCATTGGAGGAGCATGGTCCCTAAATCTGAAAAAGAGGGAAGCGACTACTTTAGGGACTATGACAAATGGATCAAGAAGACAATTGGGAAAAGATTCTCTTGGCTCTTGGGTCAAAGCACGGCACCTTTTTCAGGCAATTTTCTTGCCCCATTATTAATCCATGTTCATAGAAAATAGTTAAGTCGCCAAGTCAGCTGTGGCGAGAAGAACTGCAACCAGCCAATGAGTCACAGAAGGTTTATGAAAACCTCTTACAGATTACAAATTACTAATAATGTATGACTGGCTAGTAAACATTTTGTGGGTTACTGACTTATGTAAGAAGGCATTGCTATCCTTGACAGGTTGCCTCTACACAAATGCCTTTGAAGATGATGAGCTCTTGACTGGCTCACCAATACACATAAATGTATTGGTGCACTCGTGCCTATCAAATAATCCTGAAGAAAAACAAGGAGGGGATTTTTCTGAAACATTTCAGGAGAATTTCAAGAGAAACATTTCAGGAGAATTACAAACCAGGAATGAAAACTTAAGGTACGATGTCTATGCCAAACTTTTTTAAAAGGGGAAATTACTGAGCTGTGTGCCTGAGTCATGAGGAACCACTTACGAGCCACTCCCACAAAGATGGGAGTGATCTAACAGGGATATAACACATCAAACAGTATTAAAGATATCCTAGACTCAAGTTGTTAAAGGCTTTGTAAATTTATGCATTAACTTTGTAGTTGGCCCAGTAGCATATGGGCAGCATGTGTAAACTGTTACAACACTGGAATTATGTTCTGGGAGATAAACATCATTTCCATATGAATACACAGATAGCTACCAGAAAAAAGGGGGGAATTACTTCACTAATGAAAAGGAGATGAATATGCACAGATTTCAGAAAGGAATTGGGATCCTATTATGGAGGAGTCAGTTACCAGGATAAGGAAATAGAAGGGAAACTTAGTGCCTCTTTAAATGAAGTACTAACTTTCATTTGAAAAACACACACCAGGAAATGGAATGCTGATAAGGGGGGGAAATTTAACCAATCCATGCTAGTATCAGTGATGAGGTGCAAACACATATCCTTAGGAATCTTCAGTGTACCCGTTTTGTTATAACTGATCCACTAGAGAAGTTGGCTTGATCTCAAACTGACACATTTGTGACATTATCTCCATTCTTTAGGTCTTTGCTCTTTAGCCTTTCACGTTCAGGTACCTTCTGGTGATGTCCCGTTGTGGTCTTCTGAGAAGTAACTACTATTTCATTGACTTCTGGTGGGGCTACAAATGGAAAAAGTATTTGAACATAATGGTTTCAGTTTAGGTGAAAAAACACTAAACCATGAAATAGCAGAATAATAAAAAGCATTTATATTCCTCCCTTGTGAGGTTGGCTAGGCTGAGAGGCAGTGACTGGCATCAGAGCTGAGTGAAGATATGGACTCTTGTCCCCCAGGTGCTAGCCTGACACTCTAACCAGAACACTGCACTGGCACCCAGCAACTTTCATAACAATAAGATAATCTCAATATAAGCAAACTATATTTCTTTTCCAGTCGTCTACGTTATGTCATGTGCAGGAGTTACATCTGCTGCTCTGTGGGTCAGTGGAAACCGTTCTCCTAACAAATGCTGGATGTTTCAATGTGTAGGTTCTCATAGGCCCAGTTCACACATAATACTAAGCCAGAACACAGGTCAGCACCAATTAGCAAATGCATGGGCTCCTGGACAGGTGATCATGTCTACTCTGTTCCTACCTGGCCATTTGCTGCTGCCCTGTACTGAATTAAGTCATAGTTTGGCTCGTGGCTTAGCTCTCCCAAGAGAAACTGTGAGATACAGATAAGCTCATTTTCTCTGCAGAGAAATAGCTTCAACTGAAGCTGAATAAATGAAGTACATAAATAACTAGTGAAATACTGGGCTACTCCACATGGTGGCACCCTTATCATAAAGATGGCTAGGAATTAGCACATATGTTTGAGGCACAGAGTCCCAGATCTAAGACCATCCCTCTATTTCAGAAAGACAACTGCCACAGCCAACCATCTTTGCTGAAAACAGCAGCCAGACATCTAGCTCCCACATTCCTCTTCATACAGTCTAGCAGAACTGATCCCTAGCCCATATCCCTGAGTTTTCTTGGCCATGCTCCACATCATTACCTGCCTCTTGTGGCGGGGAGGGAGTGGAGAGTCATGGACACTGACTGAGAGACCAAAACGCCAGTTAAGTTTGACAAGACAGGGCTGGGAGGGGGGGGTAGATGCATGGCTGCTGCTGCTGCTTTCGGTGGCAGCTGTATATTTAGATGTACAGCAAGGCCACAGAAACACTTCAAAAACAATTTTACCTGGATGTGGTGTAAAAATAGCATGGCTTGTGATCTTTTCATATGCTTCAGCCTCATTGTGGAACTTCAGATTAGGGTCTGTCTTGGGCAGCTCTTGTGATTTAGCTCCTAAGAAGGAAACTCTAACGCCGATTTTCTTTTTCTTGTGTCCTTGACCAAGGGCACTGTGAGAAACTTGTAGAGTTGGTGAAGTAGGCAAGCTTCTATATTCTGGAGGGGGAAACCCGAATTAGTGCAACATACTGACATGTATTTGACTTCGTAATTTGCTACTGGATAATACAGTTTGGAAACTGGAACAGTCTACAAACACATTATTCAAGTCTAGCTTTAAGCCACTGAGGTCCCGCTGGCATGAAAGGAGACGAAGAACCAGTTTACTCTGATCAGCAGAATCACAGAGCAAGGCTGGTCCAGGACTAAACCACTTTAATCGGCAGGTGATAGAGCTTGCTGACAAAAACTTTCTTGAGCTTTTAAAGTTTTATTTATTTATTTATTGCAGAACAATATGTCCAGCTTAACCATTCAGGCGCAGTGCACAGTTTAGGCCACAGTCCAACCGAGATGGTCGTGTTTAAGGCCATTTATTCCCAAAGTACTGAAGTGCGAAGTCTGCAGTACAATGCCAAGGAGTTCAGTCTCACTGAGGTCAGCGAGGTTTACTTCTAAACAGTTATGCACAGCACTGCAATGTCACTCTCCATTTTGGATTCTGACCATTACCTGTAAAAAAGGTACAAATCTAAAGCCAAGTTGCAGTGCAATTAAGTGACACGTGTTCGCCTGTATGCTGGAGGAGTGTTCCATATAAAAACACAAAAGTGAGGATTATAACGGTATTTGTTTTAGCCACTTCACTTCTGTTGCTTGTCAGTAAAACCTATCTATCAGCATGCAAAGTGACAGTTGGAACCCTGCGCAACAGATGCCTATGGTATTAATGACCAAACTCTGCCATTTAATTAGCAGAATAACATTTGTTATAACATACCTTTATTCGTTTCTGAGGCTTTCAGCATATTTCTACTTTGTAACTGAGCAGCCTAGAAGGAAAAAGAAAAAGAGGACTCTTCTACAGTCAGGATCTCTGGACTCAGCTATACAGCTGCAAATAAAACATTTTAAGTGCGATATACAATGTGACACTAGATGGCAATGGTGAGCCTTATGGAAAATTCAATGAATTTTAAAAACGCTTTAAAAGGCACTTTCAGAACAGTTTTTATATGTGTGTAGATTCCACCTCTGTAGCACAACCAGCACCTGACAAAAGCAGGGCTTAAGTCTGAACCCACCAGCCGAATGGCAGTCCTGTTTGGACCTTCCTTTGTGGTCTAGCTTGGCATCCGCTGCAGTAATTTGGAGCCCATGTTGCTGTCCTGTTGGCTTTGGGGCTTTTTGAAAGGGGGGAGCTGTTCCCATGAGAGTGGGAGAGGTCCTCACTCCCTCCTTTTTCCAGCGCTTGTCCCCAGTTCACACCAACTTATGTTTTGAAGCCTGGGGACTTCCTGGCCTTACAGCTCCCCATCACTCAACTTGCTGCTCTTTAATGCTATAATGCTCTGTTTTGTACCTGGCCCCTGTGGAGACTCCCACTGTCTCACACCTCCTCTTTCAAGCTCTTCCTGGGTGGTTTGTAGCCAGGCAAACAGCCGCAAACCACCAGGTCTACTGCTGATGTTCCTACCCCTCTAGGAATCCCTTGTGAGTCCTGCAGTCCCTCGTGCGTGCGTCAACGGGAAAAATAATTTGGGATGGGGAGGGCAAAACAGAGAAGCAGATACAACATTTAAAAGCTTTTGTAACAAAGTTAAACAGATGGGTTTTTAAGAGCTCCATCTAGACCCAAATAATCTGCATGTGGCAGAGAACTGGTCTTGGGAGTGGAGAGGCTGCCAGAGATGTATCATGAGGATGTGAACCCTGCCTATCTCTGCCAGAGGGGAGAGCCATTCCAAAGTAATGGAAGGTCCTGGGAGTTTCAGAACACAGTTTGTTTGTTTGTTTGTTTGTTTGTTTGTTTGTTTGTTTGTTTGATATCCCCCCTTTTCTCCAAGGAGCTGAAGGTGGTGAACACCCTTCTCCTGCCCTCCCTTTTATCCTCACAGGCTAGGAGGCTGTGACTAGCCCAAGGTGACCCAGAGAAATTCATGGCCGAGTGGGGATCCTAACCCTGGTCTCCCAGGTCCTAGTCCAACCCTCTAGCCATGCTGGCTTTCACACTGGTTATGTTAAAGACAACCAGATCCTGTATGGTTTGCTTCGAGAACCACACACCGAGTTGGAGGCATTCTTGACATGGGAAGAATGTACGACACAGGATTTTAAATGTTTTTATTTACCTTGGGCAGGTTTTCTTGCTTCCAATTCTGCAACAAGACAAGCCGTGGTGGAGACGCTCCTGGCTTTCGATCCCTCTTAGTATTATCTTCTATGTTGTGAATACCTCAAGAAATAGATTTAAATGGTAAATTAATCTAAAGAAACCCATACAATATACCACAGCCCTATATAATTTCCATTCCAAGGTCGTCACCTTTACTATGGCTCTGCCTTTGTGAGTTTTCTGCTTTGTGTGATTTGCTGTCCTTTCTATTTTCTGATGTGTTTTGCTCTTTTTGCCTTCCTAAGGTTTACTTTTTTAAAAAAGCTTTCTTCTGTCCTTTGTTTTTGGTTCTTGCCTCCTGAATT
This sequence comes from Podarcis raffonei, assembly GCF_027172205.1. NCBI lineage: Eukaryota > Metazoa > Chordata > Lepidosauria > Squamata > Lacertidae > Podarcis > Podarcis raffonei. The sequence continues at coordinate 3,686,350 of NC_070614.1, read as the reverse complement.
AGCTGCCTTAAGGCTCCATCAGCTTGGTTGGAACTAGAAAAGGGGCCTTTTTAGTAGTGGCCCCATATATTTGGAACACTCATGCAAAGTAGAATATTCCACCCTATATCTGTTTTTAGGGAGACCTTTAAAAACTGGTTTTTAAAATGTGTTTAAAAGTATCTGGTTGGCTACTGCTGAAAACAGGATGCTGAACTAAAAGGACTTGGGCCTGATCCAGTCAGGCTCTTCTTACACTCCAAATCCCAACCTTGGCTCAGTGGGATAGAAATACAAAGGCAGTGGTTGGGTGTTTTGAGATGGCAGACTGCAAAAAAAACTTCTATTTATCTCAACGGTATCGCAGGATGGTCTAAGGCCCCAAGCCTACATTGTGACATCATCACATAACATCAGAATGGATACTGAAGAGAGGGATTTCTACCAAACAAGTAATAAATTCCCAACTATGAAATAGATCAGTGAGCATTTAAAACTACTATACAACCCAGAAGCCTGGGGCTCCACCCTGACATGAACTAGCCTGTTATTGAAGACAACATGAGAAAAGTAACAAACAAATCACATACTGTTTAAATCGTGGAATTCAACTTTGGGGTGACTTTCGGCCGATCCAGTTATTCCTGGAGGCTTACTTAAGTCCCATCCACACTTTGTAATGAGGTTCAGGACTGCCTCATCATCTTTATCCATCACCAAGCACTTTTTGGACATGAAGTTAATGTATTCAACTCTTGGATGGGCAGAACTGCAGCGAGAAAATGGCATGCTTTTTATACCTTATTTAAGTTTTCATTTGAGAGAAAAATGTATCTTAAGAAACAAAACATGAGCGCTCTTCAGGCACTGCTGCCCTAAAAGGGTTGCAGGGATGTTAGCTTAGCCCTGCCCCCCCCCCCGGGCCATGCATCCAACACTCAGGTAACCTGAGTGAAGCTCTCAAGTGGGGAGCCTTGTGTGCCCATAGAGGCTTCCTACATGACTGAGGAGCTTGTGGGGAGCCTCCACAGGCAGGCAACTCTCTCTGCTGCAGAAGATCACTCAAATCACCTGAGTAGCCAAGAGGACTTGCACACCTCCAGGAGAGAGGCTGAATGTTGGCCTCCACAGGGCGGCTGTACCAGGGTTGCTTTTTAAAGTGGTGACATCCAAAGACGGCCATGGAGAGCTCATAATCTAATTCTAATTAACACACTTTTGACAAGGGAAAGTAGGTCAGTTAGCCTGATTAAGGATTAAGACTCAGAAGATCTAACAGAGTTTTTAAGCCTTTCAGAGACTTCCTGTGCCACAGAAAGCAAACATAGTTACAGCTCAAGCTGTAAATGAAGCCCAAGTACTTGGATATTCGCCACGTCTGCATAGCACATCCCTACATTCCTGGCTTTGCCTGAAGGATGAAACGGCTCCTCTTTGAAACAGGAACCGCATGGCCTGGAATGGCTCGGTGCCAAGGAAGACCAGATATGCCGATACTGTGCCTAACTCTGTCTTCGGCACAGATAAACAACGGGCATGTTTGCGGCAGAGTACAAGCTGCACATGAATCTTTATTGAACACTGTGTATCAGTTATCATCCCGTTTTCCGGGTCCTCTAATTGGCAGTGGGGTTGGGGCAGCACAGTAACAGGAAGGGGCATACGCAAATTCCTGAGGCAGCCCTTTGGATCCTGTCCCAATTTCCAGATATTTCCATAGTCACATGATTACAGTTGCTTGAACCCTTGTTCTGATCCTACCTTTCCGTTTCAGTCCATCTTGTTACCAGTGGAGGCTTCCTGAATCTATAAGCATGATCTGTAGAGAAATGTAAAAGGGATGCTTTTCGCTCACTGTCTCTCACAGGACGATCATCTAAAAAAAAAAAACCCACCCAAAAGGGAAGAAAATGTATTTATGATGGTCTGCATTCAAGGAGAACATTTGCAAATTCAATACTAGAATATTCCCAAATTTATAAGATGAAAGTTTTTTCTGAAAACCCCCCACACAATTGTGCGCCTTGTGGCAACTGCCCTTGTGCCCCCCCCCATGCTACACCACTATCTTGAAGGGAACAGTGAGCGCAGAGGGAGGGTGCTTTCTGAGATTCTGCAGGTACAGGGAGAAGACTTCAAGGGCACCTCTGCACCCACAGGAACCATGTTGGTAACCCAGCTCCAGAGGGCAGAAACTAAACCAATGGGTTCAAATTCAAAGATGAAGGCTTAGTCTAGACATTAGGAAGAACTTCCCAATAATATGAACAGACTGCCTTGGAAGGTGGCAGTCTCTGCTTCGTTAAGAGGTTTCCAAACAGAGGCTTGATAGCCACTTATCAGGAATGTAGTAGATTTCCTGCACTGGCAAGAGGCTAACTAGATAACCTCTGATGATTCTCCTCCCTCCCCTCATGCCTAAATCTGGTGCAATCAACTGGATTAAGTTCATGGTGACCCTACATACAACATTTAAAATATGTGCACTGACCTATTTTGAACATTATCTGGGTTTTAATATTTAAGTTTCTTTCTTTTTTTACAAACTTTATTGAATAGCCAGCACATGTAGACACAAAGTCATAAAAGCTAAAGCACAGAATGAACTCAGCTTGCTAGGAGAGGTTAAAAGCAACAAAAAAGGCTTTTATGGGTATGTCCGTAGCAAAAGGAAGAACAAAGAAACAGTGGAGTCACTCAGAGGAGAAGATGGTGAAATGCAAACAGGGGACACAGAAAGGGCTGAACTCCTCAATGCCTTCTTTGCCTCAGTCTTCTCTGATAAAGAAAACAATGCCCGACCTGAAGAATTTGGAGCAAATGATTCAGCAGAGGAAACAGCCCAGAATAACTAAGGAGATAGTACAAGAATACTTGGCTAGTTTAGATGTATTCAAATCTCCAGGACCAGATGAACTGCATCCAAGAGTATTAAAAGAACTGGCAGATGTGATCTCAGAACCACTGGCAGTCATCTTTGAGAATTCCTGGAGAACAGGCGAAGTCCCGGCAGACTGGAGGAGGGCAAATGTTGTCCCTATTTTCAAAAGGGGGGAAAGAGAGGACCCAAATAATTACCGCCCAGTCAGTCTGACATCAATACCAGGGAAGATTCTGGAGCAGATCATTAAGCAAACAGTCTGTGAGCACCTAGAAAGGAATGCTGTGATCACCAATAGTCAGCATGGATTTCTGAAAAATAAGTCATGTCAGACTAACCTGATCTCGTTTTTTGACAGAATTACAAGCCTGGTAGATGAAGGGAACGCAGTGGATGTAGCCTACCTTGATTTCAGCAAGGCATTTGACAAGGTGCCCCATGATATTCTTGTAAAGAAGCTGGTAAAATGCGGTCTTGACTATGCTACCACTCAGTGGATTTGTAACTGGCTGACTGACCGAACCCAAAGGGTGCTCATCAATGGTTCCTCTTCATCCTGGAGAAGAGTGACTAGTGGGGTGCCACAGGGTTCTGTCTTGGGCCCGGTCTTATTCAACATCTTTATCAACAACTTGGATGATGGACTCAAGGGCATCCTGATCAAATTTGCAGATGACACCAAACTGGGAGGGGTGGCTAACACCCCAGAGGACAGGATCACACTTCAAAACGACCTTGACAGATTAGAGAACTGGGCCAAAACAAACAAGATGAATTTTAACAGGGAGAAATGTAAAGTATTGCACTTGGGCAAAAAAAATGAGAGGCACAAATACAAGATGGGTGACACCTGGCTTGAGAGCACTACATGTGAAAAGGATCTAGGAGTCTTGGTTGACCACAAACTTGACATGAGCCAACAGTGTGACGCGGCAGCTAAAAAAGCCAATGCAATTCTGGGCTGCATCAATAGGAGTATAGCATCTAGATCAAGGGAAGTCATAGTGCCACTGTATTCTGCTCTGGTCAGACCTCACCTGGAGTACTGTGTCCAGTTCTGGGCACCACAGTTCAAGAAGGACACTGACAAACTGGAACGTGTCCAGAGGAGGGCAACCAAAATGGTCAAAGGCCTGGAAACGATGCCATATGAGGAACGGCTGAGGGAGCTGGGCATGTTTAGCCTGGAGAAGAGGAGGTTAAGGGGTGATATGATAGCCATGTTCAAATATATAAAAGGATGTCATATAGAGGAGGGAGAAATGTTGTTTTTTTGCTGCTCCAGAGAAGCGGACACGGAGCAATGGATCCAAACTACAAGAAAGAAGATTCCACCTAAACATTAGGAAGAACTTCCTGACAGTAAGAGCTGTTCAACAGTGGAATTTGCTGCCAAGGAGTGTGGTGGAGTCTCCTTCTTTGGAGGTCTTTAAGCAGAGGCTTGACAACCATATGTCAGGAGTGCTCTGATGGTGTTTCCTGCTTGGCAGGGGGTTGGACTCAATGGCCCTTGTGGTCTCTTCCAACTCTATGATTCTATGATTCTATGAATTTTTAAAAAACAATTACCAAGCATAAAGTGTTGCCTTCCAGGACAAAATACATGTACTCGTATTTTATAGTTCTATTCATTTAACTTTTGAAATATTTTTCAAGCCGTGAGTCACTATAAATCACGTGGCCAAGCAGAGTATAAAATAATCCGAATAATTCAAAAAAACTTTTTCCCAAAACTTGGGGAGAACGGCACAATGAAAAAGAGGGTACTGATTTGCTCCCTCAGTCTGTAAAACCCAGGCAAAAATTGTCAGAACAATATCCTAGTGGCACAGAGACAGACGCCACCAAGAGATGCTTGTCCATTTAGCCCTCTGAGCCATAGCCCCTTCTGGTTAATAATGAAAATAAAGGGTCCAGGGTATCTTTCATAACACTGCAAACCAAGAAGGGGAGGTACTGCAAGTAAGAGAAAGAAATGGGAGATGAACGGTTTCTTTTTAATTTTCACACCATAAAGCAGCCCTATGCACCAGGGGCATTGCATGGGGGGTGCCAGAGGGATGTGGCCCCAGGTGCGGATTTTTGAGGGGGTGTGAAGCAGGTGCCTTTATGCAGGTACCCCAAGTATGGGCTGGCACTCGTCTCCTGGTGTTGGAGGAACCAATGCTCATGGAAAGGAGAACTGGGCTGGGCTGCACTGGGGGCGCCAACATGGGGGTGCCTGGTTCGGCCTGCCAAGTGCCATGTCAGCTGGGCTCCCCCAAGCAGGGGCAGCTAGGCGGCACAGTGCAAGCCTGAGGGCTGCAGTGTTTGGCAGGATCAATGCAACGGGGTCAGAGGTGATGGCTGGGGTGCTGCAACGGGCTCCTTCACTCGCCATGCCCTGTTTCACGCGCACCCCCTTGGCGCTCCCAGCCACGTACCAGCGCACGTGCGCCCTTGGCGCTGTGAGCTCACACAAGACCGCAGCTATGCACAGTAACTCTGAGCAGAGCTTTTGGTGCTGCTGCTCCAGTTTAGTGCAACAGCATCTACAGGTACCCATGATCTGTAACTTCCAGAAACAATTGAAGACATTTGTTTCAAGACTATCCCTGAGTAGGACTGCCAAGAACTGCAAGGGTTTGTGTAAATGTAGGTAAGTATCCTGTCAACAGAAATTAAGCAGGAAACAAAGAAGAAAACTATTTTCTTATCCAAGTATTTATGTATATAGCTGCCATGTAGAGCAAGGTGTGCGTTATGAGGACGTCTAATGATATCACATTTACAAAAAATATTGAAATGTAACCGTCAAACAGAATAAAGCTCCCTTTCATACACAAACTACTGTGACTGTGACATTGTTCAAATGATTGCTTTATGGTCTTGGTTTGGCTCTTTAATCATTCAGAATCAAGACTCTGTAAACTGAAGTCACCTTTCCCTTCCCATCGAATCTATGATAATCTAACAGTGCTAGCTTTTCTGATTCCAAATGAATGGTAGAACTCACAGGAACTTTGATAGGAGAACCATGATAAATTCTCCTACTGGACCTACTCCCTTTCCCCCCAGTTAATTTATTACTTGTTTTTGCCATTGCATATACACATGCAGACTGTAACTAAGAAAGTCAACCTCAAAGTCCTGATTTCTTTATGCTGCTCAGAAATTTTTACCTTGCAAGGGAAAAGAAGGCAGGCTCTTTGCCAAGATTCAACAGCCATCAAGTCTGTCTGTTACCACTTGGAGGCTGGATTTCTGCCTCTCAGCCACCTCTCCCTTCTACTTCATGACTGACAGTTCCCAAACCCACCTTTAGGTGAAAAGCATCCAACCCCCTGCAATGCAGGAATATGCAGATCAAACTTGCAACCTTGGCATCATCAGCACCACACTCTTGTCAACTGAGCTATCTGTCAGTTTTTCAGAAAATGCATACATAGGAAATGAGAAAGAAGGTAAGCAGCAAAAGGGAATTATGGCACTTCGTTTAAACAGAGACTTTGGCCACACAGCAAAACAAAAACAAGAAGAAACAGCTTGGCCACAAAATGTATCCTCAACGAGTAGCAGCAGACATCCTTGTTTCCAGATGTGTGCATGAGTATATGATACACGTGCTTTCAAAGATCTATTTACTGCATTCACATTCTACATTTAGTTGCTTGCCTTAAAAAAGTAACATGAGATGATAAAAAATATTTCCCATCTTTGGGAATAACTGCGCAGCCACTGAAGGAAAAAAAATATTCTCATCACTTTTTTTTTTTTGCAATAGGTACTAACATGGCTCTGTTGTGTCATCTTACTCACCCAACTGCCTGAGATTCGGGAGCATGTGAATGACAAAAAGACGATAATCAGATTCATTTTTAACAACAGGATTCAGCCGGAAATCCACATCCTTGAGTGCAGTTAAGCTGTGGAGTCGAAATACTTCCGACAACGAGGAAATGTAATTGAAGTAAAGATTGAGCTTTTCTAGGCATGTAAGATGTTGAAGGCCCTGTTAACAAATGGTTAAAAAGCAATTGTATGCTTATTTCCATCTTACAACTCCATAAACTGTGTGTAAATCAGTATTTATTGCTTGTAGCCCCAGACCATTGCAAACAGTACTAAACAAGTTAAATAACTGAAGCTAAGATCTAAAAACATAAGCCACAGAGTTGCCCAATTTTCATTTAACAAAATAAAGCATAGCTAAAATAAACCATTCAGTGAATTATTTCTGCTTACTAAGATTAGTGAACACTTTTGCAATCCACTGACACTTTCTTTAAAGCTCAAACTTTCCTAACTGCAGTAGTAAATAATGCTACTTGATGCACTCATATTGATCTCAAAGCAAGTATCACACACTATCCTGTACTGACCACATATAAAGGTAAAGGGACCCCTGACCATTAGGTCCAGTCGTGAACGACTCTGGGGTTGTGGCACTCATCTCGCTTTACTGGCTGAAGCAGCCAGCGTACTCATGTGGCCAGTATGACTAAGACGCTTCTGGCGAACCAGGGCAGCACATAGAAACACTTTGACGTGCTTTCGAACTGCTAGGTTGGCAGGAGCAGGGACCGAGCAACGGGAGCTCACCTCGTCACGGGGATTAAAACCGCCGACCTTCTGATCGGCAAGTCTTAGGCTCTGTGGTTTAACCCACAGTGCCACCTGTGTCCCATTGACCACATATAGTGGGATGGAAATTTCACTCTGAAAGAGTCATATAATGGATCAAACAATAAATAATGGGCTAAGTACTCTATGCAACCACATCCACAGATATATAATCTATATCCAAAAGAAGCAGTTGCTTAATCTGAATAGGGTACCTTAGATAATTGTTAAGTTATAATGCCCCACTACTTGCCCCTCAACACCCCACACCAGGTGCCAGAGAGCCTTCCTTCACCCCGGGTGCATCTAGCTCAGTACAGTGGTAACTTGGGTTACATACGCTTCAGGTTACAGACCCAGAAATAGTACCTCGGGTTAAGAACTTTGCTTCAGGATGAGAACACAAATCATGCTCTTGCGGCGCAGCAGCAGCAGGAGGCCCCATTAGCTAAAGTGGTACTTCAGGTTAAGAACAGTTTCAGGTTAAGAACGGACCTCCGGAACAAATTAAGTACTTAACCCGAGGTACCACTGTATTGTCTAATCTGAATGGCAGTGGCATGTTTTATAATCTATGCTGGACCACTGAAATATGGCACCTTTCTTCTCAAGGGATTTAGGTATCGTGGGTGAGCTTTTATCTTTTTACAGACTGTTTATAGTTGTAAACCACAACAGGGTAAAATAACCAATCCTATGCAAACTGGGTGAACCATGTTTGAAATGTTAATTCGCTTACAAAACTGTTTAATTCAATAGATCTACAATGTAAAACATACAAAGCCCCAAATATGCCTTACCTCCAAGGTAGTCAATGCATTGCGTGAAAGGTCAAGTGATTTTAGATGAATAAAATTTTCCAATGAGTTTCCTAAATGACTAATCTTTTCATGGTAAGTTCCAGGAAGAGACAATGACCGGACATCAGCTAGAATAAGAAAATTATTGAGAGTTTAATAATTCATTCCGATGGCACTTAAGATAAGGAACAATGTATTTCATGATAATAGCGTGGATCAGAGTGTTTAGAAGAAGTGTCCATCAAGGAAGAAAAAGAGAATAGGAAGGAAACGGGGTGGCGGAAACCAGACTTGCACTGCACTGACAAAATATTAAGCGTAGCCTACATTTCAGAATGCAACTGAAGGTGGGTCCCAAGTCCTAAAAGGCTAAAAACAGAAAGTTGATTTTCTGATGGCTCCAGAGAACAAGAGATAGAAAATTGGCAAAGCGTAATATTGGATTGGACTTGATTTTTACTTTTAAAAAGGTATGTGAAACTTTTGAAGTTGTGCAAAACCTTTTGCCCAGTTCAAGAGTTGGAACAGATACAACAGAAGATGCTATCAATACAGACTCTTCATGTAATCAATCCAATAAATAAATTGACCCCATAATTAATGGTTCCTTTGAGTCTACTACATCTCTGTTCTGGTCTCATCTCCTTCCAAATGGTCTCACTGGGGACAGGCAGTTATTGTCATTCTTTGCATAACTGGGGCATTGAAGTACTTCCAAATCAAATACCTATCCAGCTTCAGAATAAATTCATGTTTCTTCACACAAGTGAGTGCTTTGGCTTTGCCTTTTACCAGTTGGGGTACACTTCTCTGAGGCTGAGTGGAAGCAAGTTTAATTCTTATCCCCCCCCCAACTTGGCTCCCCAATGTTGCTGGCCTCCAACTCCCATCATCCCCAGCCAGCATGGCCAATCATGAGGGATGATGGAATATGGAATCCGGCAACAGAGACCCAGTTTAGTCATCTCAGTCCTAAATTATTTCAGGTGTAAGGATGAGCTATCTAATAACACCTGGAGTAGCACATTCTACATTTATTTTCAGTATTATTTCTATTTTAATTCAGAAAAGGAAGTGTATGATGGGAAACACTGCTGCAAAATATTTTGCCTCTTTTGAAGAAATTCTGAATGTGCATTCCAGAAGTGTGGGCTGATGCAAATGTTAACTCACTCTTGGGGGAGCCCTTTTGAACCCCAGTAAAGAGTGTGACCACTTCAGCTCGTAGATGCCCCAGACAGGAGGCACAAAGGTTGCTTCTGCACTGTGCAAGGGATCTCCTAACAGGACAATGAGAGCCACTCCAGGGGTTGTTGTTTGTTGTTGTTGTTTAGTCGTTTAGTCATGTCCGACTCTTCGTGACCCCCTGGACCAGAGCACGCCAGGCACTCCTGTCTTCCACTGCCTCCCGCAGTTTGGTCAAACTCATGCTGGTAGCTTTGAAAACACTGTCCCACCATCTAGTCCTCTGTCATCCCCTTCTCCTTGTGCCCTCCATATTTCCCAGCATCAGGGTCTTTTCCAGGGAGTCTTCTCTTCTCATGAGGTGGCCAAAGTATTGGAGCTTCAGGATCTGTCCTTCCAGTGAGCACTCAGGGCTGATTTCCTTCAGAATGGAGAGGTTTGATCTTCTTGCAGTCCATGGACTCTCAAGAGTCTCCACCAGCACCATAATTCAAAAGCATCAATTCTTCGGCGATCAGCCTTCTTTATGGTCCAGCTCTCACTTCCATACATCACTACTGGGAAAACCATGGCTTTTACTATACGGACCTTTGTTGGCAAAGTGATGTCTCTACTTTTTAACTCCAGGGGTTAACGGACCACAACTCCCCTACTTGGTGTTTGCTTTATTTATACACCGCTGTATTTGATATTATAATGATTGCAATGCTTTTGTTTTTTCACGCTACTGTGGTTATTGTGTCCTGCTCTAACATAAACATTTGCTGTTGGAAAAGCGGAATACCCTGCCGGGGGGGGAGGGGGGGAGGGAGGGAGAGAGAGAGAGAGAGAGAGAGAGAGAGAGAGAGAGAGAGAGAGAGAGAGAGAGGAGGGCTGGGAGCAGCAGCAGCAGCAGCAGCACATTGGCTGCGCCTGCGCGAAGCCTAGGAACGTTTCCCCGTGGAGACATAAACGCTGACACATACATCGCCCCCTACTGGACAGAGGATCGACTCGCCAATCAACAGCCTCCGCCTCTCCGATAGGACAGCGCGCACCCCTTGTCCAGCCCCCTCCGCGGGCAGTACACCAACCCGCCCTTTTTGCCGCCTGATTAACGGATCCAACAGCCAGCCAGGGGCGCCTGGTTTGAAAGCTCCGTCGGTCAGTCCTCCCCCCCCCCGCTCGTCGGTCACCGAGATTCTGGTGCGTCAGGCAGACTCTCTCGCGGATGCTCTCCTCCGTCAGCGGAACCCCGTCCGCCGCCATCGCTTTCCGCTTTAAACGGGCGCTTGCCGCCCGGCCTGAGGGGAAACCAGCGCCGCCGCAGGGCGCATGCGCCGGATCATGCTGATCCCGCGCCGCGAAGAGGCCAATCGGACCCTCGGCCTGGGGGAGCGGAGCCGCCCCCGAGGAGGTGCTGCCCACTCAGCCGCCCATGAGTCGGGCGCTCCGTTGCCCGGCAACGCCTGAGCGAGTTCCGCCTTCGGAGGCGCCGGGCGGGCGGGAGCTTGTCTGCCTCTGGCTCGGGGCCTGAAGGCTGAGGAGGCGCCCTCGGAAGAGAGAAATACGCGGGGGAAGAGACAGGAGCAGCTGCGAGCAGGGGCTCGATTTGTAGCACAAAACACAACGACGTTATATGTCCCGACACCCAGAAAGTACAAAATAAGCGCAGCTGCCTAAGAACACGAACCATTCCCAAAATAGGATTATAAACCCACCTCTTAAATAGATATGCCCGTATGTGATGAGAGGCGTGAGCTCACTTTACAACCTTGCTTTACAACCATAATCCCTTCTGGAGGTCCGGTTGTAAACCAAAACAGGTTGTAACCCAAGGCGCACTTTCGCCAATGGGGCCTCCCAAAAAAATAATTTGTTGTAATCCGAAAAAAAGGGACACACACTTCATGGTTTGACGTGGTTGTAATCCAAAACGGTTGCAAACCAAGGTACCACTGTATTGAGTCTAATTTGAGATGAGCAATCTGTTTAAAAGGGGTGAGGGGGTTATTGGGTTGATTATGTACAGTGGTACCTCGGGTTCAGGTTACATACGCTTCAGGTTACAGGTTACAGAAATAGTACCTCAGGTTAAGAACTTTGCTTCAGGATGAGAACAGAAATCACAGCAGCGGCAGCAGGAGGCCCCATTAGCTAAAGCAGTGCTTCGGGTTAAGGACAGTTTCAGGTTAAGTACAGAGCTCCGGAACGAATTAAGTACTTAACCCGAAGTACCACTGTATTTTGCAATTTTATATTGTGATTTCATCCCGTGAGCTATTTTATTGCTTTGGCCTGTGTAATTATGAGAGGATTTACTGGAATTTCATTCTTTTGCAATTGCAGCTGATTAATAATTTGTTATTTACACCTTAATTTTGCCTTTTTGAAATTGAGTTGTGTTTGCAAAGTATACTGAGTCCCAGGAATGTAGAAGCTGGTCAATCCTTTCCTAAATGAATAATGAAGACTGGATTATTTATAAATAACACCGTAGAAATGCTTTCAAAACAATGGGAGTACAACAACTTCAGCACAGAGCCTGATTCTTCCTCTGCCAGGACCTTTAAAGGGGAAAGTGGGATGTTCAGTTTTTATGGAAGTAAGAGGCAGAAGGATGTGTGTTACAAATGTCTTCCGGATGTTCTTGTACAAAATCTTGATTTTCATGAGATCAAAAGGTACAGAGGGAAGATGCTCACAAACTGACTCTTCTTGGGTGGAGTTTTGATGTCAGAGTTTTCCTCAGCATTTAGAACAAAATGTTAATAAACTTACATATTACAAAACAACAGATGTGTTGTAATCAAGCATAGGAACTGAGTGATGGCAAAAGTGTTTATCATTGGGAGCTGAGAACGATTTTGTAATTTCTTGAAGACCATAACTTAAAACGGGTCTCTTTCCCATTGGTTGTAAAAACAAGTAGCATACTCTGAATGGTCTGCAAAGGAAAGTTGAACCTACTGACGATGAATTTAAGGGCAGGATTATACATACACACGTTTAGATTATTCAGTTTTTTATTACCCTGTAGCCTGGTCTTCCCATACAGTGGAATGAAGATGTAGAATCCCAAGGTAAAGGTAAAGGTACCCCTGCCCGTACAGGCCAGTCTTGACAGACTCTGGGGTTGTGCGCCCATCTCACTCAAGAGGCCAGGGGCCAGCGCTGTCCGGAGACACTTCCGGGTCACGTGGCCAGCGTGACAAAGCTGCATCTGGCGAGCCAGCGCAGCACACGGAAACGCCATTTACCTTCCCGCCAGTAAGCGGTCCCTATTTATCTACTTGCACCCGGGGCTGCTTTCGAACTGCTAGGTTGGCAGGCGCTGGGACCGAGCAGCAGGAGCGCACCCCGCCACGGGGATTCGAACCGCCAACCTTTCGATCGGCAAGTCCTAGGCGCTGAGGCTTTTACCCACAGCGCCACCCGCCAATCCCAAGGTAGGTAGCATCATTTCTGAATCAACCCTTTAACTTACAAACTACACTACCACAAACAAAGATTTTAGACTTCCTCCTCCCTGCAAATGATTGCTTCTTTCCAGAAGAGGTCAACAGGCATCAGGTACCCTCTCGTGACATCACTTACATAGGCCTTTTAATATTTTTGGCAAACTCTTTTCACATGTTCGAAACATGAGCAGATCATTCCTGTTGTGCTAGGGGAATCTCTCCTCAGGGCATTCTTGATCCACTGTTGACCAGTCATCAAAGTTTGGTGACAGTGTCACCCACCGACCCACCTGGAACAGATCAGCAAGTGGATCCATGTCTCTTTCAGAGCTACAGTTGCCAGAGAACTCTCCCTTTGCGGAGTTGTGGTCTGGGGCCTTGGCAATGTAATCCATTGATTAAATTCTTCAAAGTTTATAGTTTTACCTTTTGTAGGTACGAAACAGGCAAGAGAAAGTTAAATTCCCAAGACCACTGCAGATAAATCCTTGAATTTGAACCAACATTGATCAGATTTGTACCCTACATTTTAGCAAATGGAACACTGGACTGCATATAAAGTGCATTTCTGAATTTAAAAAAGGGTATACAATATTTGAACATCATTTGCCAATAGCGTTAAATTCATTGCACCCCTAAATGACAAGCCCAGTATGTTTTTACAGTAAGAATACAAATTGGCATCCCTTTTATTAAACAGTTAAGAAAAGTGCTTTTATTTGAAGTCTGTTCTATGGGTTTTGGCAAGGTAACAGGGTAATAGTTTTAGAATAATGTGAGTTTTGAAAGAATGATGATGAATCTGTTGTCATGTGAAGCAAGCACAGAGTAAAGTATTTGGATGTTCTGCCAGTTTTTAGAAATATCTTCCTTCCCTTTAATTTTAACATAATGATAGCATTCATAGACTGTTTATGCTGCTTTTATTAGGGTTTTACAGCAAACATGTGCAAGCCAAAAAGGCAAATCATTAAATTAAAAATTGAAGCAGGAATTTCAATAGAGCACATTTCTCCCCTAAGAGTGGTATCGTATAACTAAAGTACAGAGCAGGTTGTAACTTTTCAAAACACTGTCTCTTCAGTAATTTTCATTTTTTGCATTTTGTTTCATTGTTTTAGATGCAAACATGCATGCGCTGGGAGATTACAAGGGGTCAAAAAAAATGGATGTACCGTGCTATATTAGAAGCAAAAAAAACTTGTTTTGATGAATTGGAAGAGCTGCGAAAAGATTCAATTGAGCACATGGATTGACAATATGGACAGATTAGCTACATACAAACAAATTTCATGTTGATGCAAATTAAGAATGGATAAATATGAAGAAATCTCAAAGGAATATTTAAGCGATAATGCGGATAGTGATGGGAAGTAGGGGGAGGAGAGAGAGGTGGGAAAATATTGTTAAAAAGGTGTAGTCATAGGTATATCAGTGTATTCAGATCCGAATTGTCAAATTGTGTTATTAGTGTTTTTATGGTTTTTGTTGTATGTGTCTTTTGCGGTTGTTTGTATTGAAAAAAATGATTAAATAAATTAAAAAAACAAAAACATGCATGCGCTGATTGTTTAAATTGTCTACTTTTAAGATAGGCAACCAGCTGGCAGTCCTTTGACTCCATCTATCCCTTATGCACATCAACCATCTTATCTAGTATGAAATGAGACACACAGAGAGAGCTCTTTTTTTATTCCCCTTATCCAGTGTGAATAGCAACAGAGACTGCTGGTTTCCCCTCAGTTTCTGAATCACATGCACAAGAAACATGCAAATGGGAGCAGGTTGCTGAAGTGCTTAAGGGAGAGCTCTACCAAAGCTTCCATTATTCACATTGGGGGGCTAAAGACCCCTTTTTGCCTGTATGATGAGAGTAAGCAACTGAGTTGAATAATGGCAAGAGGACTCTTGCTTTTCACATGGAGTTGAGGGATCTCTGCTTAAAATTCTGTGCATTCCTTAGGTAACTTAGGTATAGTTCCACTCTAAAGCAAGCTCATGTGGGCCATATTACTAGCATCTGTGGAGGTATCTCAGCAGCTTAGTGAGAAAATCTTATACAGCCTCAAATGTTTCTTCCTTTCTCAGGCCTCAGAAGCAGCAGCATAGCGTGTGCTACAGTCGCCCTGGGCATGTGTGTGCTGGGGGGGGGAGGAGGCACGGAGGCAGCCTGTTGCGGCAGCTTCAAATCAATCCGATCAGACTGATTTGAAGGGCACACTCACTCCACCCTGGCAGCCCTGTGTGGAATTGCAAGTCTGGGGTTGGACTGTCCAATCCCAGCCTTGCAAAGCGGCGCAGGGGGCACACTCATGCACTGGAGCCCCGTGGAAGAGAGGGGTGGCAAAGCTGCCACAGCCTCCCCACTGCTTCCACCCCCTGGGTCACGCGCTCTTCCTCCCTCCTTGATGGCCCAGGGGAGGGGTGCACACGGCTGTCCCTTCAGTGGCCATAAGGAGAAGGAGGCACTGCTGTCACTCCCTCGAAGGTCCAGCCTGGGTATGTGAAATATATTCGGAGTCGAGTGGATTTCATGCTCTTTATTCAGCTCATAGTGGTGAGGAGGAATAAAGTTCCCCCAGAATGTCTGCTTTATATACATTATTTACACAATGGGCCCCACGTGATTGGCTCATTCCAGGATTCACCTGTAGGCCAATCAGGTTGCGGATTCACTTCCACCTGGAGCTGGATTGGGTGGCTCCTGTGGACCAATCAGACTGCTGCATTCTGAATCCTAATGTTCTAGGACCAATCAGACTGCTGCCTTTTGGATGCTATTCAACTCAGTACATAACACCATGCAGCTCCAAGCTTGAGGAGGGAGCCTGTTGTGGGGGCGCCTGGTTGTGCCCCATCATCAAAATGTGCCTAAG
Organism: Podarcis raffonei; assembly: GCF_027172205.1. Lineage (NCBI taxonomy): Eukaryota > Metazoa > Chordata > Lepidosauria > Squamata > Lacertidae > Podarcis > Podarcis raffonei. Next base: position 3,670,587 of record NC_070614.1, on the reverse strand, counting down.
GCCACACTCCCACCAGCCCCCCACGCTATGCCACTGCTCAGAAGACAGGCTAAAAAACACACCACTATAGAACTTAACAGAACTTAACCACACTGACATTTGAGCAGTGAGAGGCGATGTTAAAGGTATGGCTGTGTTAGGAAGGAAAATCAAGAGACAGGAATTGAGAATCATTAAGCAACCTAAAATGAGGTCCAAAAAAGATAAATGGCTAAAAATAACCTGCCTTGAATTTCGGGGGGGGGGGCACTAAGGATGTTAAAACATTTGAGATTTGGAAACATGCCCCGCAGGGTTCCTGGAAGCAAAGTTATCAGTCACAACGGAGGAGGGGGCAAGGGTGGACAAGGCAGAAGGATTAAGGGGGTCTAAAAATAGCTTCCACCCAGGAACATAGTGAATGATAAACACCAAATTGCTCCCAGACGCTGCAAGAACTAATATACGTGATTGGAAAAGGGAATGTGATTTCCCGCTCCTCCTTTCTTCCTGTAAATTGGGGTTTGCGAGTTCTTCTGTTCTCAGCCTAGAGCTCAGGTGTTGTTCAATATTTGCAGTTCATTCAATTTCTCTAATGATGGGCTTTAGTTTCTAACAGTATTTGAATTAGGAAGTTCTGAAACAATTTTTTGAGTACGCTTCATCTGCTTCCTTTGCAATTCAAACTACCTTGGAAGAAACGCAGAAGGCAGGTTGTGTGTGTAACTACCAGATTGTGATATTTTGTAAGAGCTCATATACAAAACCATTGAATTGTAAAGTTGCAAGGGACCACTGGGATCATCTAGTCCCCCTGCAATGCAGGAATCTTTTTGCCCAGTGTGGGGCTCAAATCCGTGACCCTGAAATTAAGATTTTCATGCTCTACTGACTGAGCTATCCAGTTGCCCTGGACTGAAGGCATTTATTTAATTCCTAGTTATTAGAAGCATGGTCAAGGGGGTCATTTAAGGAGGAAGGGGGTCAACTATCTCCCCCCCCCCGCCAATGTTCAGAGCTTGTGTTCCTCTCTGACCATCTCACTACATATGCTTTATACTGGTCTATTATATGAACTGGTGGCACACATTCTTGTTGCTTCAGAAACTAGGGGGCTGGGCTGCTTTTCCTGCAATAACATCCCAATAGAACTTATGCAACAGAAAAAGTGAATGATCACAACAAATGTGCTACTTTTCTACCATTGAACTTTCAAGGTATCTAAGAGTGATGGGCTGTTCCAAATCTTGTTGTGTCTACCTCCCAGAGCTGGCCCAACCATGAGGTAGGGTGAAGCAGCCCTCAGGCAGCAGAAATGCAAAAGGTGGTGTCCCTGCTGTCACCTCGCCTGCCCCACTGCTTCCAAACCACCAGAGAAGCAGCCCAGGTAAGGACGGGGGTGGTGGCAGAACAGCTCAGCCTCGCTTGCTTGTCCGTCCCACCCCTGAGGGCAGAAAAAGACAAGCAGAAAAGCCCTGTGGATCACCCCCCCTCACAGGGAGAGCCACTAAGAGGGAGGCGTTCTGTTGCACCCCAGCAGCATGGTGAGGCTTTGCAAGAGCTTTTCCTTGAGGAGAAGCCCTTGCAGAGCCTCACCCCCACACCCAATTGTGGGGGCGATGGCAGAATGTTTTGCCTCAGGGCTTAGAATAAGAATTGGAATAACAACTCTGCAACCGTGCACAGAGAAATGTCACACTTTCTGAGTTTCCTTCTTCTTATATATCTTCTCATGCCAGCTACACCTGGAATGTCCTGTGAAACTATACAAGGCGCAGGAGCCCTGGATTCTTTCCTATCTAGAGCCCCTTCGTAACGTTAATGTCTCAACCCGTTCTGAGGGCCTGACATTGGACATAAACAGGAGAATGAGAACTTTGACAGACCAGCTCTAGAATAGAATGGCCTTGAAGCTGTGATTGGAGCAGAACAGCACAGAGAAGAAAAGGGTGGTGTGTTTTTTTAAATAGTGCTCCCCCGGCAGGTACTTGGTTGACCCCAATAACCCTAAGCCTTCATCTACTAATGATAAAGGCTTATATTTTTAAAAAACAGGAGAAAAAAGGATATCTTTTGGCACTCTGATCAAATGCTTCTTTTTCAAACAGACCGTTGTTGTAATGTTTGTCCCAGGGACATAAGAGATACAAATTATTGAAGTATTGTTTTCATTAAGCCACGTCTGTTGGTGTAAAAGAATGCCAGCCACTTGCAGGATCTCTTGATGAAGAGTCATTGTGTAATTCAATAGCTGGCATGTTCTTACACCACAAAAATAGTCCAATGAAATCATAATCCTTCAACTATTTTGTATAATTTCCCCCCAATAACTCCTCTAGGGCCTCATATAACCTCCTGAGGCTTTTCATAATTCTGTGCCCTGGGTTCTCTTCCAAACTCACTTCACTGTGTTATGTAATATCATGGAGGCCTACAATGGTTTTGTTATTTTTGATAACCTTAGATGACCTGAAGTCTTCTCCTCAGTAGACAAGGAAAGAAGAGCCAAGACTCCGTGGTATGCTGCTGATTTAGATGGTACCCCTGCAGGCTTTTATCTACTACAACTATGTGGGAAATTTGCATTAAAATGCTGCACTTATCTCACAGATTCTTCAGTTTCTAGCAAATGAATTCTTTCACCAAGTTTTGGGTTGAGTCTAATGTTTTTTATTTTATTTTTAAAAAATCTTCCAAATGATCCTCATATTTCAATTCAATGTGTCTTGGCTTCTTTAGTTTAGGTTCCATCGTTTTAATTAGTCTTTACATGATGCCATTAATCAATTCAGATTTCTGCATTAATTAAATACAGACAAATCAAAGACATCACAAAATCCTGTGGCACCTAAGAGCAAGAGGAAAAGTAATGAAGGGGCATTTGAATCTTTTACAATGTGATGCCAAAAATGTGATGTTTCAACTGGTCACCCTACATATCACTGTAGGAACAGAGGATGGCAAAAGGGGCTGCCGTCCGCGGTGCTGGAAGTAGACACAGTGTACATGCAGGTGCCACAAAAGGTGCCAACTTCATGTCTAGTTTGGGGTGGCTAGGTGCAGCTTGTTATCTATTCTATTCCTATGGAAGTTTCCTTTTCTACACAACTGTTAAAAGTGCAGGAACCTTGCTCATTTTCTCAACTGGCCTCTCTAGTCTAATTTTCCTCCTTTTCCTCTGTAACGTTTGGTCCAACATATCTATAAAGGGACCCCTGACCATTAGGTCCAGTCGTGGCCGACTCTGGGGTTGCGGCGCTCATCTCGTTTTACTGGCCGAGGGAGCCAGTACAGCTTCCGGGTCATGTGGCCAGCATGACAAAGCCGCTTCTGGCGAACCAGAGCAGCGCACAGAAACATTGTTTACCTTCCCGCCAGAGTGGTACCTATTTATCTACTTGCACTTTGACATGCTTTCGAACTGCTAGGTGGGCAGGAACAGGGACCGAACAACAGGATCTCACCCCGTTGGAAGCCACTGCCATTTAGCAACAAAAGTCACAAAGCTGAGTTGTAGCTTCAGGATAAGGTATTGCTCGTTTTTGACTCAGGTTGATACATAACCCACATTTTGTGCTCATGTCCTTGCAAACAGTACCTCACCTTTCATGGATTCATAAACTGTCATTTTGTTGAAGAGAATTGACTGGGAATATGCCTTTACCTTTGCCTCCGTCAGCCTTTTATTGTGTACTTAAGTTTTCGATTAGGTTAGACACACCATCATTGATTTTTATGCAACTTAATGTTGTTTTAAAATCATCTATCATGCTTCGAATAAATGCAGAGTACATGGTTCCAAAGTACAATACCTGTTATCAGAATAAATGTCCTAGTGAAACGTCTTTGTGAAAGAGTTCAGATACCTTCCTGGCTCAGAGTACTTTCACATGTGACACATTAAAACTGGGGTGGGGAACGGTTTTGGCCCAGTGGGCCAGATTTTTATCTCCCACACCCTCATGGGCTGATTTTGAAAGTTGAGCAGGACAGCCTACCTGTTAATCACCATGACAACGTTGGCCTGCAGGTGTGTGTCCCAGCAGGATCAAACTCTCTGCGCATCAGCTAATGTGTTAATTAATAAGTAATAAAATAACGATGCATGGAGAGTTCAACCTTCACCCATCTCTGTGGGCCAACTTTGTAATGAACATTCGTGAGTAAGCTTAGCAACCATGGATCAGGAATTGGTTAAGTATCAGGATGCAAAGAGTAAGAATAAATGGACAATTCTCTGAATGGAGAGGTGTAGAAAGTGACAGCCTCCAAGGATCTGTATTTGGACCTGTGCTTTTTAATATAGAATCATGGAGCTGTAGAGTTGAAAGGGACTCTGGGGCTCCTCTAGTCAAGGCCCGTCCAAGGCAGGGATCTCAACTAGATCATACATGACAAATGGCCATCCAATCCTTGCTTAAAAACTTCCAAGGAAGGAGAGTCCACCACCTCTCCTGGGAGTCTGTCCTACTGTGAAACAATTCTTACTGTCAGAAAGTTTTCCTGAAGTTTTCCTGAAGGAATCTTCTTCCTTGTAACTTGGATCCATTGGTTTGGGTCCTACCTTCCAGAGCAGAAGAAAACAAGCTTGCTCCATTTCCTTGTGACAGCCTTTGAGATATTTGAAGGTGGCTATCATATCTCTTCTCATACAATTCCCTCAACCTTTCCTCATAAAGCTTGATTTCCAGTCCCTTGACCATTTTGATGGCCCACCTGTGCACACATTACATCTTGTCTATATTCGTCTTAAATTGTAGTACCCAGAATGACACAAGATTCCAGGTGGAATCTGATCAAAGCAGGACTATTATATCCCTTGGTTGGAACACTATACTTCTGCTGATGCAGCCTAGAATAACATTTGCTTTTTTTGCCTTTGCATCACAGTGTTGACTCAAGTTAGGTTTGTCGTCTACTAAGACCCCTAGATCCTTTTTACAGGTTGTACTGGCAAGCCAGGTGTCCCTCCTCTTATATTTGTGCAGCTGGTTCTTCCTGCCTAAGTGTAGACACCTTACATTTGTCCCTATTGAAATTCATTTTGTTAGCTGGGCCCAGTTCTCCAATCTGTTAAGGTCATCTTGAATCCTGATTCTGTCTTCAGCGGCATTGGCTACCCCCCCAGTTTGGTGTCATCTGCAAATTTGATGAGCATTCCCGTTATACCTTCATCCAAGTCCTTTATAAATATGTTGAACAACCTTGGGCCTAGGACAAAACACTGTGGCACCCCACTTTTCCCTTTCTTCCTGGATGATAAGGAACCGTTAGTGAACATTCTTTGGGTTCAGTTTTACTAGCTTCTTCAGAAGAATATCTTTGGGGACTTTGTCAAAAGGGTTACTGAAATCAAGATACACTATGTGCATGCAACCACATTTGGAATACTGTATACAATTCTGGTTTTCTCACCTCAGAAAGGATATTGTAGAGTTGGAAAAGATTCAGAAAAGGATCAAGGGGATGGGGTGACTCCCCTGTGACGAGAGGTTGTGGTGTTTGGGTCTTTTTTGTTTAGAGAAAAGGCAAGTGACAGGTGATATGATAAAAGCCTATGAAATTATGCATGGCTTGGAGAAAGAGGGTAGAGAAAAGTTTTTCTCCCTTTCTATTGCAGAGTTGGGAAATGTTCAGAAATGGGCATACTTTAAATGTGATAGGCTAAAAGCCTTACGAAAGATCAAGTTTTCACCAGCCTATGGAACATCAACAGAAAGGGGCCAAGAAGTTCCAGAGCCAAGGAGAAGACTCTCCCCTTGTCCCAGTCTGTCTTGCTTCAACTTCTGGTGGGAGGCGAACCATTCCAAATAAGTTGCACGGGTAGCAATTCTTCCACAGGAAAAGGTCTTCCTGTCTTCACTATTTAAATTAAACAGACTAGGTTCCTTTGATCTTGGTTTGTAAAATAGATTCTCCATTGCTAATCCAGATCTAATTAATCCTTCTTTAGCTCAGCTGATGGACATTGCTTATCTAAACTTGAATTGCTATTTCTGGGAACTACTGTACCTTAGACCAGGGCGGTCCAGTGCATGGCATAAGAGCCTCATGCTGCGCTCAAGACCTTTTTTAGCGGCCCTCAGCAACATTTGATACCCTCTCCCGCAGCCTTTGTGCTGCCTTCCCAAAGCCAGTTAAGCAAGGTGCTGGGCTTTGGGAAGGAGACATGAGAGCTCTGGCAGGGTCCTAGAATCCTCCAGCACCTTCAGAAGCTGGGAGCCTGCCGTAGCCTCATGCCTCCTTCCCAAAGCCCAGCACCTCACTTAGCTTTGGGAAGGCAACTCCAGGGCTGGGGGGGATATCAAATGACAAGGCAGTGTGGAACCCATGGCCCACCTGATATTAAAAGTTGTACCACCCTGCCTTAGAGGTTGTAGACCCAAACTGATGTTGGTTGGCTCACCACTTAACTGACAATCGGCTGTATTCATTCAAATTTTCTCTACTTATGAAAAGTTTTTTAATGTTAATTGGTACAACTGTCAGGTGTCCTTTGGCTGACTACCTGTCCTGAAGGCTACTACCTGCAGAGTTTGCTTTTTACCTGTTAATCTCCCTTGAGGATGCACTTTGTTCAAGCGAGAGCGAAGTCCTGGGTAATGCACTTTCTCCAAAAGAACCTTATACACCCACCTCTCTATAATTATTAAGAAGAGATGTCATTAATCTTTTACACTTATTTACAAATCAGAACTGAGGGGGAAAGCAGTCATCATAAACCTGCCTAGAGGTTTATCTGACCCCTCCTTCCAATTAAACACCATAAAAAGCACTCCTTCTTCCAAAGGCACGAAAGAGGTTTAGAGGTTCTCCTAGAGTTAGTAAGATCCTTGCGCCCAGGGCTGCACCTGCCAAAGTGCTGCTTGGCTCCTCAGGAATAAACGGTTGGAGGGATAGTGCCCCCCACTGGCTGGAGAGCAGGCAGCAGAATTTGAGAGGAAGAACCTGTTATTGACAGCTAGGAGTTCTCAACTGGGCATCCAAGAAAATACAAGCAAAAGTGGGAAGCCCACTTTGACCTCTAAGCTAAGCAATACTAAAAGGGATAAATAGCACATTGCGCGCAAGGAGGCAATTTTTAGATAGCAGTTCTTTGAACATGAAGAAAAGGGCATTCGTTTTGCCTTTCTTCATTTTGCTAATAGTGTTGATGTGCCATTCAGAAGGGCTTACTGAAAGAGATGGTCTCGGAACTGCAAATGAAACCATCAAGGCAACTAACCACAGTGGCGGCTTCCAGATAGTCACCTTTGATTGGCTCCACGTTCATGTGCCTTTCCTCGTTACTTTCTGGATCCTGGTGGCTTTCTCAGCTATGATTGGTAAGTAATGATGCTTTGGTACTCCTTGGGGTCATTTGTCTGTTTCAAATGGCATTACTACAGTATTGTTACCCCAATCTCTGAGCAATGAGAAGTTTCACTGGGTGTACGCTGAGTTGTTTTCCTTTCAGTGAGGCCACTGGAGGCTTGCAGTGTTTTGGTGATATAAGGATTATTTGCACATATATATGGGTTCAGCATAAGATGGTGGTTTGTAGCATCAACTCAACTCCAACAGATATTGCTCTCCATGGGGAACTGCCAATGCCATCGCATTTGATTCTCATGGCGGGGGGGGGATCTGTTTCTGTTTCAGACTAAGTTCCAGTACTGCCCACTTACACCCGCCCCCCCCATACTTACTTCAAATCCCCTCCAGTGAGAAGGGGTGGGGAAGGAAATAATGCCCTTATATGTCAAACAAAATGTCTCTATCCAGGGCTCTTTATTTCAGCCAGAACTCACTGGAACTCAGTTCTGGCACCTCTCAGGTAGGCACCATTGTCATTATAAGAGAATGAGGGGGCCGTTCCTGATGAGTTTCAGCCCCTCTTTTTCTAGAAAAATAGCACTGTCTACAACATACTGCCTTAGACTGCATTACAAAAGAAGATGTTTAACAGACTGGCCAGGGCTATTATTTATTACTCATATTTATTAGATTATATACCACCCTTCATCATAAGATCTCAGGGTGGTTCACAAAATAAAACACAGGATAAAAACAATAAAATAATTAAAAATAAAACAGCTATTTACTGAGTAAACTAGTTTGATCATTTTGGCAGTCCTTCTCTTCTGCAAACCCCAATCTTCCAGTTCTGGAAATCGCAGGGCTGGTTCACTGTAAGCTGCTTTAAACTTGTAGGAAAGGGGAAAAAATACATGTGCGTGTCGGGACATGAGATGAAAGCTGAAATAGCACGTTTTCCATTTCCCAACTGCATGTATGAACACTATTTATTTATTTAGACTTCATTTAGCAGCAAAGAGAAGGAGCCAGGCATAGCAAACAATGTTGTGCAGGCGATAGAGATAGCAACTGCAGCACCAGCATCATCAGCAATGCCCTTTCAGTGGTGCAGGAGCTTCCCTGCTTCCCACAGTGGGACTTGTCCATGCATCCACCCACAGCTCTCCCTTTGTCATCCAAGTGCAAAATCCTCATGCACAACCATATGCCTACAACCCACTGTCTACAACCCGCCCCTCAGGATTTGTGGTCTGGAGAACTAAATCACCTCTGGCTTTAAATGAGGAAACATCTGAGGTCTAGGTCTTACTGTGGGCATAAACCTGTGTTTGGGCTGCACAAGGGAGCTCCCGGGACTGCATGTTCTTCCATGAAAAACTCTAGCACTTAGGTTTACTCTAGTAGTATATATTGTTTACTTTAGTAGTATAAATTAATATATACTAATATAGTATATATATGTTTAGTAGTAGGGACGCGGGTGGCGCTGTGGGTTAAACCACAGTGCCTAGGACTTGCCGATCAGAAGGTCTGCGGTTCGAATTCCCATGACGGAGTGAACTCCCGTTGCTCGGTCCCTGCTCCTGCCCACCTAGCAGTTCGAAAGCGCGTCAAAGTGCAAGTAGATAAATAGGTACCGCTCCAGCGGGAAGGTAAACGGTGTTTCCATGCGCTGCTCTGGTTCGCCAGAAGCGGCTTAGTCATGCTGGCCACATGACCCAGAAGCTGTACACCAACTCCCTCGGCCAATAAAGCGAGATGAGCGCCGCAACCCCAGAGTCGGCCACGACTGGACCTAATGGTCAGGGGTCCCTTTACCTTTACCTTATGTTTAGTAGTATGTATTATGTTTACTCTAGTAGTATACAGTGGCGTAGCGTGGGTTGTCAGCACCCGGGGCAAGGCAAGTAATTTGCGCCCCCTAACCTGTGGATTTGCGCCCCCTAACCCTAACCCCCAGATGTTGCGCCCGGTGCGGCCGGCCCCCCCCTGCACCCCCCACGCTACGCCACTGGTAGTATATCTTTTAAGGCTTTTTTTGGTATAAACTCAAGTCATTATCAGGTAACTTACGTTTCCTCTCTCCTGAATATTCCATAGTTAGCACAATGATTTTGGGTGGCTCTGTTATGGAGATGAAAATGCCTCTGGTTCTGCCTGCTGCAGGATCTTTTCCCTTCCAGGTGTACCACCTAAATGTATCCCTTTCACTTTGAGAATAATTTCATACGTAATCTGAAGAGTTTTATAGTGAAAGCAGTCTTGTCTGAAATGCATGTCTTGGTCCCATTTTGACATATCCAATATTTTCTTTTCTTTCATGTAAAATAAGTACTGTTTTGATGTTTGCAGCTGGAGGAAAGCATTGTTTCACAGAGAACAGCATTACAGTGGTGCCTCGCAAGACGAATGCCTCGCAAAACGAAAAACTCGCAAGACGAAAGAGTTTTCCGTTTTTGAGTCGTTCCGCAAGATGAATTTCCCTATGGGCTTGCTTCGCAAGAAGAAAGCCCATAGGGAACTCTCCGGGGACCTCTTTTAAATGCTGGCGGTGGGGAGCAAAGCCTTTCACCCCCCGCCAGCCTTCAGAAGAGGTCCAGGAAGGCCGGCGGGGGCCAAAAGGCTTTGCTCCCCACCACCAGCATTTTTAAAGCGGTCCGGGATAGCAGGGAAGCGCGTTGCGCTTTCCCGCTATCCCGGACCGCTTTTAAAATGCTGGCCGTCGGGAGCAAAGACTTTCGCCCACCGCCGGCCTTCAGAAGAGGTCCTGGACCTCTTCTGAAGGCCGGTGGCGGGCAAAAGTCTTTGCTCCCCCCCGCCTGCCTTCCCGGGATAGCGGAGAAGCGCAGCGCGTTTCTCCGCTATCCTGGATGGCTTTTGAAGGCAGGCGGGGGGGGGAGCAAAGACTTTCGCCCACCGCCTGCCTTCAGAAGACCTCCGCTGTCCCGGGGGCTTTTAAAATGCTGGGGGTCGGCAGCGAAGGCTTCGCTGCCGCCCGCCAGCATTTTAAGATCGCCCCGGGACAGCGGAGAAGTCTCCGCTGTCCCGGGGGCTTTTAAAATGCTGGCGGTCGGCAACAAAGCCCTCCTGTCCCCGGAGCTTGCGGGGCGGGAGGTGTAGAGAAGGGCTTTTCTTCCCACCGCCAGCCTTCAGAACAGCCTTCTGAAGACTGGCGGTGGGAAGAAAAGCCCTTGTCCCCCCCCCAGCCTTCAGAAGAGGTCGGGGGACAGACTGTCCCCGGACCTGGTCTGAAGGTGGTTTCCATAGGAACGCATTGATTGATTTTCAATGCATTCCTATGGGAAACCGTGCTTCGCAAGACGAAAAACTCGCAAGAAGAAAAAACTTGCGGAACGAATTAATTTCATCTTGCGAGGCACCACTGTACTGCTTTGCTTCCCAGTTCCATGCTATGAATGCCACAATGTGTGATGTGATAAAATGGAATAATCTGACCAAACGTACTTTGTTATACAGATTTTTAATAGATTTAACTACAGTGGTACCTCAGTTTAAGAACAGCCCTGTTTACAAATGATTCGGTTTATGAACTTCGCAAAACCAGAAGTAGTGTCCCGGTTTGCGAACTTTACCTCAGTCTAAGAATGGAAGCTGAACGGTGGAAGGGCACTGGTGGTGAGAGGCCTCATTAGGGAAAGGGCGCCTCAGGTTAAGAAAACGTATTTTCAAACAGTAGCTGTTCAGTCCTTTTGTGGACATTAAGTAATCTCATTGAGCGCACAGGACTGAAGAAATCCAATGGAAACTAACTTGTCCAGAGTTTCCATATAAGAGCTACATGAACAGACAGATTTATTCTTATGCTCAATACATATATTGGATGTTGCATTTGTTTAAAGGTACATTTTATTTTCAAATTTGCTTGTTTTGTGCATATTCAGGCAATTCCTTGTGTTTTTCAGAGGATAGAAATTGGATTTTTTTTGGGGGGGGATAAGCTCAAGTCATTATCAGGTGTCCCTCCCCCCCGCCCCCGCCACCTCGTAAGGGAGGAATGCCATGCCAGCACCTCCCTTTACTCAGGTTACCAAACCAGTGTGTTAAACAAGTAATCCTTGAGTCTTTTAATCTGTGACAATAGTTATTTCTGAATACATCAAATTCTTCACAGACAGATGCATATTTCCTGAGGAACTCTCCCCCGCGTGGGGGCATTCCATTTCACTGAAACATGCCATGAGAGGGGCATGTTCTCTGATGCAATGTGGAGAGAAAACCATGGGGAGACGGCAGTCTTCTGAAAAACGCCTGTGCCAAAAAACATTGCAAAAAGTTGGGCGGTCTGTGTTGCTGAATGTTCCCTTGTGTTCTGTAACGAACATTTTCACAACGAAAAGCAAAATGCTTACCTCTTTCATGCCCTTTTGCTGCTATTTGCAACCTAGTACTCAAAATGGAAGGGCAAAAGGGACACGGGGTGGTTTTATTTCAAATTAAGCCAGACTCGGGTCCATTGAAAAGAAGTGGGGTCATTTTAGAGCTTCCTGAAAATATGCAAGGCAGAACCCCAGCTCACTTTGTGCACCAGAACGTCACTGTCTCTAGGCAGAGAAGGCAAAATGGGGAACAAAGAGCACTGAACTTTCTGGAAGATGCTTTTTTTGTAGAGCACTATCAGCTGAGAGAATTGGCTTGTTGCCCAAATGGTGCTGGGCAGGAGGCACCGCCATCTTAATGCATATCAGAGGATCATGGCTGCCTGAATGTGTTGTGAGTGCAAACTCCTTTGACACCATTTTTCTCCAGCTAATTATTGAAGCTTGTGAGACCAGGTTTGGGTCAGTCTTAGTTGGGAAAAGCCATGTTAATGGAAATCAACTGAACACATTACATTAAGTGCATGGCACCACTAAAAAGGGGAATATTTAATTTCACCCTCCCTAATGTACAATAAAGGGACGTGGGTGGCGCTGTGGGTTAAACCACTGAGCCTAGGGCTTGCCAGTCATAAGGTCGGCGGTTCGAATGATATACAGTTACTGGATCACACTTGCGCATAGCTGTCAACCGTCCCTTATTTGGTGGGAAAGTCCCTTATCCCAGCGCTGTGTCCTGCTGCTGTCCCTTATTGATGATTTCCCTTAAATTTCCCGGGTTTCAAAGGAAGCAGCTCCTCTCCCTCCCTCCCTGCCAGCCAGGGAGGAGGGAGGCTCCAACTGTGTTGCTTGGCTGCATTGCTCACCCAGTAAGGAGTTTAAGAATGACCGGGGAGTGGAGCTTGCATGCCTTGTGCCAATCAAATCGGCCGCATTGCCTGGGGACTCTTCTTTGCTCAGCGCTTCCCAGCGGAGAGGTGACGGTGGTTTTCCTTGCTGCATCCCCTTTGCCGGGTTGCTGCGCTGTGGGAACCACCACTTGAGGCTTCGTTTGGCTGCTGGCTGGGCTTTCTGCCTTTGGCTCGGAGGGGCTCAGAAGTTGAACATACCTGTGCTTGGAAAATCCCTTATTTTGGCTGCTGGTCCCTTATTTTCAAATCTGTAAGTTGACAGCTATGCACTTGCCTGCATGAAAGTTGGCTCAAGTTACCAGAGTGTATGTGGCCTGGCAGATTCACTGCAGCCACTTGTATTCCCCTCCCCCATTTTTCTTCTGTCTGTGTGCTTCCTGGAACAAGCAGGAAGCCATGTGGCCATGGCTCGCTGGAAGTGAACTGAATCTCTCTAAAAGGAGATTTTACAGGCTGCATTTTTGCTAACCCAAAGATTGTGTGATCCTTTATGTAGGGAAGCCAATTTATTTTTCTTTTTAAGTTGTATGGAACCTTTTTTATCGTTGTTTTACTGCCAGCGAATGGAGACTTGTTTGCTGTAACTTCTGGAACCTCTGTGAGTAAAACATTCATTTATTTGCAAAGCTAATTGTCTGTGATTTATTCTAGCCTAAGTATTTTCATGGAGAACATTTGTTTAATGGTGGGTGAGGGCAGTTGCACATGTAACCAACTTTTAATGTGCTTGGAACAATGTGAAAGAGTGGGAGATCTCTCTTCCAAATCTCTCTCTCCAATGATTAATTACTAATTAATTTTGTTCATAAATAGCACCGGCACCAATTACTTTTATTACAGAATGTGGCTTTCTGGCTTTATTTATTTATTGCATTGCATACTTATGACTCACTTCCCATTAAATATCCTGAAATGATTTTTTTAAAGATAGCTCTTTTGCCCAGCACTCCTCTTGTATGAAGCACCTGTGTTAAAAAATAAATATAGCCTGTGCAGGAACTGGGGACAATGAAGGGGGGAAGGGAAGGTTATGAGGAACCTCTGTTTCCATGTCTTTTGCATTTCCATGCTCTGCCAAAACTGTAACTATTTTTTAAAGCCCCAGAATTCCTTAGTTCCTGTTGGCATTTATTGTGCTCAGGAAGCAGAAGGCGACAAAGCTTGGCAGCTGAAGATGGCAGCGTGTTTGCGATTAGCAGATGCACGTGGCAAATAATGTCTGTGACAACTGCGCAACTCAAAGGATCCCCCGCAAGCACTGTTACATCTGTCCACTAGGTGGCAGCAGGTGCTGAATGATGAACGAAAGTTCAACTGAGGAATGCAAGAAGCCTATTTCACCGTCGGGAAAAACTCCAAAACCCACATTCAGGACAGGGATGGTGGAATCTGTCAGTTTGGGTTTCTTCTTTCTCAAAACTTAAGATCAGTTCCTCACATTTCCATACCAGTTTGAATTGAAACTTAGCCCTGTTGTGTGGCTAAATTATGTATTTTTCAAGTCAAGCAAACAAGAAACAAAGGTCAGCCCATATGAAAAATACACAAATCCACATTTTGGAAACCAACTGGTACAAAATAGTTTATAAGCATTTGAATTCTCCTTAATTCTTCAGCAGGCTGGATGGTAAACAAATGGGTGAGGGAAATGAAAAAAAAATAAAGCGGGATGATGTAGGAGCCATGAATCAATCTTAATTACTTGCACACCACTGAAAATTAATCTCCAGTTTTGCTAACATATAGGCTACCATGTGTTTCTTTATTTCCGCTCTCTGCATAGCTAGAAATCCATGTGTCGATGGATCTGGGTAATAGCAGCTGGCTTTTGTGGGGTTTTTTTTAAAGAATCTGAGGTGTGTGACCTGATACCTGTAAATATCTAGCAGAGATTTCCAGAGCAATCCTAACACTGGCAGAAGAGTCACAGAATTTGGGCTACTAGGACGCAAGATTTCTTTCAAGTGCAGAATGCTCTCATCCTTGGTTAAGAGGCTGAAATGGAAAAACTAAATAAAACATTGAACATTAAAAAAAACTTCCCTATACAGGCTTGCCTTCAGACAGCTCAAAAGTCGGATAATTGCATACCCCCAAACATTTCTCCAATGATAATAGGGACACCCTAAGGAAAAGCAGGACATTCTGGGATCAAATCAGAAACTAGGACGGCTTCTCTAAATCCCTGGAAAATAGGGAGACTTGGAGGGTCTGCAAATAGTTTAAAATATTTTCCTAGAAATGCGTCCAAGACAAGAAGCTGCCACTAAGTTTTGAGTATAAACACTCTGCAAGTGCTCCTCTAAACCATGAACTCTGGAGCGGAGTACATCGCACAACTATCAGGGAATAAATCTTGCGATACAAAGTTCTGGTGAGTAAGACCATTATTGGATTGGCCTCGTGCTCACGTGCCCAAGCATGGATCCCACACATGCTTAGGATTTTGTTCTTTTATTAGTTGGAGACTTATTCCAGCGTGTGAAGAGGGAGTGCCTGAACACAGGGATGCTTGAGCCATTGCTTGGGTCTCAGTTCCTAGTCCTTTTCAGGCTATTTCCTCATGGCAACCCCCTGGTGGACAAAAAAAGGTAAAGGGACCCCTGACCATTAGGCCCAGTCGTGACCGACTCTGGGGTTATATGGCGCTCATCTTGCTTTACTGGCCGAGGGAGCCCGCATACAGCTTCTGGGTCATGTGGCCAGCAGGACTAAGCCACTTCTGGCGAACCAGAGCAGCACACGGAAACACTGTTTACCTTCCCACCGGAGTGGTACCTATTGATCTACTTGCACTTGACATGCTTTCGAACTGCTAGGTTGGCAGGAGCAGGGACCGAGCAACGGGAGCTAACCCCTTCGTGGGGATTCAAACCGCCGACCTTCTGATCGGCAAGTCCTAGGCTCTATGGTTTAACCCACAGCGCCACCCACATCCCTCTGGTGGACAAAGCCAGAGGCAAAAGTGTGAAGACCACTGTACAGAAGACTCTATTCCACACAAAAGCACAACTTTGTGCTAGGTGGTCCTGCGTTGACTTTACTACAGTTCTTCATTTTTTGTAAAAAACGGGCACATTGCTGGGGGACCATTTTGGTGTAACAGGCCTCCTATACCGCTGTGTTTTGCAATCCTGCACAAGCCATACAACTTGGTAATACTGCAGATCTGCAGGGCTGCCTGGGTGGGAAGCCACCACTGAAAAGGCTCATTCGTGTTGCTGGATGGGGAGGACACGTGGGCTAGTGTATTGTTTAGGTGGGTTCACTGCTCTTATTGACATTCATTTTCTGTATCTTTATTTTAGATCTTCTTATGATTTATGTGGAAATCGTTGTCATTTGGTTGTGTACTTTTTGATATTTTTATTGTTTATGCCTACTTTTGTGATGTTTGTAGTTATGTAGCTTTTTGCATACACGCCTTGAGCATGGTTTGACTTTGGAAAGGCGACACACAAATAAAATGATTGATTGCAAGGTATGGGTCTGTTTCATAAGGAGGAAAGCAGTTCTTGAGGTCTTGGGGTCCTGAGCTGCCATAAGCCTGCATAGGTAAAAACCAACATTTTGAGTTGAGTCTGGAAGCTAATTGGTAGCAGAGCAATTGAATTAGGATTGGTGTGATGTGCTCAGACCGTCTCTCCAGGGCGAGCAACTGAATTCTGCACCGGCTGCAGTTTTCAAACTGTCTTTAAAGGTAGTCCCATCTCTCTATATTCAGGATGGGTACCTGTATCTATGGAATAGCATCTGAGGATTTTTGCGCTCTGAAAAATCAGGTACCAGAACTGTGGAACTGTTTAGAATATCTGATCACCACGTTCTCCAGGCAGTTGTCAAGGCAGATCAAATCTTTACTCCTCACAGCCTCAGACATGAGTCACTTTCTCTGCCCTTCTTCAGCATCAATAAAACAGAAGAGACATGGCAAGTTCTGAGTGCAGAAATGGTAAGGAGCTCTTTAGAGAGGAAATATAGATGTGATGTCATCTGAAAGGTGTTATATGCGGAACAACTTCTAACCACATAAACTAGTTGGAAAGTTTTATCACTGCTATTCAGGACTATGTAATTGCTACCAATAACTATCTAAACATATAGAACAAAGGTCAAATGTGCAGAGACTTAAATAGAAAGAGGCCTTAACTACATCTGATCCACGTGTATTTTTCCTCCTTGCTTTTTTTTAAAGCATTTGCAGAGGCTGCAGCCTCGATCAGCAGACTGATGAGTACGCTGGGGGCGGGGATTGCGTACCTCTTCTGCTGTTTTTTCTGCTTAAAACCCACTCAGACATAGGGGGCGGGGAGATTTTGAACAACAACAAAAAGATCAGAGGTGAAAGGGTTAATCGGCCTACTGTCGTCCTCATGTCAAGAACATAGCCTCCTCAACTGCTTTGGATTAAAATCAGGAAAACACAAGAGAACGGAGTGTGACATATAGTTTGGGCCTCTAAAACAGCAAAACTTGCAATCAGGCATTGCCAAGCTTTTTAGGCTTGTGGGTGCATTTAACTGAGCTTCGAGAAACAATAGAGATGAAAGGGAAAGTGGGAAAGAGTGTAATTGTCCCAACTTCCTGCTTTGACTCTATGTACTCTTCAAGGGAGAGAAAGGTGAGCCCTGTCACTTCCTCATGACCAAGAAGGCGGTGATCAGACACCTGGGGAAGAGCTCTGTGGAGCCACCGTGCCCAAGGCCCCGTCTCACCAAATATATACTAAGTTTGAGTTCATTCATAGATCCAAAAATTAGAAAGAATCCATAGCTCTACACACACACACACACACACACACACACACACACACCATTATTAGGAAGGTTAATTCATGTGCGCTTCAAAAAAAGGATACCCGAAGAGAGGTCTGCTCCATTAACATCTGTGAGCTGTTGGGTTTTGTTTTGTTTTTTAAAAGGGATACAGTTGTTAAAATGCTGTTGTTTCTGAACCCATTTGGTTTCTGTCAGAATTTTTTAATGATGTTTTAATTATTATTATTTTTTAAATATTTTTATTAAACAGTTTTTATAACCATACAAACAAAACATACATAAACCAACAAAAAACAAAAACAAAACAAGAAACAAGTACCATTTCATATCCTAATTTCTTAAACCTTTCTTCCTCGACTTCCTCATGCCTCCCATTTCTGTATTCCAAATTCTAATCAATTACTCAGCAAATCTTCCCTTATTTTACTATAAATTTAAACTACTCATCCTTATTCTCCTTGTCTTAACCATTGCTAATAGTAACCATTTACTTTCCAGTCCAACATCATTCTAACTGTCATTGATTTTGTAGTATTTCTTTAGATAGTCCTTGAACTTTTTCCATTCTTCTTCCGCCGCTTCTCTTCCCTGGTTTCGGATTCTGCTCGTCATTTCTGCCAAGCCCATGTAGTCCATCACCTTCATCTGCCATTCTTCCAGTGTGGGTAGATCCTGTGTCTTCCAGTACTTTGCAATAAGTATTCTAGCTGCTGTTGTAGCATACATAAAAAAAGTTATATCTGTCTTTAACACCCCTTGGCCGACAATGCCCAAGAGAAAGGCCTCTGGTTTCTTAGGGAAGGTATATTTAAATACCTTTTTCAGTTCATTATAAATCATTTCCCAGAATGCCTTAATCTTCGGGCACGTCCACCAGAGGTGAAAGAATGTGCCTTCCTTTTCCTTACATTTCCAACATTTATTGTCAGGCAAATGGTAGATCTTTGCAAGCTTGACTGGGGTTATGTACCACCTATAAATCATTTTCATAATATTTTCTCTTAAGGCATTACATGCCGTGAATTTCATCCCGGTGGTCCACAACTTTTCCCAGTCAGCAAACAAAATATTATGACCAATGTCCTGAGCCCATTTAATCATAGTTGATTTAACCGTTTCATCTTGTGTATTCCATTTCAGCAGCAAAGATGTTTTAATTATTTTCATTGCTTTGAGGACCGTGTGATGGGAAAGCCATGTATAAATTTAAATATAAGTAAAAGTATTTACTGGTTATTATTAACTCTGCGGTCTAATTGGCCTAACTTGTCATTGGCCTTTTTATCTCCGCTGGCTTTATAGTTCAGTATTTTGACCCTCTTCCTACATGGGAATACTACAGGGGGCCACCATTTTAGGCACATCCAACTGACACGCACAGGTACTTTTGGACCTGGAAGAAGGCAGGATGGGAGCAGAATGGGGGGGGGAGCTGGGGGGGGGAGTGACAGGGCAGGGAGCGCTTATATGCAGTCCGCCAGTGTGTGCAAGGGCCAGGAATGGATCCCCTGAGCAAAATGGTTGCTGCCTGTATACAAAAAAAAAAAAAGCTGGATAATAGTAATGGAAGTAACCTTTATGGGTTTCCTGAAAAAGATTTTAGCTGGAGTGGCTGGTTTTAGGGAAGCTCCTTTCTGCATCAGTTATTTTGTACATCTTACATGCTCTCACAAAGCCTATGGCATCTCAAAAGCTTTTCTGTGGCCCATGTATTTGTTGAAAGCGTCAACCTGCTGCTGTTGTTGTTTGCATGTCGAGACCCCGCAGCCACCCCCTCGTTGGAAATAACTCACACAAGGACACGGAAATTAGGTTTATGTTATTGGGCAAATTTTGGCCACAACTTTATTGAAATTACAGAATGTGAGCGGTATTGGCTTAGGCATTGTTTGGACCTGACTATATCTGACTCCTGCCCATTGTGCAGGGAGTCCAGTAAGGGTAAGCCACCGGTAGGGTAAGGGTAAGCCACTGTCGATGTGAACCAACTCAAGCTACCCCTGGTGTTCCCCTCGGGGTCATGTCAAGGCCTTAGCCCCCCAGCCGGGCTTCAGGCTAGATCACCACCCCAGGGTTCCTTTAACGGAATATCCTGAAGTATGGAGGGGCAGGTGATGGCGCCCCCCCCAAAGAGGAAGTCCTCTGGCTCGCTCCTCCATTTAAACGGCCCCGGCCATGCCCCCCCGGCCAGCGGATTGGCTGGCCGGGCTCTGACGTGGCTGGGATCCCCCAGGCAACGGGGGACAAAGGCCCCGCCCCCGGTGGGGAGTGGGTGGCCACGCGGTCCACCGCAACTCCTCCCCACTGGGAAGTGGAGCGGATTTTTAATAACATTTCTTTTTAGTTTTGGCTGACCACAATGTTTTCTGGTGCTCCATCGCTGACTTGAAGTGATTCTGTTATGTTTCTGCCTCTAAATTGTCAGCCATTTACTTTGCTTTTACATCCATTTTCAGATTACTTTCGGGGCTTGTGGGAGCGATTGTATGTTGTTTGGCAGGTGGAAGTGCACATTCTTGCTCCTAAACCAGTGCTACACCGAAGTGCTACCATTTCTGTGTGTGCAACGTATATTTATGTTTAGCTCCCTAAATATTCCAACAATGTAGGCTGTTTCTGGACTGTGCTAAAAGTGTATTTGTACACTTCCTGGAAGCCTGCCCCTTTCCTGCCCACTTTTTAATAGTTTTAATTTTTTTGCCATCTGCATAAAGCGGAATGTGCACAAGTTAAATGTGCATAAATTCTGGGTTTACTGTATTACGCCAGACAAATCCTGCACAGTAATCTCTGAACAGTTACGCAGACAAGCATTTCCAGCTTACGTTAAATTTTCATATGAACGTCAGACTTTAATGTAGGAAGAAGTTCATAACCTTCCAGCCTTTAACACAACGAGTTATCAGCAGATTCTGCACCTGAAATTGATGGTCTCTGCGTAAGCCAATGCTGCATGTGAGAATTGGCAATGTGTACCCAGCTCCTACAAAACATTTTACAAGTTCTTTAATGGTTTCTGAAACAAAAGCTCCATCACTTTACTGTGCTTTGGGTTGTTCCTGCCTATGCAAAGCCAACATTAATTTTATCTGTCTTATCGCTGCAACTTCTGGCTAGGATCATAGCTGTCAACTTTTCCCTTTTCTTGTGAGGAATCCTATTTGGAATAAGGGAATTTCCCTTTAAAAAAGGGAAATGTTGACAGCTTTGGCTAGGATAAAGGCTGGCGCTTTTCTAAATTGGTTGCACAGAACTTCATTAGTCTAAAATAGTATATTGGACTCAGACTGCTCATCTGAAGGTCTGTACTATTGTCTGGAACCAGGGCTGCCAACTTATTTTCTGGCAAGGTCCTCCTGTGCCTTTATTAGCTTCAAGGCAAGCAGAAATTAAACAGTTGGATGTTTTCCTAATGTGGAGAACTTTGCTTTCCTCCTCTGCTACTGTTACAGAGTGCAGGAGCCCTGCTAGAAAAGAGGATTGCCATCTTTTTTTTGTAACATGATTGCGAGAGAACTTCCTTCACAGATATGAACATACAGCCCAGGTTTGGAAATAGGTGTTCCCCTTGCTTATAAGACTTGGCGCTTGTTTGAATTCCTCAAATGAATAAATTATTATGATCCCTGAATTAGAGAGATTGTTGATTATTTTAACAAGTTGCTCTGAGGGATGGAGGGAACTTTGACACTTCATTCGATTTGTGATCTATTCCAACTATGAGCCCTTGAAGATAACTGTCTTAAAAGTTCAAAATGCACACACAACTTTCAAACAACCAGTGTTGTCAACAGTACACTGACTCTCTTGCAGTTTCCATTAGGGAATGCCTGTATCTGAACTCTTCTTTTGTGTTCTATGCAGACAAGCTGCCATCATCTACCCAAGTAAGGATGAAGTGTTTACCGAAAGGTTAGGGGGCAATTTCTATTTTTTTTAAAATCCCGCAATGATCCATTGAAATGTTTTTAATATCCCAGAAAGTATTGCCAATGGATTTTCCCATTGGTAGAGCAGCAGCAGGGAGAAGGCACATCTGTATACAGATGGGATCATTAAGATTGCTCTTAATGTGTGTGGGTTCTTCAAGGACAGAAATTGTTTACTATTTTGCTTCTTTTTTAAAAAACCACGATAATGACAACAGTTATGCACAGTTAGAGTGGGATACCCAAATAAATACATATAGGGCTGCATTTTTTGGTCACCTATATGTTCTTGAACATATCAGTTTCGTTGTTAAAATAAGCATGTGATCGGAGCAGGAGCAGTCTTCAGCCTCAATCTCCTCTATGAGGCTCACATTTCATTCCCTGCCCCTCTGCCTCACACCTGCCCATGCCCTTCTTTCTTCCCTCCATCGTCTGTGTAGGTGCTACTCACACTGTTTATCTGATACAAACAGGCATGTTCAACCTTGGAGTTCAGCAGGCAGGATCTAACTGCCCCTTCATATCCTGCACAACGACATTTTCACATGTTTCTGCAAAGCTTGATGGTAAAACTCATGAGAAGATGCCTTTGTCCTGCCAAATTTCACATAACTAATGTTTCTTGTAGGTGTACCCATATGTGCCGATAATTGGTATTGCACTGCAAGAGACCTTGATTAAGGATTAAATTTAATCAGGTGCAAATACACACACACACACACACACACACACACACACACACACACTGGCCCTCCCTGCACAGCGGTGGATTCGTAAGATCTGTTCCTTGCATGATGTGGACACGATAAAGGGCTTATCCCACTGATTTTCCTCCCCCAGGGAAACCACTCTTTATCACTCAGTCAGTGCAGACGGCAATTTGGGTTTTCCCAGGATTGTTATTTGTTCCAATCTGTCGCTAAAGAGCAGGTTTTCCCTTGGAAAGGAGCAGGGAAAGGGGGAAATCACTTGCATCTGTGCTTTCTAGGCCCAGCACAAGTGGAAGTGTGCAGTGTGTCCAAAGTCTCTTCAGGATGGCTTTATTGTGCAAGTGAACCTGAGTCTTGTTAGTACAATGTAGTACAATCAGGGATCCCACAGCCTCTTAAATGATGTGGGAATTAGCACATTTGGGGATTAAATTACATTTTCTTGAATTTAATTTCATAAGCATCCATAATTAGAAATGGTGGTTCCTCTCTGGTTTTGCATTCTTTTCATCAGAAGCTCTAGTGGACCAGATTAGATAACAAGTGGGCTGTTAGTTGTGTCTGCAAACCTTTGATCTGCCCACTCAACTGCAATTGAATGTTCAGGGATTGAGTATGTTCCCCTCTGGCCCTGATCATTCAGGGGATAATGTATTTTGCAGGGCAGAAGTAAACTCTCCTTTGTCCTTTGCTGAAACTCAGTTTTGCCCTGATAATTTCAAATGAGACCATAAAAATTTCATTGCCTTTTTCAAATGCAAACACTGGAGAACCTCAGGGGAGGAACATAATTATTTCAGGGTAGTTTCTTGCTCCTGGTCTACGGGCTATTATAAAATTCAATGCAGCAAATGTGGTGATGGCTCCTGGGCATAGAAGGAGAGGTCAGTCTATGAGTGGCTAAATGAAGGAGTGTATCTCCAAATCCCAGTTACTGAGGGATAAACATCAGTTCTCAGCATGTCTTGCTTTTGAGCTTCCTGGAAGCATCTGATTGGTTCCTGTTGGAAGCAGACATTAGACTAATCAGTAGACAGGCCATTGGCATGATCTAGCAGGGCTGTTCTTATGTTCTTAGTTTTCTCAGAATTTCAGATTACTTTAGGGCTTATGTTAAGGAATGCCTTCATCTTTATGCTCAACCCCTGAGTGCTTATTGGTGCACACTGCCATATACTGAGGGCGTGGGAAAATGCATTTTTATTACCATACCATAGTCTTCCCCTAGAAAGGTCTGACTTTATCTATTTTGATCAAATCTTAGGAAGACAGTAAAAATGGTTGTAGAATTTGAAAGTAGATCAAATCAATGGTTACTAGCCATGATGGAGACTATTCTCTGCCTGCATGTTTGGAGACTAGGTGCTTCTGAATACAAGTTGCTGGAGGCCAGGGGAGGAGAGAGGCTCTTGTGTTCAGGTCTTGCCTACAGGTTCCCCACAGTCAACTGGTTGACCACTGTGAGAACAGAATGCTGGACTAGATGAGCTATTGGCCCCTGCAGTTGCCTCTTCTTATGTCCTATTTGTTGGGGAACACTCCTGAGTAAAAGTCAGTGTTACACAAAGCTCTTCAGCTAGAAAAAAAAGCCAGCAATTCTTGGGTGTTGAAATTTGATTGGGGAAACTGCTCTGCCACAGATTTCATTTAATGTCCTTTTGCTAGTCAGTCTCTCCAATCTGACAGGACTGTTGAAAGCATTAAAAGGGGTAGCCCACTCACATCGAGGAAGGTTTAAATATGAAATGTGTGTGCATGCATGATATCAGGCCTTGCACCCCTACCTGGCAAAATGGGGCAAATGCCGAAGGCCGAGGGGTCCAGAGGACTTGATTTCAGGTGACAGTGATTTTCCCAGGATTAAATTTGCTTAAAACCAAATATTCCCGTTTAGGTTGGGCTGTGAATGAGCTCTCCAGCAGGCGACAAAGCCACACAATATCTGACTTAGGTAGGAGCTCTGGCAACAGTCTTGAATATTTTTCCACCCAACAAAATTAGCCCTTGATTTAACCTAGAAGTCAAAATTAAAAGTGAGTTGGGGAAAAGGTAGTCTTTGGTTGGTAAGTAGTTGGTTTGAATTCATTCCTCCTAGCTGTATGAATGGTTGGGAGTCCAAGACTCATTTAATCATTTTGTATCTTCATCTCAGAATACACCTGAGGCCCAGATCACATGTATACTTTCAAGCAATTTGCTGAAGAGTTGGAAATTGTCCAGTATTAATATAGAGCAGGCAGTTGCTTATTCTCAGTCATAAACTTGGCAACTTCTTTAAAGCCAATCTCAGCAATCATAAAGGTGAGAAATGTGGGTATTTTGTTGTGTATTTAACATGGAAGCTGAAATTGCCTGTCACCTGCAAGCCAGATGTGACAGGGACAGTAATATTCTGAGGAACACCAGTTGTAGCAGTCAGGAATTTTGTGGTAGAGTGTGTGACAGATCCTTAAGGGCAAAGGGATCACTTTTAGACCGTTTCACTCTCACCTTTTCTTAGTTAGTAGTTTTAGTTTTGTCCAGGCACAAGTTAGGAGAGAGGTTCTGGTACATTACTCTCTCCTTCACTGGGACTCCACATGTAAAAAAGTGACACTTGAACACATGGTCTCCACTTTGAGTTTTGTACAAGTTGTCAGCTGCATACACAAAAATATTGACCAGCATTCATATTGTCACAGTCCAGTTTATGGGCAGTCAAAGTCCTGGCGGAGGACGTCGGGACTGGGGGCAAAACGGCAGGGTGGGAGCAGGGATGGGAGTCCGGAAGCCAAGGGTCCGAGGTTCCAGGAAGCAAGGAATCAAGAAGCCTAAGGCAGGAAGCGTGTTGCTGTGGCAAAGAGCCAAAGCGAAATGCTGACCTTATATCCCTTCCCGGCTCTTGCCACCAGGTGCTGTGAGTTACCAATCAGCCTCACCTGTGCAGCCTCTCCTTGCCTCTTCAGAACAAACTTAGGAAAGCCCCAGTCCTGTGAAGCCCTACCGGTCACAGGGCTTGGCTTCTGCAAGCACTCCTGACACATATTGGCAGTCAGCCCGTGATTGGATAAAACCTATTTAGTTAAGATAAAACACTTGCAGACACCCAGTCAGAGGAAAGATGTGTAATTGTTGTGAGCTTGATCACTACGAAATAGAGGCCAGGAATTTTTAATAAAAGAACCTTAATGATCTTTAAAATAACTGGATACATTTTTTCCTGATTGCATGAGATCCAGCCTTCAGAGGATGACACAACTCAGAGCTAGTAGGAGGGAACAGAGAAACAGTTTGGAGACAGGTTACAGTTTGAGTTTATTGTGATTGACAGAGGACTTTCTGGTTGTACTTGGGTGGAACTGGGGCACAGCTTGGATAGGGTTGGCTGTACAGGACTAAGCAGTTTGACACAGAAGTGTCAGAATTTGCCTCCATTCATATCCACATGTATAATTGTAAATAAAAAATAAAGCAAGTATTTAATCTCAGGGATGCCATGAAACTCAACTTTTCACTCTTCTTGTGAGGAATCCTGTTCGGAATAAGGGAATTTCCCTTAAAAAAGGGGAAATGTTGACAGCTATGCTCATGTGTCCTTTCATCCACAGGACAGTTGGAAGATCAACAGAAGCTGGGTGACCCCTCAATTTAACAATAATCGCTGTGTTATCTATTATTTTGTGTAAATCAGTTGTTTGGAATCCACGGCCCACGGTCCAACTTCACGCAGCTCTCTAAATAGTGGGCCCGGGTGTGGGGGAGAGCCCTGTGGAATCCTGAAAATGTCATCCACTTTTGACTCTGGCTCCACCCTCACATGAGATAAGGAGCTCCCTACTGTTTAAATAAATAATAGTACCGGCGGAACATGTCTCAGGACAAAGTTCCATAATTGTGATTTTCAAGTAGCTACTACCTAATTTCAGAGGGCACGGTGCATAGATAAGATGATCTCACATTCATAAGAGAGAATGTGGGCCTTTAGATGCCTCCATCCAAACAAGACACCTTTCTAGCCATTTCCAACACCAGCTGGGGATTGAATATTGCAATTTGCATCAAGCTGGATATTGCAACTTTTAGTATGCTATCTATTATGCTAGTCCATTGTCTCAAAAATAATTTCTTATGCAATTATTTTGAAGTTCAGCCTTATTCTTACTGCACAATTTCTTGAGTGAGCTTTTTTATTCATGTTACTATTAGCATTAACTCAGAAGCATCATTAAGAGAGAAGAGACAGCCTATAAAATGGCGCCTTGCATTACTTAATGACAGATTGGTTATTATCATAGGGCCACCATGTAAATAATCATTAGCAGGGGAAATCAATAACTATTGAAACAAGAAAATCCAGTAAGTGCCAAGCATAATAGATCACAGCAGGACGTTGAGCCAAGTGAAATGTGTGTCATGTGTACAATGTTAGGTAGATACTGGGGAATGTCCACAGTCTTGAGCGTTGTCATACAACAGAAGCAGGCCTCAGAGTACAATGTCCCCTTACGCTGTGCTACCATAAAGCTTTGGAGACTCAGTTGACGACAACCATAGACCATACCTAGTGGTCACATGCTTACCATGGCAAGTTATTACTTGGTAAAGTTTGTATGTGATTACTGCTTTCTGGCATGTTTTATCACACATCTGCCTCTGACATCTGGCAAAATTAAGGATTGGTGATGGTGCCAAAATTTAGAACAGAAGGTTTTGGAAACTGAACTTCTCCAGTTTGAGAACATGGTGTACTATCACAAACTGGGTCCACACACTATGTTTTCTGGGTTCACCTTGCTATTCTCCTGCCACTGAAGAGTGACATCCTCCCTGTCTATTCCCCCAGGAAAAGGGAGGACAATGCAAGACATCTAGCACCAAGGGGAAGGAAGCAGAATACTTCTCTCCCCCTGCCCCCCCTTCACACCAGTGCCAGTCTATGAGGGAGGTATGGCATAGGAAAGGTGGTCAGCTTAATCAGATGCATATGCCTCACCACTTTACTTCTAATTTGACCATTTAAAGCTGCAAAACAAGTTGTAAAATTTTGCCCTCTTCAAGAAAGAGGGGAATAAGCTTTGCTAAACTACCCAGTTTCACAAGTAACATAATGTACTGTTTGTTATATTTTCTCACGGCTTCTAGAAGATACTGTTCTTGAGTTAAAGGTTACCACAGAATATTGAAGGCTGATTGTTTCTTCCCCAACAGCGTTCTTCTTTGGTGTTTTATGCCTTGAATTTATATTTTTATTGATCAGAGTGAAGTGTATTTGCACAGCAATAGTACAGAGTGTACAGCTGAAGTTTGACAGTGGGTGACTGTATATTAGGTGAAAGACTTTTGCCTTTCCTGCTGAGCCACCAGCTGACGGCTTCTGTTAGGATTTAGCCATGGATGTATCCAGCTGTAGGAACTACTGGATTCTCTCTGATTCCTGATTATTAATTGGCAATAATCATAAAAAACCTATCTGAGTAGTATTGCTCTGCACACTCCTAGTATAATTCAATACCTGTTGGTTTATTTGTGTGGATATTCTTTATCCGAAAATGTGTGGTCTGATCTGAGAATGAATCCAACATAGTTGACACAGCAATTCCCACATTACTTTCTCTGGCACCAGCTGATCCTGTCCTCAGCTGCTCTTCTGCTAATGACAATGTTTTGTCCAGGCAACTGCAGGGAAAGCATAAATAAGATGCTAGCCTTCTTAGAAAGTGAGCCCTTTTTAGCACTCTAGTCCTTTTAGAAAGTTGGCAATTATGATTACAATTGTTGTTGTTGTTTATATCCCAATTTTTGTCCAAGGATTTAAAGGCGATGTATATGGTTCTCCCATTCAACATTTTACCCTCACAACACTGTCTGTGAGGTGGGTTAGATGGTGATCAGTCTATGGTCATCCAGTGAAATTCATGGTTTGGTGGGGAGTTAAACCCTGATTTCCCAGGTCCCAATATAACATTTTAACCACTACATCACACTGGTTCATGAGCTGCATATGATGAGTGGGCACATGCCAGGGTATTTTGGAGAGATGGTTAGGGGACAGGACTTCAGGCAGAGCAAGAAGAGTGAAAGAGAAAATGCTCCATGGACTACAGAGAGTCCTATCTCACTGAGAGTGAGTTCATTGAGAGTGTCAACCAGCATACACCTAGATAGAGGTGATCCAGTTGACATAGTGTAGTTGGATTTTCAAAAAAGCTTTCAGTAATGTACCTTACAAAATATTTAGCAGTACTTAGTATTAGCTTACTAAGTAAGCTTAGTAGTCATGGAATAAGAAGAGAGGTCCTCTTGTGGATCAGTAACTGGTCCAGTGGCAGGAAGCAAGAGTAGGAATAAATGGATTGTTTTCTGAATTAAACAATGTCAAAAGTGGAGTTCTCCAAGGATCCGTTTTGGGACCTGTGCTTCTTAACTTGCTCCTAAATGATTAAGCGTTAGAGGTGAACAATCACCAAATTTACTGAATAAAAAAATTCCTTCCAGTAGCACCTTAGAGACCAACTAAGTTTGTTATTGGTATGAGCTTAAATTGCTCAGTTGCTAAAACAAAGAAGGACCTCTCCAAACTGAACGAATGAGCAATAAAAATGGCAAAAGCAATTGAATGTAAAAAGATACTTGTTGGCACAAAAAAATATTTATTTCCATACATACACCTGGACTCTGAACTGGCAGTCACTGACCAGGACCAAAACCTTGGGGTCATAGTGGGTAGCTCAATGAAGATATCAACCCAGTGTGTGGCAGCTGTGAAAAAGGAAATTTCCATGGGATCATTAGGAAAGGAATTGAAAACAAAACTACTAATATCTTAGCAATATTATACAAATCTATGATACAGCTGCATTTGGAATACTGTATACAGTTCCAGTTCCCTCTCCTCAAAAAAGGATATTGTAGAGTTGGGAAAGCTTCAGAAAAGGGTCGTCAAAATGACTCTCCCAAGAAGAAAGGTTACAGCGTTCGGGACTTTTTGGTTTAGAGAAAAGGTTTGTAAGAGGTGATATGATAGAAGCTTGTAAAATTATGTCTGGCCTGGAGAAAGTGGATAGAGAGAAGTTCTTCTCCCTCTCTCGTAACACGAGAACTCATGGACATCCCACAAAACTGCATGCTGGAAAATTCATGACAGGTGAAAAAAAGGACTTCTTAGTGGAGTTCATAATTAAATTATGGAACTTGCGCCCTCAGCAGGCAGTGATGGCTTTTGAAGAGTATTAGATAAATTCATTGAGGAAAAGGCTATCTGTGGCTACTAGGCATAATAGCTATGTTCTACCCAGAGGCGTAGGAAGGTCAGGTGGGACCTGGTGCGGAAAATTTCTTGTCTCCCCTCCCCCAATGATTTTTTATTTTATTTTTTTGCCTGCAAAAATGGTTTTACCTTATTTCATATTTTCTTACAAAGGAATGTGGATTCTGGGCCTGTGATAACAAGGAGGTGACTGTGGACAGATACTTAAAGCTACAGGATGGATTGTGTTTTGGCTTGTGTTATTTTATTTATATTTATTGTTTATTTATTTAATAAAATTTATTTTAAAAACCTGCAAAGTGGTTTACCAAAACAAAAAAAAAACAAAAAAACACCACAGCAGTAAAATCAAGAAAAATTAACAATCCTACTTTAAAACATACAAAAGCTAAAATATTAAGATTAAAATGACTTCAACTTCCTAAGCAAGAATGCTATTAGCAGGTGCCCAAAAAGAGTCTAGCAAAGGCACGTGCTTTGTTGCAATAGGCGCGGAGTTCCAAAGTGCAGGTGCTGTCACAGTAAACAATGCAGTACAGATATTATGTGTATATCTTGACCCTGCTCCACTGAATTGAAATTTCAGCCTTCACGACATAGAAAAACGGCCAAGTAAACAGCTATTTTTGTGGAGGAGGGTCAAGATATTAACTGATATGCATGAAATTTCATCTATAGCTATATGGTCCATAGTGTAGTAAGGTAAGACCTTTGGAGCAGGCATTTTTTTTAAAAAAAAGTTTTTTATGAACTGCCCTAGTAGGGCAGTAATTGTTCCTTGATAATTTGTCACCCCCCTCCATGATGGCACCTGGGGCGGTTCGCCCCCCCCCTTCCTACGCCCGTGGTTCTACCTCGACTGTGAGAGGCATACCTGTTGCTGTGAATTGCAGGTGGACAGAGTACTGTTGGGAACTACAGTGTTCACCTCATAAAGCTGCAATTCTCAGCACCCTTAACAAATTATAGCTCACGCCATTTTCTCTGCAACAGCTTCCTTCTCCTGCAGCTTTTACCATTCTTGGCAGAGCAGCACACTCTGAAAACTTCCACAAAACAATCACCGCAAGATCACAGTTAGGTTGCTTCTGTGTGTGTCATCAGCTGCTTCCGGAAAAACAATCCCTTAGGAGTCAACATTTTGCCTCTATTGCCCTTTGATGAACTCTCTCCCCCTTGGTAGCTAAACGTGAACTCTGCTACTTTCTTCTTCAAATTACTTTATTGCGTAATGGTAGCTGGCTGTTCTTCAAAAGCTGTGGAAAGGTGCAATGGGGATTAAACTGCTCTACCAATTTCCTGGGTTTGTGAAATGTCTGCTGTTCACTGTCTCTAAGTGGATGCATACACATTTATTAACTTGGAAACATCAATATCACCTCATGGCAAATGGCCTGACACAATCATTCTTGTATGTCAGTCTTTTTGCAAGCTGTATCCCCAGGGACCTGGGGCTGGTTGCTGAGAGTATCAGCAGTGATGGACAAGCTTCCCTTGAAGTCAGCTGGACCAGCACTGCTGATCTTTCCTGACAACGCCGGAGTGTTGGTGAATTCTGGGCCATTATCTCAGTGGCACATGGGTCATCAGTCAGGGCCAAAAGGCCTGACCAGTGGCCTGCATAAACAGGCTGTGGGTCTCACTAGAACACACTCTGGAGTCTTCTGTGACTCTGTGAGAGATAAGCAGGGTCTCCTGGCAGACAAGTCAATGTGGGAAGGATTCCCTAGAGGCAGAAAGTATGAAAAGAATTGCCTAACACTGCGTCAGGCCATTGATCCATGCAGCTCAGCGCTATCTACATTGACTGGCAGTAGGGTTGTCTAGAGTTTCAGACAAGGGGACATCCCCAGCTCTACTTGGAGATGCCAGGGAGTATCTGCATACAGAGCAGATGTCGTACCACTAAACTGTGGTCAAGAGGACGATGTTGCTCACTTAAGAATCCACTGGTAAAGGAATATACTCCATCCAGTCCATCAGTATCCAATGGGCAACCTGGGTGAGTGGAGTCCGACCAGGACCTGAAGGTACTTCACTGAGCAGTACCATGAGAAGCTGCCAGGGGTGGTTCACCACGCAAGCCAGATGTGCACAGATCCAACAGTTCCTGACATTAT
This sequence comes from Podarcis raffonei, assembly GCF_027172205.1. NCBI lineage: Eukaryota > Metazoa > Chordata > Lepidosauria > Squamata > Lacertidae > Podarcis > Podarcis raffonei. The sequence continues at coordinate 3,639,275 of NC_070614.1, read as the reverse complement.
GTACATCGGTAATTTTATTCATAGCAGCTCAACTGCTTATCATTATTTATCATATTTGTGTTCTTCTGACAAGCACCGGACACAAAATATGGGGTTATCCCATTTTATCTCAACCAGCTTGCATGGCGGTGTTAGGTGGGTGCCCTGTGGGCCCCTCTTGATTTAAATTCTGCCTCCCCCTCCAAGATGTCACTTCTTGCTTGCAGTCATAAATCAGACCAAGAAAGGATTTGTAAAAAATAAAATTGCAATGTTGGAGAATTATGGTAAAGAAAGTAAATTGCTCTTCAGAATGACTTCAGTTGAATCAAGAAAGACACAAATATATGAAAACAAGCCTACCAACCACGGTTATAAGTGAACTGGTTTAAACCAATAATTCCAAGGTTAAAATATCCCTGCAAACATCCTGTTCGGAATTAGTAACCAGTAATAAAGAGAGGTTAGAATAACAAGGTGCTTAACTCAAGTCAAAGATTAACATAGGTTTTGATCAACCCGACCAAGGTTGTCCATAATTACCAGAGTTATCGCATGTTGGTGCTGCCTCAGAATGATAGTTTTGTTTGGATTTGGAAGCTGCTGTTCAAAATTTTTCAAACTATTGAACTGTTCAAACTTTTTGGCTAAAACCTGTAAATTAAATATTTGAAATTTTGAATATCATCATATCAACACAGAAAAAGTCAAAACTGATTTCACCTCACAGCTGTGAACTGTGAACTGTAAACCATCAACACCTGAGGTCCAAAAAAGGATTTAAATGTCTTAGAATCAATTTGACAATAGTCTGTTTACAATTATATTCCGCAATTGACCAATTTTGGAGGCTTGCAGCAGTCAGATATGCTAACAGCACAGGCAGAGCTTCACTTTGTACTTGAGCTCACTCTGGAGATTGGTAAATCAGTGGAGTCAAACTACACATAAAGGAATCAAACTATATTTTGCTGGGTGTCCCGGCCCTTACGGTGGCCGGCCCTGCTTCCACCAAGACACTGCTGCACAGCTGAAGCTGTCAATGTGTGACAGTGGCCACATCCTGGCAAACAGCTATGATTGGCTAGCTAAACCAGGTGAGGGTAGCTGATGGGTCTCGAACCCTCAACGAGTTAGGGACTTCCTCTGCATGCGAAGACAGCCTCCAGCAGATTGAGTGGATGAGAACAAGAGTGGGTCCAACAGTCAAGAAGGAGGTTTTTGCTTGTGCCGTAGAGGGAAGTGAGGGGCAGGTGGGGCTCATCCACCTGGGAAGGGAGCCCATCTGGGAGATGGAAATCTCTGATCTGAAACCTCCACTGCCTTATACTCAGTTATACTCAGTTTTGGGGAAAACTTCAGGAGTAAACCCTGAGGATTAATCTCTACCTGCTTCCTTGTGGGACATCTTTGGGAGAAGAAAAGGCCAAGGAGTAGACCCTACGCAAATCGGAGTGGAATCCCTAAGGCAGTTGGATGGTGCCTTGTATGCCTCCTTCTGACAACTCTTGCAGCCAAGCTGGTGCCAAGTGTGTGCCCTGCAAGAAGATGCTTGCTGAACTGAGAAGGGCAAAGAGTGATGCCCAGTGGATTGCCAGATGATGTGCCAATGGCTACTGTCTAAAGCAATGACAGAACATTCAATCCGAATCTCCCTGCTGAGTTCTGTGGGGAAAGCCTTTGCCTGTGTAGTTCTCAACATGTTACAGTCACTTGCTAACAAGGTCTATCCCGAGTCACAATGTGGCTTTAGAGCTCAGAGGTCAACAGTCAACATGATTTTCTCACTGCACTAGCTGCAAGAGCAATGCCAAGAGCAGAGACACCCCTTGTACATTATCTCCATGCACCTGATAAAGGCCTTTGACCTCATCAGCCAAAAAAGACTCTTCACACTGCTCAACAAGATAGGATGTCCTCCTAAACTCCACAAGATTATCATTTCTGAAGGCATCTGAAGGCAGCCCTGTTTAGGGAAGCTTTTAATGTTTGACGGACTACTGTATTTTAATATTTTGTTGGAAGCCGCCCAGAGTAGCTGGGGAACCCAGCCAGATGGGTGGGGTATAAATAATAAATCTTTCTTATTATTTATTTATTTATTTATTTATTTATTTATTTATTTATTCATTCATTCATTCATTCATTCCATGAGAACATGCACAGTACTGTCCAGTATGATGGTTCATCCTCGTATGCCTTCTCTCTAAAGAGCAGTGTGAAACACGGCTGTGTCCTCACCCCAGCTCTCTTGGGCATATTCTTCTCCCTGTTGCCCTCCTATGACTTCAGCTTGACTGAAGGAGGAGCAACAGGGGTCTGTTCAACCTGGTACATCTCGATGCCAAGACAAAAGCGTGTTGGGTTCTCTTCCAAGAGATGTTGTTTGCAGGTGACGCAGCCTTGACAGCTCACTCTGAGGACGCTCTACAGAAACTCATCAACCATTTTGCTCAAGCCTGTGTGGAGTTTTGCCTTACCATCCTCCTGAAGAAGACCAGCATCCTGAGTCAGGACATCACCAGCACTCCATGCATCAGCATTGGTGATCACACACATGAGGTGGTAGACAATTTTGTCTGCCTGGGTTCCACCATAACCAGCAATCTCTCCATTGATGCTGAGATGGACAAGTGTATTGGCAAGGCAGCTACAGCAATGACTCACCTCTGCAAAGGGGCATGAGAGAATGTGATGCTAACAACCAATACCAAGATGAAGGTCTACTAGGCTTGTGTGCTGAGCACGCTGCTTTATGGAAATAAGTTATGCGCACCTTACAGCCATCAGGAGCAACGCCTCAATGCCTTTCGTATGCACTGCACCAGGAAGATTTTGGGCATCACATGGCTGTACAGAATCTCAAACAAAGATGTGCTGTCCCAAGCCAACATTCCCAGCATAAGAAAATGGTGCAAGGCTTCACACATTGTAGGGTTGCTTTTATTTTTCTACATCCCTAGTTTAATGCTGAATTCAACTCCTGGTACAAGAAGTTCCTGGGTGGTCTCTTGGTGGTAATAAATATCTGCAATTGATGACACGGTGATGATGCACAGTTGCACAGAAGGAATAGGAAAGGCTACAGGAGAGGATTTTCCATATGAAAACCTTTCACATCTCTCTTCCAGATATAATACGATTTGGAAAGTCAGCTGACAGTAGGAGGCTAAATGGATCATTGGTGTGGCTCTGCATAAGGCAACTTTGTTTATTCATCTCATGGAAAGATGAACTCCGGCTGGGAAGTGCAACTGGTAGGACTGAGAGGGTGAAGAAGAACCTGTATCTTTCAAGATTAAAATCAGTGATGTAATTTCGCTACCAAAAATAGCAGGTGAGTTGCTCTTTACAAATGTTAGCCAAAGCACAGGTGAAAAATGTATTTAGGATAAAAAATTACAAATAATCTCCATTTAACGTCCTAAGTTCTTTGGTCTGAATATAGAAGAGTTCTAAGTATGAAAGGGATGAAATCTTGAAACCTCCTCCTCCTGGCAAATTCTGTAAACATTTCTAACAATTCAGTAATGGACTATTGATGCTGACTGTCTGGGTTCCTGAAGGCTGTTTTCTCACTTTCACTGGGGCAGCAGAGAAAACTACATATTAAGAGGGGTTTGCCTCCTCCAGGATAGAAGGGTAATAAAATGCCAAAACAATGTTATCTGAGTGAACTATTGATGCACGAGACTTGCCTGCACCTCCAGCTCATTCCTGCAGAAAGGAATTTCTCTCCAGGTCTGATTGGCTGGCTCAGGGGAATGAATGATATGCCTCCACTTGTATGTAGCAGCCCTCTGTGTGTGCTTCACCAGGAATTTCTGGCATGGTATGCCACAGTCTTTTTCTTTTGGAAATTGTATTACGTAGTTTTGAAACACATATAATGTCAATGCTCTGGGTTAGAATTGCTAGACTTGAGTGTGAGGGGACCATGTATCGTCAGTAGAGGGGTTTGCCCCTCTCAGTCACAAGGCCATACGCAGTACAACAACAGACCAGCGCTTTGGGCAATGGCTCTCCTGTCTCTTATCTTGTTTATAACCTGGCAGCTGAATTCTGCACTAGCTGCAGCTTCTAAGTGGAATGATCATCCTAATTGTTTAGTACCTATAGAAAGGTTATATGAGGGAATATGGAGTGGCTTATTTGTGTACAGTGAAGAGGAAGTGAAACACAATACATCCTGCTACAAATACTGGATGTCTGGAAGATTACTTTGCTTGGCTAATCAAAATTAGATTAGATTGCCTTCAGCAATTGTAGTGGACCTTGAAACTATGGCCTGGGCTATTTCATGAACTTTGTCACTTCAGAATGTCATATATGGGGGGGGGGTTGGTAAAGAGTTATGGAAAGTGAATATTTCCCTCTACTCTCCCCCATTTCTCCATTTTAAAGTAACTTTGATTTATGATTGACAATTGTTGAGCAAAAGATTCCTGCATTGCAGGGGTTGGACTAGATGACCCTTGTGGTCCCTTTCAACTCTACAGTCATATGATTCTATGATAATGCAAGTGCATGTGTAAACTTACCCAAAGTGCACTAATCAGGTGGAGAGAAACTAAGGTCCTGTTCCTGACTCTGAACTACCGAAAAGTTACAAAATAAAAATGGCCTTTCTGTTACTTTAACCTGCATTGTTACCTATCTTTCTTCCTCTTCTTTTGCTAGTTCTGTTTTCCTGTTATTTTAAATTCAGATGCAAATTCAGAAGTTCAGAAATCACCAAGAGGAATCTAGTTTAGGAGATGATCTGCTTCAGCTGAAGAGCCCAGAAGCCTGGAAAAACTGTTGAATAATTTGTTAGGGTCTTCCTTATATGTAGAGTAGCCATTTATGCATTGTCATAAGGAGAGGATCTGCACCACTGGAAAAAAGAGAATGAAACGGCACGCAAATTTGCACACATATTTATATGACCATTTATAAATTACTAGAATGTAAAAGTTCACATAATGAATCCAGTTAATTCTTCATAAAGTTTACCCCAAATAAATTAATGTGCCTCCCACCCATATCACCCAAATAAAATATTCCATTAATTTACCCAATAAAACAATTAAATGTTGCACTCCAGTGTTCCAGATCTTGCTCCAAAATCCATGTTCCTTCCATTAGTTACCCTCAATATTACATCCATTTCCTCACCTAAAATCAATTAAGAATGAATAGTGGTAGCAGTGCATGAGTCCTGTCAGGTGGGAATTCTTATTATGAGAGAGTGGTGGTTTTTAACTTCTTGCCTTTAACTTCACTGAGTCACTGGCTTGCAGCAATGCCTCACACCTGGGTACGACACCTGATAGCAAAATGCCCTGTTTTTGAACCCTTCCCACACTGCACTCTTCCACCTGGGCAAACCCTTCCAAGGTCAATAACTTTTCTACATCTTGTGCATGCTGTACGAAGGATGGGGGCTTTTTGCTGCAGACTGTTTTTTTTTTAATGGGCAAAAAATAATAATCTTAATTTCACATGCACTGGCAATGATGGACCAGGAGCGAAGTCTGGGGTTCATAGTGAATGGCTTGCTGAAAATAGTTGGAGAAACAGAATAAGTGTTTGGGGACCCTGCTGTTCAAATGAGATCCTGTGGACATGGTTTTAAGATTGGATGCCCAGCCACACAGCATACAAACACGCCACAAAATCCCCATTCACTCAAGGTGAAAATGAAGATGAAAGGAGTGAAGGAAATAACAAAAGAAATAATGGTGGCATCTGTACCAATGGTAAATGCTTCAAAGAGAAGTTCATTTCTCACCAAGGTGAAATAGGGTCCATGGGGCAAGTGATCACAAAACATGAAGTAAAGCTATCTTATTCCATGGATTCTTAAGATCCACAGAGGAAGCTGGTAGAGTATTGTGAAGTCAAGTCCAAACAGGCAATGTCTGGTCAAGGTAAGCAAAGTCTACTTGTGACAGGCTAGGTGTTATGTACTGAGTTGAATAGGATCCAAACTACAGCAGTCTGATTGGTCCTAGAACAATAGGATCCAAATTGCAGCAGTCTGATTGGTCCTAGAACAATAGGATTCAGAATGCAGCAGTCTGATTGGTCCTAGAACAATGCAGTAGTCTTATTGGTTGGCAGGAACCACCCAATCATGCTCCAGATATAAGTGAATCCACAACCTGATTGGCTTACAGTAGAATTCCGGAATTAGCCAATCATGTGCAGCCCATTGTGTAAATAATGTATATAAAGCAGATACTTTGAGGGGACTTTCATTCATTTCTCCTCACCACTATGAGCTGAATAAAGAGCATGAAATCACTTTGCAACTCTGAGTATATTTCACTAGGTGAAGCCTGGTCAATGTAGGCAAAGTCAAGTCACCGCAGACCAACGTAGTTCAAAGCACAGAAAGCCTAGGAAAGGCAGGCGAAGTCAGGTCCAAAGCATCCTTCACCTCCAAGGGAAGACCTCTGGATAAAGCTCTTCTTAGGTATAGGAGAAAGTTGTCTCAGCAGGGAGACTAAAGCCAACTGAAGCCTGATACACACTAACAAGAGATGTAGTGTGCTTGACCTCATCTCCATGAAGGAACTGGCTGGATCCTTGCCTGATTTTGCCATCTTTGACCTAGAGAGATGCAGGTATTTGCAGGCGACTCCACCTCTGAGTCTTAAAGATAGCAGTAGGGCTGAGTCCTCTGACAGTGAGAACCTTTAGTAAGTTACTGGTAGTTCTCCCCTTAAGTAAGTGGCCTGAGGCTAGTCAGAATCATCCACCATGATCCATGAAGCATTGAGGAGTTAAGTTTCCTACGCTCACATGAATCTCTCTGCCTAGCAAACAATTCCCCTGCCTTTCCCTTCTCCTGTCTCTGGAGAGTCAATCTCAACATTTTGCTTCCTAAACTTCCAATTATTACAAAGACCCCCAGATGAGAAAGCCATAGCAGGGATTGTCCTCTGTTTGATATTTAGGAAGCTGGAAGTTTAAGGAAATGATTTTAGAAGAAATGGGTTTATTGTTGTCATTGTTAGCTTGCCAAGACCAGTTTGCTTAAAATGTTAACACCACCTTGCAAAGTGAAAGCAAGCAACTTTGTCTTTGATAAAAGATAATATACACATGACTTCCAATTATTATTTTTAAGCGCCCATATAACTAAGAAAATGTTGGCCTATTTTTGGCATCTGAAAGCAAATATCATTCCTGAAATTAAAAACAAAATTTGCTTAGATGTCCCGTATTTGAGATTTATGACAGTGCACTATTTTTATTCATTTTTTACTAAAAAGTAGTTTGTATGTTTTAAAAAACTGTACTTAAAATACAGGCCAAGCATGCATACATACATTTAACTTGGAGCCAGTTTTATTTTTTTCCGTTTCAGGTTGAGTTTGACTTCCCCCCCTGCTTGGCTCATGAAATGTGTTCTTCCAAATCTGTTTTCCTTTTCATCTTTGCTTCAGGCAGGCGGTTCATCTTAAAAAAAAGATCAGGGCCTTGGAAGTTAATCAAATCTATTAAACTATAAGTTTTCAAACTAGAAAAACTGCCTTGGGAACTTTGTGATGTAACCAGGGTCAGTCAATTAGTTGATATGCGCACACGGCTTCTGCAATGGAAACTAGCAGGTTTCTCCTGAACTTGATCTTGCAAGGAAAACTGTATGTCCGACCAACGCAGGGTCAGTGTGCTTTAACAGCAGCCTAACTGCTTTATTTGTGTTAATGTCTGATTCTGAAAATGCTCTGTATTTACCAGACGACAAAAATATCTGTGTGCCATTTCTGTCGTCCATCTTTGAGCTGACTGAAGTGCTGCTGGCAGGGCCACATCCCAGGTTTTGGAAGACCTTGGTGCAAGTTCCCTTATGGACCCCTTCCTTGTGTGTTGATGTATCTCCTCCTCATTGCGGTCCCTGCTGTCTTTTCATTTGTCCTCTCCCTTTGGGCCCAGTCCACACAGTGGGAGAGGAGAGGGCAAGCTGGATGGAAGCTCCTCCTCCTTGCTCCTCTCACTGCTCACTTGCTAAGTGAGGACAAGTGAACAGGCAGGAAGAGCAAAGAGGGGTAGGGAAATTGGGGATTGGCAGTGGGCCCAGTGCTGAGGCCTCAGCATTGCCTTCTGACACCTACTCCTGATACCTCCTCAGTTCACAGCCTTCTCAGGAGCACTGCTTAACTTGGCCTGTACCACTTGGAGAGGGCTTGCTCAGGAAGCAAGGCAGCTGTGATGGACAGCAGAGGCTGGTGATGCAGTCCTTCAGAATTCCACCAGAGGGCTGGAGCCCCTCTCTGATTGGATACCAACACAGCTAGTCAGAGGTGGGTGGAGCCAGCAATTTGGGAGGGAGAATAAAAGGAGCCATTTCTGAGGGAGTGGTTAGATAGGGCTTGATCTGAGATGGGAGATAGGGTTTGTCTGAGAGAGTTGGTTCAAAATTGAGTTTAACATCCAGCCAGGAGAAGTAGAAGCTGTGAGGATACCATCTACTTTGGTCTCATTTCAGTCAGGAGAGGAGACATCTTCTAGAAAGAGAAGACTCCAAGACCAGTTAAGAGGGGTGTGGTGATCCCCTGCATCTGTAATACTATTCAAAATACCTCAGGAGTGTCATTGATAGAATAGGGTAACTGACAGAAAGTACCACCTTGTTTAAGAACCAAAGTATTAAGCTATAGCATCTATGCAACTAACTTAAGGAACTGAAGTGAAGTAATTCTGAGCATTTTCCATCTAGTCTGGACACCTGTAATAACTACCTGAAGTGTAATAACTGAACTTAAGTGACTGACATTTAAAAGAAGCTGTGTGTGATTAGTAGCCTGTAACATCCATTAGATTTAGGATAATTATTAATAGGTTAACCGTTTTCTGAAAGGACATTATCTCCTGACACATCCTTTGTTTTATCCACCTTGTTCTGTGAAATGAATCTATCTTATTTGTTCAACTTCTGCCTGAGTCTTCAAGTATTTAAGATTTCCCTCACAGATAAACCAGAAGATAACATGTGGTGGTTATTATACGATGTATAAGTAGTTTGGATCCACTGCAGTTGGTATATAGTGATGGGACCTGCTACATAATTGGTGCCAGAGGTGGGATCCGCTACTTCTGAGTTGGTCATGCTCTTCAGCTTCCTTAGCACCAGATGGGAAGGTAGTGCTGGACTTTGTGTTCACCAAAATGGTTCTGTCTCCAGTGAGTGCTGATGTGCTTCTGGCTATTTCAGAAGCAGCGCCTGGTCAGTCTGCAGTGCTATATCCTGAGCGCGTTCTCAGAAAGAAGCCAGCATCATCACAGAAGGCAGTACCTGGGAGATGGCAGGGTGAGCCAGGTGTGACTGCCCTTGTGTTGTGGGGACACTTGTGCTGACCTAGTTGGTGTACAAGTCTTGAAAGGCTGGCTATTTGTAGCCTCATTTCCTCTATGGAAAAGCAAGATATATGCACACATGGATTTCAGAGTGATCCATAAATTTCCTTATTCTGTTAGTCCGCTACAAACTTCCACTGAAGGTAAGCTTTTTTAAAGAGATGCAATCCTATGCTTACTTGTTGTTGTTGTTTAGTCGTTTAGTCGTGTCTGACTCTTCGTGACCCCCTGGACCAGAGTACACCAGGCCCTCCTCCCGCAGTTTGGTCAAATTCATGTTCGTAGCTTCGAGAACACTGTCCAACCATCTCGTATGCTTACTTACTAGGGAGCAAGTCCATTAAACACAATAGCACTTACTTCTGAGCAAAACATGCAACTGTATTCTTATTGATTTGAATAACAGAGTTAACCACGTTATGAAATTTCTCATTGAAGTCAATGTGTTTATCACTGAAATGGATGAACCATAAGCTTGCATACTATTGACTGGATCATACCCAAACTGAAATGTGAGAATCTCTCTTAATTTCTGTTCTATTCATGGGAACTTTTCCATTGTACCATGTAAGGGAAGTCTGCTGCAGGAAACCCGAGACTTTTTTTAAGAGAAACAACAGCACACCGGTTTGGGGGATCTTGTAGTTTTATATTTGCAAGGATACAATTAGCTCACACATATTGTTACTTCCACTACTATTTGAGATAAAACTCATGCTACGTTCTCTTCAAAAGAATTTTCTTTTCTAATGTTATATTTCTATGATCTCCCATGTCGTTTATTCTTTCTGGAAGCAAAGCACAATGTGCGTTGCCAGAGAGGGTGTTGAGTAAAACGTTTGAAAGGTTTTCACATGAAAAAACAATGAATAAAATAAACACAGACTAAGATAGGATTTCTAGATAGGGAGGTGCAGCTGGCACAGGGACCCAGTGGGTGGACATCCTGCCTCCGCTTGCCCTGGAACTCGTAGTTCCCAGGCCAGGTGTGTGAGGGCAGAATTTTCCTGTGCCTGATCATCCCAACTGAAGGTGAACAAAGAGCAAGTGGTGGGGGCTAAGGCCAGAGAGGTCAGCAAGCGTTTGTTGCAGAAGGGACCCAAGGTCAGGAAGAGAGGAGGACATGCTTTGCCTCCAGAAGGTCTCTGGCTCCACCCTTGACCTTAAAAAGTTTAGGGCTGTGAAAGGTCATTTGCCTGAGATCTTGGAGGGCCACTGCCAGTCAGGATAGACAAGATTGGGCTACATAAGACAAATAACCTGATGTGGTATAAGGATGTTGCTAAACACACTGCCCAAAAGTTCTGTTCTGTAAAATGTGAATAACTCTAAAGCTGGTTTTTATGAGCAGAAAGAGAGTGCAGATAGAGTTCCGCTATAGTGTGCTTTGCCAGGGCATGAATTTGAGGGCAAACCTAGGCGTGGGAAGAGGCAGCTTCCTTTGGAAATTCTTTGCCAAGATGATGATGATTTAACAGTATTCCAGACCCTTCAAATGTCCCTATTTTCCAGGGATGTCCTGATTTAAAGAAGCTGTCCTGGTTTCTGATTTGATCCCAGAGCATCCCACTTTTCCTTAGGATGTCCCTATTTTCACTGGAGAAATATTGGAGGGTATGGTATTCATAAGTTACCTTTCAAATGGTGAATGGACGAATCCTGCCCCACCCCTATGTTGAAGTGCAAGCACAGCTGCTAGTTCTCCCACTCTGAACAATATAACACAACACAATGGCCAATAACAATGGCACTAAACACTGTTGTTGTTTAGTCGTTTAGTCGTGTCCGACTCTTCGTGACCCCATGGACCAGAGCACGGCAGAACACTGTCCAACCATCTCATCCTCTGTCGTCCCCTTCTCCTTGTGCCCTCCATCTTTCCCAGCATCAGGGTCTTTTCCAGGGAGTCTTCTCTTCTCATGAGGTGGCCAAAGTATTGGAGCCTCAGCTTCATGATCTGTCCTTCCAGTGAGCCCTCATGGCTGATTTACTTAAGAATGGATACGTTTGATCTTCTTGCAGTCCATGGGACTCTCAAGAGTCTCCTCTAGCACCATAATTCAAAAGCATCAATTCTTCGGCGATCAGCCTTCTTTGTGGTCCAGCTCTCACTTCCATACATCACTAGCACTAAACACTATTAATAGACTAATACAGATGATCAGAAATTGCAACCAAAGTCTCTAAATCTTCTTCATCAGTTGCGGTAGAATAATTCAAAAGTTCGATATATACATAATCTGTCACCAAATATCGCCAGAACAGAGTTTCCGGATAACCGATCTGTTTTGTTCAATGCTTTATCAGCCAATCATGATCAATTCATCAGCCAGACTTAACAAGCTGAAATTACAATATAATTACAATATACATGCGATGAAACCTGCGTCTGTATAAAATAAAATGCATAATACAATATGCACAACTAAAATACATACCCAATCTTACATGTAAGCAAATATAAAGGCTGTAGAAAATATGCTCTGGATCGGTGTTCCTATGATACTGTAGTCACTGATGCTAGTAACAAATTGTACTCTGACTGTGATTGCAATCAGGTGATTCCAGCACTAGCCCCCAAAGATTGTGGGTATCACTTTCACCCTCTTGTGGAAGCAAGGCTGTTGCACCAGCTCCAATCTGTCAGCAATGATGATGATGATGATGGTGACAGCCAGCAGCATCCAGGCAGGCGAGCTCAGTATCTTTGGTCTCCCTTGAGGAGGGGAGAGAGAGTCACCCAGGTGCAATCCTCACTTGCCTCCCTCCCTCAGCATAGGACAGAAAGAGCTGGCCCACCTGCTGTTCTACTCCAGTGGCAAGATAGGGAGGCTGCCATGGGTCAGGTTGTGCCTGTTGTGTTCCTGGAGGCTTTGTGCCTTAGCATATCTGAATTGCTCGGATTCTCCAGGAACTCTCCATAGGGCAGCAAGCACGTCTGCATTCTTGGCCTGTGTGCCCTGGAGGCAGGCCGGCCCCAGCCCTGGAAACTTTCAAAGGTTTCCAAGTGAACGTTTTTATTATGTGGGTGGACCCTTGATTCACTTGATTAAATGGAGAAATTGATCCCTGGAATGTGTGTGGGTCTCCTAACCTGCATTTGAAAACAAAGGTTATAATATGCAAACTATTAACAAGGTACAAGAATATTGAACTGAATTTATGTACGATGTAAAGAAAATTGTCACGTTAGCTAAATTACTGTGATAGAATTATTTGATTTTTGTTTTTGGACTCCTAAGCTTCTCTTGGTGTGAAAAGAGAAGCACCTTCTTACGCAATCCTTTACATTTATTGGTTGTAAAGCTGATGTGTGCCTAGAAGATCAGATTATTTAAGGTTAATTGTTTAATTGGATTGTTTTGCACTTTTTTCTAATTTACTACAAGGTTCAGGGTGCAAATCCTTGCACCTTTACTCAGAAACCAGAAGGGCTTGTCTCCACAGAAGGTATCCCTAGAATTGCAGATTTTCTCGGCAGTTTAAAGCCATGACTACTGGGTAGTTAACATACCAGGCTTTATATATTTATGAGTTTGTTTCCAAATCTGCCTCCCACTTTTTGACAATTGTCCCCAAAGTGGGGCATAATAAAGATACTGGAAGCAAAAGTTTAATTAACAATTACAATACAATATGAAAATAGTAAAAATGTAATTAGCATAACAGGAGCAAGGTCTACAATTCCAAAAACACCAAGCTGGTTCTCAGTATCTATTACACTAATATAGAGCACCATCAGTGTGCCTTAGGTCTACCTTTGCAGTCTAAATTTTGACTGTGGGGTGAAACGACAAAAGCAGGTGAGAGAAGGCAGGCTAATAGTAGAAAACAAGTAGCAGGCAAACTTGAATAGTGCCCCTCAACACCACAAGGTGTGTGAAGCACTAAGGCAACTCTGAGCTCATCCACACCTCTGCTTGCTACGTGACTCAGGCTCATAGGCCTGAGAGGTTTAACTTGGTCTCGCCACTTTCCCTAGGAAAACTCGCTGATTACTGCTGATTACTGCTGAATCGGAACAAACGTCAATTTGCAGAAAACGTGATTGAAGTTTGCGCTGTAGAAAACAGCAGGTTTTCCTGGGGAAAGTGCCAGGACAAAACCTCCCCCTCTCAAACCCATTCATAAAAATAAGGGGACAAACGGAAATGTGGATGAGCCCCAAGATTTGCCGCAAAATCATGTCACCAGACCGAGTGCTTCTCTTTGTGCTCCACACACTGTTCAGATCATTGCTGTGCATGGAGGGCTCCTCCTTGAAGGCGTCCCATAGGCAGTGGTCAATAAAAATCAACAATATAAAATTCATAGTAATACAGTAATCACAGTAGCCAGCTGTATGCACCAACTAATATTATTGGTCCCAAAACGCCTGTGCACGTAGGTTTTCACCATGCACATTATTCCATGACTTATTTCTGAGGCAAAGCTGTTCCACTTGGTGAATTAACTTATCTTTACTGGTATGAATGCCCCATTTAATCAATAGCAACTCTCATTGATTTTAATTGTTGTAAGCTACATCTCAGGAAAGAGAGCCAAGGGGTGTGCATGCCTTGATGCTGAGGGCACTAACAGACAACATTCCAAAAATTTCCCTGACATAGCCAAGATACATGTTTATAAAATGAGCAAAACCATTTCCTTTATCAAATAAATGTGAAGTGCAGAATGAAATTTAGAAGACCATCTGTTATCACGCATTATGTGTTATTCATTGTTCTGCTTATATATTGCTTTCTTTATATATTTTTCTCCACACCACTTTGAAAATGTTAAATGTAAAGCGGTATATAAATGTTTAAAATCAATTCATTAAATTAAGGTAAGATGAGTAGCCAGGGAGGAATCTATGAGGAGGGTAATTGCCAACTGTAAGGCTAGGACTGGAGTCCTGTGCACACTTGCATGGAGGTAAGACCCACTGAAATCAGTGGGGCCTATTTCTGAGGAAAACTGTCATTGGGGGTTTTAATGCTGTAACACACATTATAGTTCGAGCCAGTGTACACAGTCAGCAGAACTGTGATAAAGTGCAGCCACATGACTATAGGCTATAGGTGTTTGCCCATATGAATTCTTTCTGCATAAAAATACCTGTCATGTAAAAACAAACCAAAAATAGTATGACAGAAGAGAAGGTTCAACCATCTTCCTCACATGCCATTTATATTGTTACAAAAGTTGGGTGCCACCCCCACTCTCTGCCGGGGGGTTCCAGATGCTCACCCAGATTTTATGCTCCTTTGGAGAACTAAAGACACAGCAGAGACTGTCATGGATTTTAGAAGTATGTTTTATTTACATATTTACACCTTTAGTCTGCATGGAGGGAGTTCAGATCCTACAGCATGGTCATTTCAGGGGGACTTGTTCCCCACGCCTTGCTCTAAAGTAGCTTTTTCCCTGACACCTCAAACACACCTCAAACACCATGGCAACCTCTGCCTGCCCAGGCCCCATTCCTCTTAGATGGGCCATCCACCCCTTTTGTCCTGTTAATGCCACTATCCCAGGTGAGGGTCTGGCTTGGAAACAAGTTTAGCCTGTATTTTCCTGCTGTCCTGCAATCTTCCCTTCAATGCGCAATCAAAATCCTACAGTTTATTAATTTCTAAGGTTTAGGGGGGGTCCCCCAAATCTATAACACCATGTATATGTGTGTAGGAGTCCTTTTTTCTTTCCCTACAAGAACATAGACTTGGGTTTGACCTAAACAGCTTGGGACCAGATTGCCCATATAATCCTGGCCAAGAACTGAGCCCTTTCATGGTTGCTCTTCTCTCTGACCCTTCACATGTGTTCATGAGGTGACAAGGTAGGAGAGGGCCTTTTCTGGGGTGTCCCTCTGCCTCCTGAGCTCCCCCTCTGGGAAATCTGTAGTGTTCCTTGGCGTGACTTTTAAATCAAGCTTTTGAATACTCATAGATAATTTGGCTACTGTGGGTTTTGTTGCTTTCCCTTGCATGTTTATATATTGTTTTTCATTTTTAGTATACATTACTCTGATTTCTCTTAGGGATCAGGATAGATATTATTTTAGACAAGCAAATAAATGAGCTTGCACCCCATCTATCAAATCTACAACCAAAGTGGTAGATTCCAGGAAAAGTGCTACCATTTGAGGGTCCTGGCTGTATAAATTTTCCTGGAGTTAGTGGCAATGTTGAGAGGCATTATTCTCTTCCTGAATCACAGTGTCTATTTCATAACTGAAGCATAAAATGTTGTGGTAGTTTATTACCAGGTGACAATAGCATTTTATTCCTGGCATTTTTGCCATACCCTGGTGGTTTTGAAATCCATATCCTCAGAATGGCAGACACCAATTTGTGTTTAACTAAACCACTGAGCCTTGGGCTTGCCGATCAAAAGGTCAGCAGTTTGAATCCCCGCAATGGGGTGAGCCCCCGTTGTTCGGTCCCAGCTCCTGCCACCTAGCAGTTCAAAAGCACGTCAAAGTGCAAGTAGATCAATAGGTACCGCTCCGGCGGGAAGGTAAATGGCGTTTCCGTGCGCTGCTCTGGTTCGCCAGAAGCGGCTTAGTCCTGCTGGCCACATGATCCGGAAAAACTGTCTGCGGAGTGGACAAACGCCAGCTCCCTCAGCCAGTAAAGCGAGATGAGCGCCACACCCCAGAGTTGTTCGCAACTGGACTTAACTGTCAGGGATCCCTTTACCTTTTAAAATAATGTACATTTTATGATAGCATTAAAAAATAATAACCTCATGGTCACACACGAGGTAGGAAGCAACACAGATAATCCTCGGTAAAATTAGATTCTCAATGTGCCTCATAAACAAGGAAAAAGCCAAAAGCCACAGTAGGGCAATACCTTTCTTAGGACCAACTAAAATATCACAAAGCAGTGAACAACAATTTAATATGATGGATATGCCAGCCCCACCCGCCGTCTTCAACCACAAATTGACAGACATGCAACGGACCACCTGAACAAAGCTCACAGACCATCATTGGGGGACCTCTGCTCTAGTACTTTGGAGAGCCAGGATCGTTAATTCTGGCATGACAAACCATCAGGAGGACAACGATTCAGTATAATCACATTGGGAACTGTTGGCTTTGCTTCCCACCCCCTTTCTTCCTTCCTGGTCAAAAAAGTAACCTGCAACTCTAACAAGTCACTGACTTTATAACCTGGCACAGTGAAGTAGTGCCTGGACTAAAAGATGTGTTCCCAGCTCCCCCTGCAATGCCATAGAACAGGGGTCAGCAAACTTTTTCAGCAGGGGGCTGGTCCACTGTCCCTCAGACCTTGTGGGGAGCTGGACTATTTTTTTTATTTTTTTTTTGGAGGGGGGAATGAACGAATTCCTATGCCCCATAAATAACCCGGAGATGCATTATAAATAAAAGGAAACATTCTACTCATGTAAAAACACGGATTCCTGAACTGTCGTTATTGGATTTAGAAGGTGATTGGGCCGGATCTGGCCCCCGAGCCTTAGTTTGCCTACCCATGCCATAGAAGATGCAGAAGAAGAGTTTGGATTTGATATCCCACTTTATCACTACCCAAAGGAGTCTCCAAGCGGCTAACATTCTCCTTTCCCTTCCTCCCCCACAACAAACACTCTGTGAGGTGAGTGAGGCTGAGAGACTTCAGAGAAGTGTGACTAGCCCAAGGTCACCCAGCAGCTGCAGGTGGAGGAGCGGAGACGCGAACCCGGTTCCCCAGATTACGAGACTACCGCTCTTAACCACTACACCACACTGGCTCTCGCGTGTCATTGGAGAACTGCATGCCAGCAGCCTCTGCAATATGGGTATGTCAGATGTGCAGTGTAGTCACTAAACGCTTCTGAGGCAACATGCTTCTGAATCCCAGTTGCTGGAAACTGCAGGGGGGAAAGTTCCTCTTGCCTTTGGGTCCTGCTTGTGGCTTCCCGTTGGGGCATCTGGTTGGCCACTGTGAGAACAAGATGCTGGACTCGGTGGGTACTTAGCCTAAGCCAGGAGGCTCTTCTTAGGTTCTGACGTTTTATTTTCTCCACCACTTAGGCTGGATTGAAACATCTTTACCTTGGAAGCATGAGAGACACGGCAGCACTGCTCCCCACTTCACCAGGAGAAGCCCAGGGAGAAGCCAAGCTGTGGCTTCCCACTGTGCCACAGTGACCCACTTTCCTGACGTTTAGTCCTGCTGTGGGGAGAGGTGACCTTCTCTGGCCAGCTCCCATAGCACCAAGATAACTTGCAGGATTTTAAAAACATTGAAAAGAGAGGAGTAAAACCTGAGATGTAATACTAGTTCCTGAATGATATTAAGATAACTCCTTGGTTGCCCTGAGATGGCAGGAGCAAAGGCATGCTTCACTTCTGCCAGGAAATGTGCCATGCCTTGAGGCAGAAGTCCCTAACCTGCTGCCACCCAGCTGCTTGGGACCACAATACCCACCAGCCAGTGTCTTGCCTGGAGAAAGGCTGCCTTCAGGCAGAAGCGCACAAGCTACAAGGGTTGCCGTGAGTGCATTAACTAAAGAGATGTGCAAGTCTGAGAGAGCCAAACTTCCCTGGCCTGGGAAAATTCTTCACCTTTTTCTGACACGTGCTAAAGAAAGCACTATTTTGTTTTTTTACGTGTGGTGGGCTCCTTGCAGGTAGGGACCCTTCCGTTCCTCCTCCAAGACGTTGCAGGCATCTGACATGAGCCGGGGTAGGGAATCAAATCCTTGCAGTCGTCCCCACGCCAGAAGTCTGAACTAGGTGCGCAATTCAAACTTTATTGTGAAGCTTGCCGCAAGAATCGCTTATCTCGCAGCGTTAGTCCAATGCTGACTGCATGGTGGAGCTGGAGGCGGCCCCCTTGGAGCTTCAGGGCCACTTCCACAGCCCCCTTTGCTAAGCCGAGCAGGCTCTCCCTTCCTGCCGCCAGGGCTGTTCCCCCTCGAGCCTCTTCCACGCTCGCTCCCTTATCTCTCCGGGGAGCTCTTTGAACTCCCACGCCAAGTGGCCTGGCCGGGAAGGTGGGCGGGCGGGCGAGTCGCGCAAATGGGCTCGGCGTGCAGCTTTTCTCGGGCGCCCGGCTCGCGCTGCCTCCCCGGGATCGGGACCCCAGTCCAGCCAGCCCGGCCCTTCGCTGGCCAAAGGCGCCGGCTCCTTGGGAAGAAGGCGGGCACCGGGCTCGGCCGCGAGGAAGACGCAGAGCGGCGAGCAGCGCTGGCGGAAACCGGCGCGCGGGACGAGCGCGCTTCCGACGGTGGTTCGGTTTCCCTGCTGGGGGAACCGGAGCCAGGCTCCCGGGCTTCCCTCCCAGAGGAAGGAAGGGGCGAGCAGCGCTGCCGCCTGGCCAAGTGGATGGCTCGGGGCCCCACGGGGCAAGTCCGGCGCCTCGGGGCCGGGGAAGAGCCCTGGGCGGCGGGCTTGCCCGGCTTGGGGCACGCGGGCTCCGCCGAGGAGGCTCCTCCCCTCGGGGCGGGGGGGGGCACAGCATAAAGGCGGCGGCGGCGGCGTGGCCGATCCCTGCCGGCCGTGCGCGCTGGGGCAGACGCTGTGCGCTCGCCGCTCCTGCTGCCATCGCCGCCCGCCGCCCGGAAGGTCTCTGCCCCGCTGATGGGTCCGGCCAGGATGAGGCCGCGGCCGCCTTGGGGGCTTCTCCTGCTGGGCTTGCTGCTGCTGCTGCCCGCCGCCGCGGGGTCGGAAGAGGCGCCGCCGGAGCACACGAGCGAGGGCTTCCAGATCGTCACCTTCAAGTGGCATCACGTGCAGGCGCCCTACATCATCGTCCTGTGGATTTTCGTCGCCAGCGTGGCCAAGATTTGTGAGTGGGCCAGCCTCTTCCATGCCTTCTCTCCCCCCCCCTCCACTCCTTTTGTGCTCCGCCTTGGCGAATGGGTGCCTCAGGCATGAGGGCTGACTGTTCTCCAGCTGAATTGGTGCTCCTTAACTTTCTGAATAGTTTTTTCTCCATCGCTGGAGAATCTGGAAGATATAATTCTGCCACTGCCCGGATTTGCTCCGCAGGGCGTCTTGCTTTTCTCTCCAGTGCCCACAGCGCGCGCCTGGAAGAGCGGCTGGGCAGATCGGTGCTGCTCCTTGGCCGGCTTGCCAGCTTCACATCCCCCAGACCAGAGATGCTTCAGGCTCCTGCCATGTTCCATATCTGTAGCTGTTTTGCAATGAATGAAAAGTGCTCTTTCTGCTCCGTGAAGCATCTTTGGCCGACCCCACTAGGCACTAAAGGGCCTTGCTCTCCTGTAAAAGGTGGGGAAGAAAGAGCGCAATGTGGCAGTTTGAGAGAAGGAGAGGCGGACCGTGCAGCTGTAGTGGGCTTTGTAAAAGGAGCTCAGGCAGTAGGAGAGAGGAGGAGGAGGAAGAGAGCAAGCTTTTTGCCTATAGAAGGTTTACCCCCGCCCGGTCGCACCCGCCCAGCACCAGCCGAAAGGATCCAGTGCAGCTGGACTGAAAACGTCCCTGCCTGAAAACACCAGCAAGACCAGTGACCAGACAACATTGGGCTAGATGGACCAGTGGTCTGACCTGGCTGCTCCATGCAAGCGGGTGTTGGTGATGGCCCAGGACATGGCCCTGGGGCCAGAGGCAGGGGGGAACGCACCCCTGGTGGGGCTTATGAATGAAATTGCTGGTAATTTGCTGCCCTTTACTTGTACTCCAAAATAACTGCCAGAGACAGGCCACTTCACTCTGCTGATGTCAAGCTGGCCTTTTGCACTGCAAATAATAATAATAATTTATTAAATTTTTATACAGCCCTTCATCCACAGATCTCAGGGCTGTTGACAACATAGAAATACAATATAGAAGCATCAAATACGTGATAATAGCAAGAACAAAAAACAAATCAATTACCCCCTCCCCAAAACACATTTAAAAGAGGTATAAGATGACACAAATAATTGTGTCAATGGGGGTTATGTAGGAAAACTTCAGTGTCTCATGCCTCTGGGCGCATTGCTCAGGTTTCTTTTTAAGCCTAGCAGTTAGGATTTCCCTGTGAGTAGAATTATTAACATCTGAGCAGTTTGTAATGATGTTCCCTGGATTATAAAATTCCACATTTAATTGTGATGCTTTGCTGCAGTGGTGTTAGGGTTTCATAAGTACCGGCTGCAGACTAGCTGCTTTGCATGGGCTGCTTCTTCCCACCTGGCTAGGACCACCAGCTCCCTCTGCATTTTCCATGTGAATATGGAAGACCAATTTGCATTTTATTTTTCAGTCAAGGGACAAAAAAGGTAGCCAGGTTTCAATGGCACACATGTCTAGTGCGGGTGTGTTTAATGACCAAGGATTCCTGCAATAAGCACAAGTAGGGGCTGATTCAATGTGCATATTTTGCCTCATACTTTTTGTGCTTGATTTTGAAGTGTGAATTGGCCCTGGGGTTTGGGAAGTTGGTGAAATATAACATGGGCAGACGGCTGCATTTCTTGACCTCTATTACAACAACTTAGAGTGTCCTGCTGGGACCTGGGAAACCAGGGTTTAAATCCCCCACTTGGCCATGGAGCTCACTGGGTGACCTTGGGCCAGTCACTCAGCCTAACTCAGCACCTTTGAACTCCTTGGAGAAAAAAGTGGGATACAGATAGCTCAGTCAGTAGAGCGCGAGACTCTTAAACTCAAGGTCATGGGTTCAAGCCCCATGTTGGGCAAAAAGATTCCTGCATTGCAGTAGGTTGGACTAGATGACCCTCGTGGTTCCTTCCAACTTTACAATTCTATGATTCTATGAAATATAGCAAGGAAAATGAATGAATGAATGAATGAATGAATGAATGAATGCATAGCATAATAAAAACACCTAGTATTTTCCACATGTCTTATGAGCAATAACCCTTCAAGATGGATCAGCATTACTCTTCCTTAGATGGGAGTGGGGAAAGGCTGAGCCTATAGTCACCAAGAAAGTTAATGGCAGAGCTGAGATTTGAGCCAGGTATTCCTATCTTCTAATTCCTATTCCAAACCAAAGCACTACACCAGTTCATGGTATTGGTAGCCAAAGAGACAACAGGGTTTATATACGTTTTTTAAAACATCAGATTAGTAAGGACAGACAAAAAAAATAATGAGGCAAACTATTACTCTCAGCACGTGAGTATGGAGTTTGTTTGGTGTGCATTTGTGTGTGGGAAAGAGAGAAGGTAGAAGGGAAGATCCTTTAATTGTGCATGCTGACTGTATCCCCTTGCATATTTTATTGAGCAATGAATACACCTTTAAAGAGCCCTGGAGATGTAATACATTTGTTTTCAACGGATAATGTGTTGCTGACAAATTCTGTACCAAGTTTTCACTCTGGTGCTGGTTATCCTGTGAAATACAGAAAATTGCAGCTGGGATCTTAGGCTTCCTGAGGGAGTGCCCCACTTTCCTGAACCTCCCTTTAACTTTCTGTCAATTGGCTTCGCCACAGCCTTGCTGGTGTTTCTCACAGGAAGCGCTTAGCATGCAGTGGGCAAACGGATGCCCCTAAAAACCCACCATGGACATGTTTGGCTTACCTCTGAGTGTTCAGAAATGCAACACTGCCCTTCACTCTTTATGCATTTGTTGTGGGAAACACCAGAACAACTTCAGTGTAGCTGTGGCAGACACAACATGGGAAGTGGCTCCAAGGGATGGGTCTTGTGTGAAATTAGACATCATGCAGGAGCTGTAGGGCAGGGTCCCGCCATGTCCTTCCCACCCTCTTGTATGTTAGGCACTGGGGACTGAATCTTTTGCAGAGCAGGGGCAGTGAGGAAGGGAGGCTGTTCTCCATGATACCACTCTTTTCTGATCTCCCACCAAAACTTCTGTTTGCTCTGCAGGGGGGAAATCCAGGCAACATTCATTTGAATATTCTTGGTCTTCTGTTATTGATATTGCCTTACAGCCTCATGTTGAATAGGATCTTCCAAATATGCAATGAATTTCATTTTGGTTTTATTTTCTGGAATGGGTAGCTGAATGTGCTTGTCCAGGTTAGGGATTGAAATGGTGTAGTTTCAGGTCTGGTTTTTGCATTATAGGATAACAATAGAAAGAAATAGCCTCTTCTTTGTGATTCTATAGTTTGTAAGCCTTTCCAACACTGCTGTTGGTTAGAAATGTGATACAGTTTCTGTGCCCTGAGTAGCTGCTGAACTGCTCTTGATCTTACACACAGGGTAAGTTGCTTGATGAAATAATTTGGCTATGATAATGATGATGTAGTAGTAGTAGCAGCAGCAGCAGCAGCAGCAGCAACAGCAACAGCAGCTCCTCCTTCTATAGATAGATAGATAGATAGATAGATAGGAGGTCAGTTTGATCAGCCCTTTGGACAGAAATGAGCATGTAGGAGTTGGGAGCAGCAGTATCTGTTGCTCATGACTCTCAACAGTGCCAGTAGAAGAATATTTCCAAGCTTTGGAAATTTTTGCCCGTTGTGTTCTATTTGCCTGCAAACCTAAAATGCTTCCTTGGGAGCAAGTCCCATGGAACTCAGTAGGACATACTTCCAAATAATAACGTGTAGGATAGCTCTGTGAATCTGGGACTTAAAAGTTTGCAACTTTAGCTGGACAGCACACACAGGATCCAAGTACAGTACAGGCTGCATGCAGTTGTGTGTAATTTTTTCTATACCTTTTAGAAGAAAGGCAGCTGTAGGAGAACGGCAGTGATGGGTTGTTGGGTAGGAGCAGATTCTTCTGGCCTGCTCAAAATTCAAAGAACCATAGAATTGCAGAATTGGAAGGGACCTTGAGGGTCATTTGGTCCAGCCCTCTGCAATGCATAAATCTCAACTAAAGCATCCATGGCAGATGGCCATCCAACCTCTACATAAAAATCTCCAATTTAATTATTCGAATATTTGATTTCTATACCACTTAGTAAATTTAAAAAATCTCTTAAGTGGTGTACAAAAAAACTGGAACAACAACAGATAACTTAAAATATTACAAAAATACACAGTTACATATAGAAATGTGACTTTAGTACAAAGTTAGTAACCTACATAAACCAATATCAAATCAATTTCTTTCTGACACACCCTCTCAGGCTTATTGCTATGAGAAGGGTGTCAGGAAACAAAACAGCAGACTACAACAACTGTAGTCTGTTGTTCTTGGCTTACTTTTTATTGTCAGGTCCAAGGTGGATGGCCTTCCTCAGGCCAGGGGCAGATTTAGGGCAGCTGAGGAAGGTGCCTTCTCAAAGCCAGGTAAGCATGGGGAGGGAGAAACATGCTAGGAGGAAGGCACGCTTGGCAAATCCACACCGTGATCAGCTCCTGCCCGGAAACCAATGTCCCCACTGTGCAAGGATGCGTGGATCCAGAATTGGCCTCCACAGTCACTTACGGACTCATTGTTAAAACTGTGTTTATGGAAGACAATCTTACTTGGCTACGAGGGATCGCCAAAGAAAGATAGAAGAAAGAAAAGAGTCCTTTCTCCTTCCCAAAGCTGGGCAAGTGCTTACCAGGCTTTGGGAAGGAGGTAGGAGGGTTCTAGGACTCTGCCAGAGCCTCGTGCCTCCTTCTCCAAGCAGGGAGGTCATCAGATGGCCTTGCACAGGGTTCAGCCTCTCTCTCTTTTTTTAAATTAATATTTATTAAAGTTTTAAAGGTTACAGAAGAAAAAACAAAAAACACCATTTTAAACAAAAACAATACAACACATCACAATAAAGAAAAAACAAGAATGAGAAAAAGAAAGAAAAAACACAAAAAATAAAATCCATTAAAAAAGCAAAAAAAAAAAAAGGAATACAGCGCATCTTCCCATAACTTATCTTTCATTAGCTTATTTCCTTGACCTCCTCACACCTCCCTTTTTTGTATTCTAGTTCAATTATCTGTTTCAGCAAATCCTTTCCATCTTTTCAAATTTTTGTCCTGTAATTTATATTAATATAATGTATCTTTACTTTCCCTCCTTTCACCAATTAACAGTCAGTTTTTCCCAAATCCTTTATAACATTTCTGCTAAAGCCACATAACATCATTCCAACATCCTTCTAACATTCATTAATTTTGCAATGTTTCTGTAAATAGTCTTTAAATTTCTTCCAATCTTCCTCCACCAACTCTTCTCCCTGGTCTCGGATTCTGCCAGTCATTTCCGCCAGTTCCATGTAGTCCATCACCTTCATCTGCCATTCTTCCCGGGTGGGTAGATCTTGTGTCTTCCGCACAGGGTTCAGCCTCTCAGGCTGCCCACAGCTGTGACCCATTCAGCTGCACTCTCCACACCCAGCTCCAGGTGTAGCAGACTTGTTGAGTTTCCCAGGAGGTCCAAAGGATGAGGAAAGGGTCTCCCTTTGCACACAACTTCTTCTTCACCCTCTGTCTTCTCCTCCTCTTCTAGCTGTTTCCTGGTCCATAGCAGGGCTTGCATTTTTGGACAGGCTCAAGGTGAAAAATGCTTCCTCAGGCTGCCCACAGCTGAGTCCCACTCAGCTACACTCCAGGGAAGGAGAGTCCACCACCTTCTGAGGGGGCCCATTCCTCTGTCAAACAGCTCTTACTGTCAGAAAGTTCTTCCTGGTGTTTAGTCAGAATCTCCTTTTTTAAACTTGAAATTGCTCACCAATTGCTGCTTTGCAGTCCTCTAGAGAAAAGCTTTTGAGTGGAAAAAGGACTGGTGTGCAAAGATACATGCATAATATATTTTGTCCCTAAATCTTTATTTACTAGCAGAGGTAAGGAAGAGAAAATATACATGCGTATTCTACCTAGTTTGGCTCTTCACTTCCAGTGTTCTGGCAATGAGTGGTACACATTTAGGCATTTGTCCCCCCCCCCTGAATTTGACTACATATATTCAACAAATTAAATAAAATTGAAGATATTTGACCAGCGCTACCAACACCTGTGACAGCTGTAGCATGCTTGCAGTACAATCCTATTCATGCTTATTTGCAAGAAAATGCCAATTATTATAATGTGACTTGTTCCCTGTGCCTAGGATTGCAACCTTCTTCTTCTGATTTAAAATAGGTAATTGATTAACAAAATCCATACTGTGCAGCAAACTATTACACTCGTGCGCACTGTGTAGCTTCAGGCATGCTCCTTTGTGTTGGGTTTTGTGGACGCCCAATTAAAACAAGGGTTTTTCCATCATTGGAGAAGGCACAGGTATGGATTTCACGTGGTTTGCTATCTTATCAATGAAGAATATGGCTGCGATTTGTGTTGCTGCACCAGGTATCTTTTAAATCTGCACTTTGGCTATAATAAGAATAAAGTAAGTAAATATATTAGCCTGGAATTTCTAGAAGCCTGGACTTGCCAAGTGAGTGCTTCCAGTCTTAGGGCTTATGCAAACAATGCTTGTGTTGAATTTCCTTACTGTAAATGGATGCCTGTGATCACATTTAGTTTCCATCTGACTAATTTAATGCATTCAGAAGACCTGTTAGGTTGTATCCTCCCCTCCTTTGTCCCCACCTCCTCCTAGTCACGCACATGCAAGGGCACAACTAAGCTTTTCTAGATGCAAGTCTTAATTATTTACAGTAAGAAATGAGATCCCAGAGCAGCACAGCTCTACATGGTTCACATTACAGCCCATAGATAATGTGGCAGCTGTTCACAGCAGCACTTTGTATACAGTGCATTTACATAAGGAATCCAGGTGTGCCTCAACATAAGCAGCATTTGCGCAAGTCTCAGTGGACCCCTCTTGGTGCTTAAAGTAAACACAAATCCTTTCAATTATGCCAGCTTATGGTTGCTGGAACACAAATTTTGTTTTATTTTGCTCATCTTTCTTATTATATATATTATGCAGAAACACACAATCCATTGAACTCTGGAAGTTAAAAAAGAAGAAGATAAATCATAGGTACTAATATGCTGCCCATATAGGTTATTATGAATGTTAGATCATATATTTTAAGGGTGATGGAATCCGAAACCAAAAGTTCATTCCATCAAAGAACCCAGCTATTCTAGAATAACCCTATGCCCTTGGACATAGGTGTTTTGAAACAAAAGGAGCAATCCATCGAAAACAAATACACTGTTAGCAATCTGTGGCCCATGGCCAAATATCAAAAGCCCTTTGCAAGCAAACAGTTCAGCCCTGTGACAAGAGTGATCTGTTCCTTGCCCAGCAGCCCAGTGGGCAGAGAGGAAGGGAGAGTTGAGAAAGAGAGAGAGAAAGAGAAGAGGAAGGAGCAGCAGCAGAAAAATGGAGATAAATGGCATCCAGGACCTGGTGTGAGATGTAAGCTTAGTTGAGCCAGGTGGGAGCAGTGATCAAAGTGCTGTTA
The DNA here is from genome assembly GCF_027172205.1 of Podarcis raffonei. Classification (NCBI taxonomy): domain Eukaryota; kingdom Metazoa; phylum Chordata; class Lepidosauria; order Squamata; family Lacertidae; genus Podarcis; species Podarcis raffonei. The sequence goes on along the minus strand of NC_070614.1, from coordinate 3,612,709 downwards.
AATAAAGTATACAGTGGTACCTCTGGATACGGATGGGATCCGTTCCGGAGCCCCGTTCGCATCCAGAAGCATGATGTCATTTTGACCATCTGCGCATGCACGAGCAGCGAAACCCAGAAGTAGCACGTTCCATTACTTCTGCGTTGCCGCGAAAGTGCTCAACCTGAAGCACATTTAACCCGAGTTATGACTGTACCTGTAAATAACCAATTGTGAAGGAAATCCACCACAGTCACAGCTGATTTCAAAAGAGTAAATTTCCTCAGATTGAGGGGCTTGGTTAAAAAGCCAGTTGAGAAGCCAAGAAGGTCAAATCACTCAGAATTGCTTGGGAATTGTTTAAAGACAGAAAATTGGAAACACAACTTGAATATATATACCTGGCAACTAAATTTTTATATTATTGTTTTAGGGTAATTTAAATGTCACAATGCCAGTAATATCGTTTGAATTCTGTTTTATCAGGTTGCTTCTCTCTAGCATTTTTGTCTTATCTTGCTATGGCTGTATGCTAATGCAATAAAGGTTTGTTGTTGTTGTATACCTCAGAGCAGGAAAGGTACCATGAAGGCCAAGAGCAAACTGGCGTGGTTAATGAGCGGAGTCAAAGAAGCTTTTAGAGGCAAGAAGGCTTCCTTCAAAAAAAGGAACTCTTGTCCAAATGAAGATAACAAAAAGGAACACAAACTTTAGCAAAAAAGTGCAAGCAGACAGTAAGTAAGGAATACTAAAAATTAATTTGAGGAACACATTAAGACCAGCAACAATAAGTTCTTAGTATGTCCAGGAAGGCAGTTGGACCCTTGGATGATAAGGGAGTCAAAGGAGGATAAGGAGATTGGGGAGAAGCTGAATGAATTCTTTAGATCTGTTTTCACACCAGAGGATATAGGGCAAATCCCAGTGCCTGAACTAAGCTTTGCAAGAGGCATGTCTGGGAAACTAAGACGGAGAGCAGTGACAAGAGGTGAATTTTTAGGTATAATGGACAAAATAAAAATTGACAAATTGCTGGGTCTGGATTGCATCCTCTTGAGAGTTCTCAAAGAACTCAAATGTAAAATTGCTGATCTTCTAACAGCAATAACAAAAAGTAACTTGCCCAATATAACACTTTGTTTTAAGGGATGCAGTAGGCATCATGGAAATTACAGGCCAGTTAGCTTGACATCTGTCCCTGGAAAATTGGTAGAAAATATTTTTAAAGATAAAGTAACCAAGCATATAGAAGAACAAGTCTTTCTGAAGCAGAACCAGCATGGCTTCTGTAAGGGAAATTCTTGTCTCATAAACCTATTCGAATTCTTTGAGAGTGTCAGCAAGCACATAGATAGAGGGTATCTGGTTAACCGAGCACTCATCCAAACTTCCTTTTGTGCCACGTTTCTAGGTACAGGTTTGTGCTTTAAAGCTCCATTTCCAAGTGGTGGTTTGGTTTTTTGTTCTGATTCAGTGTTAGAGTGGATTCTCCAAATGGAGAGAAATACAGTGGTACCTCGGGTTACAGACACTTCAGGTTACAGACTCCGCTAACCCAGAAATAGTACCTCGGGTTAAGAACTTTGCTTCAGGATGAGAACAGAAATCATGTGGCGGTGGCTCAGCAGCAGCGGGAGGCCCCATTAGCTAAAGTGGTGCTTCAGGTTAAGAACAGTTTCAGGTTAAGAACGGACCTCCAGAATGTATTAAGTTCTTAACCCAAGGTACCACTGTAGAAAGTAGAGCCCACGAAGGATCAGTACAGTGGTACCTCAGGTTACATATGCTTCAGGTTACATACACTTCAGGTTACAGACTCTGCTAACCCAGAAATAGTACCTCGGGTTAAGAACTTTGCTTCAGGATGAGAACAGAAATCGTGCTCCGGCGGCGCGGCAGCAGCAGGAGGCCCCATTAGCTAAAGTGGTGCTTCAGGTTAAGAACAGTTTCAGGTTAAGAACGGACCTCCGGAACGAATTAAGTACTTAACCTGAGGTACCACTGTATTGGGACCTGTGCTTTTTAACTTGTTCATAAACCATCTAGAGTTAGGGTGAGTAGTAAGGTAGCCATGTTTGCTGATGATACTAAATTGTTCAGGATTATTAAAGAGATAGCAAAATGTCCACCACCACTACTACTAAAATAATAATTTTATTGTTTATACCCCCCCCATCTGGCGGGGTTTTCCCAGCCACTTTGGATGGCTTGCAGCACATACAAATTGAGTGAATGAGCAGTAAAATGGCAAATGCAATTCAATGTAAACAAGTGTAAAGTGATGTACGTTGGAGCAAAAAGGGACCCCTGACTGTTAGGTCCAGTTGCAGACGACTCTGGGGTTGCGGGGCTCATCTCGCTTTATTGGCCGAGGGAGCCGGCATACAGCTTCCGGGTCATGTGGCCAGCAGGACTAAGCCGCTTCTGGCGAACCAGAGCAGTGCACGGAAACGCCGTTCACCTTCCCGCTGGAGTGGTACCTATTTATCTACTTGCACTACGTGCTTTCGAACTGCTAGGTTGGCAGGAGCTGGGACCGAGCAACGGGAGCTCACTCCGTCGCGAGGATTCGAACTGCCGACCTTCTGATCGGCAAGTCCTAGGCTCTGTGGTTTAACCCACAGCGCAGCAGCCGTGAAAAGGGAATTTTCATGGGATCATTGGGAAAGGAATTGAAAACAAAACTGCCCATATCTTAACAATATTATACAAATTTATGGTGTGATTGCATTTGGAATACTGTGTACAGTTCTGGTTGCCTCACCTCAAAAAAGGATATTGTAGAGTTGAGAAAGGTTCAGAAAAGGAAAACCAAAATTGTCAGGGGGGTGGAACAACTCACTTATGAGGAAAGGTTGCAGTGTTTGGGATTTTTTAGTTTGGAGAAAAGGCAAGAAAGAGGTAACATGATAGAAGGTTGTAAAATTATGCATGGCGTGGAGAAAGGGGATAGAGAGAAGTTCTCTCTGTGTGTCTTAACTCTTGAACTCATTCAGTTAAACTTGAGTGTTAGGAGATGGATAAAAGAATCTGCTTCTTCCAAGAGAGCGTAGTTAAACTGTGGAACACACAGGCGGCAGTGATGATCACCAACTTGGATGGCTTAAAAAAGGATTAGACCAATTCATGGAGGAGAGGACTATCAAAGGCGACCAGCCATGATGGCTATGTTCTGTCTCCATGCCTTGGGATACCAGTTTCTGGAAACTACAGGAGGGGAGAGTTGTTCTTGGATTCGAATCCTGCTTGCAGGTTTCCCACAGGCCTCTGGTTGGCCACTGTGAGAACAGGATGCTGGGCTAGATGGGTTATTGGCCTGATCCAGCAGGATGTTCTTATCTCCCCCACATTTGCCTCTGGCTATTCCCAGCAATGGCTACACCTCCCCACTGGACCGGGGCTCTCAAAGGAGAAAAGGTTGCGCATTCCTGCTGTAAGCTCTGCAAACTGTCAGTGCAAGCAAAAAAGGCTGGTGACCCCTGCCCTATAGCATGTTCAGAAGTGGGCTGAGGCTGCAGTTCAGTCATAGTGTCCCTCCCAGGGCCTGTATTTCGTTACGGACCATCTCAGTGATCCCTGAGAACATAGTTTGAAAATCATTGTGGTAAGCAGGTATTTTCTCGTCCTTTGGACAAGGACTACAGGCTTTATGCACATTGAACATAGCCTGGGGATGTGGCGACTTCTTCCCTCTCCTTGCTATGGTATTTGGATGAATGTTGTGAGGTGCTATGGCCTCTGCTGTGGTCACCAAGAATATAGTGCAAGGTGTTTTGTGGGCTGCCTGATCCTTATGGCTGTCATCTCCAAATGCTATAGCACTTTTCAGTCTGTAGAGGTGGGTTTTGTTGGCAAGCAGACTGCATTTCTCTCAAGATCTAGGTCACCTGGGCATCTAGAAACTTGATCCTAGTACCAGAAGTATTTTTCAGCTGAAGTCTTAGTCTTAATTTTTCAGTACTTCCGGGTAGTGGCATGATTTTATTTTTTTAAAAAAAGGTGGTCAATGCCCTTGTTTTCCCCTAGTCTACAATACATGAATTTTACTTCATTCATAGCTGTTGTTTTCTCAAGGACAGAAGAATGCCTGTTTTCACACCTTGATTTGTTTTGTACCGTGCTAAAATGTAATTAGGTGAAAAGCTATAGCTTCCCTTCTTGTTTCTTTTCTTTTTCTGAATCTGAACTATTCCTTCTGAGCGTATCAAAGCCAAGATAAATGATTTTCAGTTCCTTGGTCTTTTCTTCAAAAGACAATGTTCTGCTTAGCTCAATCACTTAGCACAGGCTCTTAAATTCACACTTGCGTGAATAATTTTGGGGGGGAGCAGAGTAACAAAGTCACTCAGATTTTCCTGCCAAAAAATTTGTCAAATGGGCGTGGCAAGATGGGAATGAAGGCTGATGGGAAATAAGCCAATCTGGCCATTTTAGGCATGAAAGTGAGTGAGAGAAATACTAGTTGCATAGAAGTAAAAGATAATCAATATGGTAACTAACCCTTACCCTTGATACAGATCCTAGTTTCACTAACCTACAGATAAACATGCTTCCTTCAGCATGTCATAGATGCAGATTCCATTTTGGAAGGAAACAGAAAGAGTTTACCCAGGCTAGATGAAGACAAAGGCTGGTTACAGAGGAGCCATGTTTCAATGCCATGCTCCATTGTTTAGTGTTTTCAAGTATGGGAACTGATCCCCCAGTACTTTTCCTCCACTTCTTGCTTTCTCTGCACCTGTCAGCATTGCAAAATAAGGCACCTTTTCATTTTCAGTGCAGTTCACCATTAAATTTTGGGAGGTGGTGAGCAAGCACTTTCCCTTGCCTATACTCCTTCTGCCTTGCACTTTCCAACTCTGCAAACCTCCATTGCAGCTTCTTTCCCGCCCAGTCTCATTGGGCCCGGAGAAGCAGGCAACAGAAAAAAGTATGCAATATGCATTTGATAGTGAGGCTTTGGGGAGGAAAGTTCTGAGAGCAGAGGGGACACAGCAACCACACTTAGAAGGATACAATTTATGTCATTCTTTGCTTTTCTTAGTGGAAACCTATCATTTCCTCTGTTGCCAGTGCTCAGGTGTGAATGCTGTTGCCTATGCAGCTAAAACAGCACCATTCAGGTACCAGAGAAGCTTATCAGCAGGACGGGGGAAGCCCCAAGATTTATACAGGAACAACAAATCTTTAGGTGGGGGGATATTAAGGAGGGGAATCCCCCCCCATAAAAAACAGCCCAACGAGAACAGAGCTCAGTCACCACAGAACACGGAGAGGCAGTACAGTATTGGGAAACTAGAAAACCAGTCAATAGGAGGAATGGAACAGAGTATTGCAGAGGTGAGCTTAGCTGGCCGGCTGTAAAAGTGAACAGGGTATTCCATGGTGCAGTACATGTATTTTGTTGCAGGTCCCAGTTTTAGTTATGTAAAAGGGTTGGCATGGCAACCTAAAGTTTTCATTGGGTCTACTTTGTGTATCAGCTCTACAGTGGCAAAAAGAAATCCTCATCATCAGCTGCTTTAAATCTTTATGATTGCAGGTGGGGCTCTCCCTACGACAAAACTCTGAAATATGTGGCAGTGCAGCTGGTTGGCTTCTGCCCAGGCCCTAGGGAATAGAATAGCTTCCAGGAAGACAGGAGCTGGACCTCCTGGACAGAGAATATAAGGGGCAAACCTCCAGATACAGCATAGCTCCACCATGATTCTAGGAAACAGCTGCCCATTTTTGTGAAAAGAAGCGACAGTTTTTTACGCTTGCCTATGTTATATCATTGCTTGGTTCACATGGGTAGATTTGTATTCAGCCCAAAGTTGAGCACTTTAGTCCTATTAATTTTAGTAGGAGAGAGGTTAGCTTTTGCTGGGCATTACCTGTGTACATTGGGGACTTTGTAGGACAGGAACACCCTACATAGAAAGAAGAGTTTTAATTTAATTTGATTTCTTTTATTATTCATGGCTCAGACCCAAAACATTGTGTATATCGGGGTAGTCAACCTTTTCATACCTACCGCCCACTAATGCATCTTTCTTGATGGTAAAAGTTCCCTACTGCCCACCAGCGCTCGGTGGAAGGAGGATTCAGCTTGTGTTGTGGAACCCCCTACCGCCCACCTAGAATCCTGAAACGCCCACTAGTGGGCCGTAGGGACCAGGTTGACAACCCGTGGTATATATGGTAAATGGCATTTTTAAGGCTCAGTGATAGGCCACAAACTTTGTTTGCACACTGAAGATCTTAGGTTCACAATTAGGTAGTAGGTGGCATGAAAGACACACACACAACTTCTCTGCCACTGAGCCCCTGCCTACGGGGTTAGAAGAGCAAAGTGTTAGTGAGCCGCTGTCTGGGCAGCTTCTGATGTTCCATATTTAAGGACACTTTCATGATTCACCAGACCTACAGTCCATAATCTCTGTGGCTTTCTCTTTCCCGTAACCACTAGTAACTAGATAGCTGGAGAATTAACTGCTAGAAATCCAGCTCTGGTCAGTTCTGCTGGGTTCTTCCCTCTCACCTCTTCACTGTGGAAGCAAAACACAAGCTGATAGCTCTCCCAAATCGCTTACTCACAAGTAGTTGCATTAGCTGTCCTAAAACCAAGTGCTTTGACCCCTTAATCTCTGTGCACTTCCTTTAGTGTACTTTGTCAAGCTAATCTTCTTCAGTTCTTAAATGTGTACATTGGTAAGTGCTAAGTACACACTTTTGCAGATACCTGGCTGCCACCTTCTTTCCACCCCCAACAACAAAAGAAGAAAAATGCTGTAGGTGCTTTCCGTCAGGTGAATTCTAAGTAATGGTGACTGTTTAACTTGCAGCTCTTCCTGTTATTGTCTTCACAAGAGATTCCTTGCCCTTGCCTGCAAGACAATGAAGAAGGCACCAGAGTAAAGTTAATAAATTACTTCATGAGAGTAATATGGAAAAATGGATGTACAAGAATATTCTCAATTAGAGACCTTTAGAAATACTTTCTAAAGAAATATTTTCTAAATGGAGTACAATGGGAACTATTAAATCCAGCAGCACATTTATATGTTCAGCTGGTATTTTGTGTTCAGAAAGGAGTACAGTGGTGCCTCTAGTTATGAACTTAATTTGTTCCGGAGGTCTGTTTTTAACCTGAAACTGTTCTTAAATAGAGGCGTGCTTTCGCTAATGGGGCCTCTTGCTGCCACTGCGCCGTTGGCACATGAATTCCGTTCTCATCCTGGGGCAAAGTTCTCAACTCAAGGTAACTCTTCAAGGTTAGCGGAGTTTGTAACCTGAAGCATTTGTAACCTGAGGCGTTTGTAATGCGAGGTACCACAGTACCACACTCTGGAGTCCTAATACGGTCCACTGTGAAACTCCTCTGTGAAAATCCCATTCCTCATAACCCTTGATCATCTTGATCTCTGCACACGTTACATCTTGTCAACATCCTTCTGAAACTGTGGCTCCCAGAACTGGACACCGTATTCCAGGTGTGGTGTGACCAAGGCAGAATAGAGTGGTACTCTTACTTCCCTTGATCTGGACACTGTACTTCTGTTGATGCAGCCTAGAATAGCACCACACTGTTAAGCTTGTGGTCCACCAAGACCCCAAGATCCTTTTCACATATACTACTAGTAAGCCAGGTATCCCCCATCTTATATTTGCCTAAGCACTAAACCTTACATTTGTCCCTATTGAAATTCATTTTGTTAGCTTGGGCCCAGTTCTCCAATCTGTTAAGGTCATTTTGAATTCTGATTCTGTCTTCTGCGACATTAGCTACCCCTTCCAGTTTTGTGTCATCTGCAAATTTGATGAACATCTCCTCAATTCCTTCATCCAAGTCATTTATGAAGATGTTGAACAACAACAGGCCCAGGACAGAACCCTGCAGCATCAGACTTTTCCCCAGGATAATGATGATGATGATATTATTATTATTATTATTATTATTATTATTATTATTATTATTCATACATACATACCCCACCCATCTGGCTGGGTTTCCTCGGCCACCCTGGGCAGCTCCCAACAGAATATTAAAAACACAATAAAACATCAAACATTAAAAACTTCCCTAAATAGGGCTGCCTTCAGATGTCTTCTAAAAGTCCGATAGTTGTTTATTTCCTTGACATCCGATGGGAGGGCGTTGCACAGGGCAGGCACCACTACCAAGAAGGCCCTCCTCCTGGTTCCCTGTAATCTCGCTTCTTGCAGTGAGGGAACCGCCAGAAGGCCCTTGGAGCTGGACCTCAGTGTTCAAGCTGAACAATGTCTAGGAACCATTAATGAGGACTCTTTGGGTTTGGTCAGTCAACCAACTACAAATCCACCTAACAGTTACATTCGTACCTTGGAAGTCAAACAGCCTAGTTCTCAAATGTTTTGGCTCCCTGATGATCGAAACTCGGAAGTGACTGTTCTGGTTTTCGAATGTTCTTTTGGAAGCCAAATACCTGATGGGGCTTCTGTGGCTTCCAATTGGTTGCAAGAGCTTCCTGCAGCCAATCACAAGCTGTGCTTTGGTTTTTGACCATTTTGGAAGTAAAACGGACTTCCATAACTGATTCCATTTGACTGTACTTTGTTCAGCCCACATTTACCAGCTTCCTCACAATTGTATCATTGGAGACTTTGTCAAAAACCTTACTGAAATCAATAAACACTGTGTCCAGATACCACCTGAGTACTGGTGAACAATCTGGGAGAAAACCTTTGTTCTGTGATGGCAAACTGTGGAGTAAAGCAGCTGACAACCGCTCTTTTAGGATTTACCTCACACTCCTCTTTCTTCTGGCCAGTGTATTTAAAAGGGGGGTAGAATGAAGGTTGTCTGCATGTGTGACACAGAAAAATATTTTTGTGAGGCTGTCATTACTTCAGACTCTTTTGTGCCTCTTTACACTATGTGTTTCCCGTCTCCTACATAACATGGCTTTAACATTTTTTTTAAAAAAATCACAAACTATTTAGCTTGGTTCAGTTTTAAAACCACATTTTCATTTGAAGGGCAATCTTAACAGGGAATTAAGTGAATAACTTATTCAACCTTGACTTAATGTTCTTGAATGCCATTTTGCTTTGTGCTGCAACCTCAGCTGATGTCATTTTATGAACACCTGAGGCAACCCTTTTTATTTCCATTTTTTTTCTGCTAATACCACTTAGTGTTATTGCTGACCTTTTACCATTGGTTAACAATAAGATGTAATAAAACTAAATGTTCTTTCTAGCCTGTGGTGCTACACTTGAACTATGTCACATACATACCCTGGCCCTAAATATGTTTACTGAGAAATAAGCCTCATTTGAGTCTGGAATGACTTACTACCTAATGTTTATGTTTCTGATTTCAGCCACAATGTTACTTGACATTTTCCTTGAAAAACCAGCGAAACCTTGGCTCTAGATTTAGTTTAGAACTTAGTTTAGTTTAGTTTAGTTTAGAACTGTCCTGCTGGGACAACAAAATGGTCCATCTAAAGTCCAGGCATAAAGCTCAGAAGCCAGGTGAGATGGAGATGGCCACCCTCTAACTCGGGGGTGAGGAACCTTTTTGCCACATGTAGTGGCGAGAGGGTGGTCAGCAGCTTAATGTGGCTGGACATGCGGAGGACTCTCTCCTCATGTGCCCTTATCTGCACTGCATCACCCCACCTCCTCACAAGCTTGCCTTCATGGGTGCACATGCACACTCATCCATTCACACTCATGGTGCATGGTGAATGCTAATCCTTTCACCAAGTCCACCCAACAGCTCTTTGGAGAGTGCACAGAAGTGCACCTTCTTCCACAGCATGCTTCCTCCAGTTTGCCAAGCAGCTGTCTGAAGGGCTGGGGAGAGGGTGATGCCATCCACACATGCCCTGTCCATCATGTAAATTTAGTAGCAGGAGAATTTGGCAGCCGGGAGGTAGGGGTGGGCAGGCCATGCTGAATACCCATAGGCAACAGGTTGCCCACATGTGTAACTCATAGCTGTCAACTTTTCCCTTTTCTTGCGAGGAATCCTATTCGGAATAAGGGAATTTCCCTTAAAAAAGGGGAAACGTTGACAGCTATGGTGTCACTACCTCTGAACATAAAAATAGCCTGTTGGATCAGACCAACAGATCATCTGGTCCAGCGTGCTGTTCTCACAGTGGCCAACCAGATTCCTATGGGAGCAGAACATGAGCACATGAACATTTCTCCTCTCCAGTGGTTTCCAGCCACTTATATTCAGAAGCATTGCTGACTTCAACTTTGGAGGTTGCGCATTGATAGCCCTTTCCTCCTCTCATTTAGGTGACAGTTTTTAACAGAAAAGGCATCAGGGAGTAACTCACTCGCTGACTTGCATAAAGGGTCAATAATGACCAAACAAAACATGCATACGAAACATAGAGGGTTCCTTTGCTTCAGTCTAGAATAGCAAAATCACAGTATGACAACATAGGAGAACAAGATTATTATGGAAATGGCAAAGGGAAGGTGAATCTTGACAGCCTGTGGAAAAAAATTTCTCTTCTAAAAAGTACTGAGATAAAAAGGAGACATATTCTCGTTTGTTAACTTGACTTTTAGTCACTCCTACCTGGTTGAGATAATGAATTACCATAATCTCTCACACTGTTATGAGATACATTTCTTTAGTTTGAGAGGAATAGTTGATTAATTCTAACTACAGCCACACAAACACCCAACGCATCAGAGGAGATGGAGGCATAGCTGAGTTCAGCACTGTCCTGTTCTCTGCCCACGTTTGTAGACTGGGCCTCCTCAGTCAGGCATGGTTGGCTGGGAAGAGGAGAGACACCAAAGGGTGGCTTCTAAAATGCAGACACACACACACACGTGGGAAGAGCAACTGGATGTGGAGGCTACCAGTTTGTGGTGAATGTATGTCCAGAAGACAGGCTAGGAAGTAGGATGCACCTTTCCTAGTTCTGGTGGGAATTCTGGAGGTTTGGAGCGGGGGGAGGGGCGCAGCTCTGGGGTCAGGCAGGAAAACAGGGAAGAAAAGTCAAGCAAGAGCAGGCCCTGGAAATGGCTTCTTGAGTCTCTCCTCCAGCTAGCAAGGGTGGTGGTGGGCTTTTGAAGCAGCTGCAGCAAACGGGGACCTCTACTTCTGTAGGATCCAGAGAAGTGAGGCACTGAGAGAAAAACAGGTGAGTCAGACCCCCTGGGTTGTGGCTAACATGCGTGATAAAGCATAAGTGCTTTTAAAGGTAAAGGTAAAGGGACCCCTGACAGTTAAGGCCAGTCGCGAACGACTCTGGGGTTGTGCGCTCATCTCATTCTATAGGCCGAAGGAGTCGGCGTTTGTCCGCAGACAGCTTCTGGGTCATGTGGCCAGCATGACTAAGCCGCTTCTGACGAACCAGAGCAGCGCATGGAAACGCCGTTTACCTTCGTGCCGGAGCGGTACCTATTTTTCTACTTGCACTTTGATGTGCTTTCAAACTGCTAGGTGGGCAGGAGCTGGGACTGAAAAATGGGAGCGCACCCCGTCGTGGGCATTCGAACTGCTGACCTTTTGATCAGCAAGCCCTAGGCTCAGTGGTTTAGACCACAGCACCATCTTAGGTGGAGTGATATTCAACTTTCCCCATAAACAAAAGGTTCAAAGGATCAGGGAGGTGTCATTTAGCATAGCTCTGTACCCCTGGGGTCAGGTTGACATGGATCCTCTCCCTGATAGAATTTTCTTTTGTTGGGACAGGTGGTGGTACCTGCTCTCTTCAGCTAGTTTGATGAGATCAGCAGTTGAACAATGGGCTCCTCTCCCGAGGGCCACTCTCTTGCAATTATTTCTTCAATTGCATTGATTGGATTGTGAAAGGTCCCCATATTCTGTGCATATGACTTGGGATGTCACCTCCCCATAGGTAACCAGTTTAACTCATTGGGCTACATTTTCCATCATGCCTTCTGCAACCCCTTTAAAAAGTGAAGCCAAGTTTTAAAATCATATAGGCAATTTTGGAGTGAAGTGTCTTCCAAGTTCATAAGCTAGTAGCCAGCCTGCCAACACCCACCCTGGTCATTTCCTATAGTTAGAAGGAAGTAGCAAGGCTTGCAACAATCAAGGAATATGCATTTGCTTAACCGGTATGTTATTAAAGCCACAGTCAATATGCAAAGAGTAGAAGTAACAGGGCTTGTCCTGGTTTTAAAGAAGCCAATGTAATAGAACGTATTGAAGCTTTTCGCCAACTCTAAACTTATCTGCTTAGTCATAGAAAATGGAACATGGGAAAGTTAGAAGAAATTGGTATGTATGGCTTTCTATGGCTCTGCATGTCAGGCTTTAACCCATGTTTCCTTGACTTGACTACAGCACTCTTCTCAAGATCAATGTAAAAATGTACCTCATTTCATGGATTGCAAAATCCAGGTCTAGAATGGTCTTTCAATTTGCTCTGGTCCCCCCCCCCCCTCAAAACTGACCACAAGGTTTTCAATAGGTCTGTTTCCAAATTCCATTGACATTTGACTTCTGAAGTCAGGTGTGCACATGACCTCATAACTTAATGAGGAACATTGACCTGGTGATCCTAAAATAGCGTCCACCTTTTAAATTGCTAATGTAAGTTTGCTAATTTGTTGACCCACAAAGAACAGTGACCTAAATTGTGATTTTAATGAGCTCATTGCAATGGTGTATACAGGTTCTGTGGTGATCATTAAGCGTGTAGCAACTAATAAACCTTCCAGAGAGCAAACCTAGTGCTAACCAGCTGTGTTTTTTTAAAGATTATATCTAACTTGGGAGACCTTTTCAGCACTTGCTGAGATTAGGGAAGGCAGACAGGGGGTTCTTTGAGTTTTGTTTTTTAGCTCTTACGATACTGAGCCATATGCCTCAATAATTAGGGCACTGCAAGTATATTGATTCCTTGATTGTTTACTAATACGTTTTACCAGGGCTGGACCAAGACATTTTGGCACCTGAGGTGAATTGCAAAATAGCCTCTCCCCCTCCCCACCAGGGAGGAAGGGGTGAGTGAAAATCTAGATCAGAAACCAGGAAGGAATAAAGATCTATTGTCAGGATCTGCTTCCCCTGTGGAAAATGCTGCCTGAGGGAGTCGCCTCACTTTGCCTCAAGGGTGGGCTGACCCTTTCACATCTTTCCCTGGTTTATTGCAGTGTGGTTTCTGGAAAGAACTTATTTATTCTTTGCTATAATAGTCTATATGTGCAAAGAGAATAATGAATAGTATTTGGAAGCACCCCACTTATTGTCTATCATAAAGGTAAAGGGACCCCTGACCATTAGGTCCAGTCATGGCCGACTCTGGGGTTGCGGCGCTCATCTCGCTTTTTTGGCCAAGGAAGCCGATGTACAGCTTCCGGGTCATGTGGCCAGCATGAATAAGCCGCTTCTGGTGAACCAGAGCAGCGCACGGAAACACCGTTTACCTTCCCGCCGGAGCGGTACCTATTTACCTACTTGCCCTTCGTGCTTTCGAACTGCAAGGTTGGCAGGAGCAGGGACCGAGCAATGGGAGCTCACCCCATTGTGGGGATTTGAACTGCCAACCTTCTGATCGGCAAGTCCTAGGCTCTGTGGTTTAACCCACAGCGCCACCCACGTCCCTTATTATCGTCTATCATAGCATCCATCTATTTCTTTCTTTCAAACTCTAAAAGCTTTTGAAGCAGGAGTTTTATTTCGTCAGGGTCCTAATAGAGAGGTATCTTGCCCCATGAACAGGACTCAGATATTGCTGGGTGAGATCCCATGGACAGTAATACTAAAAGGAAAGGGAGTTCATGATGGCTGGGAGTTTGTTAAGAGGGAGATAGTAAAAGCACAACTTCAGGCAATACCAATGAGACGGAAACATGGAAGGTACCTAAAGAAGCCAGGGTGGCTATCTAAAGAACTTTTAACTGAGTTAAGATTAAAAAAGGATGTGTACAAAAAATGGAAAAGGGGGGAAACCACCAAAGAGGAATTCAAACAAATAGCCAGCACGTGTAGACACAAAGTCAGAAAAGCTAAAGCACAGAATGAACTCAGGCTTGCTAGAGAGGTTAAAAGCAACAAAAAAGGCTTTTATGGGTATGTTCGTAGCAAAAGGAAGAACAAAGAAACAGTGGGGTCACTCAGAGGAGAAGATGGTGAAATGCAAACAGGGGACACAGAAAGGGCTGAACTCCTCAATGCCTTCTTTGCCTCAGTCTTCTCCGATAAAGAAAACAATGCCCAACCTGAAGAATTTGGAGCAAATGATTCAGCAGAGGAAACACAGCCCAGAATAACTAAGGAGATAGTACAAGAATACTTGGCTAGTCTAGATGTATTCAAGTCTCCAGGGCCAGATGAACTGCATCCAAGAGTATTAAGAGAACTGGCAGATGTGATTTCAGAACCACTGGCAGTCATCTTTGAGAATTCCTGGAGAACAGGCGAAGTCCCGGCAGACTGGAGGAGGGCAAATGTTGTCCCTATTTTCAAAAAGGGGAAAAGAGAGGACCCAAATAATTACCGCCCAGTCAGTCTGACATCAATACCAGGGAAGATTCTGGAGCAGATCATTAAGCAAACAGTCTGTGAGCACCTAGAAAGGAATGCTGTGATCACCAATAGTCAGCATAGATTTCTGAAAAATAAGTCATGTCAGACTAACCTGATCTCGTTTTTTGACAGAATTACAAGCCTGGTAGATGAAGGGAACGCAGTGGATGTAGCCTACCTTGATTTCAGCAAGGCATTTGACAAGGTGCCCCATGATAGTCTTGTAAAGAAGCTGGTAAAATGTGGTCTTGACTATGCTACCACTCAGTGGATTTGTAACTGGCTGACTGACCGAACCCAAAGGGTGCTCATCAATGGTTCCTCTTCATCCTGGAGAAGAGTGACTAGTGGGGTGCCACAGGGTTCTGTCTTGGGCCCGGTCTTATTCAACATCTTTATCAACGACTTGGATGATGGACTCAAGGGCATCCTGATCAAATTTGCAGATGACACCAAACTGGGAGGGGTGGCTAACACCCCAGAGGACAGGATCACACTTCAAAACGACCTTGACAGATTAGAGAACTGGGCCAAAACAAACCAGATGAATTTTAACAGGGAGAAATGTAAAGTATTGCACTTGGGCAAAAAAAATGAGAGGCACAAATACAAGATGGGTGACACCTGGCTTGAGAGCACTACATGTGAAAAGGATCTAGGAGTCTTGGTTGACCACAAACTTGACATGAGCCAACAGTGTGACGCGGCAGCTAAAAAAGCCAATGCAATTCTGGGCTGCATCAATAGGAGTATAGCATCTAGATCAAGGGAAGTAATAGTGCCACTGTATTCTGCTCTGGTCAGACCTCACCTGGAGTACTGTGTCCAGTTCTGGGCACCACAGTTCAAGAAGGACACTGACAAACTGGAACGTGTCCAGAGGAGGGCAACCAAAATGGTCAAAGGCCTGGAAACGACGCCTTATGAGGAACGGCTAAGGGAGCTGGGCATGTTTAGCCTGGAGAAGAGGAGGTTAAGGGGTGATATGATAGCCATGTTCAAATATATAAAAGGATGTCACATAGAGGAGGGAGAAAGGTTGTTTTCTGCTGCTCCAGAGAAGCGGACACGGAGCAATGGATCCAAACTACAAGAAAGAAGATTCCACCTAAACGTTAGGAAGAACTTCCTGACAGTAAGAGCTGTTCGACAGTGGAATTTTCTGCCAAGGAGTGTGGTGGAGTCTCCTTCTTTGGAGGTCTTTAAGCAAAGGCTTGACAACCATATGTCAGGAGTGCTCTGATGGTGTTTCCTGCTTGGCAGGGTGTTGGACTCGATGGCCCTTGTGGTCTCTTCCAACTCTATGATTCTATGATTCTATGAATTTTTTAAAAACAATTACCAAGCATAAAGTGTTGCCTTCCAGGACAAAATACATGTACTCGTATTTTATAGTTCTATTCATTTAACTTTTGAAATATTTTTCAAGCTGTGAGTCACTATAAATCACGTGGCAAAGCAGAGTATATAATTGTTAGAATATGGAAAAATAATAAGGGCAAGTGGGGAACCACAATAATTAATGGTGTTGTGGAGGATGCAGACAGATGCCTAGAAAGCATTGGCTAGAAATGTAGTTGAACTGTGTGTTACATATTGATTCCTAGGCTGTAGATTTGGACACATCTGTGGCACCAAACCATACACTTGGATTGCTTGGGTGATGGCTATGAAGAGTTGGGACAGAGTAGCTCAGTGCGTTGATTTTAGGATGTGAGACTTGAAGGAATGCTCTCAATGTGAATCCCAAAGAAACTGAGAAGAAGTTATAAGAAAATGGATCTTAGTTCTTGCATACCGGAATAATACATTTCAAGACACTCTTCACTCCTGCACTGTATTAACTGATACAAGTGACCTACTTTCTACGAATAAATATTAATTGGAGGAGGAGAGAAAATCGACATTAGCAATGTTACAAGTGAGATCTGCAACAAACTGTTGCACTGTAACCCCCCTCCTAAAAGCAGTGCTCCTGCTCATGGTTGAAGCTGACCCAGAAACTCCAGCGGGTGCAGAATGCTGCAGCGAGGCTCCTCACGGGGTCTCTGCCATGGGGGCATATTCACCCAGTGCTTTTCCAGCTGCACTGGCTCCCAGTGGAGTACAGGGTCAGATTTAAGGTGCTGCTTTTGACCTTTAAAGCCCTTCACGGCCTAGGACCCTCGTACCTACGGGACCACCTCTCCCGGTATGCCCTACGGAGAGCCTCAAGGTCCATAAATAGCAACACCCTAGTGGTCCCGGGCCCTAAGGAAGTTAGATTGGCTTCAACCAGAGCCAGGGCCTTTTCAACTCTGGCTCTGGTCTGGTGGAACGCTCTGCCTCATGAGACCAGGGCCCTGTGGGATCTGATTTCTTTCCGCAGGGCCTGTAAGACAGAGTTGTTCCGCCTGGCCTTTGGCTTGGAGCCAATTTGATTCCCTCCCTCCCTCCCTCTCTTTCTTTTTTCTTTTCCTTCTCCTCCTGCGATGAGGCTACATTTTAATATTTTAATGTTCCATTATTTTAATGTTGTTTTTTATTTTTGTTTTTAAGTTGTAATCATTCATCTTGTTTTTATTATTGCTTGTAAGCCGCTCTGAGCCCGGCCTTGACTGGGGAGGGCGGGGTATAAATAAAAAATTATTATTATTATTATTATTATTATTATTATTATTAAGCCAGTCATTTCCTCCAAACAGGGCACTGCATTCTCCCCAGCCCTGTGCCTGGGGAATCTTTGATGTATAACATTAAGGGCAGAGCAATTCACAGGGGTTGGGGCTGGGTAGTCTAAGGTGGAGGAACCACCAAATCCAAAATTGTGTTAATCTGTCTATCTATTTTCAAACCCTTCCCATTGGTCAAGATGGGAAGTAAAATCAGCAGGTGAGCTCCCTATTCTGAGTGAGTGTGTACCCAAAGCCTCCTCTGCAAAATTCATTTTACAGTTCTTTTTTCCATTATAAACAGCCTTTTAGCCATTATTGGAGCAGAGATCTGTGGAGAAGGAGAAGGTGCAAGATGTCTTGCCCCATGATATACCCACATGATATTTCATACTTTTATGCACCCAGCATACCATTATTTAATATTTCTTCTTGCATTTGCCTTCTGACTCTCATCCATGTTGTTTTCTTGACAGTTTTCCACCTGTCCCATAAAGTCACCAGTGTGGTTCCAGAAAGTGTCTTGCTCATTGCGCTGGGCATTATCCTGGGAGGCATTGTGTTTGCAGCAGATCATATTGCCTCCTTCACCCTTACGCCAGACGTCTTTTTCTTCTACCTGCTGCCACCCATCGTCTTAGATGCAGGATACTTCATGCCAAACCGACTCTTCTTTGGCAACCTGGGCACCATCCTCCTGTATGCTGTCATCGGGACCATCTGGAATACTGTCACCACAGGCCTTTCGCTCTACGGGGTCTTTCTCACAGGAATAATGGGTAAGGCGTGGGTAATCATTATTTCATTATTAGCTATTGGCTCATGTTTGTTGGGTTGTCCTGGGATGAGTAACTGTGGAGCTTTTGTCACATGAACCGCTCCAAGCCATGAACTTGGTACAAACCTACTTTGCGGCGGTAGCAGCACCACAGCTGATAATTCATTACATATATTTATTGTTATATTTTTATCCTGCCCTTCTTCCAAAGAGATCAGAGCAGTCTCTGTGGTTATTCCCTTCCAGCTACATTCTCACTGCAGACCCTGTGCATTCGGTTAAGTTAGGATGATATGCATGGTGAACTAGCAGCTTCTGAGAAAACTATGATCTTTGCATTTAAAGAAGATTGCCCATCTCAGGTTTCTCATCAAGATCCGGTTGCGTAAGTTTCGAAGCCAGATTAGGCCTGTGTTTGGTTTACCCTTTCCTCTGAAGTTCCAGTAAAGATAGGCTGCCATCTTGGTAGCATTTAGGATTGGCAAGCCTCTTGATGTTTGTGTTAGGGCTCAGTTTACAATAGGTGTAGTTTTGAAATCAACTATAAAGGATTGCTTTTGCTTTCTTTTGTGTGCAGTCGGGACAGTCGCTTTTTATTCTGAAATGGAAACCGTGCCATTGTTGACTAGGTGAATGGGCACATGCCACTATTGCTCTTCCAATCTAGCCTTAGGGAATAGTTCTCTCTCAAAACCTCAGGATTATCATCAAGAAAAAAACTCTTGTCAGTCTGAAGCAAACCTCAACCACATGCCCCCTTTGACATTTAAACACATTCAAGTGGGGGTGGGGTAGGGAAGAGAACCTTCTTTGCTAGCAGGTTAACTATTACTTTGTTTTCAGTGGTGCAGTTGAGCCACTATCACTGCAGACTGCAAACCATTGGCGAAATGGGAATGTGTTCAGTCTGCAAAATTAACATGTTCTCTGTTTAATTTTGAAAAGCTGGGTTTCACTGCTTGAATGATTCTGTGGCCAGGCTGCAAATGCAGCATGTGTTAGAGGTTGTCCTAATTGTATCTTTCCCAGCTCTAGCTATTTTGACCTTGAAACTTCATTATCTATGTGCTAAAAAGAAGATAATTGGCATACCTGATACTAGACACTTGGAGGGGTATATATCTGTTCAATGTGCTCACGAATTAGGTGTCATGAATTAGACCCTTAAGACAGTGGCAGGTTTATCCAGTAACTTACATCCACACAAGTCTTAATATGGGAATAGGGTCTAAAATAAACAAGCCCAACATTTCAATGGGAAATAGTTCTAACCATGATGAAACTAGTAAATCCAGGCACATGTACAGCCCCCCCCCAATGCACTCAAGAAGGACCAAGCACGTAAGAAAGGCAATATTAAATGCAACTCAATTCCCCACCCCAGAAAAGAGTGGCTAACATTCTTATGAGGTTTGCTTTGTTGTTCTAGGTGACCTTCAAACTGGTTGGTTGGATTTCCTCTTGTTTGGTAGTCTAATAGCTGCAGTGGATCCTGTTGCCGTGTTGGCTGTATTTGAAGAAGTCCATGTCAATGAAGTCCTCTTCATCATTGTCTTTGGAGAGTCGTTGCTTAATGATGCCGTAACTGTGGTAAGATCTTTTTTTGAAGTCCAAAGTAAAAGTAAATTCCTCAGATTTAATTCTGAACTAATGGCCAATGGACTGCGGATAAATCAGGAATGCATTGAATGACTCAGGACACAGATAAATCGGTATGAAGTAGCAGTCTATAAATTTACTTAGGTAAATATCACTGCTGTTTTACTACATAGAGGAAAAAAGGTTAGCTGTTTTCATAAGCACACGCTCAAATTCTTTGCAAATAGGCTTTCTTCCATCACAATTTAATCACAAATGTAAAATAGAAGTCTATAGATGTTGCATTTGGTAGTGTACTGTTAAAGAAATGGTGAAATAAGATACAAAAAAGAAAAGGCAAGAAATAGTACATATGTAGAAAGCAAAATAGAAAACAAAGAAAGATATTGTGTACATTACAAAAAATCAGGAAATTGTTATTGGTTGACAATAAAATGCTTTCTTTGATTCCTTTATGAAATGATCAATTTATCTTCCTCTTAGGTGCTATACAATGTGTTTGAATCATTTGTTAAAATAGGAACTGACAATGTGGTTGCCACCGACTGGGTCTATGGTGTAGGTAAGTCATCTTTTAAAACTTATTACATCATTAGTAAGAATCTTGTGAAATTTTAATAATGATGCCCTGTTGCCTCAAACACTCTTCACTTTCCCTTTCATTTGCTATTCTTGAACCTCAGTGGCACACTTTAAGGAGAGCAAACTTGCAGCTATGGGTCAGTTAAGAAGTATAAAGATTTTCCCCACCCCAAAACAGAACCCATATCACTGTGTTTGCTTAATTTGTTTGGTATGGGTATATAAAAAAGCTTGCTTAGTTTCAAGTGACCTGTGATCTTTTGCATGCAAATGTATAGGTCCCGCTTCTCTGCCACAAACCAGTATTGGGAGAGAAATGTTGGAAGCTGGGGGGGGGGGGTGAATAGAGGGGTGATTAACCTCTCCCTGCCATTCTCATTCCTCTGCAATTCCCATCCACCTGGGGTCTTGATCCTAAATTATGTCGGATTTATACCCCATGATGGATGAGAAGCATCTGAGCAGGGAGAGTGGCAGATGCAATGGAAGGTTTTAGCCCCCCCCCAGCCCCCACTAGGTGCTGACGTGCAGCAAGCAGGGGATCGCTGGGCAGCTGCATACAGAACCGAGTGGTAATGCGTGTAAATTCCAGTGTTAGACAACTGAACATGTTTCCATCCTGCCTTTAATATTAAAATCAAATCAAACAACAGTTACCTTTGGTGTATAATGCATTACAATGAATAAGAGTTCTGAAGAAAAGTACCCTGCATTTCCCCTACAATTTAAATTAAATTTTAATTTTTTATTGTCTTTATATAACACCTTTCTTCTAAGGAGCTCAAGGTGGCATACATTCACGTGTTCCTGTGTTAGCAGGTACTCTTGAATGGTACACCTTGTGCAGTTTATTGGAATGTTAACAGCCCTATTATGTTTATGTCCTTTTAAGGGCTGTCATAAAAAAAGATAAGTGAGAAGTTTGCTTGCCATTGCCGATGGGTAAAAGGCAACGATGCAGAAGGGATGGTTCACACAGAGGCCAGCTTTGCATGTGCAGGGTTTTGAGCAGGGTTTTGAGCTGGGTTATTCTACCTATGGTTCTCTGTCTCTCAGTCTCTCGTTCTCCATGTCTTTCTTCCCTTTTAAAATCCAGCTTCCATTTTTTTCTCCCTCTTCCTCTTAAAAAAAAGTAAAGAAAAAGGAACTGCCATCTTGTCTATATATTATTTGTGTGCGCGCGCGTGTGCATCTACTGATTTCCGGTTTGTTTCCAGGTACAATTCAAAGTGTAGTTTTTGACACCCTGCCCCCAAGCCTAAAGATCTGGGGCAAAGATATTGGAAAGGCTGCATTTATACATATGAGTTTGCCTTTCTTTGAGACATGGCTGAAGACTCTGCTCAAGCAATCTCGCCACCCCAACATAATTGGAGGCTGTGAGGTTCCTTTCTCTGTGTGTGGCACCACACCTTTGAAGTTGCCTCCTGAGAGGGGAGATTTTTTTTGTTAATATTAAGATACCAAATGAAAAACATCTTTAGTTCCACAAGCTTTAAGTTAAGCTTTATATATATTTCACATCAAGGCTTTAAGTTTTTAAGTCAGCTAGCATGGATGATGGGAATTTTAGTCCAGAAACAGCTGGAGACCCAAGTTTTGGAAACCCTACTTTTTAGGGTCTTGTACGGCTGTTCTTAGTATCCGCTGAAGAATAGGTAATGCACTACTTGTTGTTTAACATTTATGTTCTGTTTTAAAGGCTGTTGTAAGATACTAGAAATTTTTAGTGGGGGTGGGGAACAGGAAACAAACTTTTAAAGCGAACTAATAAGCGAAACTATACCATTCTTCCTTTGGATAGCTTAGAGTAGTATACAGAGGGTTCTTGGTCGCCTCCCTTTAAGGTGGAATACAGGATTTGCTCAAGCAAGGAAGCCTTTGCCAACCTGGAGGTCTCCCAGTGTCCTGGATTACAACTCCCATGAGCCTCAGGCAACATGGCTGTGATGGCCATTCATGGATGCCACTCTGAGCTCCATGGAGCAAGGGCATGATGTGACCTGCCCTCAGCAGAAACTCACAAAGCAACAAGCACCTTAGTCAGCTCCACGTGCACAACTGGCTCAAACCAAAAATTAGTGGTTGACTGAGGTCTTCTTACACCAGGCTTCCTCAACCTTGGCCCTCCAGATGTTTTGAGACTACAATTCCCATCATCCCTGACCACTGGTCCTGCTAGCTAGGGATCATGGGAGTTGTAGGCCAAGAACATCTGGAGGGC
Organism: Podarcis raffonei; assembly: GCF_027172205.1. Classification (NCBI taxonomy): domain Eukaryota; kingdom Metazoa; phylum Chordata; class Lepidosauria; order Squamata; family Lacertidae; genus Podarcis; species Podarcis raffonei. The sequence continues at coordinate 3,590,396 of NC_070614.1, read as the reverse complement.
TGAGGTTGAGGAAGCCAATCTTACACCTTATCCCTCCCTAAGATCCATCTTTCCTGGCTGTGGAGTGTGGCTTCTTAAAGGGCCAAGCACCTATTTCACTTCTGTCTGTGATGTCTTCCCTGGAATGCTCCCTGCACTGTTGGTCAGGCACTGTAGAGCAGGAGGTTCTTTATACTTCAGGTAAACCAGGCTATGGGGAAGGCACCTGTGAGCATTCAGTCTTCAGATCTGCAAAGGTACAGCAGTTAGGCTCAGGTTCAATTCTTCAGCCCTGGTTTTGATGGCTCCCACTCCTTGTCTCTCTGAGTCTTGGCTATTGCTTGATGCTGGGGCCACAGGAATGTATGTAATGGGGAAAGTATCTCACCAGCAGAACACCTTTTTGGGTGTTCAGGCCCCTCAGTGCAGGTGAATTATTATGATATCTGGGTATCTGTGTAACAGATCTTAGCTCCATCTCCCCAACTTCCCCAGCCACCATATAGCAAAGACTAAAAAGTCAATAAACCAAAGTGTGTATTGTTTTTAAAAATTCAAAGCGTTTTATAAAAAACCCATGTGATTTTTGTCTGGTTTTGTTCTTGCAGTGTCTTTCTTTGTGGTGAGCCTTGGAGGTACTTTGGTCGGTGTTGTCTTTGCATTCCTGCTCTCGCTTATCACTCGTTTCACAAAGCATGTCAGAATAATTGAGCCCGGATTCGTGTTTGTTGTCTCCTACTTGTCTTACTTGACAGCTGAGATGCTGTCACTTTCTGCCATCCTTGCGTAAGTTTCAGTTAATTAACTGATGTTTCTTTCTAATACTGCTGGAGAAAGGGGTCATTTTAAAGTGATTGTAATGCCCAGCTGAGTTCGAAAACATTTTCTATCTGTATTAAAAAGACAAAACCAAAGAAACTCGTGGAAACTTGGGGAGAATGTCCCAAAACTATTAGGCTTGGAAGCCATTTGAAGACCCTTGGGGAATTCTATGGTTTGTTGTGCTGCAGATTACAATAATCAAAATGATTAAAAATAGCTAAACCACCAGCTAAACCTTCATATAACAGTGGCACTAGCATAATGGGGATTGTTCCTTTAAGATACACGTAGGGAGAGTCGGGGCCCTTGCAATGTGGACTGTGTCAGGGCTGGGCTATGAGCAGCACTCTTGGGTGAGCCAGGAAGCAGAAGCCATGGGGCAGGGCATGTGTCAGGCTCTTAGGGCCAACCAGGAGGCCAGGTTGAGGAGCAAGCTGGAAGTTTGGACCGAAGGACATACCAGGAGGCAAAGGTCACCTATCATCTTCCATGGTTCAGTTCCCTCTTTTTTGGGGAGGAGGGACATTTATTAGAATTTTAAAAGAGAGATAAAAAGATTATTCTCAAATATCATTTTTATCCAAACTGAAACATTAATCTACATAAAAACACAGATCCAGAAGAAAAGAAGAGAGAGAAAGAAATAAAGGATTAAAAGAGAAAAAATAAAGTTCAGAAACTAATGAACTTCTTATTCTTCATATGTCAGCTATATATAAACATCATTCAACTCATCCACTCCAATGTAACACCCAGCAAGACTCCTTTCTATAAACCAACATTATCTTCAGTTCAGAGGTTAACTGCAAAGAGCAGCCAAACACAGATCCAATAACGCCTGACAGTTGTGGCAGTTAAACTTTTTTATTTCCATTGCCTGCCAAAGGATTTGGCTCAGGTAGGTCAGTATATCAGAGGGAAACAAAACATTTAGGCGGAGGTCTGCTTTTAGATTTCAGAATAGAACAGTTTAGTAGATGTGACAATGCAGAACAAGTTGCTGCAAAGATAAGTGATTAAGATGTGTGTTGAATTTCTTTCAGTATAACTTTCTGTGGTATCTGCTGTCAGAAATATGTCAAGGCAAATATTTCAGAGCAGTCTTCTACCACTGTGAAATACACCATGAAGATGTTGGCGAGTGGCGCAGAGACTATTATTTTCATGTTCCTGGGAATTTCAGCTGTTGATCCTAACATCTGGACTTGGAACACAGCCTTCATACTCTTGACGCTGGTCTTCATCTCTGTCTACAGAGTAATTGGTAAGGAAACACGTTTTCCTACTAAGAGTGGTAATTAATTTCATCTTTTGGTCTCCTGCATGTTATATCAGCAGCTGGGTGGAAAAATAAATTTGAACATTTTGCAGGTTTTTATCAGGGACCTTGTTTTCATTGCTGCTTAAATTCTGCAACAAACTCTCTACAGATATGACAGTTCCAGATTTTTATGGGACTGTGCAATAGAACTGTATTTTTCTCCTCCTTCAGTGAGCAAGAGGAGGCTGCTTGCATCTCTCCCACATTCTTAATCCCCTCTTCCTGTTGGCATTTTGATCACTCAGAGAGCTGCCAGGAAGGTGGAATCTGTACTATGTCTGCTCTAGGACTTGGCTTGGTGTGCCTTTTAAACATCTCTGGGCTCCAGGAAGCTGTCCAGCCTTGTTGCTGGTGGTATTGGTTGGCGCTGGCCATCTCCTCAGCTTAGAAGTGGTCCTTCCCATTTTCCAGATGCTTCAGAAGCACCCATTCATCTCTTCTCTTGTGGAAGCACTTAAAGCAAGATGGTCCATCAAGGCTTTTTTGGGCAGCTGTAGGCAACAATTGACCCCCTGTCTTCCCAAAGCCAGGTAAGGAGGCGCTGACAAGGTCCTAGGGTCCTGCAGCCTCTTTCCCAAAGCCTAGTTAGTGCTTTCTCAGCTTTGGGAAGAAAGGGAGGGTGGTTCTAGCACCCTGCCAGAGCCTTCACGCTTTCACCCATCTTTTAAAGAAGCAGGGCAATACTTAGATGGGAATGGTTGGGAACAGGTGGGCCTTTATAGATTAAAATATTTTTATGCAGACAGTATCCCTCTACAAAAATAACAATTCATAGCTGCCATACCAAGCCTTAAATAGTCATGGTACCACTTCAACCAGCTGTGAAGATTCCTGTTAAACCCAGACATTTCCACTCAAGCAAACAGGAAACTAACAGCAATGGAGCACATCTTTGTTAATTTCTCTCCACTCTCTAAGGGCATAGCTTTCTCAATTTACAAAGCTCTAATAACACTAGAATATGGCAATCTATTGTTCACAAAAATGCCATGGGAAAAGGACCTAGATGTGCAAATACCAATGGTCTAGTTTCTGCAAAAATAAGGGAAGCCTCATTAAAAAATTCTGCATAGTGGCATTATACACCGGTGAGGCTGTCCCAAATATGTAAGGAAGTCAATCCCAATTGTTGGAGGGGATGTGCAGTCAAAGGTACATATTTCCATATGTGGTGGTGTTGTGACATCATCAAACCCTTCAGGAATGCTGTCTTCAAAGAAGTAAGCTGAATATACAAGGAAACCATGGAAATGTCCCCTGCACTAGCACTACCTGGGCTTAGGATCCTGCCTGCTCCTGATTATTCCAAAGATGACCTCTTAGCCTTTCTATTGACTGCTGCTCATATGGAGACAGCCAGATGTTGGAAAACTGGTGTTGGTATAACAAGAGTACAGTCAATAGCACTGGCTGAGAAACTAACATGCCAGGTGAGAGCAGCAAAGGGCAAACACAATCCATATTCCTTTTATAACATATGGGAAATGTTTATTGAATACATAAATTGTTCAGACTGTGGCATGAATCCACTCAGCACTCATGGGAAAATGTGACGTGATCTCTGAGTAATCCAATGAAACTTCAACACATGGCATGACAGAAGTCTGTAATTCTGTCAGGACAAGTTGTTTATTGTTGTAACAATTGTTTTCTCAGAATTTACCTTCTTTACCAGGGAAATAAATAAAACCACTATTAAAAAAACCAAGCCCTATGAAAAGCAGTTAAAACCTTTTCAAGCAATTGCTTTGTTTCAAACAAATCCAGCAAGCGAGTTCTGTATGTGCAACTACTGTGAATTCTCATTGCAGTGCTCATCATGGAACATAATGGGTTGTCCAGTGCAGATGAGACTGCGCATGTAACAAAAAACGAGGAAAGCTGGATCACGGCAGTGTCTGTTGCATTCATTATTTGCCAGATTGTTACTGCCATAGGCAAAATTGCCATTTCTAGGAAGGAAATGTATTTTGGCAGCAGCTTTGTGCTGTGATGCTTCAGTGGCCATGCCATTCTTAATTCCTAAGTGAATATTGTTATGCAGGCTTTTGCTACTCTGAAACATTTGCTTTAACAGGTGTAATTCTGCAGACTTGGGTTCTAAACCACTACCGAATGGTCCAGCTGGGAATAATAGATCAAGTGGTCATGTCGTATGGTGGACTCCGTGGTGCTGTTGCCTTTGCTTTGGTAGTAACCCTGAACAGTAAAGATGTCGCAGAAAGAAACCTGTTTGTCAGCACAACAATCATTGTTGTGTTTTTTACTGTCATATTCCAGGTAATTTTAATTGTTCAGCCTTTCTGTTGCTTTTACGGGTGAAGTGCCAGGTTAGGCGTTCTTCTTGAACCCAGTATGGGAGGGATGTTTTGGCTCACGCATACTTGTCATGTCCTCTTCCCTTTCGGTAAAAAGCAGCGTCTGACCATCTGAATGCAGCGTTCAGTGGTAAGCTGTTTGTCGTGGAATGAAATGAAATCTAGGCATGCAGACGGTGCATGCAGACGGTTAGCAGGTGGAGTGGGGAGAGACTGCTAGGAAGTAAAGTCTGTGAGGGCCCAATGAAGTATCAAAAGCAGATCTCAAATGTTGGCTTTATATTATGTCAGTGAGCGGGGAGTATAAAAAACTGTTCTCTGTGTCAGACGCCCATGTATTAGTAGATCTTGAGTTAATATTTCACGAGAGAGACTACAGCAATGTTATTTGCTATTTGTAAATCCTTATCACTTTCTTTAAATGAGGGGAATTTAGAGGCAGGGATGCCATTTCTGCGTACAAGGCACACACAGTAGAAGTTTATGAAATTTGTTACATTGATCATTAAAGTGTTTGTATTTTAGACCAGTGTGGCCCTCATTTAAAGACATGCATTCCAATAGATGCAGGACAAGACTGTGACAGGACATGGACTAGTGATTAACTGGCAGTTACGAGTAGTTTAGAAGCTGGTGGAGTGTGGTGGGAGACACTGCCCAAAGTTCTCTAAGGGTTACAGGTTACAGGGTTGTTGTTTTATTTCACCTGAACAGCATAACTCAGTGGTTGTATCTGATGCTCCTCTACTCATGACTGAGATGTGGAAATTGGTGACATATGCCATGCCAGTCGGGAAGGAACCCACTCAGGTCTCACATTCCAAACATTTTCAGAGTGGCATAGAACATGTCCATTTAGAAGGACCAGCCACCCCTAGCCCAAGCAGCTTATTTCAGAATAAAGGACCTAACAGGTGAGCAGAGATGCTTGCGCATTATGCAATTGCACAAGCGCACCCTCTTGACTTGTTACAACTCACTGTGTCAGATCCACCCACTCTCAGATCTCAGTTTGCTCATCCGTGGTACGTGGTGAAAACATTTGGTGATATTTCTTTCATCTTTGAGATTTTTAGTATCTATAATACATGCACAGTCTTCTACTGCATTGTTGCTTTTAATTAAGGTGAGAGTAATTTGTCAGTTTTCCCTCCGCAGGGTTTGACAATCAAGCCTTTGGTGCAGTGGTTGAAAGTGAAAAAAAGTGAGCAGCGAGAGCCCAAGCTGAACGAGAAGCTTCACGGCAGGGTAAGCAGGTCTCATACTCAGAACAAAAAGAGGTCAGGGAGGTCAAAAGTCCCTGCCACTTCCTAATAATACCTCAGTAATAATACCACCCTGGTAAATTCTAGCCCTTGCTTGTTTGGGTAGCAAGCAGCGAGAAGGCCCCTGCTCCCAGTTCTCCCTCACTGTAGCTGTGATCAGTAGGAGTTGATGGCACCTGCGCACTGGCGTTGGGATAGCCTGCAGGGGGCTGGACAGCCAACTCTTCTGTTGTTGTTGACATCTATCTTGAGAGACAATGAAGTGCGCCTCCGGGGTGAAGTCAAACCGCTAGAGATCACAGTGCCTGCTGTGGCTGTAGAGACCGGGAGCTCCTAACTGTTGCCTCCCATGTTGTTCCTGCTGTGTTAGCAGCACCAAAGTGATCTCCCCAGGGCACAAGCCTGGGCGGTGTGTATGGAGGTCTTGGGCTGCCCAGACAACAAGACCCTTCCCCTCGGCCTCACTGATGTGGTCCAAAGGAAAGCCGAGCAATACGTTTGGCACCAGCTTGGCTGCAGAAGCCACCAGAAAGAGGCACCTTTCTACCACCTTAGGGACTCCACTCTGGATTTGTGTCAGGTGCATTCCTTAGCTTTTCCTTCTCCCGAAGATGTCCCACAAGGCAGTGGGTAAACTCTTCCAATGCTACAATTCTGTGATTCGAGGTATGTTCATATACAGATGAAACCCATTTTAGCTACACAAGTGGGACTTGTAATAATATGTTGCAGTGCAGGGTGTTCCTGTTCAGACTTTCAGGCAGCCATGGATACTCCCTTCTGCCCGCCTCCTGCAAACAATCACTCAGCATTCCATGTTTCATCCACATCTGTTTTTGGACTTCTGTAAACCATACTGATTGTGCACCGATTGTGCCATTTTGGTTACATAAGGATAGGCCCTCCAGATGTTTTGGGACTACAACTCCCATCATCCCTAGCTAACAGGACCAGTGGTCAGGGATGATGGGAGCTGTAGTCCCAAAACATATGGAGAGTCAAGTTTGCCTGTGCCTGGGATAGGCACCCAGAAAATGAGATCACTGTTAGCATAGAAGTGAGAGGGCCTTTTTAATTGTGGCTCCTCATCTGTGGAAGGTCTGCCAGATGCCATCATTGGCATCTTTTTGGCACCAGGTAAGGATTTACCTTCCCCTCTGCCCATAGGCTTTTGATAGACTGAACTTATGATGTTTGTATTTTCTGTGCTGCCAAAGCTTCCTGTGGTTGTTATGGTGGCGGGATGTGTGTGTTTGTGTGTACGTACATGTACGTATATGTATCTTCCTATATACATAAAAATGTAAAGCTGTCATTGCACAGGCCCCACTGGAGAATTTGTAGTACCTCATCACATTCCTGGCTTTGCATAAAGGGGGAAGGGAGCAAAAGCGAAGGCAAGTTTTTAAATGGTGCATTTAAACAACAGAAGAAATTTGAATTAAGGAAACAGAGGAAAAACTTGTGATTTTAAACAGTGGCAGAGGTGTGAATTGCGCCTGGCAAGCTGAGCCCTCCCTGCACTGATCGCTTTGAAGCAGCCAACAGGCACCTTCCACCAAGGTCTTTGAGGCTGGCCACTTCGGCTCCTGCTGCAAATAACTTGCATGTTGGGGAGGCGGGGGCTGCTGGACCCTTCAGGGTGCGATACAGGAGGGCCTGGCTTTGCAGAGAGTAGCCTGGTACACAGCCTGTAGGGTGCTCAAGTCCTGTGATCAGCAATCCTACTGACCGCATGTGGAAGGGGCAGAGTCAGGGTCCCAGGCTCTGGGACAGAGGTCAGAATCTGGTCTTTTGCACTACTGATACCAAGAATGACTCTCACAGTGGTACTTTATCTTTGGTGTGTATATGTTGACCAAACCAGGCCTCTGTCTGCATCTAAATGGTTATATGTTAGTCTGCATTTACCCAACCACCTTTTGTGGTCTTTGTTTTCACAGGCCTTTGACCACATTCTTTCGGCTATTGAAGATATATCTGGTCAAATAGGACATAATTACCTGAGAGACAAGTAAGTGGAGTCAGGCACCTTTGTCTTACGAGAATGGAACAGTTTGACGAATGGAAAAGGTGGACTAAAATAGCACGATAGGAGAGCCTGACATCTGGTCATCTGCTAATCAACCTAATATTTGGCGATACAGGTCAATGCTGAGAAACGGCACATGGGAAAACCCTTTCTCGTAAGCTTTGGAATTTCTGGAATTCTTCCCACTCTTTTGACATCAGACTTACAGCTCTTTGCATTAACTGTGCCAGTTTAAAACAATTCCAAAATTTGCATATCTCAATCCCCTTCTTATGGGTGCCAAATACTTATTTTCTTAGTTTGCATTTTACTCTCCATGGAAAGGCAAACTTGTGAGGCCATTAAAACCATGATTTGATTTGATTTGTACCCTGCCCCTCTGACTGGGTTGCCCCAGCCCCTCTGGGCTTAACTCAACAAGCTTCTCTTAGCATCGTATGCCTTGGCAAAATAACTTGGAAGGTCTCCCTTGCTGTTTACCTTGAACGCTTCTTCCATAGCCTTCAGGTATCATAGTGGGGTCCAAGAGAGGGAGGGACATGCCTCCCCAGTTCAGGGTTACAGCCAGGCTCAACTGCTCACTATTGTGGCCCCTGGCCTGGCTGGGCGGTTGATGTATCTGTCCTGAACAGCAGACAGCACGACTGCCCCCCCTTCATTGGAAGGAAGGGGATGTGGGACATTGGGGGCAGCATTAAAGAACTTGCAGGTTGCAGTGAAAAGCCGAACACCAGGTGGGCTGGTGTTGGGAACCAGTGCTGCAGGGACCTGCTACAGGTGGCACTGGGAGGGCGGACAGATGAGGGCAGGAACTGGTGCAGAAAGTGTTGCTTGTTTGTTTTATAAGTGTTGGCCCTAAATGGGAGTGGCAGTATTTGGGGCTGCATTTCAGGTAGTAAAAAGTCTTAGATCTTCTGAGGTAAGAGGTTAGCTCCCTGCTTCAGAAAAGGGGTACAGAGGGGAACACTAGCCTTACCTCCCAACAGTGATTCATCTATTTATTTATTTTTCAAAAAAGTGAAATTTGGTGATTTGGCTACAGGATTCTCTGACCTGACTGTACATTGTGTGCCCCAAATAAAAATGCCCAATTTCCTCTAAATTACCCATTTTGAGCCCCATCACAAGAAAAGAATTGGATGGCTTCAAGTTATATTGTTATTGTCTCCACACCATGGGATGGGGTGCCAGCCTTGATTACCTAATGCTAAAAGTGCCCCATTTAATTAATTGCTGCTGCATATGCTGTGTTTGAATCATCAGGTGGACTAATTTCGACAGGCAAGTACTCAGCAAAGTACTGATGAGAAGGTCTGCTCAGAAAAGTAGAGACCGAATTGTTAAAGTTTTCCGTGAGCTCAACTTAAAGGATGCCATTAGCTACGTGGCTGAGGTAATTCTAAATATATTTCATGATGAAACATGTCTATTTTAGGTTTGTTTCTGCCTTTTGGTAATATATTAGCACTTTAGCATACATAATCAGGCCCACGTTAAGCATTTTTCATCCCATTCATTTCAAGGATAATTATAAGTATGTTGAACTCTCTTCTGTTGTAATGAATGGGATCTAAGGTAATATCTGTGATCTTGGAGATAATACAGAGATCATAGTAAATCTGTTTCATTGGCACAAGCAAAATAAGAGTCAACAGGTTTAGGAACAAAAGATTACGGTTCATAGCACTATGTGATTAGTTTTGGTCAGATGTGTATTGTTTGGTTCTCCAAACTTTGACTCTTTGTATGGCTGGATCTTAAAGTCCATCACTTCAGTACCTGCCTTGATACTTGGAGCAGAGGTGGGCTTATTTCAGGTTTGTGGAGTATATTTTATTTTTACCAGCCAGTGGCAGATGCACACAAAGTTGTGTCTCCAAGAGCCAGTAACCTACCTCAACCTATGAGCCATACTCTAAAATATCATGCACTGCTTAAATACAAAACTACATCTGAATTGCTACAGCTCAGAGATTCTAATACAATATTCTAAAACTAGCCTCTAAAACACTCAGATTTTACAGGTGAAGAACCCTGGGGCTGTGAGATAATCCATTATTCCATTAGTCAGATAAGCAGATAGTATAAGGCCAGCGGTGGCAAAGACTGATTGTTGCTTTTGCTTGCTGCCATTAAACTAAGGGGAGTCAGAATCCTTGCCAATCTATTGTAAACTGATCAGAGATCAAGTAGATCCCAATCTACATCCTGCAAACCTCCAGTGTATATAATCTACCGGGACTTGTTCTAGTTAGCGAAAACATTTCTCCAGAGGTAAGAATATCATTTTTTATTGCTTTTAGCTCAGAGAAACCATATGAAACTATTTCCATGTTTTCATGATGCTTCTTGGTGCTCCAGTAGCCATAGTAAAAAATAAAACTTGCTCTCTACTTGAAAACCCCATAGTACCATGTGTGTGAGTGTGTATGTTGTATTCTTTGTTGAACAGGGAGAGCGAAGAGGTTCTCTGGCATTTATCCGCTCAGCAAGTATTGACAACACGGCCAATGTGGACTTCAGCATTATTAATCAAATGAATGGAGAGCCCTCTGTTTCCCAGTTGCTGTAAGTAAGGCTGCAAGTTTTGCCTTGTACTTTATGAATCCAGTTTTATTTCTGCCAGTAGCTCAAAAGCTAATGCATCACAAGTCCAGTAGGGAAAGAAATGTGAAAAGGTACCTTTTGGGTACAGTCCAGCCAGAGTTAAGTATTTAAAGTCCCAGTGCTTTTAATGTGACAGATTCCATAAAGCACTTAACTCTCCCATTGAGATTGAAGAGACTGGGAAGTGGTTGACTTGGCTTTCCTGCTACTATTTATTTGATTTGTAGCCCACCCAATTCCATGGGCTCAGAGCAGCTTATAGCAGTCTTTCTGAATGTCAGTAGTTAGGTCCCCAGGGGTTTGCAATCTAAAGGAGTTATGCAGCACAATCCTATGTATGTCTACTCCCACTGTGTTTAATGGAGCTTACTGCTCAGTATGTTTAGCACTGCAGCATTTTGAGGCATGTCTACTCAGGAACTAGTCCCGTTGTTTTCAAGGGGCTTACTCTCAAGTAAATTGTGGTGTATTAGAATATAGCCTACAGGTGTGGGATTGCCTGTTTGAACCTTCATGCAAGAAGTTCCTTCCTGCCCATGTGCTGCTGATTTTCTATACATGAACAATTTCTGGGATGGGGACCATTCAAACATACCTTAGTTAGACCAACACTCTTCTGCTGTCTTCCAACTTTGTGGTCGCAGTAAGAAACTAGGAGCCTGCCCACACACCCTTAGGACAATAGCTCACGTCCCACATGTATTCCTTTCTGGTGAACAGAAAGTGCCAAGTCCAGGTGTGCGTGCTCAGTGTAACAAGGAGCCCCCAGGAGCTTGTCCCTCTCTAGCTTCCTCTGAGAGATGGAAGCTCCCTGCAAAGGCCACTTCTAAACTGATGACAGATTCGTATCAAAGAATTGTTTCATGTGGATTATGTCTGTGTTTTAATGTTTCTAGATTCGCTGGTTTTGTTGTTTGTTGAACAGAAAGCAAGAGAGAGACGAGGGAGGGAAGGAGGGAGAATGGAAACATGAATATATATCTGTCTATTTTGCTTTAGGAGAGAAACTGCCAGTTCTGTGTGTCTTGATATGCAAGCCCTGGAGCAGAGAAGAAAAAGCATCCGAGATGCAGAGGATATGTTCACCCACCATACTCTACAACAGTATCTGTACAAGCCCAGGCAAGAGGTGAGATCTTAAGAACACCCCAGTGCCAGAATAGGAGACTCTAACAATACAGTATTTGGATGTTCTGGGAGAAATAGAATAGAAGCAAAATGGACCTTTGTCTCTCATTATGAGTAGCTGTAGCTCACAGCAAGAGCTGTTCTATGATTCTGCAACCAGGAAGTAGCTCTTCTGCCACGGGCAAGAGCATGAACATCCTCTTGTGAAACCAAGAGCATGAGAAGTGCTATAAACCCCACCAGTTATAGCATTCCATGTACTCTTTTTCAGAATGGTTTGCAGGACAGCATTAGCTGCTATATTTCTTCTGCTCGTGGATCTTTGGATCCAAACCTGAGAGCCATTTTGGATGATCCAACTCTCCTAAGTCTCATTATAGGTGGGAAGATGTGTATTTTGCATTGGAGGGAGATGCATGTGCCCACCTTTCCCTGGTTTCAGATGAGACCTGGAAGCCTGGGGAGAGGAGGCAGAAGTCTCTCACACTTCCTCTCTCAACTCCGCTTTGAGATCTCCAAAGCAGCTCTGGGGTGGAGGTTGCAAAGTGACCCCACCTGTGTTCTTCTTTGGGATTTATTTTGTACAGTACATACAGACTCGGGGGGGGGTGTCCAACCTTCTGGTTGCTGTTGGATTCCCAGCTCCAATCAGCTTCGACCCAGTGGCAGAATGGAGGTAAACAGTGCCTGGGTTGGGCATGTGGGGTGCACCCCCAAAGGGGGCAGGGCACGAAGGGAGCCCGCTGTGACACCCATGCAAGGGTGCACTTGTGCGCCCCAATCCAGGAGAGTGGGTGGCAATGCTCCTCTCACCGCTGGGCTGGCTGTGAAGAAGCAGGAGCTTCCTTGCCCTTCACAACCTCTCTCCACCCCTAAGTCAACCTTCACCCAGGGAAGGGGGAGCCTCGGCTGGGTGCAACAGACGGGGGCAGGACACTCAGAGGGTGATCTTCACCCTCCATGCTCTCCCACCCCTGCCGCCGGCAGGGCACGAGGGGGAGGGGGATCTCAGGCAGACGCCTGGTTTGCCCCCCCCCATTGTGCGCCCAGGGCTACAGCCCCCATGGCCCCACTGCTTCAGCCAGCATGGCCAATGGTTAGGGATGACCCAACTTGTATGTACTGCACCGATATGTGAATGGCCTCAGATTCCCCATTGCTGCTGTCACACCATGAATACTGGGGGCTTTCCCCTCTCTTTTAGGAATTTGAGTGGTCCTCTTGTTTTGGTGGGGGGGCAGGGAGAGGTACTTGGTTGTTTTCCGTAATCCCAACTGTTTCAGACATTCAAAGAATTCAGACATTCATAGAATTCATAGACTCCTGCCCACAGCCTTGAAGCACCAACCTTCTGGTTGTTATTAACAAACACTTTCGGTTTGGTAAAGAGCTTTTGTTTGAACTCTATAATTTTATGCCTCAAGTCCAGGGTGCAGTGGGGAGCAGCAGCAAGGGGTCAGAAACAGGCATTAAGGGGCAAGGATTTGTATCTGGGTGCTTGTTCTACACACATCCATTTTGGCCTTCTGATCATTCTTGTCGTCTTGCCGACAGCACAAGCACGTGTACAGCCGCCATGAACTATCTACCAACGAAGACGATAAGCAAAACAAAGAGATTTTCCACAGGACCATGAGGAGGCGCCTGGAGTCGTTCAAGAGCACCAAACTAGGCATGAGCCACCCTAAGAAGAACAAAATTCACAAGAGAGACCGAGGCCAAAAAAGAGTAAGAGCAGAGCAGTTGAGATTGCCTCATTAACACAGGGGGAGGGAACGTGGAGGCCGGGTGCCTATGCCCTCGTAAGGGTGCCAGGTCTCTGGTGGGTCAAACGCTTTATTAATTTAGGATATTTATAACCCACCCCAGAGTCTCGCACAGCAGCTTGCAAAAGGTTTTCACAGTGAAATCACATTCTATTCTAGCCGTGTGTCCCTGTGGTGCCAGGGTTACCCAGGCAGCGTTTTTTGCCCTCATCCTTTGTCCCCCCCCCCGGCTACTCTCAGCCAGGTAGCAGCTCCCATCAAAGTCCTCTGAGGCAGGAGGGTGGGGGACCAAGCAGGTGGGATACAAGAGGCAGTGAACAAGGAGGAGCTTTATGCAGCCCCTTGGAGTTGTGTGATTGTTTTCAAACATTAAATAGCAGATATGAGGGAAGGCTTTCAGGACTCGGCCACGACATTCAGCGAGAGGCTTTGAAGCCTTTGCACCACAGTCCTAAGATGCACACAAAGAGAGCTTCTTTCTGGCACAGGAGTCAAGCTTCCTTGGCCTGGATGGAGTCCCTTCCATCCCATGCCAAACAGCAGTGGGGAGATTTTGTGTTGGGGTTGCCGCAACGTGGAGAGAGGGGAGGTTTTAAACCCCTCCTGGGCATGGTCCCAGCCCTGTGTGTCCCACACAGACACACACCACACCTGCTATTTTTTAATTGGAAAAACAAATGTGCAACATGAAGTGACATAATTTGGGTCTGAGACTCAGATGGGGCAGGATAGGGGCAGAGCCTGGGAGATTGTGTTGACTTTAAAAAAAGAAGTAATCTCAATTCTCTCCTTCTACTTGGCTTGCATTGGTGTGGTTTGTTTTTGCCTTGATTTTCCCCCCTTCCTTAAAAAAACATTTTGCTGCTGTATATTTTATTTATTTAGTTGTTTTTGTTTTGGTGTGTTTTAATAGTGTGTTGTGAGTTTTCTTTTAAATGGAAAGGTGGGGTATAAATACTTTTATAAAATAAACAAACAAACAAATCATTCTGCAGTTCAGGATTATTGCCCTCTTTTCCATCGGCCTTTGCCTCACTTTACTACTCTTTTCAAATCATTTCACTTTATTTGTCCCTGTCATTCTGAAACGAAGTTTTGAGTTCTTTGCAAAATTACACATGTGGACTCGTGTATGCTGAATTTTCTGGATGTAAAGCTACAACTTTGCCAAAAGGAAAAACTTGTAAGAAAAAGTGTTTTCCAGCCGTGAAGGAGAAGGGGCTGGAAAATGAGCTGGGAGAGCCACTGTGCTAAACTGCTTCTGCACCATACATGCCATATGCTGGTACCTCTTCGAAGCTGCCCAGCAATCTTTATGTTATGGGGTGCCACACAAATGCTGCAAGCAATGAAGTTAATAAGTAGATGGGGACTTGATTTTGCCAGAAGTCAGTGGCATGCAGACTGTGCCCCTTCCTCGTGCAGGAGCCTGCAGAGATCACGAAATGCTGGTGATCCAAACAGAATCAGCTTCAACATTGCAACTCCAACCCTTTCTCCAGCTTTTTAGATGTTGGTGGGGAATTGGATCTGGCCGGCAGGCCAAATCCTGACCCTTCCCCAGCTCCGTCACAGGCCACTTTGAATCTAAAGTGCGCCTGCAAAAGGGCCTCTTCAAAGGGGCTCACTGTTGCTGTGGGTCAGCTGACTGGCCTGGACAGCAAGCCCCCCTGCAGTGGTCCCCCAACATCATAACAGTAACAGGCGAGGGAGAGGTGGGTGGCCCTGCCCATCTGCCAGAGTGGCCCACAGCGGTGGGGGAGGCCAGGATCTGATCTGTTGGTTTGATCCAGTTTCCCGTCTCCTTATCTAAAAAGGAGGAGGGGGATAGATCCAGTGATGGCAAAAGCCTGCCATCTCTGCCAGTTATGGAGAGCTTAGCCTTGCTGTGCTGGAGCCAGTAATCCATGGTGAGGAACTATTAGGACCCTTAAGGTGGCTGATTTCTTGGTGGGTCCTCCCAAAGTCCACAGTGGAACTCAGGAGTTCTGCCGCATAAGGAATCAACTGCTTCTGCAGCAAGTAGGCGAGAAACAACAAGTCCAGCATTTCCAATGACAGAGAGTTAGGGTTGTTTTTTTCACTCACAGTACATTTCCAACCTGATTGGTGTTACTAAGAGATCTGTGGAAAGACCAACAGAAGATATGATCACTGAGTACTGCTGCTGACTTAGTGGAGCTTTAGGCTGATGCATAACTGAGATTTTGAAAGACTTTGTTTGGGAACTGGAGCCACACTCTCTGCACCTACAGGGTGTGCGTCGTTTTCATCATCACCATTGACATGAATTTATTAATCACCACCTGTGCAATTGTCTCAAGGTATAATAAAAACTTTGTGGCTGCAGCTGCAATCCTATACACACTTTCCAAGGAGAAGTAGCACTGAACTCAGTGGGACCACCTCTGAGTAAACATGCCTGGCACTAGGAATTATGCTTATCTGTAGTAATGGCCCCCAGTGTGGTGTAGTGATTAAGAGCGGTAGTCTCGTAATCTGGGGAACCGGGTTCGTGTCTCCGCTCCTCCACATGCAGCTGCTGGGTGACCTTGGGCCAGTCACACTTCTCTGAAGTCTCTCAGCCTCACTCACCTCACAGAGTGTTTGTTGTGGGGGAGGAAGGGAAAGGAGAATCTTAGCCGCTTTGAGACTCCTTAAAGGGAGTGAAAGGCGGGATATCAAATCCAAACTCTTCTTCTTCTTCTTTTGATGGCAATGGTGATTATGGTTTAAGAGTTTCTTGCACTTTCCATTGATGGCCAAGCTGTGTCTCAGAATGGGGATGGTGACCTCTGCTGGCCTGAGCAGCAGTTAACAGATGACATGAGCCTTGGCTCTTACTTTTTGGTGAACAGTGACAACCCTCTGCACATGGATTCTCCCACGGTCTCACTTGATAAAAGTTGATAAGATTTCACAAATGCCGACACAATTATATAACTTGCAGCTAAGACTAGTTTTAGGTAGACACTGGCAGGCATCAGCTCTACAACCGATAAAGCAGGCACCCCAAACTCAATCCTCCAGCTGTTTTGGGACTACAGTTCCCACCATCCCTGACCACTGGTCCTGTTAGCTAGGGCTGATGGGAGTTGCAGTCCCAAAACAGCTGGAGGGCCGAGTTTGGGGGTGCCTGCGATAAAGGAATGGCTTTAAAGTGCACACATGGGCAAGGTGACAAGCACTACCTGAAGACAACATGGACCTAGTTTGCATGGCACAGCAGGCCAGTCTATGGCACACAGAGACTGCTTGAAGGTGTGGGCTCCCTGAGAGGAGCTCACAGCCGCGTTGCTTCCTCTTCCCTTTTTACTAGAGCTGAGCCAAGGTTTGGCCTGTGGTCAAGCTCTCCGCACTAACTGCCAGACCTGGGCAAACCCAAGTGTCATGCAAGCCAGGTCATTCAGCTCTGTTGCTGGAGAAATGGGCTCCATTTATTGGATCCTGGAGCAATCAATGTGATTTTGATTACACAAATTGAAAATAGGTGAGAGCTCCTTATACGATGGAAACACAGAAAAGGTGTAGTGCAAGGTGCCTCACAAGGCTTTCCTGCTATGTGACACATGGAAACTCACTTTTTATTTCACCACTGGAATATTTGGGCCTGCTAAAAGATTCCAAACTTATTCTGCTTGTATATGCTATGTACCAAAATGTGTGTGTCATTTTGCTTGTTTATTTCAGAGAAATAGCAATGTCATTCCGAATGGAAATCTCTCTTCGGAAGCCATAAAGGAAAAAGGTAAATGTGCTGTTAAATTGATAATACCTTGACTCCCATTTGCAAGTATATTTGGGTTTGTATCTTGTTGTAATTGCCTTAAGTAGAGATTCTCAAACTTTCTTCCCCCCGGGCCCACTAGAGATGGCCAAAAATTACTGAGGCCGAAGAATAGCAATGCAGAGTTGGCCCCAGACACAAAATGGGGCAGCATTTGGCATCATCAGCTGGCAACCATTGGCATCATTTGGTCTTGGAAAATTTTGCCACAACAAGTTTCTTGTGGCAGGGAATTCTGTAGTTCAGCTTTCCTCAAACTAAGGATAGAATATTGACTGATTCAGACTCTCCACTTTAGATAGAATTTGCTCATCCACAGCTCTTAACTAGAGAAGGATTTTCATTTTTTATGTTCCCCTCTTTCCCCATATATCTCTTTAAAGTATTTTTATTCCTCTCCTATTATTCCCCCCCTCCCGTCACATCTAACTTGCATCTTATTCCCCATCTCCCCCAGAACTCCTGGTTTCTTTTATCCCTCCTCCCTGCTCCTTTTTTATATTCACTTCTTGTGTAGGCTTCCCTTTCTTATCCCCTCCCTCTCTATTTGCAGTTTATCATGATAATTTAAAGCATTAGTTTCCTTCAGTGCCCCTCCCAGTCCCCCCTGACCATCCTGACTCTTATCGCCTTTGCTTATCTATTTGCTGTTTATCATGATAATTCAAAACATTAACCTGCAATCTCTAGTTTCCTTCAGTGCCCCCTCCCAGGCCCCCTTGACCACCCTGACTCAGTTCCCTCTTCTCTCCCCCTCATCCTCCTGTGGGTGCCCTCCTCCCCACCAGCTCTGCAGCACCAGGAGGCCCTGCCCAAGGCCAGGTGGTCCTTCTGAGGTGGAGCAGGGGCCATTGCCTTGGAATCAATCAGGGGAGGCTTCCAGGCTCTGTAGGAGACTGGTGGGGAAGCAGAGAGGATTGGAGTGTGGGCATGTCCATGAAGCAGAGGAACGAGATGGTGTGTCAACAACCCTGGGTGCTTCTCCCTCCAGTCTCTCCATTCCTCTTGCCTCATTCCTTCCTGTTGTCCCTCCCTTCTCACATTCCGCCAGCCCCTCTGTCCATCCACTATTTCCCCCTTTTTCTTTCTTTCCCTCCTGAATACTGCTTTGTTCTGTAACATACTCTTGCCCCCATGTATGCCTTTGTCTTACTTCTCTCAGACACGCTATGAGCTGCAAACCATAACATAAGGTTGCCATATTTCAAAAAGTAAAAACCAGGAAACCACCGAAATTGTTGAACTTTTTTTAGACAAACCCCCCAAATGTGGTTTTGACTTGCCTAAGATCCAAGACAAAGCGCCACCTTTCAGAAATTCCCTCCAGACATCAATTCTGACTTTGAAAAATCCTGGTAATGTCTGGGATTTCCCAGATGTATGGCAGCCCTACATAACACAAACCTTGGTTGCAGCTCTGTCTGGAGAAAGCTAAACCAGGAGTCCAGATTCAGACAACACACTCAGGGCAGCAGCAGAATGCCCAGAAGAGTCAAGCAGATATTGCCTCTTCCCTGAGAGCACACACAGTTCAGGCTTGTGCTAAACCATTGGATTAACATTACGTGCAAACCAAGCCAAGGTTAGCAGTTTAAAATGATGATGATAATAATAATAATAATAATTCTATAATGCCCTTCATCCGAGGATCACAGGGTAGTTTACAATATAAAACCACAAAAATATATAACATAGTAACAAACAAAAACAATATCCCCCCATAGATTGTTTAATTAGCCAAACTTCCAGCAGTGAATGAGGGTTGTTTGTTTGTTTTTTTAAAAAAAGAATGCCTCAGTTTGCACTACTGTATAAGCTTATACTGTAAATGAATATTGTTTTCTTCCAGAAATTGAGTTTTCTGAACCAGAGGAGAATGATTATGACAATCTACAGACGGGGAGAGCAATAGAATTCCTTGCTAATGTCACCAAGCAGAACTTCACAGATACAAGTGGTAAGGATATGAATGGCGTGATTTCATCTCTACAATATTATAAAAGCATATCTTGATTTTTATCATGATGCTATCTAACATAATTAACTATAGTTATCACAACAGACTGAGGATTAAGGACACTGTAACTGGTGTTAAATTAAGAATTTGCACAGATTCAAAATCTGATTTCCTAAATTTGAAATCCAATTCAAATGCAGTCTGATTGCTTAAAACCCTGTAAAAAAGTCACACACATTAAATGGTTTAAATTCATCATGAAATTGCAAAATTGTGCATTACAATTACAATGCAGAGCTGTTTTTTTTTCAGTAATCACTTTCAACTCTGTCCCTGGGATGATGAAATAGTGCTTCAGGCTATAATGGAGAGAGAAATATTACAGAGTGGTAGCAAAAATTTTGATGTGGGTTTATCATGAAGTTCTGTGTTGTTAAGAGAGGTCATAGAATCATAGAATCATAGAGTTGGAAGAGACCACAAGGGCCATCGAGTCCAACCCTCTGCCACGCAGGAAACACCATCAGAGCAGAGGTGGTGAACTCTCCTCCCTTGGAGGTTTTTAAGCAGAGGCTGGATGGCCATTGTCATGTATGATCTAGTTGAGATTCCTGCATTGCAGGGGGTTGGAATAGATGACCCTTGGGGTCCCTTCCATCTCTACAATTCCATGATTCTGTGATCATTCTATGTGGTCTGTTAGTAACCTCCATGAATGGGACTCTGAATGAAAAGTATCCTTGGCATAATGCGATGCAGTAGATATAATATTGTCCTACAGAGGAAAGGGGTGAAGGAAGCTGGAAGCTTTGCTCTTTGCAATAAGGGAGATCTCAGTTTGTTAAGCTACATGAAGATGAACCACCTCTGCAATCAGCCCAGCACAATTCTGTGTTCCTAGCCAATTTCAGGGTGGAGATTGTTGCATGCCAGTCAACTCATTGCCTGTTTACTTAACAACTGAATATGTCACTCCCTGACTTTTTATAGGCATTGATAATCCAGTATTTTCAGCTGATATCGAACAAAACTCCACCATGAGGTTTTCGCCTTGGCTCTCCGGAGAAGAGATGGTGGTGCCATCCCAACGGGCCAGAGTCCAGATACCTTATTCTCCAAACAACTTCCAGCGGATTGCTCCCATTCGACTCAGCAATAGATCTGTAGATTCCTTTTTGCAAGTAGATGGCCCTGAGGAGCGGTCTCGAAGTTTCCTCCCAGAATCAACACACATGTAAGTAATATTTTAGGCATTTCTGCAGACAGCTATTTTCTCACTTTCGAGATTTCATCTTTTTCTCTTACTTTTCTTTTGAACTTCTCAAGGAGGAATCCTGCACTAGAAAGCCAAATGGCCGTCTTCTAGACGTTTGGGGATCCTAATGGTGATCACAAGTGATCATATCCGCTTCAGCGATCACCTTTGATTCAGTAATTCTAGCAATTCCATAGGAACAAAGGCATTCCAAACTCTTCTTTACATTCTCTGCCTCCTTTTGATCTTTCTGTCATCTCTTGCATTAACTTTATATTTTCTGTTTTGAAGCAAAAGAAGTGCAGGGTTTGAATGTAGATTTATATATGGTTATGCTTCTCTATTTTCTTAAATATATGTCAGCCACACAAAGGTAGAGTAGGCTTTTCTCGCAAATGCAAGGGACAGCTCTACCCCACACAGCAGAGCAGGCCCATTGATGAGGCAAAAATCTCTCTGTGTGTGTTCTGTCTTCCTCCTGAACTACTGTTTTTGTTGAATTGTTGGGGTTGATAATAAGTTTGGGGGCTGATAAGGTGTGTGCGCATGGGTGGGCTGACAGAGGCATATCTGGGGAGTTCTTAGCATGTAGGACAACACAGAGGATGTTCCCCCAAAGTCTGGGTTTTCTACAAGTCCTAATGCTGTACAGTTTGTTGGAATAGAAACGTTTGTCCCAACTAGATACAGTACCAACATTTTAAATAGTAACCAGAGAGGGAGAGAGAAAGGCATGATCCATTATTTGTGAGCACGTCCACATGCAGAGGGTTCCCCGGGGTGCATGAGAGTCCTGCTTTCCTCACTCAGCACACAGGCACAAGAGACATTTGGGTGAATGGGAGGGATGCATCTCCATTCGGTGCAAGTGGCCCGTGGCGCTAGAGAATGAGTAACGTTTATCAAGGCAAGGGGGAGGGCTGGGTGGATATATTAGAAGTGCACCCAGACCTATCCCACCTGCCTGTTACCTGCACACAGGTGGGAGACAGGGTTCTGTTGAGCACCTAGAAATTCTCAGCTCATGAGTGCTGTGGCCTGGTGGACTGGATTATGCCCCAAATGTATGTATAGAAAGGATTGCGTTTTAAAATATGTATTAGTAAAATCAGTTAAATGTCCACTTGGTGGCGCCACAATAAAAGCCATTCAGAGCTCTCCTTGCAGTATGGACCTTTCATAACTTCACTGGATAGGCCAGGGGTCAGCAGCCTTTTTCAGCTGTGGGCCGGTCCACCGTCCCTCAGACCATGTGGTGGGCCAGACTATATTTTGGAAATAAAAATAAAAATGAATGCATTCCTATGCCCCACAAATAACCCAGAGATGCATTTTAAATAAAAGGACACATTCTACTCATGTAAAAACACGTTGATTCCTGGACCGCCCGTCCAGAAGGCGATTGGGCCGCATCCGGTCCCCAGGCCTTAGGTTGCCTTCCCCTGGGATAGGCGATCTCCATGTTTATTTCACGTACCTCGAAGGCAGCACTGTTTTAAGGGAACCAAAACTGCTATGTAAGATGACCCAAGCTGTAGCTGGTTTTCATTTAAGACATAACTGTATTCTGACTTCCAATTCCTTTGCCACAACAGGTGACCCAACCCTTGCTGTGATGATGTCAGGACATTCCTCAGATGAAATGCTCCCTCCTTGGGAATACGAACAAACAAAATCGGATTTTGTTATCGGAGAAACGCCTCAGCTTAGGTCCAGTGTGCCTTAAGGGCCTTGGCAACGAGACTACACACCTCTGGAAGGCAGGGACGTTTTAACATCTTTCTTGCCAGACATCTTTCTTGCCAGGAGTTACCTGGCCTCCGCTGGCAAGCAGTCTTGAATGCAAGTGACGATCAAGCGCATTTTAATTCAAGTTACTATACTGACACTAGGTACGAACCAGTGAATTCACATTCACAAGCAGGAATCTGATTTTGGGAACACTCAAAAGAAGAAATGGCCGCTTAATGCACAAGCTCTCGCAGGTCAGCAGCAGCAAGACGGGTTCAGAGTTCTCGTTTTCCCCACAGGCTGAAACCTGTGCAGCGTCCTAAACTTTAAAAGTTGGCATCTTTTCACATTCCCCACCCCGGGAGCAAGAGGAAACTCAGCTGTGAGTCTTGACTTGAGTGAGGGGAACACATGAGAAAGAACGTGAATTATATAGACTCTATGTATGTATATTTTTTTAAAAAGAGAATGTATAAACGTGGCCAGATTTTGTAGAAAACTTTATTTGAAAAACTGAACTCTGAGTTCAGCTGGCTGTGTTTCACGCTGAAGGAACTCAAGTTCAAACATCAAGATAATATACTGTACAGGTGGTGACCATTTTGTGCACATCCGATAGATGTGCGACCGCCAACCCACACATTGTTTTTGGCCTTGGGAGGGGGTTGAACAGGCTTACGTGTGACCGCTGAGACACGCAATGACCCAGAATGCAACTCCCCCACAACCTGTACTTCCTTTTAAAAAAAAAGTATTTATTTTAGGGATTTGTGATATGAAGATTTTCAAAATGGAGCTGGCTTTAGGGCTGGTACCAGGCCAGGGCCATCTAGAGCAGCACAAGGGCAGCCATACTGGAACCCAGACTCAGAAGGTGTGATCTCCAGTTTAGGGATCCCAAGATCAGTGGGTTGAATTGGAAGCTGCGCATGCCCTGCTCTGTTGACCAAGCAAAGGTCTAGGCCTGGCTCCTAGTGTCTGTACCAGGCCTGGCCAACCCAAAGGCTTCAGTCTGCCAGCAATGGGCTGGTGTTACCCTGTGCAGCTGCAATGGGCTATCGTGGCCCATAATGGCCACACAGAGCATCCAGACTGGCTGCTAAACTGCATCCCAGCAGCAGACCCTGCAGTTCCTGGTTCAACCCCTGGAACTCTCAGCAGCTTTGCATCTCCTTCCTATGCCATATTTCCAAAAACACTCATTAAGGCTGCAATCCCGTGCACACCTACTTGGGAGTAAGTCCCACTGAGCTCTGCTGGGCTTATTTCTGAGTAAACATGCACAGTATTGCACTGTAAGGTGATCTGCAGAAAAGTATTCTGGGTGACATGGAGTAGTGCCTTTTTATCAACTGTGAAAGATAAAGGAGATATATTTTCTTACTGTCAAATGTTTTAAGTAGTGAATAGCTAATTGAACTATGGGCTTTTAATTCTCGTATCTGTTTTCTACAATCAATATTGCAGGGAATTAAATAATGTTTTGCTTTATAAACAGCCCCCTCCAAAGCTGATGTAGAATTTTAGTGCAGAGGAGCCTGATTGGTCTCACCTTTTTTAAAAAATAAATAAATTAAGTTGATCCACATGATATAATCTTATCAAGAAAAGTAGACACAAGTTACAGAGTGAATTTTAAAAATCTATTTAAAAAAAAAATTTTTTTACACCTTTAGTTCCTCAAATACTGTCGTCTTCTGTGTTTGACAGTTCTTTTTAAGTGCCATGACCTCAGGTCACTTAAGCTTCATAGTACTGTAAATTGATAGTCTGGTGTGTGTGTGTGTGTGTTCAAAAGGAGAGCTTGATTTTTATCTTGATACTAAATAGATTATGATTTAGGGCCAGCTAAAAGACTTACAGTGCAGTCCTATACTAAAAAAAAAGCCTCATTGAGTTCAATGGGGTTTTACTCCCTGGGAAAGTGAGAGTCTAAAAAACTGACATGGGCCTACAGTGTTTAATGGTTTCTCAAAAGTAATGTACAAATTGGTGACTTTGCTGCCTTTCACAATTGCCATTACTTTCCAATATTGTTTTACACTTGGCAGGAACACTGCATTTTCTCATTACGAAGAACATCCTCTCTTTGTAATGGAATAGGCAGGTCAACCACATTTCAGAACAAGTCGTGAGCAGAAGGAGCCAAAATCTAGAATGGCTTGCTGAGTCGTTGATTCAAGTCAGACATCACTTCCAAACCATAGTATGGAGCAGCTTTTCCAGTGTAATTTTCTTTCTTCTCAGTACTCTAGTTTTTGCATTTAGTGGCCTCTGGAAGTGAAGAAACTTGCTGCAACTATAGAACTGTCAATCCAAACACCATTGGCAACCTTATTTAAACCATGGTCTAAAATTTCACTTCCATCCATGGTTTCTGATTCTGGTTTGCTGGTAAACTTAATCAAATATTGTACGAAGCAAAGCCTCTTTATATTTGCATGGTTATGAATGCCTTCAACATCAAATATAGGACTCTTTTAAAACAAATTTCTCTTCAGTGTACCTTTGTGATTTTAAATGCCTAATTTTTCAGTTCATACATGCATTCCCATTTCTTGATGGTTTGTAGTTGGAAATGTGTACGAACTCCATTTAAAAGTGTAGTTTTTGAGGGGAAGTCACATTGTATTATGAAAGTTGTTTCTCTCGTATTTGATATTCCAGTTCTCTACTGGTGAACATGTATGCCCTTAGCCTCATTTTTACTAAAGTGCCGGCAAAACTTTCCTTAGAGTACAGCTTTGTGTGGCTATATCTTTCACATAGATATTTGGTTTGACCTCAGTAGACTAAATCACAGATATGTGTTAGCAAATGTCATGTACATTTCTGCAACCTTTCAGTTCTGTGTGCCTCTTGTTTTAAGGGACGCCCACCATGAAAAATGTATCTGTTATTTCTCCCTGTGAAAATTAGTTGCAAGATGATATTGAATCTAGAAGGCATTTTTCAGGTCTAGAAGTGAAAAATTAGGAGGTGTAAAAGCCAAGGCACAATAAAGCCAAAGCTAAGGGATCGCAGATGTAATCCTATATCCCCTTACCTGGAAGTAAGTCTCATTGAACTCGGATATGACTAGGCTGTTAAAGACCTACTGGCTTAATGGGAGAAATGTGATGCTTAACTCTCCCATGGTTTTGGGGGTGTTGGCAGCAAACTTATGCTGGAGTGAGTGGATTTCTGCTGAAGGCTGTAAGCTGATAATCAACACAGAAACTCTCATGAATAAGGGCAATAAAAGTGAATATGCCCATCAGCGGACAATTTGCTTTAATTCAGAATCGTTGTCTATTTTGTGTAAAGAGGATATATTAAATGGTGTATTCTCTCTATGTTTTGCTATGTTGCACTATTAAGCCTGTTGAATTTGTGGAAGTGTGTGTGTGTGTGTGTGTGTGTGTGTGTGCGACGGACACAGTCTTTATTCAAATGAATTTTCTGAACTGTGAAGAGACGAATATACTGTAGTCTATGTGTGAACAAATCAGAATTTTATGTAGGAAAAGCTGAAAAATATTTATAATGTGCCTTAAAAACCATACTATAAAGAGCAGGTGCTTTTCAATGACTTTGCAGTGATTTCTAGGAAGTCTTGACTTTCTTTGTGATATTATTGACTCTTTTACTTGGGAAATAAATGTCTTTATAAATGTTCAAATACTAGATTGCACAAGAACCATTAAACGATAAATTGTAGGACTTTGATGTACGGTATTGCAAAGTGTATATTTAAAAAGGTTGCACATTACCAAAAAAAAAGATATATAATAAAGATAACTTATTGGATCTATTTCTTTATAATGTCAACAGGTTCCTATTGATAAGGAAATATAAGAAGAATGTAGGAGCAGTCTTGCTGGGTCAGACCATCTAGGTCCCTCAAGCCCATTTTACAGTTTCCAACAGTAGCCAGCCAAATACCTCTGGAAGCATACAAACAAGGCCGTTGTGCTCTCCTATCTTCTGGTGCTCGTGAGGTATATTGCCTCCGTATTTGAAGGATCCATGCAGTTCTCATGGCTATTGACCTCAAGACCACAACAGTAGCTGGGAATGAGGAGTCCTATGCATTTCTTCCAGATCGTTTCTCATCTTGGCAATACCCCTTAAGGAAAGGAGGAACCAAAGAACCTTAGGTAACAGGGCATCAGAGCTCTGCTCAGAAACACTTGGATGCAAAGCAGTTTGCAGGCTCCAGTCATGCACTGATCAACCCACTAACTGGATAGCTCAGTTGGTTAGAGTGTGGTGCTGATAATGCCAAGATTGCAGGTTTGATCTCCATATGGGACAGCTTCATATTCCTGCATTGCAGGAGGTTGGACTAGATGATCATCTGGGTCCCTTCCAACTCTAGAATTCTATGATTCTATAATTCAACTCAAAGTCACTGTGGAAAGCTGCTCTCAGGACAGGATGTGGATGGGAGGGCAGTCCATCCCCAGTAGGGTTCCTGGTTTAATCAAATTGCCTCCTCTGAAATACATTTTGTCCCATGAGAGGGAAGATACAGGTACTCAAGGGTTCATAGCTAAAGAAGCTTAGGTATGGTTTGGTATGACGTCTGGCTTAATAAAGCTATGCATGTCAATGTCTGGAAAAGCAGAATAGTGGTTTGAATGGTTTGCAAACCATGGTTCAGAATTATGTCTGAATTAGGTAAAGGTAAAGGGACCCCTGACCATTAGGTCCAGTCGTGACCGACTCTGGGGTTGCGGCGCTCATCTTGCTTTATTGGCTGAGGGAGCAGGCGTACAGCTTCCGGGTCATGTGGCCAGCATGACTAAGCCGCTTCTGGCGAACCAGAGCAGTGCACGGAAACGCCGTTTACCTTCCTGCTGGAGCAGTACCTATTTATCTTCTTGCACTTTGACATGCTTTCAAACTGCTATGTTGGCAGGAGCAGGGACCGAGCAACGGGAGCTCACCCTGTCGTGGGGATTCAAACCACCGACCTTCTGATTGGCAAGTCCTAGGCTCTGTGGTTTAACCCACAGCGCCACCCGCGTCCCTATGTCTGAATTAGCAAAGCATAATTACAGCCATTCCTTCACCTCCAGAGGCTGCTGCACTATGGAGGGGAGTGAATTTGAAGCTGAGATGATGGCTTGCTTGTTGCATATTTAGAACACAAACTAACACTGGTTTGAGTTTCCAGACTGCTTACTGTAAGCCATCATTTAGTTTGATATCTGAGTGGAAGCAGCATAAATACAATAGGCCAATTACTATAGCACAGATGGACTGATAGTGTGCTTTCAAGGCTGACTGTGGACATGTGGCCCCCAGCAGATTACTACGGAGAAAGTAGTTTGTGGGATGCAGTTTAACATGCACACCCTAAATGTGCACAAAATCGCTTCACAGTCTTAATTTGAGCAAGCCATTCAAAGGGTCTTGTTTGCTTTTTCCATTCTGAAATCCTGCTTCCTGTTTCCCTATGTGTGAGTTCTCCTCCCGCATTGCATTATTCTGTGGGATTCTTTGTGAATGATGTCATCCGTAATTAGAAGCCAATGTAAAAATGAGAATGATGACCACTTTATTCCATTACAGTGACAGCAGGTTTAGGACCAGCGACCTTGTGACCCTGGTCCTGTCCAAAGGCAACACTTGGGAGCACAGCTAAGAGAGAGTCCCAGGCTTCCAGTCTTTTCAACAACAAGGGCAGTGGGGTTATAATGCTGCCTAGGAATGCAAGACGCAGCTGGGCTTTGGTGTGCACATTCTGTAGTATTGCCTACCGCAACCAAGGAAACTTGACACAATAGCTAGCTGGGCAAAACAATGAGGTTAGAGGAGGAGGGAGCAGGGAGAGAGGCGACTGGAAGGAAAACAAGGATGATGAGCAATCAGAAAGGGTGAAATTAGGGTAAGAACACGCCATGGTGTTCCTTGAGCATGTGTTGGGCTTCTTAAAAGATGCACACAAAGAGCGTACTTGGTGCAACCCATTCCTGAAACTAAAGCCAACTGGGACACAGTTGTGTTTTGCAAATTACAGCAGCCTTGACAGAAAAGCTTCACTAATAAAGTTATGTTCAGCTTTTAAGCAAACATTCTAAATTCATTGCTCTGAGCTAGAAAAGAGCCATGGGACAACAAAGAGATTTTAGTCATAGTTTCAGCAATGGCAAAAGACCGGCTTTTGGAAACATTCAGCTGCAGAGGTGGGGGGAGAATGTAGCACACAACCCATCTCCTCCTGTGAACACTGTCCTTCTGAGCAAAGACACTAATAGGCTTGTGAAAGTCCCAGGCCAGGTGCTTCTCAGACCCCCCCCCCTTCTACCTGAATAACAAGGTGGCTGGGGGTTGTGCTATGTTGGGAGCCAGAGTCAGGAGTAGGTCAGCAATAAAAACACCAGTGTTGGTGAAGTTAACTCTTTATTCAAGAAACCAAAGCAATGCAGTCCTAGTGATCACAGCAACGTTTCCCAGTAGTTCTTGCAATTACAAGGATGGAATGTTCCTGCCTTCCTATCACGTTCTAACACTACTCAGCCCTCTTGTACCTCTTTGTTTTGCCCTCTTCATTCCCCTCTGTGTTCTGAGAGACTGGGGTGGTGGTGGGCCTGGTCACAGCAGGAGGGGCAGACTCTCTGGCTTCTTCAGCAGCTTGTCTCAACTCTGCCTCTTGGCCCCACTCCTCTCCAGCTTCCGCTTCAGCCTCGATGTCTGAACTGCTGTCTTCCACGGCCCCTTCCAGCTCACTAAACCCTGTTACCTCTTCTGCTTCCGACACTTCCTTCTCCCACGCTGCCCCCTCTTTTCCCTCCAACCACAGTGAGTGGTCCCTGAGCCTTCTTCCCTTGGGGTTCCCAAGCTTGTGCCACCACTCCTCAGCATCCATGACATGCTGCCACTTCTTCTCTACACCTTACTTAAAAAATGTATTTCTTGCCACAAATGCCTCATGCTACCAGCATCAGCCAGCACATTCCTGTGCCCTCAGCGCAAGTGGCAGCACACATACCCATTTGGGGAGCAGGCAAGGGAGGCACCTCAGAAGGGCCACAGTAAGGAACTTGGGACCAGGGCCCAAGCAACCCCCACCACTTTTACCTGACTACAAGGCGGCAGAGCCAGCATGGTTTCTGCAAGGGCAAGTCCTGCCTGACAAACCTATTACAGTTCTTTGAGAGTGTCAACAAACACATAGATAGTGGTGATAAAGTTGAAACAGCGTACTTAGGACTTTCAAAATGTGTTTGATAATAGACCTCACCAAAGACCCCTGGGCATAGGTGCTGGCTCTCTGGGGCCCTGGGTGCCTGAGCCCCCCACAAAGTCTGGCTGCATGGCACCCCTGGCCCCAGGCCCCAACGGTCACAGGGCCAAGCTGGCACTCCTGCCCCTGGTTAAGCTTAGCTAAGAGTATACCCAGTGAGCGGATATTTTCTTTTGGCCTCTTGCTACCCACAGTTTCCATGTTAGCTTTTCCAACAAAGCTGTCTGCCAGACTGCTTCATACCACTTATCCATGGACAGCAGTTGCAAATTTAATTGCAGAAAGAGGGGGAAGGAAGTCAAGTTTTGAAATGTTAAAATGATTGTAAAATTATTGAAATGTATAAAATTGAAAATCATTAATATTAAAATAATAATAATATTAAGAATAGTTTTCTGGTGTTGATTGGATCTGATGTGTGTGAAACAATATCATCTGCATACAGTCCTGGGATATATTCTTTTCCATTGATTATGTCCTTTCCTGCCAGAATTTGGCACAGTCTAATCAAGACTACGGCAAATAATAAAGGTGACAGTGGGCACCCTTGCTTTGTCCCACAGTCATTTTGACATTTTTGTGAGTCTATAATATTTATCCTAATTGTGGCAAATGTGTCATAAATGTTCTCTAATAATCCAATGAATTTTGGGCCAAATCCAAACTTTTTTTATCACTTTAATTACCGGTAAATACCTGGGTTTTACACAATCAAATGCTTTAAATATATCTAATGATAGACAGGCTAACGTTGACGTTTTCTGCTTGCTGTGGTATATTAAGTTCAGTAATTTTCTAACTGGGTCTGTAATTTTGCGTCCTGGAACAAAACCTGCTTGGTCCAGGTGGAGGTATTTCCCAATAATGCTTTCGTTCTGTTAACCATTATTGTTGTAAAGATTTTATAGTCAAGATTAAGTAGAGAAATTGGGCTATAAGATTCCACCAGAGAATGATATTTACATGTTAGTATAATTCTTGAGTTTCTGGCAGTGAGTCGCCAGCTAAGATGCATTGTACAATTTAGTCATATGTGGAATTATTAGATCTTTAAATGTTTTATAGAATAGTGAAGAACTGGGAGACTTTCCCACCTTTAGGTTTTTTCTTACTTCTATTACTTCTTCTTCAGTAACTGCTGTTTCCATATGTTTTACCTCTGTGTCCTTTACAGTTGGTATTTTTATTGGACTAAGATTTTTTTTAATCATTTCTGAAAGAGGGGATTTTGAATGATACAAACAGGAAATATATTTTTTTTAACTCTTCACATATGTTTTGTGGAGAAGATCTCATTTCCCATTTTAGCCTTAATGCCAGTTATGATAGTTTTATTTATTTTCTTTCTTAATCTTGTGGCTAATAGCTTAGTCCCCTTCCCTCCAAATTCAGAAAATTTTTGTTTTAGGTGCAACAACTGGAACCATTTTTTTTTTCCTATTTCTATAGCCTCTCGTTGGTTTTGCTTCATCTGCTGTGAGACGGGAGTGCAGTAGCAGGTGCTGTTCAGTTCCAACTTTTGCGATGTGAAAAGGTTTTGTTTATACAAATGACTCATGTCAGGTGTCTGGAAGCAAACAGCAGCCTCTTACCAGGCACTTCTGTCCCAGAGAGCTGCTTTAACATCCACTCCCCAAAGACAGCTGTTATCCTGTTATAAACTGGACTAGACAAGCCCTAGATTTATCTTCAAAAGTCTATGAATCGTGGTGATTTCCCTCAGCAGGAATGTTAATGCTTCCTGTTGTATTTCATGTGGCCTCAAGAAGCATGACTTCTGCTTGGCGTTTCAGGCTCAAGCCATTGTTTTGTGCTAAATTGAGTTGATGATCGAACCAGACAAAGCGGAAAGGTTTTTCTGGCTTCTTTCCATAAAAGGAATGGAAAAATGCATAGGAGGTATAAATAGATAGGGAGAGAGCCCACCTCCTTCAATCACTTCTCCCGTCTGAACCCAGGTGGGAACTGGAAGAATTATTACTAAAGCAAAGCTCATTTACTGTACCTGAAAATGCTACCTTTTCAGCAGTGTTGGATTGCAAGGTGAAACCCAGTTGTCCTCGTCTGTAGCAGACAGGAAGCAAAAAAGATTAAGTGAGCTTGTTGACTTAAATTTGACACTGTAACTGAAGCACAGGTGGGTAACACAACTACCTAGCACACCTAAGGACTAGAAATTGATTAATTAGTATGCAAACAATTGCTTCATTGTGTCTACAAAGAGGACAGGCTTGCAAATGGGAGACCTTTGGCCCATTAATCAGGCATTTATTACAGGAGTGATTTGCAGGGTGGCTGATATAAGGCTTATATTGACTTTATTCTCATGCAGTGCAATTTTATACATGCCTACTTCGAAGGCCCATTGACTCCAATCACACTTACTCCCAGGTAAATGAGCATAGGATTGCAGTATTCATATGTGTGACATGGGTGAAAAGTTGAAACCTGTCTCCTATATGAGCATGGGCGAGAACAGTCTATATATTATATGATAAACTGGGAATTGCCCTCATTTTTCAGTTCAGAAACCTTTATGTTTGACCACCTTTTACACTAAGGAAGGAGAAAATGCATGCCTAGGAAATTGTAATGAAGTGGACGGCTGAAGAATGACTTACCTTACGGCTCTCCATCTGGTTCTGGGCTGTTTACCATCAGAATGGGAACCTGGAATGGGCCACACAAACTCTGGATCCTGAAATGGTCAAAGGCATGATCCCACAGAGATGGAAAGCAATAACCCTGCCTCACATAACGAAGAGTTGCTTCATCTGGTGGTAAAGTATGAAACTGTTTTTATCTGATTGGAAACCATTGGACAAGTTATTTAGAGCTTCTTGGTTTTTATTTAAAATTGCTTTTGTGTGGCCTGCAGCTCTGTATGCTGTTGGGTTTTACTGGTTACTACTGGGAGAGAGAAACAGAGCGTGGGGAGGGTGGATTGCGTATGGAGGGGGGTAAGTTCCTGTTAATGTAATCAAATTTAAAGCTCCATAAAATGTAAATAATAATGATTACTAGTTGATGCTTTAAAATAGGGTCAGTCTTTCATCACCTGCTTCCTTATCTTGTTCTGTTGATAAAGACACACTTCAGAATAACAACTGCTTTGCTTGTGCATTGGTGTTTTGCATTTCTTCTTATTATTCCTATTTTAAGTCTACCAATAGAGCAAAATGGAGCAAAAAGTATTTAACCCCACTACAGATTCCATTGGTTTCAGTTGGACTTAGGAGGAAAGTACCCAATTTTATCAGTCCCTGAGCTTACAAAAGGCATGTGAGCTTGTGAACATCCCTACCGGGGATTTAATTTGAGTAACAAAAAAACCCCACCCTATTCTTAAGAGATATAGCTTCTCATGGCAAAAGATAGAAGCTATTTTTGGCTGCCATAAATCATGAGTAGATTAGCACTGATCACTTGAGCTGATGTCCTTTAAATTAACAGTGATCTGGATATCCAAATGTTTTCCTTTTTTGGCACTAAAAGAGAAAAGAAGGAGTGCTCTATCCCAGCTGGAAAAAGTAGCTGAGATAATCTTGGGACAGCGTTCTAACTTTTCCAGCTTCCTCAAGTTGCTTTTAAGCCATGAGAATGTATAGAAAAATGTTAATCAGTTCCAGAAACTTAGGGACAGAATAAAAAACACTGTGATCCTAAGCATGGCTACTTTGAAGAAAGTCCTGCTGCTTTGTCTGTCTAGCTAAGTGAAATACCAGTCTGCACAAGGATTTCTGGAACAGAAATTTCTAATGATGGCAGCTGATAGTGTGAGGCAATTACACAATCAGTAGATGGGCCCTCCATATAATCAATAACGTAAATAGACTTTAATAATTCAATATTTAACAATATTTAACAATTTAAATAGACTGAAACTTTTTTAAAGAGATATTTATTAAAGTTTCCAATTTTTATGCAAACAAAAAACAAACAAAAAAGTTTTTTAAAAAAACCATATAGTTCATAATACATACTTTTCCATAACATATTTCTCTGACCTCCTCATACCTCCCCTTCTTGTATTCCATTTCAAATTATTTGTTCAGCAAATCCTTAACTTAAAGCATTACAGCTTATAAACACCTTGTTTTCTAACCAATCCTTTTTTTTTCATATTCCTTTATATCATTACAGCTAGAAACCACTCAATTTCAATCCAGCATCATTCAACAATCCTTAATTTTACAATATTTCTGTAAATAGTCCTTAAATTTTTTCCAATCTTCTTCTGCCGACTCTTCTCCCTGGTCACGGATTCTGCCAGTCATTTCTGCCAATCCCATACAGTCAATCAGTTTCATCTGCCATTCTTCCAGAGTGGGTAAATCTTGCGTCTTCCAATACTTTGCGATGAGTATTCTTGCTGCTGTTGTAGCATACATAAAAAACGTTCTGTCCTTCTTTGGCACCACTTGGCCGACCATGCCCAGGAGAAAGGCCTCTGGTTTCTTCAAGAAGGTATACTTAAATACCTTTTTCAACTCATTGTATATCATTTCCCAGAAAGCCTTAATCCTAGGCACGTCCACCAAAGGTGAAAGAATGTACCTTCATTTTCCTTACATTTCCAACATCTGTTATCGGGCAAATGATAGATTTTTGCAAGCTTGACTGGGGTCATATACCACCTGTACATCATTTTCATAATATTCTCTCTTAAGGCATTACATGCCGTAAATTTAATCCCAGTGGTCCACAACTGTTCCCAGTCAGCAAACATAATATTATGTCCAATGTCTTGTGCCCATTTAATCATTACAGATTTAACTGTCTCATCCTGAGTATTCCATTTCAGCAGCAAGTTATACATTTTTGACAAAGTCTTAGTTTTGGGTTCTAACAATTCTGTTTCCAATTTAGATTTTTCCACCTGGTAAATAGACTGAAACTTTTAAAAGGTGGAGACACTATGTATTGCTATATCTTACTGGTTACTGCATGCATGTTCAGTGTGGCTGTGAATACCTTTGGCCCCACCCACTTTGAGCTGGGCTCCATCTCTTTTGGAACACAGCTCTTGTCGGTGGCTCTCTTCTCATTTCTCACCCACACCTGTGAAAGGGGTTAATTATAGGATCCAGAACATTAAGGTTTAGATGCACACTCAGTGCTGCACTTGCTTGGCCACATTAAACAATGTGCAGAAACTTCTGACAACAACATACACTAGAGAATATATAAGAGCAAAATCTGAACCCTCATTTACTCCGCTGGTTGCAGGAAAATGGCACACCATTCATTTAAGCAGTCGTCTCACAATGTCCATACCTTGAGAGAATGCATTGCAGTGATATGGTTGTGGGCATGTTGTTTTAAATGGACCACAGCCAATCCAGCTTCCTCCCTTGCTTCTCATGTTATTAATACATCAGGAAATTGTGCTTCATATAGACTTTCTGGTGATCTCTTCTTAAGCAGAGCCCTTAGTTCTGTCCTAATAGTGGAGATAAGAGATTTCAACAAACATTTTCCAAAGTCTTAGCAATGTTTCCTGATGACCTGCCGGATGAGGATGTGAGTACAATACTCATGGAACATTGCGACTGGAATGATCCTTAAAACAGAAAAAATGAACTATGACTTAAAATAGCTATTCATGACAACTCAAGGGCAAAATATAGATTAGTGCTCCTTAGATATTAGGTACACATTGGACAAGGTGTAGGATGGCTGAATTCATCCTTAAGTGATAGGTGATTGCTCACAACCTCCCCCTCCCCAAAATATACCGGTAAGTTATCTGTAGGAGGGCATCCTTTCTGTTCTAAAGTAATAGGATCAATAGTTTCAATTACTGCACTTCTCAGCAGCTTTTTGAAATTTTCTTTTTATTCTTCTACAAATGGTTATGACATTTGCAGATATATTTTGGGTTAAATGGTCAATTTTGATTTAACTCTGTTTTTCTTTCTGGGAGTTTTCTAAGAACTCTTTCCTTTTCCCTCCCACTGACCACGGAAATAGATTTGATGGTTGCAAAGGTTTTGGTTGAGAGGTTTAGCTGTGAGGGCCAAAGGCAGGGAGCAGCATAGTTAGTGCAGGCCTATGCAAAAATAGCTGCAAAAGCGAAGTGGCAGCTAAGTGTAGGTAAGTTCCCACGAAGCGAGACACAGTGATAACAGCAAGAACCTTTATTGAACTAACAGAACTAGACAACAGAGGCAAAGCAACTGCTTATATACGTTTCTGAAGGCCTGAGCCACTCCCACTCTCAACATGATTGGCTGTCTAAACTCCCAAACTACGAATCATAACTCAGAGTTTAAGAGCCAATGGCAGTGGCCCAAATCCTGAAATGTTCTGTGATTGGATACCATGTATCGAATCAGAACATGGGCTCAGATTCCTTAGTCCAAACTCAAGTTCAGGCAAATGCAGACCACTGAATATATAACAGCAGCTATCTTTTTACAAATACAGTACAGCACCCTAACTGTCAACATTCACCGACGAGGATCACAAAGAGCTCATAACCTACCTCCTCTCAGCAGCCAAAAACATCATAGCCAGATATTGGAGAGACCTGCCAGGAGTAAGCATGGAGCAATGGTACCAAATAGTATGGGAGACATCCTTATTAGAAAAATTGACCAATAAACTGAAACTGACACGGGGACAAATGGAAGAAGATGCCTTCACCCCAGTATGGCTCCCTTTTATCACATACACAGCCCAAAAAGACAATGACAAAAATCCACCAAAAAGCATACAAATCAATATGGCTAACCTGATTCAAAAACACCCACCCACCCTACTCACACATGAAAACAAAGTTCACCACAGCCAATCACAAATAAGCAACCGCACCCTAGTCCAACCCCAACCTCTCTCACCACCAAAGGAACATAAGCGAATAGTAAAGAGAACCCGCACAAGCGATGCTGACACAAAACCCCACACATACCTTAAGTAAAATAGAAACATCGCCGCTCCTACTCACCATGGCCCCCACCTCTTTCCCCCTTTTCTTTCTTATGTAACACTAATGTCTCAACAAATGAAACTGATCTGTAGAAAATGTAACTTGAAAAAATAGACATTGCACATACTGTACTTTTGTAAACCAAGAAATCTTTAATAAAAAATACAGTACAGAAATAATTTCAGAAACTGGGAACAAGTAATTGTTCCATACATTTTCTACTTTTTTCCCACTCCTTGCTTAGAAGTTTGCAGAAGTGTTTGTATGAGGAATTATATGAAAGGGGAGGAAACTATAGACAAGTTCACAGTATATGAAACTGATCTTTATTGAGTCTTCTCTCGTTGCAGAAAATAGAGGAAGGGTCATCGCTCAGTGGGAGGGCATCGGCTTTGCATTGTAGAAGGTCCCACATTCAGCCCCCGACATCTCCTGCTGCAACCCTGCAGAGCTGCTGCCAGTCAGTGTAGACCATACTGAGCTCATTGGAGCGATGGGCCTGACTCAAGAAAAGGCAGCTTCTCATGTTCCTAAGAGTCAGAACATGAAGCCACCGAGCCACGTCTTGTCTTCTCTGACGTGCAGCTGGAGAAAGGCCTGAAAATACCCAACAGGATATTTAGTAAGAGTAGCTCTAAGAATAGCAGAGAAAAAGATCTAGGACATTGCAGGATAGAAAGCCAGAAGTAGGTAGTGTTAAGTTGTGGGTGAACATATCAGACGACACAGCGATTCTTCAAACAGCTCTTGTTTATTCACAGGCCAGGACAGAACTGAACTGAAGGGCTCAGTCAGCCTGCTTATATAGAGCTCCAGTACCATGTAACTGTAACAACTTTCTAAAACTATCCAATCACTGAACGTCACTTTTGATCCCTTATTTGCATAACTATCTACAGTACCCCCCGCTGGCCCAGGGTGAGAACTTCAGTACATAACAGGTAGAACTTAACATTTTTTAAACAACAACAACTTTTTATTGGGTTTTATAAACAGGGATGATAGGAATAGTAAATAATGCAAATAAACAGACCAAGTCTTTTGTGATGTCATTTGCACATCAAAAATAGCACAATAAATTTGCAGTAATATCTACAAAATATGGTTCATTATTAGTGGTCAATGGGCAAGTTGTTGGTTTATACAGTGGTTTAAATGAAAATGAAAACAAGGGGAAACAGGATAGGAGAGAACTTAACATTAAGTTCCTGCTTCCGTGGAAGGTTTTAGTAAATTGTGGGGGGCAGCAGTATAGAGTTGAGGTTGGATAGATGCCCTAAAACTGTTGTTGGGTTGGTTCACTTGTTTAAAAAAGGACAAAACGATTTTAAGAAGACATTTAGACTTTTGAAATGGAAGGATATTGCAACAATTTCCTACCATCCACTCCTATGTACCACTTAAGCATCTGGCAAGTACCGAGTGAACACCATATGTTGGCCTCTGTTACAGCCATTGTTCATCTTACCTGCATATTATGAGCCTCTTGATCTACTGCAGATCAGTTAAAATGACATTTCAAAATGAGAAGCCTTAGAAGTAGGTTAAAAAAAATTCTCATAACTCAAAAATGTTTTGCCTAGTGTAAGAGCCAACATTCACAGAGCATTCTGCTTTGCCAGGACCCCACACACATTGCTAGATTTCATGCATGCTGTTCTGAGAAATTGGGGGACTGGGATTAATCCTCTCATAACATCTTTGTGGGTGTCTGACAAGCTGTTCCTCTCTTCCCCAAATGGAATGTTCTTTGTCTACTGCATTTATCAGATGGGTTATAAATCCTACAAGAACATGAAAGGAACCAAAACCGAGATAAATACTTTAGACCAGCAAGCCAAAAGATGGGGGAACCAGTAAATTCTTGATCTGATGCACATATTGCAGGTTAAGGGAGCTTATTTTCTTTCCCTGAAAACAGAAATGATAGGATCTCTTCTGGTCCTAGAACTTAGAAAATTCTAAAAGGTGAAAATGAAAAAGGTGTTTATGCTGGAACAGGCCTGGCCATAGCAAGCCCCACTGCACCACAGACTGCAGACTGTCCATAATGCCCATTTAACTGCTTTCCCAGTCCATTCCGCCCATCATATCAACCTCCACAGAAACCAATACAGAGCAGAGGATATGTCTGTGATATAGCAGTAATTAATTTTTAAAGGTTGTCTGAAAAATAAATGTTTTATACACAAAATATTGTCCAGTAGCACCTTAGAGACCAACTAAGTATGTTCTGGGTATAAGCTTTTGTGTGCATGCACACTTCTTCAGATACTTAGTTGGTCGTCTCTAAGGTGCTACTGGACATTTTTATTTATTTATTTTGACTGCATCAGACCAACACAATACCTGAATCTAGAATGTTTTATACACATTTGTGTAGGAAGGAAACCAATGGCCCTCTCATGCGAGTTCTGGGGCATTGGGGTTGCCACAACTGTGAACACACTATACATCTGAAGCAGTTTCAAAACACGTTCTTTCCCTCCAAGAACTCTGGACATGGGAGTTTACCCCTCACAGAGTTAAATTTCCCAGCAACCGTTAACGAACTGCAGTGCCCAGAATGCTTTGAGGAGAAAAAGATTGCTCTGAATATGGCAGAGGCTAATTTAGTCTTCCGTATAGGATCTGATCTGGAGGAGACCTAAATCAAGGCCTCTAGTGCCAGTGGCGTAGCGTGGGGGGTGCAGGGGGGGCCGGCCGCACCGGGCGCAACATCTGGGGTTAGGGCAAATCCACGGGTTAGGGGGCGCAAATTACTTGCCTTGCCCCGGGTGCTGACAACCCACGCTACGCCACTGTCTAGTGCCTGGGTGGCTGTTATGTACTAAAGTTCTCACCCTGGGCCAGCAGGGGATACTGTAGATAGTTATGCAAATAAGGGATCAAAAGTGACGTTCAGTGATTGGATAGTTTTAGAAAATTGTTACAGTTACATTGTACTGGAGCTCTATATAAGCAGGCTGACTGAACCCTTCAGTTCAGTTCTGTCCTGGCCTGTGAATAAACAAGAGCTGTTTGAAGAATCACTGTGTCGTCTGATATGTTCACCCACAACTTAACAGTGGGGATATGGGAGATCACCAGGACCTATCATGTTTGGATGAAAATATATCGATGGGTGTTTCCCCAAAACACAAGTATCTTTTTCGGGATT
This sequence comes from Podarcis raffonei, assembly GCF_027172205.1. Classification (NCBI taxonomy): domain Eukaryota; kingdom Metazoa; phylum Chordata; class Lepidosauria; order Squamata; family Lacertidae; genus Podarcis; species Podarcis raffonei. The sequence goes on along the minus strand of NC_070614.1, from coordinate 3,551,103 downwards.
GAACCACTAATGCCGAATTAATTTCAAAATTATTACTTACCTGCCTTCCCACTATGTCTAATTCTCCCCACGTTTGTCAGTTTTGTCAGTGCTGCAGGGTCCATACGTTCCACAATAATAATATTCCTGAATGCAGGGAGGTAGATGACAACTTTTCATGGAGCTCAGGATAAAGATAATTCCTCCAAGCTTCTAGTGTGGTCCCTTGAGTAACTTTGAATAGCTTCTCTCCACATGAAATAGGTCACCTGCAACGTTGGGTGAAAGATTACTGCATTGCAGGGGTGGACTAGATGACCCTTGTGGTCCCTTCCAAGTCTATAATTCTACTAAATAAGGAACCAGGCTAAGGAACTACTGGTGACTTGAACTCTTTCAAAGAATTTGCTAACTTCATTACTGATGTCATAATCCTGAGCTATGAGCTGCAGGATGACATCATGACACAGAGTTAGCTAGGTCATAAATGCCTCCAAAGCATGTTATCTTACTGAAGTGATAACTAGATGTGACAGAAGCAGACCTGTGTGGGTGTGTTCAGGCTTGCCACAAAGCCTCCCCCACCCACCAACCTACACAAACATACAAGCCATTTCAGTTGAGGTATGAAAGTCAAACTTCATTTGCTACATATTGCAGTTGGGATTTTTGAACGATCATATTCCTTCATATGAACCTGCCCAAGCTCTAAGATCTTGGGGGGAAGCCTCTCTCTGCCCCACCACCGCCACAGGCACATTAGGTGGGGACGTGGGAAGGGCCTTCTTGGTGGCGACTCCCAGATAACTTTGGAACTTCCTCCCTAGAGAGGCTGGACTGGCTCCCTCCTTGTTGCCCATCCACCAGCAGGTGAAGACTTTTATTCCTACAGGCTCTTGGGAACTGACTGTTTTAAGGAAAGGGTTTTTAATAGTGTGGTGCTGTTTTCTACTAGATTTTATATATCTGTTCTAATATTGTTTTAATTCTGTTTAATTCCTTTTTAACTATTATCACACACACAGAGAGAGAGAGCGCTTTCTGTGTTTTACACATTTGTTTTCATTTTTCTGAGCTACCCTGAGCTCTAGTTTTGGGGAAAAGGAAGGATATAAATATAAATAGTTTTAATTAAATTTATTTCTGTACATTTGTTTAGCTCCAGTTGCTCATAATCCCATGCTTCTTTCAAAATTTGGACAAATGTGTGCAACGAAGTTGCACTGCCTTTCTAAATGAATTCAGGAATTCTCTCAAGAGCTTTGTGGGTTTACTTCTACCACCTCAGAGATCTGTTTTAAGCTCATTTATCTTTGCTACCTGTTAATAACAGACTTCTGCAAAGCTAAAAAGATTATTAATATTAGATGATCAACACCAAGCCTCATACTGGAAGCTCCAGAGTGGACTCAATCCCAGAGGAGCTTGCATTTGGTGTCACACGTAAAAAGCCTACTTGTCAAGGATCCGCCAGGAGTGCATTTTAAGGCTCCTGATTTCTCCTTTGCAACTGTGTGCTTACCTGCTCTGCACCTGACAATGCATATGACGTCAGGTGTAGGGCAGGTGTGTGTGGTTGGGGAGAGACCTCGTGGGCCAAATTAGAGCCCAGCAGAGCATAATTCGGGCCGTGGGCCAGAGGTTGCCCATTGGTGTCTTATAATCATGAACTAAAAAACAGCTGCGTATGTAAGGTATCCCATGTGCTGAATCTTCAGCAGGTCCTAGCAGAAAGACTGTGTGGGTTTGCAAGGCCTACGTACATTTTCAAAAGCAGGAGGAGGGTGGATGACCACAGCACGTGTCAGAGATGATAAAATGCTAGGTTTATAAACTGAGATGAAAGCTTGGATTTGGCAGCCTTGAAAACAACTGTAGATTCCCCCCCCCATGCATAATTTACGTCTGTTCTGTTCCAACATCTGGTGCACTTATTTAAAACTCTACTTCTCCACATTTTAAATAGATGGGTTGGTTTGTTGGATAAAGAATGGGAATTGGGATTTACTAACATTAGGCAATGGATCAACATCAATACAGTCAAATCATAGCTTGTGCACATTTAACCTGTGCAATTGCAGCTTCACACGCTCTGCGGCTGGCCAGCTGATACCGCACAAGTTAAACGTGTGCAAGGTGGGCTCTCAGACTTGCTTACTGGGCTGTGGGATCCTCCCGCAAGATGACATGGGAGCCTGCCAGAGCCTGTTAAGCAAGGCCTGCTCAGCACACAGGCTTTGGAAAGGCAGGGGTGGTGGCATGGAGGTGCTTTTAGGGGTTTTCTTACTATACACACAATTTCCTGGAACACAGCCCCCATGCAAGCTGTGAGCTGACTGTAGTGATGGAATTGTCAAATGTAGGCAGGAAAGTAAAGCCATTCCCAGCTCAAGATAGACAATAAGCATTTTAAACATTTTCCCCTGGCCTTTCCATTCGAGCCATAGATAACACAAGATTGTTGCAACACAACGGATTGACTTCACCCCTGGAGAAACACCCCACTTTCTCTTGACACAGATGGATGCCAGCAACAACAACGAAATCTATACTGCAACACACTTACTATCAAAGAGACTTTCTGGTTCATTTTGAAGCCATTTTTTGTTTTTTTGAAGCTGGCTATAGGATACAATGGTGAAATCTTGAATTTTAGTGTACCTGTGATTGGGCAGTAGAAGGTCCATTCTGAAACACAAGAGAGAAACATAGGAGGTGTTCATGATCTTTCTTTCTTTGGGTTTTGGTTGTTCGTAAGCATAATAAATAGTAATTACTGAGCCAATGCACATTCCCTAATGGGAAAAATTCCTGCTGAAATGAATGAGTTGGGAATGATGGGCAGCTGTTGTTTACGCTTATTCCAAAAAGTTTCCCTGTCTTTTCCCAAGTCCCAAGTCATCAAGATCTCCACACTCTTCAGGATCAATGGGCATGGAAGATCCCTGCCTGATAGATGTACATGCATTAGCCAAGCGGAACAGAGCAGTTCTGTGGGAAGGCAGTGGGCAGACAAATTGTGCAGCAGAAGATCATGAATCCTGCTGATCTGCAGGACATTATTATTTAGGGTAAAAGTATGGGTAAAATTACAAGTAATCAAGCTGGCCCTTTAGCAACAACTAATGCTCAATATCATCAAAGGAAAAGCAACCATGTAGAATCATATTATGTCTGATTTTGATGTATTTGAAAACTTGCTCAATTCTTTCTTCACTTTATCTAAAGTGAATAAACACATTTGCCTACTGTCGCTTTTAGATTATTATCTAGAAGTTTAGTCTAATGCATGACCCAAGCATTAGAGAGATTATGGGATAGGAGAGCGCATGGCATGGCAAGGCAACTACTGGTGGCAAGTGTTCTTCCAGTGTTAATTGATGTCAATTAGGGTGTTGTTTCTCTTCCAATTAATTTATTAATCATTTTATATCGTTCATCAAAAACATGTTTTAAAGCATTTATCATGTTAATGTCAAATAAATAAAATGTGCAGCCATTTGGGAGCTTTAAAATTCCACTCTGCTGTTTCAGTATAGAGTCCTTGCTAAATTATTTGTTTCTTTAACTAGAATTCTGAAAGAATGTGGATGTTGAGAAAAAAAGAACAAAGAGAGGCAGAGATAGGATAATAAGCTACCTTGTAAAAATCTCACAAATCATAAAGGAATGTATAAGACACTGTTGCTAAATAAATATTCACAGAAAATTACTTCACACTACATTTGTTGAACAGTTTAATCAAGAAGTGCATTCACTGGCTCCAGCAGACAAAGGGATGTGTTTTTAAACATGAGTTGACAAAGAGTTGAGGCATGCATAAGCAATTGGACATGAGAAAAACCAAAGAGAATGTACCTTCCACCCCTAAGCTGTGGGAGGCTTCCTATTTAATTCACTGAGATAAACAGGACATTGAGTGGGAATTTAAAATGAATTGGGGGCACTTGAAACAAAGATGTTCTTAGACTGCCAGCCTCTAACCATCTACAATGTACCAGTGCTTTATTTTCATTTCTGAGAACTTCTCTGGACACGATATTAGATTTGCTAGCACCGTTAGTTCAGCATGGGGCAATTCTATTAGTGGCATTCTGGTTTGTGGCAATATTGCCCCATAAACTGGCAGATCAGTTGGGCTGTTGCTTATTCCCCCTGTGCTGATTGTACCCTGACTGCTTTTATACCTGTGCCAGCAGGTACCGATATATAAGACTAGAAAAGAGAGAGTAGGAACAGGCTGTACCAAATCCATTGCTCTATGTGTGAGGTGCGAAAATGTGTTTTGTATCTGTCACTCTATATATGCAGTGCTTCTAAACCAAAACCTGCATGGCATCAGTGCTCAGGTTTGTTCCAATCGTTTTCCTGTCTGCACAGCAGGTGTGTGTGTGTGTGTGTGTGTGTGAAGAAAATCACTGTGAAAAACAACAGCCCAGGGTGTCCTTTCTCTGCACTGCTGATTGGGCAGAATCCAGTTATGATTGTGTGCTGATGAAAGGTGTTCCATCAGCAGAAAGTGGAGGGGGAAATTTATGGTCATTCTGTGGCCCCTCAATGCTGGTAAGGCCAAAGATGATCCTGTTGGGGGAGGACTGGGAAATGGCCTGGATCTCATGACTCCAAAGCCATTGTGATGCTCCAGGATGCCCAAACTAGGGGGAGATATAGACCACATTCTGAGCTGGTCTAAATCTCCCTCTCCTTTCTTTCAAACTCTTTTTAAAAACTGTGCTAAGTGGATGGAGGAGTCTCTGACTCCTCACTTTTACTCTGCCAGTGAAAATCTGGCACGGCAATCGATAGGCAAATAGACTACATTTGGAGATCATTCCAGCTCCCCTGCCATAGGATTACAACCCAAGAAAACCATTTTCACTGAAAATAGGAGGCAGTCTTAGGCTTCAATTCTATGGTTCCTGGAAGGTCATTGCTGGGGCCATAGTATTCTTCAGATCTCTCCAAGGAGGGTGAGAGAGTTCTCCATCTAGTGTATAAGTTTGGATCTCCTTCTCTATCTCTGTGTCCTTCCTTCAGCCAGTGCCCCTTCAGCATTGGAGAGGGCAAAAATGAAGTGTTTGGAGACAGACACTGTGGACCCACAACCATCCTATTCACCCAACACATCCCCAGAACAGGAGACAAACTGCACTGTGGTTTATTTCCCTCCCACTGGAGCCAATGCAAGATAAACTCTCCCCCACCATTAAAAATGAAAACATGACCCCCCCCTGGAAGAGTGGCAGATGAAGGTGATGGACTATATGGAATTGGTGGAAATGACTGGCAGAATTCGAGATCAGGGAGAAGAGTCGGTGGAAGAAGACTGGAAGAAATTTAAAGACTATTTACAGAAATATTGTAAAATAAATGAATGTTAGAATGATGTTGGATTGAAATTAAGTGGTTTCTAGCTGTAATGGTATAAAAGAACATGAAAAAACGGTTTTTTATAAGTAAAAATCTAATGTTATAATAACTTAAGATTAAAGATCTGGGTAGAATAAAGAGGGAAAGAAACTGCTACGTTAATAAATTGAACTGGAATACAAAAAGGGGATGTAAGAGGAGGTCCGGGAAATAAGTTAATGAAAAATAATGTGATGAAAAGATTGATTGTTTTTAATTATTTTTATTTTGTATTTTTTCTTTTTCTATTTTGTAATGTAAAAACCCTAATAAAAATTTTATATAAAAAATTTAAAAAAATGAAAACATGACCCTTTCCACCTTTTGCCCCACCGCACCAGTGTGGGCCCAGCAGGTTGTGAGATAAAGCAGTTTGTTCGTTTTTGGTTCTCCCTCCCTTTTTATGATTTGCTTTCAGTTCTGTTCAGTTCAGTTCAGTTCACTTTTAACTGGTATACCACCTCCCTTCTATATTACTATGCACAAGGTGGTTTACAAGCTGAAGAAACAACAAAATACAAAAAGATCACACAACTGATAATCATCTGATCCAATACTGCACAAAAAAGTCATAATAAAAACCTAACTTTAAAATAAACAACTTATATCAAATAAAGTAATATTCAATGATCCACCAGAATATAATAGTACACATGGTCTGGGAAAGGCTTCTAAGACTGGAGGAAAGGGCGAGGCAGATGGAATAAAACATTGCCTGACGGCCAGCACAAAATCTGTCTCCCCTCACAAGTGTATTGTATGCAATAGTTGATGCCAGGCTTTAATACGTAAAATACTGGAGTCCAGGGGCACCATCTCCTATGGGCCAAGCCCCCCCCCCCAATGTTCAAATGGGGCAGAGGAGGCCAAGCACCCAGCTAAGCATGGCACAGCTTCCGTGGCTGGCTCTTCCTCTTCCTCCTGCCATGGAGGGCAAGGAGCAGGGAAGCAGCCCCCGGCCCATGGGGGGAGGGGGGAGGAGGAGGAGCCACTGGCACCACTGGCCATTGAAGCCACGCTGCCACCACTTTTGGCTCAACCCCAGCTCCTCTGTACGTCCTGTCATCACACAAGTGACAGCCCCCCACCCCAGTTGTCCTCAGAAGTTGGAGACAGTCTAAGATCCCTACAGTTGCTGAATGGGAATCAGAGCTGTGTGAGCATGCCGCAATCACTATGTGTGTGGTAGTATCCTAACATTAAACACAATGTGCTATAAGCTGTGAAAGGCGGCTTCCTCAAGGATACTCAGAGTTACATAGGCACCATATTTTTCGCTCTATAAGACGCACCAGACCACAAGGCGCAGCTAGTTTTTGGAGGAGGAAAACATGAAAAAATATATTCTGAATCTCAGAAGCCAGAATAGCAAGAGGGATCACTGTGCAGTGAAAGCAGCAATCCCTCTTGCTGTTCTGGCTTCTGGGATAGCTGTGCAGCCTGCACTTGCTCCATAAGACGCACACACATTTCCCCTTTTTAGGAGGGAAAAAGTGAGTCTTATAGAGCAAAAAATACGGTAAGTGAGGACAGGACATAGCATGGGTTGCCAGTGCCTGGGGCAGGGTAAGTGTTGCGCACCCCTGGTAGACTGGGCAATGGTCAGTCGCTTCGCTGGCCAGCATCTAGTCAAGGCAGTCCCTCCCTCCTCAGTGAGTGGCGGCCTCCCCCTCCCTCTTGGCTCAGGGATGGGGCACGTGTCTGTGCCCCAGCCCTGAAGGCCTAGCCCAGGTGGCCCAGCCCAGGCATGGCTTGCCTCCCAGCAGCTCCATGGGAGTGCAACCTCAGAAATTTTCACCTGGGGCCATGGCCCCCCATGCTACGCCACTGAGTGAGGATGTGGACCTGAGCTCACCATATCCAAGCCCATCACTCACTGCCCCACCAGTGGCTTTCATATAAGTTTCAGCCTGCCACGGGTGCTGTGCCTCTCACTACAGCCAGACATGAGAAAGAGTCAATGTCTCTGCACTAGGAAAAGTTTTGCTTGCTGAGTTTTTTGCAGCTGCAAGCCAGGCTGGTAGTCAGCTGGCAACACTGCTCTCACATTTCCCACATGAACACATTTCTCTTTCATCTTTTTGCTTTAAAGCATTCAACTAAGTGCAAACATACCCCGTGGATTTACCTGAAATTAAAGTGTTGTGAATTTCATTTCATTCTCAGAATTAAAATTGGATCCTCAGTATCAATTACTGCTTTGCTGGGATCTGCTGAATAAATAATTAAAGGCAAAACTTTGGTATACATTACATCAGCACCAGCTTTTCCCAGCCTCTGCCCAACCCTGATTACATATTAACCTAACAAAAATGTCTTACTTTTTGGTGAGTCAAATGTCAGATGACAGATACTGTTATTGAACGACTGCACATTTTAGATTGTGAATTATGAAAATAAGAATCAGAATATGGCTTTAAATGCCTTTAATTCTACTTAACAAAATTAACGCCAATTTATAGCAAGTACTCTAATTAAATTGTTTTTTCCAATCAAAACAATTATTCGACATGGCATTTTACCCCCACCAACTTCTTCTAAAATGCTCCACACAAGCGTACATGTGAACAAAAACGTAAAAAAATGACATGTGGCCATAACTCAAAAACTTGACCTGACTGAGCAAAACCAATGTGATTTTTGGATTCAGTGCATCAGATTCGTCCTAAATCAGCTGAAAAAACGCAGACAACAAATTTGTTGTTGACCAGTGTAATATTTATTAAGGTGTTCCAGATAATAATAAATGTGGATGTTTGTTCCTGAAGCAGAGTTACCTTTTAGGTTGCTGGGACCCTCAAGAAAAATGCAAAAACCCACATTAGGGGGCTCTTTTTTATTTCCTGTCAGAAAATGGGGGGGGGAGGGTATTGTTTTGTTTGTTACTATGTAATGCATTTTATGTTTTTATACTGCCTTGTGATCTTCAGATGAAGGGTGTTGTTGTTTAGTCGTTTAGTCGTGTCCGCCTCTTCGTGACCCCCTGGACCAGAGCACGCCAGGCCCTCCTGTCTTCCACTGCCTCCCACAGTTTGGTCAAACTCATGCTGGTAGCTTCAAGAACACTGTCCCACCATCTCGTCCTCTGTGATCCCCTTCTCCTTGCGCCCTCCATCTTTCCCAACATCAGGGTCTTTTCCAGGGAGTCTTCTCGATTCATGAGGTGGCCAAAGTCTTGGAGCCTCAGCTTCACGATCTGTCCTTCCAGGGAGCACTCAGGGCTGATTTCCTTCAGAATGGAGAGGTTAGATGAAGGGCGGTATATAAATTTAATAATGATGATGATCCTGGGAAGCTTTAATGCTGTTCCCCGGGGCTTTTCATCAAGCTGGATGGTGAACAAAACCAAAATTATAAAGGGGAGGGAGAGAGAAAAATATTTGGCAGGTGGTGAAGCCAACACTCTCCAAGTTCCCGGTGTTGCCAACCAAGCAGCCGAGCTGATTCTCTGTAGCAGCAACGAAGCATCTCATTCCGGCTCCCCGAGCTGTCGTCGAGATGAACTTTTGCGGGGTAAAGCCCGGCACATTTTCGGCATATCCCGCGGGGACCCCCCCCCATGACCCCAGCAGTCTGCTTTCTTAAAACAACAACAAGGCCACCCCCCGCCTCGAAACAGCCGCGCCCCCAACAAAGTAGCTGCTCCTGAGCCAGAGACAGGACCAAGCAAAGCAGGATCCCGCCGCCTCAGCCCGCCGGCCCAGGTCTTCCTCCGCGCGCCCCGCCCGCTCTGCCTCAGGTTCCCTTCCTGCCTCCCGGCAGCTCCAGCTCGGGGCGGGGCGGCCCGTCCTGGCGGCCGCCCCCCTCTCTCTCTCCCCTCCCGCTCCCATTCATTTGCTCAGCCCCGAGAGAGCCAGACGCTGCCGCCGCCGCCGCCTCTCTGGTGTCTCGCACGGACGGCGGCGCAGCAGCAGGTGAGTTGCCGCGCTCTGCCGCCCCCGAGGGGGAGACACCAAGCCGGGCTGCGGGGCCCTCGGCGCTTCAGCCCGAGCGGAGGAAAAGAAGGAGCCGCCGCCCCGTCCCGCTCCCCCGGGGGCGCCTTCCTGGGCGCGTGGCTGCCCCGCTCCGGGCGCCCCTCGGCGGCAATGGGGCTGAGCTGAGAAGCCCGCGAAGCGCCCTGGCCGCCTCGCGGGGAGCAGGAGCCCGCCGGTCCTCCGCCGCCCCCTCCGCCCTCTCTCCCCCTCGGCTCCCGGTTCCCGGGCTGCTGCCTGAGGCGCTCGCCGTCCAACAGGTCTTGTTCATTTCCTTGCAGGCGGGGGGGGGGCAGGAGGGGGCAGGAAGACCCCGCCGTCTCCGCCGTTTGTGTCGGGACTTTCCCCGGGCGCGCTTCCCCTCCGGTCTTCTGGGCCGAACATCCACCTGTTGCGGCGGAGCCCAGGCGCCCCGGTAATGGGGCTGGCCGGTGACACCGCTTCCATCCTGCGGACAAAAGGGCTGCCGCCCCCGGCCGAGCCCCCCCCCCCCGCGAAACCGGGAGCGGCTCTCTGGTGCTCGAGGTCTTGGCAGGCCCTTCATCTCCCCTCCATTGGCGCCTCAGCCCCCAGCCCTGCTTGCGCGCTCACGCGGATGGGGCGGCCGCTCCCCGGCTGCAAATGGTGCCCGTAAGGCCACATCAGAGACGCCCCTGGGACCCCGTTGCCGCCTCCTTCCCCGCCATGTGATTAAGCCTCGCACTACTTTGCGGAGCTGGTTTGGAGCGCTGACGAGATCACTGGTGCAAATGGAAGGGCATGGAAAACAGTTTCCTAGTTCACACTGGCTGCCAGGACTTAGTTGATGTAATAACTGATGACACCACAGTGACATCACAGTCGTGTCCATAGCAGCCACAGGTGGGGTGAAAGAGGATTGGGAGTAATCCAGCAATCCTAACTCTGGCTGGGGAGCAGCCGCATCTGGAGCCCTGCTGCTCCTGCGGGCGAGGGGGGCAGGTGTGGGGTGGTTTGTTTTTGCTGCCCTAGCTGTAGGTTTGTGCAGCTGAGAGAGCAGAGGACCAGGGCCTTTGGGGATCCGCAGGACTTTGAATCCAAAGTCAAGACTTTGAATCGGGCACAGCAGTGGCCAAGCCCTCCTGGCAGGAGGGGGCTGGTGGAGGGTCAGCTGTCTTGTCTTCATCACCTCGGCCAGCACAGATCTGGAGGTGAGGATTGCACTATAAGCCTAAGTTTTGAACCATATTAGTTTAGTTTGATGTATAGACCTGTGTTTTAACCTATAGGAGAGCTTATTGTTTAGGGCTGTATTCTGCTGTTCGCTTCTAGCATGATTTAGGACATTGCTTCCCCAGGTGGGCTGTGCTGCTCCCTGTGGGGCAGTGGGATTACTTAGGGGGCGCTGAGAAGCAGGGGGGCACTGAAGGTGATCAGAACTATTAGACTTTGGAAAGTTGACAAAACTGGATCCGACTTTGAAAAGTTAGTCTCAGTGACTCAAATTGATCAGTTTTGCTGAATTAAGTAAACAAAATAGTTTTATTTGGGTTTTGAGTGAAGGTGAAATTAATGGTTACTATTTTGAATTGTATTGTGTTAATGTCTTCCTTAATGGGTCATGCAAACTGCTATTTTGAATAATGCTTTTTATAAGGTAGGGTAGTGGACCCTGGGGATGAGTTTATGGAACCAAAGTGGCAGTGATCTGTAAAAGATTTTAGGAGATATGAGATGGGGAAAGCTTTCTATCATATATTTTATTTCAGATGTACTGAAGCATTCTAGACATGGAATGGAAATCTGATACAGACCATGCTGGAATAGACTATGTTATGGGATGTCCCTTAGCGTAGGGACAACAGTGGCCAAGCCCTCCTGGCAGGTATTCATGCGGAGGCTGGGTAGCATTTTGTAGTCTAAAAGAAAGCAGAACAATACATTTGGCACCAGTTTGGCTGCAGGAGTTGTCAGAAGAAGGCATACAAGGTGCCACCCAACCGTCTTAGGGACTCCACTCCGAATTTGTGTAAGGTTTACTCCTTAGCCCTGTCTTCTCCTGAAGATGTCCCACAAGGCACGTATATATTGCCCCATATACCCATATTTCAGCATAGTTGACACAAACTAGTATATTTATTTAGCTGGAGTATTGTGTATGCACATGTGCCCCCCCCTCTTCTTGATGAGACAAAACTTGTTGCTCAGTGAGCCATAGGTCTTTGTCTAGCAAACTTTCCATGCAGTCCTGGCTTTCACCCCTCAGCTCTCCAGGGAAAGGGCATTTGTCTTCCCAGAGATGCAAGATCTTGCTGGAAATGGGCGCCACTTCTCCACTGGCTGCAGGGCGAGGGAGGCACCTGCAGGGGCTCTGCATCTTGTGCCGCCCGAGGCAGCTGCTTCACCCCACCTCATGGACAGGCTGGCTGGGCCTATGATCCCAGGAGAAACTCATGCAGTTCTGAGAAGCTTTCCTAGTTAACTATTAGAGAATCAGGGAGAACATGTGGTTGGCATCAAATAAACCTTTCTTTATGTGTTGGTAGAGGTTGTCTTGTTGAAAGGAGAATGTTTACAGAAAGAATTTCCAGGCATAGCACTGACTTGTGAAGAATCTGAGAATGCTGAACAAATGCAACTATAGAGCATTGAGCTTCCTGCCTTGTTTGGGATAAAATCTGGGAAATATATATTCTTAACTGAATTTATTAAAAGTATAGGGAGGGGAAGGTCGAAGGAAGTGCTGTCTTATTATTTTCGGTCTTTTTGTTTGTGCGTAGATTATGAAGTACAACTACCGTCCTGAATTCCAGAAATAGCATCACGTATTTACTACAGATTGTTAAAATACGAAAACCTTAAATCGCTCATTTAACTTTTAGTCACTTTATAGCAAACCTTAAATCACTTGAAACAACTGAGTGCTGTGTTTCTGCCTAAACTTTCTCTGAGATAAAAGATGGCTATAGTGAGAGTTAAAGTGAGATGTTTAAAAGTGTGTGTTGGGGGGAGGTTTCCTGAAAATGGTTCATATTGCTTTTTTTGTATAATTGTTGGTTAAGAGAGTTAACCATCACTATCTTCCTGTGTTAGCAATCCCAAAATTTGTACCCCAAAATGTAAATGGATAGTGGAAAAGTACATAATAAGGTGAGCAGAAATAAGGTGGAGTGTAAATATTCACATGTATTGTGAAAAGGTATGCAAATCGATACTTAATTGTTCTACAGCTATTTGTATCACATCTGTCCTGTACTTGTTGCAAAGTGTGTTCTAGGTCTTATAAGCCAACATGGCACCCCCCCAGATGTTGCTAGGCTGCAACTCCTGCGTCTCTGATATTGGCTATGTCGGCTGGGGGGTGATGGGAGTTGTGCCCTCCCGGTGCTGTTGGTGGGGGCTGCCCCTCTGTGAGAATGTCTCATATTCTAGTTCCAAGCTTCAAGGGAGTAGCGTCTGCCATTTTGTAGCACAAATGTCATCATGCACTCATAAGTCAGTCACCCCCTTGAACTGGCAGACTTGGGAATACTGAGGTCTGCAGAAGTACAAAGAAAGTGCTTTTTTGGGTGGGGAGAGGTTGGGAAGCAGGAGGTGGGAGCTTGAGTGCCGCAAAGTGAATGGGGAATAGTTCCTTTTGAGAATTTTTTTTTGTAGTAAGCTAATGACGGCAGCAACAACAAATGTGAATGTTTGTTCCTTAAGCAGGGTTACTTTTAGGTTCCTAGGAGAAGAAGTGTAAGAGCTCAGGAGACATATTTTGAAATGTGTGTTTCCACTTTCACACTGACTCTGCCTCACTACAGTTCCCCCTTGTGACCTTAGATGTGCACAACCTGAGACCTGGACATCTACTTGTGTTCTCCCTGTGTGGGGTTTATATACTGGTGGCTATGCGCTGTGAGTGGATTTTGAGTTGCATCATACTCTATGTTCTGTTGTTCCAGTGTGGGTGGAATACTAGGGGATGATGAGGCAGATCTTTTTTTATTTGTTTTCCTCTCACATTATGCTCAATAGGAGGGAAATTGCTTCCACCATCCCAGACCTGATGGGTGTGTCCATGGAATGAAGAAGTTTAGGATTTGGCATAGCCATGCCACACCCCAAACTCATTTCCTCCTCCCGCTGCTGTAATTTTACCAGTGGTGGAGTTTTCTGCTGGTGTTTCAGGTGAGTTTCACTGGTCTTGGTGTCGTTCTGGTGGCATAATGCCATTTCTGCTTGTGGAGTGGGGCTGAATACATGGCAGCTGAAATGTCAAAGGAGTTTGCAAAAGAGTGTGTTAAGTTTTGAACTGTGTGGTTTCTATATGCAAAGCTGCACTTCAGTCTGGGAGATTTCTGCAATGCAAGCTTAGCTACACTGTTCATGGGAGATCATGGGAAATCTGGAGCGGGAGAAGTTTTTATTACAAATTCAAGAAAATACACCCACTCTCAGTTTCAGATTGCCCATTATGTTGGGGAAACATTTCAGACTTAGTGCAAGTAATGTTTCTTTTTGTATCATGCAAAAACTGTGAAATGACCTTGATTCCACATTCTGACATTTCAGGTCAGTTCATGAAAATACCCCCCTAAATACCAATGTTCTTATCTGTATGAATAAAACTTACTTTTTGTCTTCAGAAAAACCTTCATAATTTTGATTACTTTTACCCACACATTTCACAGCTTGGCATGGCAGCATTAATCCTATAACACTGCCTTTTCCATCACGTTAATAAAGAACAATATTTGCGTATTTACACCACACTTGTGAGTTTAGATTCCGGTCTGAACTGATAAGGCTGAACATGTTGCATTAGCACCAAAGGGGTCTTTTTTGATTCAGCAGCTGTGGATATATTTGTCCAGGTGTGACAGAATTCTTTAGGAGTTGGACGTACTCAGCGAAGCAATTAAAAGGTGGGCGGGCGGGTGTGAAATCAAGGATAAAGAGCTCTCATACCTAATTGAGATGATCAACCAAATACTGGTGTGTTCTTTCCTTTCACCCTTAATGGAAGGTCAGCTTCAAAGATGTGGGCACTGAGAAAATGTTAAGAGTGTGGAATCTACTAATTTAAAACTTTTCAGCAGTCGGGAAATGGTAATCAAATACAACAAAGCATTGTCACTGTGAAGTCCGTAATAGTTTCTGTGACGGGGGTGGGGTATCATAAGCTATAATGGCAGGAATGAATCTTGCTTTGCTTTCCAATTATATCTGTTTCTAATTCTCAGGTTGGCACATCCCTGGAGGACATGCCGCCACCCTGATTCAGATAGAATTGGAAACCACACTTTGTGGAGTTATCCAGACAGGGGCAGTGTATCCTGTTTCACCACTTGAGGGGAAGCAGAAAATGCTGCCTTACCCTGCCGTCCCCCCACCTGCTCCTACTGCAGCCTATTCTGCCCCTGCTGTGCACCACTGGCAGAGAAGCACCACCACCACTGGAGCCCATCTGGGGTGAGATCTTACCTCAGATAGACACGATCCTGCCCAAAATTGGCTCCAGTGCTCTACTGATGGTGGAGGTGTTGGGGCAGGTGGGACACCCACAGGTATGCAGCCTCACCTTGCTTAATGTATCCAGAACACTGTTCCATTTGTGCTGGATTACTTGTGGCTTTTGCATTCTGAGGATGTGGACAAGCTGCTTGCAGGATTAGAGCTGACCACCTGTTGGCTTGACCCTTGCCCACCTGGGCTTCTTAGAACTAGCTGAAGGGGATTGACTGGGTCGGTCATTGCCTAGGGGGAGATACCACCTGCCTTAAAGGAGGTAAAGGTGTGCCCCTTCCTTAAGAGGACTTCCCTGGCCCCAGAATAATATTCTCCAGTGACAAATATCCTGTAGCAATATGCTTGAAAGAGTTCAGGAAGCCCAACTTCAGGCATGTTCGAAACAAGCTGACTATCTGCACCCATTTCAGTCTGGTTGCAGGCCCCACCATGAGGCTGAAACTGCCTTGGTTGATGACATTTGTTGGGAAGGAGGTGGGGAGTGTGTGACCCTGTTCATTACCCTTGTCCTCTCTGCTGCTTTTGTTATTGTCAGTGGTATTTTTCTGGAGTGGCTCTGGGAAGTGGGAGTTGTAAAATAGATGCCTCTTCTGCGCACACAGCCTTTAGGAGTAAGGAATTGCAGAAGGTGTTGGGGGCAGTCAGGCTCTCAGAGCCACTAAGGAAAGATTCACTGTTCTGTTAAGCCCTGAGGTTTAAGAATGCCCTGCAGGAGCTTCTGGAGAAAATTAATTTTCCTACCATGAATTTCTGTTCTGAATCTCCTACCAGGGTGTTCCACTCCCCTCTTCTTCTTAAGCCACCAGGACATAAGTTGCTGCTAATAATCAAATTTATTCTGCCAGCACCACACGTCAGGGAAACAGATAGGAATGCCTGCAGTTAATTATCTTCTTTTGCCTCATTACTTAATGTTTCTTAATTAATTGTTAATGTCATGGGTAGGCAAACTAAGGCCCGGGGGCCGGATCTGGCCCGATTGCCTTCTAAATCTGGCCTGCAGATGGTCCGGGAATCAGTGTGTTTTTACATGAGTAGAATGTGTGCTTTTATTTAAAATGCATCTCTGGGTTATTTGTGGGGCATAGGAATTTGAGCTTGTGCATTAAGCAGCCATTTCTTCTTTTGAGTGTTCCCAAAATCAGATTCCTGCTCATGAATGTGAATTCACTGGTTTGTACTTAGTGTCAGTATAGTAACTTGTATTAAAATGCGCTTGATCATTACTTGCATTGAAGACTGCTTGCCAGCGGAGGCCAGGTAACTCCTGGCGTGAAAGAGTCAAGGGTTAAAATGTCCCTGCCTTCCAGAGGTGTGTAGTCTCGTTGCCAAGGCCCTTAAGGCACACTGGACCTAAGCTGCGGCATTTCTCCGATAACAAAATCCGATTTTGTTTGTTCGTATTCCCAAGGAGGGAGCATTTCATCTGAAGAATGTCCTGACATCATCACAGCAAGGGTTGGGTCACCTGTTGTGGCAAAGGAATTGGAAGTCAGAATACAGTTATGTCTTAAATGAAAACCAGCTACAGCTTGGGTCATCTTACATAGCAATCTTGGTTCCCTTAAAGCAGTGCTGCTTTTGAGGTACGTGAAATAAACATGGAGATCGCCTATCCCAGGGGTAGACAACCTAAGGCCCGGGGACCGGATGTGGCCCAATCACCTTCTCAATCCGGCCCACGGGCGGTCCAGGAATCAGCGTGTTTTTACATGAGTAGAATGTGTCCTTTTATTTAAAATGCATCTCTAGGTTATTTGTGGGGTATCGGAATCTGTTCATCCCCCCCCCCAATATAGTCCGGCCCACCACATGGTCTGAGGGATGGTGGAACGGTCCATGGCTGGAAAAGGTTGCTGACCCCTGCCCTAAACCATGTGAGGCAGGGTACCTGACGGGCTGCTTGCTCCTGACCAGTTAATTTAATATCTTCCTTTTGTGCTCTCACATTTGGAGATAGCACCTTCTTTTGGGAACCCCCCCATATTTGTTCAGCTGGTGCCAACTGTTTTGTTCCCTGGAACATTAATTGGCTGTTGTTGTGATTGACTAGTTAAACGCTGGTGCTGTTTTAATCTGCTGCTTTTGTTGCACCTCTCAGTATTTGACTATTGTGTAGCATATTGCTTTTAAGTAATGTTTTGTAAGCCACCTTTAAGAACTGTGGCTGAAAGACGGAGTCACATAAATAACATAAACTGCAAAACACACCCCACTCCTAAATCTCAGCCCTTGTGTTTGTTGTTTGAAACACCACAGCTTTGAAGCAGCAGAAGAGATGGAAAATAAGTTTCTTCTGAAAATGTGATCAGATGACAGAAAAAGTGAGCTTTGAGTAGAATTGTTCTAAATTTTTTGTTCTGAGCTGCTTAAACTGTCCTATCCAGAATATTGTCATAGTAGCTGCAAGAGTTAAAGGCATACACCTTCATTCTTCTAATATTATGACCCATTTTAGCCTCGTAGCCACTGTTCCCTACAGAACAAAGAAGAATTGTTTAGGGCTTTTGTTAGAAATACTCAGCCCTTGCTGGAGTTGTCAAAGTTTTCTTTTGGTAATGAATGACCCTGAATTGCTTGCTGTAATTAAATCTGTATGTAGCCTAGTGGGGAAAACTGGCTGAAATGCTCATTTGTTGCACAGTCTTTTCACATAGATGTTATGTTGGTAGAAAGAGGCACCTAAAACCCTTTTTTGCCGGGGGTGGGGAGGAGGTTTTTTTGACTGATAAACACTTTCTGCTGACTTTGCACATATGTTTAAAGTACCCAAAATGGATGTTAGTTGTGGGAGGCCAGACCAGTCCAGTACCCAAGAGGGTGGGGGGCAGATAAAGGACGTTGGAGGGCGAATTTCAGGCAGTGATGCATCTTACTCCCAACTGCATAGGATTTGCAGCTTTACAGGATCTTTTTAATTTTTCCTTACGTTGATGCCAGCCAACATAAGAAAGTTAAAGTTAAAAGCGTTTCACATCTATTAACAACACCATCATCACCATCAATGTACAGGGTTCTTTTATGACATCATAATAAACAAGGTCTCTTCTCCCAAGAAGCTAGGTGTGACGCTGGCAGACTGATATGTTGGTCTGCCAGCCAAATGTCAGGTCTGCTGCCAAATTTCTATAAAGCAGAAATGGAAAAGAGGAGTTATGTTAAAGGGGTAGGAGGAAAGTTCTAAAACTCCTCTTGCCTGTTCCACTTGCAGCAGGGGTTCTTCTCATCTTGAAGCCTTATTGAGGGAAAAACAATTTAAACAAATTTGGAGAGGGAAGCAGAAGTAGATAGTGGGTTCAGTATATCTAGTCTAATGCACAATAAAGGTTGGAAGGCCATCTGTCATTGATACTTTAGTTGAGATTCCTGCATTGCAGGGGGTTGGAGTAGATGACCCCCAGGTTCCCTTCCAATTCTGCACTTACATGATTCAGGAAAATCACAACTTGCCTCTTCAAGAGTAACTTAACAGCCAGCCTGATTCTGACATGCATATTTATTTAATTTATTTATTTTGCTGTTGTTTTTCCTGTGAAGCGTCTCGAGGCAATTTCACAATACAGTGGTACCTCGGGTTAAGTACTTAATTCGTTCCGGAGGTATGTTCTGAACCTGAAACTGTTCTTAACCTGAAGCACCACTTTAGCTAATGGGGCCTCCTCCTGCTGCTGTGCCGCTGGAGCACGATTTCTGTTCTCATCCTGAAGCAAAGTTCTTAACCAGAGGTACTATTTCTGGGTTAGCGGAGTCTGTAATCTGAAGCATCTGTAACCTGAAGCGTATGTTACCCGAGGTACCACTGTATAGTAAAAACATGTATAAAATAACAGCTATATAAAAGCAGTTAAAGCAAATATATGAAAACAATTTCAGATCCAGTACTGATACTGACTTGCAAATCTCCCTGGCTAGTCTGTCCATGAAGGAGAGTTCTGGACAACAATGGGTGGCTGCGAGTCCATAGTCCAGGGCAGCCTCCAATGAAGCACTTCTTTGTGTCCTGTGAAAAACAAAGTTGCTTTAAAGCAGTCACAAATAGTAGTAGTGATCCTGCTGCAACATGCTGTTTTCTTTTTTTAAAAGGGAACATTTATTGATAGATACTATGTAAATGTAAATGTGACAAGGTGATTAAAAATAATGCGCAAATTGCTGGAAAAAACTGCATTTCACTGGATCGCATCAAAGTTAAACACACCGATTATCTCAGCGCAAATGTTATTTGGCGTTCACTTCTGATTACAAGAGCCTTCTGAAGAAATGACAAGACAATTACAGGGCTTGAGTTATTTTTCAGCGTCAGCAGAAAAGCAAAGGTGTTATAACATGAAGCCTGCCCTTTGGGCACAGCTAGCACAGAAGTAGGTGTGTCTTGTAAGCTCTGTTTTAGCAGTGTATTTTAAAGGAAATTGCAATCTGACATTAAGGCAAAATAGCATACGTTTCAAAACCTCATTTTCTTTGCTAGAGGTACTGGCTCTGATCCATCTCTGATTATAGACGATCCCTATAGCTCAATAACCATATAACCCTATTAACTTGGAAATAAGCTCTGTGGCATTCAATGAAACTCCATCCAGTGGAGGTGTGCATAGGATTATAGCTTTAGTTTGCCCTCCTCAGCAGAGACACACATTACTAGTCACATCAAAGGAGCACGCAGCCAGCTTGTAGCCTTGATTAGCATGTTCATGCAAATACAGCTCCCATTAGCCACATGAGGAATTATTGCTGGATCATGGTGATTGTATTTTTAAACACAGAGAGCTAGTATTTTTAGGATGCCAGCCTCAAATTATTCCTGGCATTATTTGGTACTATAACCAAATCACTGTTATTACTTGTTTGCATATAGTCGCACTGTTGGCACTCTGCGATCAACTGTCACTATGGTACTTCTCCCTGGAGACCAGGGATGGAGAACCTGTCTTCCTCCAGATGTTGCCAGACTCCCCTCCCCTCAGCCCCAGCCAGCATGGCCAGCGGTCAGAGAAGATGGGAGTTGGAGTGCAGTGACATCTGGAGGGCCACAGGTTCTCCATCTCTGTTCTCCACTGTGGGGCAAATGGTATAATATGCTTGTTTAGCTGCATGTAATGTTAACTCCGTGACTGCTTCACTCTAAAGAGGCAATTTCTATGGTAAAGCTGGAAGGAAGGAAGAGCACTTAGAACTACAGATCTAAATATAAATAAAGATCTAAAAGTGTTTGAGATACATGCTCTTTTGAGGTGGAGGAGAAATGGTGGGAAAGTTACAAATTGCCACCTCCCAAAGTTGCTTTAGAACTGAGAAGTGACTAATCTGTTAATGTTCAACACAAACCAGAGTTTTGCTTACACCTTCTTCTTTCCAAAGACATGTGCTACCCATGTGAGGTAGGATATATTGTCTTTGGCAGAAGATTTTAGAATGGCAGGTCTGCAGCTTTATTACGTTATCCTCCTTTTTAGAGTCACTTTCACTTTGGCAAAACAGCCATGTGTTTTTATTCCGTCTGAATACACATCACAGTGGTACCTTGGTTCTCAAATGCCTTAGTACTCAAACAACTTGGAATCCAAACACTGCAAACCTGGAAGTAAGTGTTCCGGTTTGCAAACTTTTTTTGGAAGCCGAATGTGCTCCGTTTTTAGTGTTACACTTCCGTTTTGAGTGTTACACTGAGGTTTGTCTGTTCTTGCTATTTATTTTGCATTTTTGTTTTGCGGCTTTTTTTGTGACTCTGTGGAACCCAGTTTAGCTACTGATTGATTGATCGATGGTGTGACTGCAGGACATTGTTTATTGCTTTCATTTTATGGATCAGTGGTTTCGTTAGCTAGTAAAATTCATGTTAAATTGCTGTTTTAGGGGTTGCTTTTAAAAGTCCAGAACGGATTAATCCATTTTGCATTACTTTCTATGGGAAAGTGCACCTTGGTTTGGGAACGCTTTGGTTTTGGAACGGACTTCTGGAACAGATTAAGTTTGAGAACCAAGGTACCACTGTAGTCCAGATGGACACAGGCTTGAGGAGACTGAGGTTTTGATTAAACCTGGTGAAGTATAAAACAGCACAGGTGGCTTTTTGCCGGCAGGGTGTTGCAGAGGGATTAATCTATGAAAGTGTTTGCTATGGTTACCAGGTGAGAAGAAGTGTTTTGCTTAGAGGAAACACCAAGCCTTCATTACAGAGAACTTTTGACACAATAAGCTATCTTGTGCTAGCCATTTCCCCACCACCCAGCCCTCCCTGCCTGCTTGTAAGAGAAGTCTGGGACCCACAGCTCGTAGATCAAGGCCAAAAGAGCAAGATGCACTGCATCCTTTGAGAAAAAAACGATGAGCTGTTTTGAATCTCTGTGTTGGAAAGTGCCTTCACAGCCAGGGTTTCCAGTGTGTTTATCCAAGGCATACACCCAGAAAAGCACCTGTGCCGTAAGTCATACATTATATGACATGTGAATCAAGGCACGTTCCTTCGGTGCTGATGCCACTCGCTGCTTCCCATTTGCTGTTCCCATGGCTGTGCTGCCTCCCGTGGGTATCCAGCTTGCATTTCGGAAGGAGGAAACTGACTGGGGTTTGGGTGGGTAGCTGAGGCAAACATAAGTGCACCGGGGGAAAGGTAGTGGGCAAAGAACCATGGAGCAGGGAGGGCTCTAAATTCAGTGCTTGGCACCCAGGCGGACTGTCTTTCTCCCAAGCAAACAGAAAGGGAAGGGGTAGCATCAGAAAAACCAGTATTGCTGACAAAAGAGAAAGATCAGCATTGTTGACATGTGAATCCCATACACTGCCACCTTGGCGTAATTCACCGCATAAGCATCACACATGCCTTTTTTGGAAAGAAAAATCGTCATTAAAAATGTGACAATTATGCGGTGAATTATGGTACATCCTACAACATTGGCCATTGGCCAAATAGGCAGGCAAGCAAGCTGTGATCCACTTCCTAGGCCTAGGTGAAGCTGAAAAGGGTTCACCCAGGCCCAGGGAAAACCCCTTGCCTCCAGCACAACTGCTGGATCCAGGAGAGGCATTGTCACCGTCCCATAACAGTGCCCAATCTGGCTGTAAGCATCATTACACAACAGATGAAACATGTACAAATGGTTTTTCAATTTTTCTTCTCTTCTTTCTTTATGCTTCCACCACCATTTTTATTCAGTCCCCCCCAATTGCACCTGAGGTTACTACGCCCCCCTGGATGACCCCCCCAGGAATGGGAAACACTGATCTAGTGTAAGCTGTGTGCAAGCTCAGGATTTCTTCACTTAGAATTATTTATCCCCTTATGTAATGATTATGCGCATTTCAGGACAAAGTTAGTTAATTTGTAAATGCTCATAGCGTGAAGTACTTAGGAGTTAGCCATGACGTCAACAAGTCTATAGTCCTATCTTTATACATAAAAATGGAAGGCTGTCTTCTTCTAGCCCCCATTTCAGGATTAGTAGTGCCCCGTCACAGTACTGTATTTGCATGAACCTGGGCCGGGAAGGGCACCAGAAGTGAAGAGAAGTTGCAGAATAGTAGTGGGCATGGCATAGGAGTGAGAAGGGAAGGGGCACTTATAGGGAAGGAAGCTGCCTTGAGTTCCATCAGCGGAAAAGGCAAGGTATAAAGAAATATATAACAACAATAAGTGGTGGCATGAGAATGAGGTTGAGGATGAAAGCAGGGGCCTGGAAGGGTCTGAAGAATTGGAGGGGGTTGTTGGCATCCGTCTGTCTCGAGAGACAATGGAGTCTGCCTCCAGGGGTGAAGTCAAACTGCTGTATTAGCAGCAGTGAAGTGACTTCCCAGGGTGCAAGCCTGGGCAGTGTGTATGGAGGTCTTGAGTTGCCCAGACGACAAGACACCACCCCCCCCCCCCGCTTGGCCTCACTGCTGTGGCCCAAAGGAAAGCAGAGCAATACAGTGGTACCTTGGGATCTGAACGGGATCCATTCCGGAGCACCGTTCACATCCTGAATAGAACGTAAGACGCGACGGCGCGTCTGCACATGCGCTGGTTGCGTTTTGCCACTTCTGTGCATGTGCGTGATGTCATTTTGAGCGTCTGCGCATGTGCGAGCGCCGGAACCCAGAAGTAATACACTCCATTACTTGCAGTTGCCGCAGAGCGCAACCCGAAAGCGCTCAACCTGAAGCACATTCAACCCGAGGTATGACTGTACAGTACATTTGGCACCAGCTTGGCTGCAGGAGTTGCTGCAAGGAGGTATATAAGGCACCATCAAACCATCTTAGGGACTCTACATTTTTGTAGTGTTTACTCCTTAGCCTTTTCTTTCCCCAGAGATGTCCTGCAAGGCAATGGAAATTTAGGATCTGAGTTTTCCTTTTCCTAGATTGGCTACTTCCCCAGGTTGATGAGCCCCACCTGCCTGTTGGAAGGGGGCGTGGCTTCATAATCGGGCAGAAGGTGAAAATGGTACACATTAGTTGAAATGTGTGGGAAGAGATTACCCTGGGTATTTTCTGTGTGTAGGAGGCTGCACACAAAAAATGGGAGAGGAGGCACAGACTTGGGGGTTGAAGGTGAAAACAAGGGTGCAAAGTGGGGCTGCAGATAGTGGCAGAGCTTCCTGCCCTGGCACCGGGGGGGCGAAGAGCAGGCGGGGGCATGGCTGGTGCATGTCCCAGGTGCGTGGTGCACTGCCTGCAGGGGCGTGGTTCCCAGCGTGGGTGGGGGCAGCTGCGATGGCACCCCACCAGGATCATGCTGCTGGGGGCAGTGCACTCCCCCCGCACCCCTCTTCCTCCGCTCGTGGCGGCAGAACAGAGAATTGGCTCTAGAAATGGGGTATGAAGGTGGAACGCGAACTTAGTACAGTGGTACCTCAGGTTACATACGCTTCAGGTTACACTCGCTTCAGGTTACAGACTCCGCTAACCCAGAAATAGTACCTCGGTTTAAGAACTTTGCTTCAGGATGAGAACAGAAATTGTGCTCTGGCGGCGTGGCGGCAGCAGGAGGCCCCATTAGCTAAAGTGGTGCTTCAGGTTAAAAACAGTTTCAGGTTAAGAATGGACCTCTGGAATGAATTAAGTACGTAACCAGAGGTACCACTGTAGTTCCTTGGGGTAGGAAGGAGAAACTAGGGGTTAATATGAGGTGAATGGCAGGGGGGTTGGAAGGTGGAGAGTGCAGGGGTGCAGCCGTGTGTGCGTGCGCGTGTGTGCGTGTGTGCGCGCACACCTACTTTCTAGTCTACCCCAATGCAGAAAACCACACTAAATCAACACCATAACAAAAATTTTCAAAATTCAGAAATTTCAAAGCCCACCAATACATTTGAATTTAAACAATTGTAAAGCGATTTCCAGTCACAGCAGTAAACAATAAAACATGTGCATGACCACAAGGTGAGCTATTGGCTTTAGGTGGTGCTGAAAAAATGTGCTTAGCTGGTTAGAGCAGCCGTAACATGTGAGAGTTGTTTGCAGGTGGGATGCACTCCTGGTGGAAGCTGGCACTGGGGTAAGGAGGCTTGAAGCATGGAGCAAACAGCTTGCAGAAACCTTCCCTGCAGCTTCTGCATGGCAGCCTTAACATAAGATATGTTCCTTACTATAGCGGAGCAAAGACTGCTTCTGCAGAGGAGAGGCCAAGCGAGGAGTGGAGCATGTCCATGCTTGCTGGGCCAGGGTGTCATGGAAAGAACAGTGGTATCGGATGTCCCAGGGAAGGAAAGATTTGGAAGCGACTACAGGAAATGTTTTAGTTTGTCAAATGTTCTTGTTGGCTGCAGCTGGGAAGAAAATTAAGAAATAATCTCTGCCCATTTCCTAAAGGCATTAACATAAGAATGCAAGCTATCTCCAAAATATATTCCTATCTTATTTTATTTTTAAATAGTACACTAGAATACCTTTGTAGGATAACTCTGTGGGCACAGTTTCTCATGCCTAGATTTAAATACCATGCATCTATTAAATTCTGCAAGATTATTCTGAAATTTTTTACATTATGAGAGTGTGCTGAAAGCTTTAAAAGTTTGAAAATTCTGATCTCACACAATGCCCGTTTCTGATTATTAACTATAAAAACCAAACATATATAATTTTTTGGGGGGGGGGGACTGTAAAGAGCTGAATGAAAAAGGGGAAAGAAATAACATAGTTGTTGGAGAAAGTTAGTTCCATGTGGATTTACTAGAATTTTTTAGTAAAATTATCCTGTACTAAATTATGTACTGTCATGAATGCTTTGGCTGAGTTTCCTGCATTGCAGGGGGTTGGACTAGATGACCTTTGGGTTTCCTACCAACTCTACAGTTCTATGATATTATGAAATTCTTGGAGATTTGATTTGACATTTTATTTGACTGACACTTAGGAAACAAAACTATGTATGTAAGTATAGATTCTTTTTTCCAATAAACAGAATCAATTACATTAATACAAACTTTATGAAAAAATGATTTTATTATATTTCTACCAAATCACTGGTTGTGGGTAACTTATCTGTAGATGTTTTCTAATTGTATGTCTCTTAATGTTAGCATAAGATACTTCCCTGTAGTAGGGGGCCTTAGGTATTTTGTGTGTCCATGAAAGACAGAATCCAAGACAGTCCAAGCTTTTTCAGAGGCCTCAGTTGCGTTTCCAGCTATTTCATGTTGGTCGACATAGATGACCACAGGAAGCCTTAAGAGATTAGAATTATTTCTTCTTCAGTACAGCCCAACAGAGACATTCAGGAGAGAAGGTGGCAATATAAAACGTGACAAACAATGCTTTGAACTGGTACCAGGATCTTGGGGCAGGTAACTAGAGGGCAGGTGTGGTTCTAGATAGCAATATGTCTTTTATTCCTCCAGATGTTCAGGACAAAGCTTGAGCAGGAAGCTTATTGAGGCGCAGAGCCAATAATGGAGGTATATAGCTGCAGCTATTCTTTGGACCAGACGGTTAACTGAGCCCTGCTTTTAGGCTGTAACTTCCTTCCTCTGATCTGCTAGCTTGGCAGGTTTAGGAACTGACTCACAGGACACCTGTGTCTTAATGCTTCCTAGCCATGAAGTGCAGTATGAAGAGACATGGCCTGCCAAAAGAATAGACTTTAGGATTGAGGCAAATAATTGACAGAGGACCCTGCAGAAATAAAACCTTTCTAACTAATGGTTCTGGCATGTTGTGCAATGATTTTTTAAGATGAGAAATTTCTATAAGGATATTTATAATGCTTAGATATTCTTTCCAGCTGGTAGTACTAGCCGTGGTTTATCGAGGGTTTTCCTTATAGCATCCATTTGAAATCATCAATCTTTATTACTGTCCAGAGACCCAACAAATCATTACGAAGCAATACACCATTCATACAGCCTACCTCCAGGTTAAACAAGCATTTTGTTCAGAATATAGGGATTATTTGTTCTTGTAACCACCGATAAAAACTTTGCCACTGCTAATGTTCTAACATTTGTCCAGTCTTCCATTTGAAATAGTCCCATGATATAAAAACAACATCCATGCAGTTAAGTTTCAGAAAAAAAAGAAGTTTTGCATTGCAGTTGTAAAGGTACAGGTTTGTGTGTGTTTCCTTATTGCCTTTCTTACTTCTGAAACAAAAACATACCTTAGATCAAGAGGTAAAGCTGCATGGTGATTTTTTTAAAAAAATTGCAACTAAAAGGAAACAGTTTCTCCAATTCTCTGTGACTTACACTTCAGTTTTTAAAATCAACATGCAATTGACAAGACAGAGGTCCATTTCAGATGGTGCAGCAAACCATAGTTTCTGATCCATGAATAAGCCAGCACAATCTCTTCCATTATGCAAAGCGGGGAGGCCTGAGGTTCCTGCCAGCTTGTTTGTGTAATAATTGAGAAATGTTTTAGATGATAGTTTAATGCTTTATATTGCATACGTGTCCATTACATGTTGAGAATGCCATTAATTTATTTTTAGGGATACGTGAAGATTGTTCCTTTTTTATTTTTCCTGCTTTTCCATCCGATGCTTTCATATTCCCCATTTTTAAACACTTGGCTATGGCACACAAAAAATTGTGTGTCCAGCAGTTAATATAATCAAGCAGGCAGAAAACACCCCTATAGACCTGACTGGCAAACCACTGTGGTGTTAGTATACTTAATCAAAGTCTCTTATCTGTCATCCAGTTGCTGCTATAGAATAATGAATTAAGTGATTTTACACACAGTCTATTGCATGGGTATGCAGACTAAGGCCCGGGGGCCAGATCCGGCCCAATCGCCTTCTAAATCCGGCCCGCGGACGGTCCGGGAATCAGCGTGTTTTTACATGAGTAGAATGTGTGCTTTTATTTAAAATGCATCTCTGGGTTATTTGTGGGGCATAGGAATTCATTCATTTCCCCCCCCAAAATATAGTCTGGCCCCCCACAAGGTCTGACAGACAGTAGACCGGCCCCCTGCTGAAAAAGTTTGTGGACTATTGTCACATTATCTCAGGTGTATAATTTAATTTTTTTCAAGTTATCTTGAGCTTTAGGATATGCTTCTAGGTTGGGTTGAGGAAGCACTGTAGTTCTGGTTCTTCCTGGGGAAGCATCCCAAGAGAGTGGTGCTGGGGAACTGTTGCTCTGTTGGACTGTGGGGTACCTCAGGGACCAGTTTTGTTGTCCATGCTCTTTTAATGCCTCCATGAAACTGCTAGGAAGAAGTCACCCAGAGGTTTGGGCTGTGGTGTCATCAATATGGCATAGGCGTTCTGCTCTTTCCATCTTCTGATCCAAGGGGGCTGTAGAAGTCCTGAACTGGTGCTTGAAGGCTGTTCTGAGGAGAATGAGGGCAAACAAGCTGAGGTTAAATCCATACAAGATGTGAGTATTATTGGGTGCAGCGTGGGGGGCAATCACCCGCTTCAGAAGGAGATTTGCAACTAGCCTTAGATAGGGTTGCACTCTCCATGGAAAACCCAAGTGTGTAGTTGGAGTGTTTTCCTGGATTTTGCACTTACTTGGGAAGCTCAGGTGGTGGCAGTGACCAGGAGTGCAACTCACCAGCTTCAGCTCTGTCTGGAGAGGTCAACATTGATTCCAGTAATCCATGTTCATGTCATGTCCTGGCTTGACTACTGCAAAGAGCCCTCTGTAGGGCTGCCTTTAAGGACTGTTTGGAAACACCTGCTTAATGGTGGCTGGGCGGTTTAATCATGTGACATCATTACTGCAAAAAAAAAAAGGTAAAGGACCCCTGACAGTTAAGTCCAGTCGCAGACGACTCTGGGGTTGCGGTGCTCATCTCACTTTACAGGCCAAGGGAGCCGGCGTTTGTCCACAGACAGTTTTTCCGGGTCATGTGGCCAGCATCACTAAGCTGCTTCTGGTGCAGTGGAACACCAAAACCAGAGCAGCGCACGAAAACGCCGTTTACCTTCCCGCCGGAGCGGTACCTATTTATCTACTTGCACTTTTGGGCATGCTTTCGAACTGCTAGGTTGGCAGGAGCTGGGACCGAGCAACAGGAGCTCACCCCGTCGAGGGGATTCGAACTGCTGACCTTCTGATCGGCAAGCCCAAGAGGCTCAGTGGTTTAGACGACAGTGCCATCCGCGTCCCCCATCATTATTGTACCAGGAGGTTTTCTTATTGTTGGAACTGAATTTTTATATCCTATTGCATGAGCTAGGGATGTGGATGGCGCTGTGGGTTAAACCACAGAGCCCTGGGCTTGCCGATCGGAAGGTTGGCGGTTTGAATCCCCATGACGGGGTGAGCTCCCGTTGCTCAGTCCCTGCTCCTGCCAACCTAGCAATTCAAAAGCACGTCAAAGTGCAAGTAGATAAATAGGTACTGCTCCGGTGGGAAAGTAAATGGCATTTCCGTGTGCTGCTCTAGTTCGCCAGAAGTGGCTTAGTCCTGCTGGCCACATGACCCGGAAGCTGTATGTCGGCTCCCTCGGCCAATAGAGCGAGATGAGCACCGCAACCCCAGAGTCGGCCCCGACTGGACCGAATGGTCAGGGGTCCCTTTACCTTTACCTTTATTACATGAGCTGACTTGAGTAAGTTTTCCTTGTAAGATGACCTATAATTTTTTAAATAATAAATAAGTGTGCAGCAGGGAGTTCATTTTCAGTCCTGCAGCTATTCTACATTGAGGAATGGATTTCAATGTTTTAAGGCACTCCATTTGCATTAACCCGGACATTGTCACTATTTATGATTGTTGTGGTAAATAAGCAAGCTCTTCTGTAAAGATCAGTTGTCAACAGAGGAGTGATTACTCGGTTATCTTTATGTTCAGTTTTCTGTATTTCTGGCCACTGAGCTTTTCCCTGCCCCCTTTCACTCATATTCCTGTGTGTCTCTGCAATAGTTTTAAGCCCCGGCATTATACTTTTTTGGGTAAATATTTTGAGATCTGCTTAGTCTATCTGCTCTGGGTTTCTGCAATCCCATTAAAATAATTAGTAAAAAGAAGAACCAAAAGAATAAATGGTTGCAAATTAAAACCTTTTTGTGTGTCTCTTTTCAGTTTTCCCAAGTTGTTCAGTGGAAATTCATAATGGGATAAAAGATCAAAGGATGCTAATCAAGCCCTTTATCGCACCGCCAAATGGCCTTTAATGTGGGAACAATCCAGTGTGTCTCTTGGGGCAAGGATAGCTTGCATTTCTATATAGATGAACACATTGTTTGTGGATTTGGTTCCAGCTTTCTGTTCTCTTGGGTGCTGCTGGGAAGCAAAGCCCCCCCCTCCCCCCAGTGCGCTGAGAATTCAGTGTTTTAAACGCTGGTATACTTCGTTCCGATGTTCTCTTGTACATGGCATCCCTTGTCAAAAGAGTGAGGAAACCACAATAAATAATAGTTAAAACAGATAACAAATGGTTTTTCTTGTTTTTAAAAAAGTGAACACTGGCAGCAAGAATATTACAATGAAGATGCAGGAGGCTGCTTTTCAAAAAGTCGGTGTCTGGACCCAGCCCTCAGGCTGTGTTATAGCAAAGTTAACGAGGAGCTGTTGGAGCCTCTCCAACTGTAACTAAAAGTAAACACGAGGCAGGTGAGCTTATTGTACTTGCTTTTGCTTTGTGCCTGAGGGGAGAGCGATCAAAGGGAAATGAAAGGGCTCAGAACCGTGCAGGTTAGTGCATTGCTTTAAGGCCCCATCTGGTGGGATTGCAGGCTAGCAAAGCCCTGTAAAATGAGTAGCTGTACTGTTGGAGCCTAATATTCATGGCCCCTTGTGCCTCTTAACCTGAGAGGGGTGGGGTGAGGCCACTGAGAACTCTCTCATGCTGCCTCTGACTTTGGACAGTGTTCAGCAGCCTTTGGCCCACAGGCCTAATTGGACCACCCCATTTGCCCTGCCAGGTCACTTTGGCGAAGTTCTGCTAACATGCGCTACTCCTGACATCATACCTGCTTGTAAAGAGCTGTGTGCAGCGCTGCAACAAAGTGCTGCACAATCTGCAGGGTTTAATTTCAAAACGCACAAGTGAAAACAGGTCACTGCATGCCATTGTAACTTACGGCAATTTGACGGGTGCACAGACAGGTGAGCCTCTCTGGGGGAGCATTCCCTAAACCGGGAACCGCTGCAGAAAAGGCCTGTTCTCATGTTGCCTTCAGGTTAAGAACTTTGCTTCAGGATGAGAACAGAAATCGTGCTCCGGCGGTGCGGCGGCAGCAGGAGGCCCCATTAGCTAAAGTGGTGCTTCAGGTTAAGAATAGTTTCAGGTTAAGAACGGACCTCTGGAACGAATTAAGTACTTAACCTGAGGTACCACTGTACTTGTGGGATCGTCTTACACCATCTACTACTTTGATCTGCACATCTGCCACTGTTACTAGTGCAACATAATACTTGCTCTGCATGTGTAAGAAATAAATCTTTTACTGTGGCGGCATCTACGCCTTGGAACTCATTGCCTGTTGAAATCAAGGAGGCGCCTTCGCTGTACTCTTTCCACGTTCCTGCTTAAAACAGTTTTGTTTCGGGCAGTCTTCAATCTTTTTCTAATCTGCCATTGTTTTAATCACCTACTGACTATTTTAAAATACCTGTTTTTAGTTGTTTTTAATTTTAATGTTTTATAAACTGCTTAGTGGTTTTATTACAATCAAGCGGTATATGGATTTTGTTAACTAAATAAATTGTTGTGCTGGTACTCTAAGCACAATTTACAGTGGTTGAAATGTTTTCTAGAATCCACTTTTCCCCCATCACAGTTTCTGAGCAAGCATGCAAGGTTAAAAAAAAAAGAGGATAGTGGTTTTGCGTCCCACATGGATAGAACTCTTCGCTTTCTCTTTTAATAAAATGTCTACTGTTTATAGCCTTTTCAAATTAATAATTAGATATGGTGAATGCTTTTCATTTCTGTAGGAGAATAGTTAAAACTTGTAAACAATTTGAGCTGAGTCCACTATAAGTTATTATTGCTTACTTTTTAGATTAACGTTTCCAGTTTTTGCTTTTGAAACGCCAGAGAAACGTTGCAGTAGGGGTCCATATCACAACAATAGCACATAATGCAAAACATGTGTTTCCATTCAGTGTCCAGATTTTGTCCTTTGTAAACAAAATGGCCAGGAGACGAAGCTGTCTATACCTAGGGCATGTTCTAAGCCCATGCTAAGTGACCTGTGAACTGAAGGTTAGCTTTGTGCCTGCCACCGTTAATGACAGAGGGAGACATATTCACGGTCTAAATTCTTGGTGTGGGATTACTGGGACATCAAGCTTTTGATGTTACGCTTAGAGCAAGAATTTTATATTTCATTGTCTGTGAATGTTAGATGGTGACAAACTGGTTTATACTCAGAATTGTTCTACCAGGAACAAAAATACATTAGAATTCTTCCCCACTTTCATCCATGTAAACATGAAGGCTGCAATGTTTTGTACAAAATTTGGAAGTTAAGTAGAAACTTCTTGGATTTTAATTCCTAGCAGCAACAAGGTAAAATAGTGATTGGTTTGCAGAAGTATGTTTTGAAACCACAGTGTGCTTTAGTTTTTATTCATTGCCACCCAAATTAATTGATGGTTTCTCTGTCAAAGACATATTTCTGCAGCTTGAGAAGTGTCTCAACATATTTCCTCACAATTGAGAGCTCCAAAACATAAGTGTGGTTTAAAAGCATTAAGACTTCAGGAAATGTCACTATTACTTGTTTGTTCATTTGTGCATTCTTCTACCACTCCCTTAATTCCTGACCACTGGTCATACTGGTGGGGATGATGGAAGTTGTAGCCGAAAACATATAAAAGGCACTAGCTCTGGAGAACAGAAAATTAATTTGGTCCAGTGTGACAGCTCTTCAGGTATTTGAGGATGGGCAATCTTCTCCAGATTACTTTTATTGTTGTTAGCTGCTCTGAGCCCGGCTTTGGCTGGGGCGGGCGGGATATAAATAAATTATTATTATTATTATTATTATTATTATTATTATTATTATTATTAAACATACCCTGTTCCTTCAACATTCCTCTGTATTTGAGCATCTGATTTTTCCTACCTAAATGCAGAACTTGTACATTTATCACCATTGAAATTATTTTTGTTAGTTTGGGGCCAGTTCTCCATCTTATCAAAATAATTGTAGGTCTTGTTTCTGCCTGGTAAGAAAGAAATGCCCCATCTAGTTGGTATCATCTGCAAACCTGATGACCATCCTTTCCACTCCTTCTAAGCTATATACAAATGAACAAGCCCAGGCCCAGCAGGGAACCCTGTGGCTCCACACTTGTCACTTGACAAGGAGGTGCTGATGAGCGCTTTTTACGTAAGTATTATCCATCTACCAGCTAAAAATCCACCAACAGTAACATCATCTAGCCCACATTTTACCAGTTTCCCACCCAAAATATCATGAGGTAGCTATTATTTTGTTTTGTATGGAGTAGCATTCATTTTTGTGAGTCTGACTTGCAGTATAGATGGTTCAGCTGAAACTACATCAGATTTATTACCCCCCTGAGGGCTAGGCGTCTCTTAGAAAGTCACCATCAGTGAAAAAGGTGGAATATAAATATAATAACCAGTGCTGTTTAGCTAGAAAAAGAGGTGCCAGAACTCACCCTGAACTCACCCTCCCTTGTTCTCTTATAATGGCAATGGCGACCACCTGAAAGGTGTCAGACCCAGTTCTGCTGAGTTCTGGCTGAAAAAAAAGCCCTGGTGGTAGTAGTAGTAGTAGTAGTAGTAGTAGTAGTAGTAGTAGTAGTAATAATAATAAAAATAAAAGAAGAAGAAGAAGAAGAAGAAGAAAGTTTGTCAGATCTGTATTGAGCTGTAAAAGGTCTAATGGTTCTTATGTACTAGAGATAGTTCTGAGGTTCTGATCACTGTTCCTCATAAAATAGTTTGTGCCATTTTACTATTTGAGAAGATTTGAGGAATGCTCTTAAAATGTTGCCTATGTTCTTCAGTTTCAGTTCTTCAGGTTATTGCGCTTCCTTCCCCAGAGTGGGAAACATTTTGGGAACTTTGTGTATCAGGCGTTGAGCGCTAATGAAGAAAGGTGGGATATAAATGTAACAAAACCTGTCAGATAATAATGACTAAATAACCTGATACTCTTGAATAAGGCATATTAAGTTGCAAAATCCATTGTGAGATTTAAGATACGTTGGTGTTTTTTTACTGTCCTTAATTGTGCCAAGGTATGCGTTTCTAAAATATATAAATTCTATTTGTAGCAGGTGGGGAAGAGCCTTTGGAAATGTCTTAATGAGGGATGAGGACAGTTCAACTTCAGGATCCTGATTGCTAAATTGGGTGGGCACTCTTATTTCACCCGTGAAAGGTTGGCAGGAGGCAGGCGACCATGTTTTGCAGTCTTGATTACTTTGCCAGTGACCACAGGCAAAGACACGATCTCTTCTAATGGTGTGTAGTGGAGTTACATGATAACATCTACTGGTGCCAGTTTTGTGATAACATTTAACTTTTTGTGACATAAAGAAATGGTTGCAAAGGGGTATGGAGGAAGAAAAGAAATAAGGACCCTCCCCAAATTTCTACTTTTTGTTTAGTTTATTTATTTATTTATTTACTTGATTTGGGCGGGGGGTATCTTCCTCCTTCCCCTCTGGCTACGGTTTGCCTAATGCCACCTCATGAGCTCGTAGCAGAGGCAACATTTGGATTGGGGATTTCGGATTTGAGATCCAATTTCTTAGTAATTGTGCTCTTTCAGATTTCATCAGGACTTGTTGAACTGACTTGGATGCAAGTGGAGATGCACTTCTGTGATCATAAATTTTGTGTTTGTGGCTGTAACTGGACTGAGCTATTACAGTGGTACCTAGCATTAAGAACTTAATTCGTTCTGGAGGTCCGTTCTTAGCCTGAAACTGTTCTTAACCTGAAGCACCACTTTAGTTAATGGGGCCTCCCGCTGCCGCTGCGCCGCCGGAGCAAGATTTCTGTTCTCATTCTGAAGCAAAGTTCTTAACCTGAAGCACTATTTCTGGGTTAGCGGAGTCTGTACCCTGAAGTGTATGTAACTCGAAGTACCACTGTATTTATAGTTTTACGCTGAAATAATCTTCATGGTGGGAAAAACTGAAAGTGCTACCCACTACATATTTAGAAGGAAAATAAGTTCCATTTGTATTTTGAGATGGAACTCTTATTAATAGTATAATCTGACTTCCTTATAGTTCCTTCTCTGGATGATTTTTATTTATTTTGTTTATTTCTTATAAGATTCTTGAAGTGACTTAGCAACAATGAAATACATGCTAATACAGTTCCCACAAAATCAACCCTTTTCAATGTGTTTGTGGGGGGTGGTTTGTTGTTGTTGTTGTTGTTGTGTTTTTATATTGTATTTTTTATGTTGTCAACTGCCCTGAGATCTATGGCTGAAGGGCAATACAGTATACAAAATAAAGAAATAAAACAAGCAAGCAAGCAAGCAGAACTTTGAATGCGCTTTTTTTTTTTTAACCTTGATGATTTGGGCAAGTCAGTGTACATTGCAAATCAAATTGTTGCGTTGTATGTTGTGCTAGACCACTAAATATCGTGGGAATCTCCTCTCCCTATTGGGGGGGAGTTTTGCAACTTTCAGCTTCTAGCTGGGTTTGGATCCGATGTTGTAAAGTGAGAAGTGGAGGTGATCCCCCAACTCCGAGCTGCTTTGTTCTCGCCTCGGACGTCCCTCTCGCTCCCCCCTCGGACAGAGGAAGTTACATCAGTCTGCATACTAAAGCAAATGGGAGAGCCGTCCGGGCTGCTTGGAAGTGAACTCTCCAGTCTGTTCTCACGGTCTCGAAGTGTGCAACTGGCAGCGCAGGAAGCTTCCTGAGAACATTGAGGGAGTATGTAAAATTCACATGCAAAAGAGGGTGACAGGAATCTGGCAGACACGTCAAGTGAAATTATTAGAAGGGCATGGGCTTGAGTTACAGTCTTCATTGTCTTGACACAGTTGATTTTATGGACTACTTTTCTGTATTGAAATCCAAAGAGAGGGGGTGTCATTATGAATCACCAGGCTGCGGCTCCAAAGACAAGAAGTGATAATTATCTGAGCATAAAGGTATGTCGAATGCAATGGAAAAAACCCCAAACTCACAAGATTACAGAAATCTTTTTTTTGTATTTTTTTAAAAAATGATCCGTATCCAAGAATAGTTTTATTAGTAATTATTTGTAAATTTAATTAAAATGTTTCATGGGGGCATTTTTAGCAACATTTACAGTTTGTATGTTGTGTTCAAATAAAACAAATCTACTTTGCTAAATAAAGAGGGCTCATATTTTGGTAATAAGTTGGTGCCCTCTCTAAATTAGAGAAAACCTGTTGAAATTTCAGGAACTTTTTCTGGTTTCTTGCCTGCAAACATGATGGTTGCTGAATAGGATTCTTCCTTTTGTTTTTGGGCAAAATAATCTGCTTATTTCTTTTTGTGTAAGGCATGGAATTTGTTCTTTTGAAAATGCAGGCAGCAGCTTTTATGTCAGAATGTCTGCTTTGCTTGCAATAGGAATTAGTTCACTGAGACAATCCTACAAGGAGGTGGACAGCAAAATCACAGAAATTGCCTTTGTAATCTTCTACAAGTTGTTAAGAAGATCTTGGTCTTGTATTTTATTCCACTTTTTCGAAATATTTGAAATGAGAGATTTTTCTTTGGGTGCCTTTTGTTCTTTGTTCTTGTATTGATTGCTTTCAAGTTACAGCTGATGGCAACATTTTGAACACTTTTAGATTAAGATATCTGTGATATTAATGCATCAGATATTTTAAAACAGGACAAGATGTGAAATAGAGAAGATTTTGTTTTAGGAAGCACACATGTATTTTAAAATAGCTATGTCCTAGGATTCCGACTTTAAAAGATTTAGCACTACAACACAAACTGCAGTGCCTGCTGTCTGATGCAGCGAATTGTGTGTTCTGTGTTTTTGTGACTGAACTGCCCCTCTGTGGACGTTGTCATGTTGGGCATAGAATTCCGCCTGCTGGGAGCCCAGGCTTTCATGGCTATTGCCTAAGGCTGCTTAGATTAATTCTGAAAGTGGGGGTGGGGAGGGAATGCATTGATGTAGGTAGGGAAACAGTTGTGTGTTTTATTTTCTTTTTGCAGTTTCTGTAGGTCTTGATCTGGTTCTCTGACTCCTCCAGTAGCCATATCTGTTTGTCACCATCCTTCCTCTGGGCATTCACAGAGTGGCTTTTCCTACTCTCTGCACATCACAGCAGTGATTTGTCATCTGCTCTGGCTTCCATTCCTTTTCTGGATTCCGATTCAGTGTTGTTATTAACCTTTAACACTTCTAGGGCTTGCCCAAGACCTCAATATTTCCACTGGAGGTGCTTCTCTGGGTTCCCCCCTCCCTGCACGATGAAATGAGATTGTGAGGGAGAAGACCTTCATGAT
Source organism: Podarcis raffonei (assembly GCF_027172205.1). Taxonomy (NCBI): domain Eukaryota; kingdom Metazoa; phylum Chordata; class Lepidosauria; order Squamata; family Lacertidae; genus Podarcis; species Podarcis raffonei. Next base: position 3,514,445 of record NC_070614.1, on the reverse strand, counting down.
TGGGGTGTCTTGGCTATAATTTTATTTATTTATTTATTTATTTATACATACCCCGCCCATCTGAGGGGTTTCCCCAGCCACTCTGGGCAGCTTCCAACAAAACACTAAAATTCAGTAACCTATTAAACATTAAAAGTATCCCTAAAGAGGGCTTCCTTAGATGTCTTCTAAAAGTTTGGTAGTTATTTTTCTCTTTTGACATCTGGTGGGAGGGTGTTCCACAGGGCAGGTGCCACTACCGAGAAGGCCCTCTGCCTGGTTCCCTGTAACTTGGCTTCTCACAGCGAGGGAACCGCCAGAAGGCCCTCAGCGCTGGACCTTAGTGTCTGGGCAGAATGTGGAATGCTTGCCTCAGAAAGGATCTCCTGGTGCTGACAGTGGAATAAAGAGGCAATCCTTCTTTATTTTACCTTTAATAAAATCCCCTAAAGCAATGCCTCTTTATTCTCGCTGGCATTTTAATAATTAAGGTTTAGTCCTTTGAGCTATCTTTGATGGGGAGCATGCCCGGACTGTTTTGTGGGCCTGTCTCTATTTTAGATGTGCCAGACCTTTTCATCGTGTGCCGTGCTCCCACTGCAGCCTTTTTTTAACTGGTGCCCTGTGCCCACAGCATTTCTACAAAGTTCTGAGTGTGCCCATTAGCTGAGAGAGGTTGGCTGATGGCTACAGCAATCACTTCACACTAATCTGCACTGCCATGTCTTGCCACATTGCAGATTGCAGATCAGAAATAGAAGCAAAAGTGCATGGCATACAGCTGATGCGTAGCATCCCCTCCGGGTTTGGCTGCCAGTCTGCAACTTTGCAGTGCTGACAATTCCTACTTAAAGCGTGGCTTGCTAGATATTGTTCCTCATCCCTAGCACAGGAACTCATCTTACACTGCATTCACTTATACAGTCACAGGGTACATATGATAAAAGAGGCATTGTCTGTCTGTAAGGCTCACTCACATTTCTTTGAAGGTAATAATCCCCTTGCAAGTGACTGAATAAAGAAATTGGAGTTCACAGTTGGGGTATTGGTCAGCTCCACGCCTGCATAACTTCAACCATGCTGCAACCTAAGGCAAACTTGTGTTCTCCTTTGAACAGTGCTGGAAGAGCATTTAATATTATCAATATAGAGTCAGCAAATTCTTGTGCTCTCAGAGTTCTTTGCTGCTGTAAACCATTTCAATGAAACAATATTTTGAGACCTCCTTTAAAAGCATGCCTTCAACCAAATCATTATTTGCTCACCTTCCAGAGATCAATAATACCCCTACAGGGGCTCATTGTCTATACAAAAACAGCTGGCTGTTTAGCCTTGATTTTGTTTTTGAAGTATTTTCCTTTAAAGTGAAATTCATCAGTCAAAAGAAGTTGCAAGTAAGGTGTGCTGGGACTAAAATGACTTAAAATCCCTTAAAGCCTTCAGGGCTGGGAGTAAATCTGTTTCTATTGCAGGTCATGCTTTGGGGGCAATACAAGACAAGAATGTTCATTTCTGTATTTATGTGATAACCTACCAGTAGTCCTCTTATTAACAGGTGTTGAGCTATAAAGCTGGTGCCAATGGGCTACCTTTATTTTTACATAGGTGAGCATCCTTTGAAGGTCAAAGTTGCCTTTGCAAACAATGCTGGCTGTACCTTTAGTATCCAACACTAGCTGTTGGGGAAGAGGTTAAAAAGAGGAAAATTAACCACAAGCCCCCAAATTTGGGATCCTCTCCAAACCTGTGCCCAACTGTTGCAGTTGTTTTGCAGCGAAAATCCCACATTTTGCAGCAGTGCAGTTAATGGGGCCGTTAAAAAGCCGTGCTGTGAAATTTTAAATAGCATCTTATGTTTTGTGTTTTGTGTTGTAGTGGCTAGAGTGTTGTTTTGGATGTGTGAGTTCCGATACCCTTAAAACTAAGAGAAAGAGTTGCTTCAGAACTGCGGCTACATAAGTATTTGCAGTGGTAAACACATGAAAGGGGAGACTAAGGCGTCTGAGGCATAAAAATACTCACAAATGACAACACTTCTGAAATTTCTCATTTTAGAACACCTCCCCAACTTAACAGTGAACTTTAGTTATTTCAGCTGGAGGATTTGTATCAGGAGGATGTGACTGTACAAGTTGCAGGATGAGAGATAGGCCCTCCCCCCACCACTTTGTGGGAGGGTTGTGCATTTTAGTGATTAAGTGGCATGTCCTCTCAGATGTCTCAACAGCTGTTAGGATCAAGTGCTAACGATCAGGGAAGTCCTTGATAGCACAGGTGAGACAGGTGGAAGCACGTTCTGCAGTCTTGCCCACTCAGCCTTACTTTTAAGCTGACAGGATTCCTAATGGTCATGAAAGAAATGTTAAGACTGTCCAGACATTTCCTTTAAAACCAGAAACTTGTCTTATGGTATCCCTCTCTTTTATTACCTCTTAGCAGCTTGACACTTCTATAATACTTCTCTAGCAAGGTCTCTGTTTGCGTGTCCATGAATTGTATTTCAGCATTTCTGTTGCAGCTGCGACAGATCACACATGGCTGAAAGTGCAAAAGCTCTGCCTTTGCCAAACTTGCTCCTTCATACAGCTCTCCCCCCTTGTTTGCGCTGTACCAAATGCACAGCCCCCTTCTCATCACTATTTTTAAACTAATCCCCTCCCACCTTATTGTTGCTGCTCTTGACTTTTTTATTCTTTTGTAAAGGTGTTCCAGGTAAATTTGGACAACTTTTCACTAATCAGTAACACTTTCAAAAGCGTTCCAGTTTTCACCACTAAATCCCTAATAGTGAAGAATCTTTTACAGAATAAAATGCTTCAATGGGGGCAGGGGAGCACAGGTAAAAAGAAAACATTGGAATGTCTCTGCTGCTTTCAGGAATTCTCATCTTGTCCCTCCTACAAGAGCCCAGAAAACCTTTTACTTGTTTGGATAGCTGCTGCCATAGTCCCTGGGCGCTGAGCTCAGTCTCCTGAGGACTGTTTGCTATTTTGCTACTACTGCTGCTTCTGTTGCTGCTGCTGCTATTATTTATTAAATGAATCTGTTGCCTAACACCACAATTAAAACGTGGCATATAGCCCTGCAAAGGCTGGTTTTTAAAAATACATTAATCAACACTGACAACAAATCTCCAATTTAAACAGAAGGTAAAATATAAACTAAACCCCCATTCAGAATACAGTGATACCTCGGGTTAAGAACTTAATTCGTTCTGGAGGTCCGTTCTTAACCTGAAACTATTCTTAACCTGAGGTACCACTTTAGCTAATGGGGCCTCCCACTGCTGCCGCGCCGCTGCTATGCAATTTCTGTTCTCATCCTGAAGCAAAGTTCTTAACCCGAGGTACTATTTCTGTGTTAGCGGAGTCTGTAACCTGAAGCGTATGTAACCCGAAGCGTGTGTAACCCGAGGCACCACTGTATAAAAATGCCCTGAGAAAGATACTCTGAGAAAGGTACTAATAATAGTTGCAAATAATAGTTGCTACTGCAGCTTTAAACTGTTAAAAATACTAAAAGCCTGGTGGGAAATAGAGGTGTATAGATTTTTGCAAAGTGTGGAGAAGGTGAATACTGTGGTACCTTGGGTTAAGAACTTAATTCATTCTGGAGGTCCGTTCTTAACCTGAAACTGTTCTTAACCTGAAGCACCACTTTAGCTAATGGGGCCTCCCGCCGCCACCGCACAATTTCTGTTCTCATCCTGATGCAAAGTTCTTAACCCGAGTTACTATTTTTGGGTTAGTGGAGTCTAACCTGAAGCGTCTGTAACCTGAAGCGTCTGTAACCCGAGGTACCACTGTAGTAAAAAGCCTTTCCCATAACACAAGAACTCCAGTGGGCATCCAGTGAAGCTGAACTTTGGAAGACAAAAGGAAGAACTTCTTCACACAGTGCATAGTTTATATATGGAGTTCACTCCCGCAAGAGGTAGTGATGGATGTCTTTAAAAAAGGATTAGACCAATTAATGGCGATGAAGGCTACCCATAGCTGCTAGCCATGATGGCTGTGCTCTCCCCCAGAAGCAGTGTGCCTCTGAATACCAAGTGGGGAGAGCGTTGCTTGTGGGCTTTGCGTGGGCATCTGGTGGGCCACCGTGGGAATGAGGTGCTCAATGGGCCCTTGGCCTGATCCTGCAGACTTTTCTCATGTTCTTACATATGATATAACGCATCAAGTGGTTAGCGAAGTTTGACCTCTAGGATGTGAGCTAAAACAGGCAGTTCTTGACTGGAAACAAAATTCTTTTGGCGTTCACCTAAGTAAATAATTTGAAATTCCCGTTGTAGGGCAAAATCTGTTCAGGGATGTGCACTGCTGTTATGCTTGGGGAGCTTGTTCAGTTTCCGTGCACACTTTCGAAAACTGCTGTCTTTCCCTTGGAGAAAAACTGTTCAAACTTGCATGGGGATTTCCAAAGAGGATGTGGGCTTTATCTCTGGAGAGCAAAATGATTTTGCAGATGCCAAAAGCTTCTGTTTGTTTAGACTTATCTAAACTATAAAGAACCTTGTGGATAATAAAGGAATTTTTAATCAAAGCCTGTGAGCTTTTTTTGTTACTTTGGGGGATCCTTCTGGAAACCATAAGCTTACCTCCAGAAAGTTAATAAATAGACAGCCACAAGCATAACAGCATTAAGAAGCTTCTGTGTTTATTTCCTGAGCCATTCCTTGTGCTGTTTGCAAGACCCTGGGTGAGATTCGGTGTTGTGTCAGTGGGTGTGACGGGAGCTCCTGGCCCCCGCAGCTTTCCATGCTTTCCAGCATGCAGAGTCTCCCCCAAAGCTCCAGAGCAGATTTGGGGCTGCAGTGCAGGCTGCAGAGAGGAGGGGAGGAAGGAGAAGTCTCTGCAAGTGAAAGTCTGTTGCAATGCCACTGAAATAGGGTTAGGAAGAGTATAAGGGAAACTGGTCACGATTTTTCATTATGTGCAACAGTGAGAAAATTTTGATAAGGTTGTGACACCGTGGTGCATATATGTTAGAAAGTCTAAATGATTTAAATAGAAATGTGAAATCAGGAACTTTTCATAGAATAGAATCATAGAATCATAGAGTTGGAAGAGACCACAAGGGCCATCGAGTCCAACCCCCTGCCAAGCAGGAAACACCATCAGAGCACTCCTGACATATGGTTGTCAAGCCTCTGCTTAAAGACCTCCAAAGAAGGAGACTCCACCACACTCCTTGGCAGCAAATTCCACTGTCAAACAGCTCTTACTGTCAGGAAGTTCTTCCTAATGTTTAGGTGGAATCTTCTTTCTTGTAGTTGGGATCCATTGCTCCGTGTCCGCTTCTCTGGAGCAGCGGAAAACAACCTTTCTCCCTCCTCTATGTGGCATCCTTTTATATATTTGAACATGGCTATCGTATCACCCCTTAACCTCCTCTTCTCCAGGCTAAACATGCCCAGCTCCCTTAGCCGTTCCTCATAAGGCATCGTTTCCAGGCCTTTGACCATTTTGGTTGCCCTCCTCTGGACACGTTCCAGTTTGTCAGTGTCCTTCTTGAACTGTGGTGCCCAGAACTGGACACAGTACTCCAGGTGTGGTCTGACCATTTTCCATTTTTTATTTTGAAAATATGTCTAAACTGCTGTGCTGCCCTCACTATTTTCAGTGTTTTGACTTGGTCAGATGTGCTGGTTTGTTTGTGAGTAGGGGAAAGTGGGTGATCTTTATCTCTCTACTACCAACACTGCTCCATTGTCAGAAATAGTTTATAGGGGAAGTGAGTAATCTAAAGGTCATGAAAGTTCTCTGTGCTCATGTCTAGGCTACAAGGCTTGATTATGGGATGGGGAGGACCTGTTTCCCCCCCTATACGTAAAGGAGAGCTGTGAGCAGTCAGAAGGTGAAGAATGTGAGTTACTTCCCTGGAAAGTGTATCCTGGTACCATCACCACTGCAATATAATTGTACTAAGAGAAGCTTTAGTGATACTGGAGTCCAACAGAAGGGAACTGAGTGCTAAACCCCTTATCTGAAGCCCCAAACAAGATCAAGTGCAAGGATTCAGCCAGAATATTTATAAATTGACTCAGCAAGTGCTCCATTTCCCCCTGTACAGAGTAATCTGTGACTGAGTCAGAATGAGACAGCAAGTAACCTTTTCACCTTCTGATTTTATAAATTGGCTAGAAATCCAAACTTACAACTTTTATGAGTTGTTAACAAGTCTGGACTGGACAGTGTCATTGTATGAGTAGACAAGAGAGGGCTATTCCTTTGGAGAGAGCCAGGCCTTTGCAAAAATCCTTATGGTGATCTTCTGTAGGATTGTTTTAATTTGCCTAATCTTGTGCCTGCATGAGAATAATGTTCTGTAACTTTTTCTAAGGTTCTCTTGCCAGTTGATATGGATTTCAAAACATTATAACTCAAGTTTCTGTTCTTTGCAAATGAGGCGTTGGAATATACAGTACTTTAGATCAGGTGTAGCCCATGTGATGAACTCTGGATATTGGTGGCTGTGACTCCCGTCCCCTCCAATTGGCCATTGGACATGTTGGGACTGATGGGCGTTGAGAGTCCACAAAGTCTGAGCCTGTGTTAGATCACCAGCTGGGATGTGAAGTGGAGTGAAAAACTCTCTTCCAGTAGTTCCATTCCTATCTATCAAGTGCCTTGGTATTTACACTGTGGTGCTCTCACAGGATCTGCTCTGTCCAAAAAGATGTTTAAACATCCTAATGAAGTTGTTGGGAGAAGGTATCTAGAGATCTGGAGTATGATATCTTTGCTGCACAGATGACACCCCCATCAGTAGCATCCTGACCTAGAAAAGGAATGATGGGAGCCCAGTTTTCCATGATTTAATAACATACAGGCTTGATTACTGTAAAGTGTGATATATGGGGGTTGGTGTGCCTTTCAAAATTGTTGTTAGTTTTTTAAAAGAAATGTTAACTTATAGAGAATATAGTAGTCAAGCTGTTGACTCATTTTAAACCTATGCTGAAAGAGCTTGATTGGCTTTCTGTTTGTTTCCGTGCACAACTCAAAGTGCTGCTTCTGACCTTTCATCCCCTAAATGGGGGTGAGGAACCTATGGCCCTCAAGGTATTGTTGTATTATATAATGCACATCACCCCTGACCACTGGCTGTGTTTGCTTGCTGTGACTAATGGGAGTTCTCATCCAACAACATTGGGTGGGTCACAGACTCCCCACCCCTCCCCAAATGGTCTAGGGCCAGGTCCCTGAAGAACTGCCTACTTCAATGTAACCCCACCCAACTGCTGAATCATCAGAGGGGATCTTTAGGTGCCTTTCCCTGCAGAGCTTATGTACCCTAAGTTACTGCCAGAGAGAGGACCTTCTCTGTAGTGGTTCCCCAGTTATAGAATTCCATTCCAAAGGAGATCCACCAAAGGATATTGTTCCATTTAGGTACTGGTTTCATTGTTTCCCTTTAGGTACTAGTTTTGCATTTGGAAAATCCAGCAGATTCCAGATTCTGTGCCCATAACCCCAGACTGTGCCCGTGACTCCATAGGCTCTCTTTGACTGCTATGACATCCACCATTCCCAGATTCTGCTTGGTTTTGTCATGATTTTGCTTGCATTTGATGTATCTGGGGTGAGGGACAGGTAGCATTGTTCAAATCAAAAGCTGGCAGCCCTACTCAAAAGAAAATGAAGCTTAACATGTTCTCTCCAGCTAGTTAGTAGGCTGACTATCTTTTTGGAAAGAGATACACATTCTGGCTTTTCATCTTCTCTTGCTTCCGCTCAAAAATCTGTCTAACCTTAATGAGGCTTCTTCTTCTGCCCTTCCCACATAGTCTTTTAGTCAAGACTCACAGAATGGTCATCCATCACTACTTGTTTTTGTGTCCAAAGAACTTTGCTAGTTTTTCTCTCTACCTGTCCCAACCTTTAGAGAAGGATTTAGGTCCAGGCCCTCTGCAGCACTAGTGCAATAATGAACGTTCTCAGCACAATCCTGATGATTGTGAAATATTTCCCACTTATTCCTTTACAGGCCGGTGGAACGGGGAATACCAAAGGAAACTATGGGGCAACAGACATCGTGGTGGAGTCAGCATCTTGCATGCTGGCAGCTGGTGCCTCAGAAAGGTGTTCCGCATGGCATGGGTGGAGGACCAGATGCACTGTGAGAAACATGATAAATGACCCTTGTTGCACAATAAAATTAATAAATTCTGCTGCCATTCACTGGTTCTGTGAGGAAATATTACATTAATTATAGATAAAATTATTTGGAATGCAAGTTACTTTATTGAACTGTTTCAATTTAAAATAAAAAGGAACAGCTTTTGAGTAGGTGAGGCACATCATTTTTCTTACAGTGCTAGTGCTGGTCCCAATTCAATGGGCAATAGTCTGTCCCATGTTAATCCATGGGTCCTTCAGAGGTAGAAGAGTTCCCTTTTTTAAAAAAAAAGACATAAAAGGAGAAATGTCAGCTCCTATGTTGAGAAGAGGAAGACTGTGCTTCCAAAAAATTAAAATGTTACCAACAAGAACAGCTGAATAAGGTGTGCAAACCAGCAAGGCATAATTGTGTGGTCTTACTGGTGTGTTGTACCACTTGCTTGTTACAGGCACTGCTGCATTTGAGTTTAATATATTGGTAAAAAACAACAACACACAGTTTAAATCAGGGGAGAGATTGTGTGTCACTTCTGATGATATGGATGACATTTATTAACTTGAGTCCTGCTTTTTCTTTGAAAGCTTATACATTAGTCACCCATCCAAACGGATCTGCGTGTCCAGCATCAGCCGTGTTACAGCACTGGGTGCTCATCTGCCATCTAATGGGATCAATCAATACATGCTTATAATTATCCCTGATGGACTCTCCCATGTTCAGAGATGGCGTATCACATAACACTGTTGCCACAAGCACACTGAAATTCAATTACCCCAGCAACGAAATACTGCATTTGGAGTACCTGAGGGAAATTCAGGTTCCCTTTGTCAGTTATTCTCTTCGATAACTTCACCAGGTATTTGGATCTCACTTTGCAATGACTTAGGAACAATTTCAGGTTCATGCAATAAAATGGCAGTCTGGAAAAGTCCCTGAGCTGTGCATTTGACTTTTGCTGACCTTGGTCCTTTTATTTCCCTGCTGCCTTTGTTTCATAGCTGCAAACCCTTAAAAGATTGTAAGGGGTACTGCAGGCCTTGCAAGCAATGAAATTTACAGTCACAAGTTCCCCCAAAAGCTTTACGTGAAACCAGGATTATTCAATATGAGAAATGCTTGCTCCAGCAAAGCGCTCAACGGCTTGGGTAAGGTGTCGGAAGAGAGAAACAGTAAGAGAACTTGCCCAGGCAGGCACATTCTTAATCCCCCAAAAGAAGCAAGTGACCGCAACAGGACACTGGGTGTTGGGATGAAATCAGGCCAAATCTTTATTAGCTGGAGGATTTGGGGTAGGATCAGTTCGTCATTCCACTCTCCCCATACTGGTGGAATGGGATTCAATGAGGCTGCACCGCAGTAAACCCATTCTGAGGGAACTGGCCAGTCCTGACCCCTGTTGTGGTGCAAGCCAAGCTGGCAAGCTCTCACTGGGAGACTGGGGAGAGGATTCCAGCCAGGCAGAGACCCAGCCCGAACTTGGGGCATGCCAGGGCCAATCCTCCCCTCAAGCCCCTTATGGGAGATCCCCCCCCTTCACCTACCCAATACCATTTCTGCCAAAGTCCCAGTTGACTGTGCTGTCCTCAGACTGCCTGAGCCTGCAATAATTAAAATATCTGTGTTGGAAGAGTTAATGTTGAAGAAGGAGATACTCCTACAAGGTCCACACGATTCATTTTTGAATCATTACACAGCTTAGGTAATTCACTACCCCAAGTTGGGCCCTGGGGGGGGTGGTAGTTACCATTAACTTTGATGATGTTGTAAAATGATAGCTGTAACAGTTTGATGGAATCTCCCATGTTCAGAGATGGTGTATCTCTGTGTGAGACTTCCACACCCATAAGTGGCTTAATTGGTGAAACAAAACAGCATATCTCTCATAGCGACAACTGCATTAGAAACTGCTCTGTGCTGTAGATAGCCCTGGCTCAAAATCTGTTGAAATCAGATGTTTTCCTGTTGATTCTATAACTGCTTGCTGAATCCCCTTCTGTCCATTTGGTGGGTACTCAGTGCTGGACTCAATGGACCTTTCATGTGATCCAGCAAGGAAATGTTGGGAAACTTTTTTTAAAAAACTTTTCTCTCTCTCTGGGGCTCTCTGAAACTGGTTAATTTTAGACTTGTACCATTGGCCTGCCTTCAGAAGGGAGGACACTAAGAAGGGCTTAGTTAATCACAAATAAATCACTGGGATACCGGCCAGCGGTGAGCTCTCTGTCTCTGGAATGCTTTGGTACCAGGAAGTTTCTATCACCAAAACAATGTATTCTGGGGAAAGGTGGGAAGAAGAGCCTGCACAGCTGCAGTTCTAAAATCTTAGGCCCCTCTTTTATGTGGAGCAGAAAAGTAAAGCCTGGGAGGCGGCCAAGCTTTTTGGTTATTTCCGTTTAACCCCAGTATGTTTTTGTTCTGTCTTCTTTCCCACCTAATCTGAAATGTGCATAGTTTATATCAATGAAAAACAAAGTTAGCAAGCAATGTTTTAAGCACTACATATCTAAGCAATTGTGCCAAATCATTTGGTTAATCATTAAAAAGGCTACGTTGTGGTTCACACATTCGTGTATGTCATTTGATTTACTCAGTATTTGATTACTGTCCGCCAAACTCCCGCCATTTGAAAAGCTACACTTGTCAGTTTGCCAAGCAATCCAGATATTTCATCTTTGAGGGATCATTTGCACACAGTGTCAAAACTCCCATTGTTCTAGGCGCATTTTGCGACATGGAATTTCATCAGTGCAAGCAGTTTCTGAGCTCTGGGTGCAGTACTGCACCTAAGATTACAGATTAAAACTGCAGAGTGGAAGGAAAGGCCTCACCACTTCCAGCTACTCTCTGAAGACTGGATAAGAGACCCTCCTAAGAATATTGTGACCATGTGAAAAATGAACATAACACTTTAACTGTAGTTCATTCATTTTCAGCTTTGCATACTTGTTATAAAAAACTGTTGTGTCCATAATCTAGGTTTAAGGTGCCATTTAGCTCCTAGCTTTCATATCTCAGTTTCTAACATTGTTTTGCATAGGCTTTGTGTGAAGGCTCAGCGCTGTAGTCATCAAGTGATATACATATACGTTCTCCACCTGTTCCTCTTTCTTCCAGTGTTTCTTCCCATGCCCCACTGGTCTCCCATTAGGTTTAATTTTAGATTGTAAGCTCCTTAGGGCAGGGACTTAACCTCTTGTTCATTATGCTATGCATAAATTGATGAGACCTGATTATTTATTCTTCTTTGAAGCAGCCCTTTGCTTGCAACATTGAAACTGGAAACTTTTCCTTAGGATTTTGTTTGGTTTTATATATTTACTTAAATTGTATGCCACCCTATACCCATAGATCTCAGGGCAGTTCACAACATAAACTCACAAAATAAAAAAACAGAAAACACATAATAAAAATAGAAAACAAAGACAACCCAATACCCTCCCCTTCCACAACACATTTTAAAAGGACATTGGATGTCAAGCAACCAAAGACCTGGTTAAAAGGGAATGTTTTTGCCCGGTGCCTAAAGGTGTATAATGAAGACGCCAGCCAAACCTCCCTGGGGAGAGCATCCCATAAACGGGGAACCACTGCAGAAAAGACCCTTTCTGGTGTTGCCACCCTCTGGACCTCTTGTGGAGGAGGCACATGAAGAAGGGCCTCAGAAGATGATCTCAGGGTCCAGGTAGGTTCATATGGAAAGAGGTGGTCCTTGAGGTACTGCGGAAGTTATACCCTGCCTTTTCCCATGACAAGGGACTCAAGGCAACTTGCAGATAAAAATAAAAACAGCTAAAAGCATTGGGGGGGATCAATAATAAAAAAGCATTGATAGAGTTAAAACCACACACATACACCATTAGAAACATGTTGGAGAGCAAACTTCTCTTGTGCAAAGTGCCCTGACCGTGTGTGTGTGTGTGTGTGTGTGTGTGTGTGTGTAAGAATGGGAGCATGTGATGGTGTGCTGGGCTCCTGCTTTCCTTCAGCACCAGCACAAGCCAGAGATTGGGCAGGGGGGCTCAGCAGAGGCTAGGAGTCTCCTGAGAGGGAGGAGAAAGACTGAGACTGAGGGGCTACAAGGTTTTATTGGGGTTTCCTTGCTTGGAAGTTGCTGTCTGGTGCAGGGCCTTCCCTTACCCCCACCCCCAATAGCCTCATCCCCCACCACTCTCTTCTCCTTTTTCTGAGCCTGGCAAAGCTTATTGCATAGTACGCAAGAAGAATGGACCTAGGATGGGAGGAAATGCATTCTTGGCTGGTAGCAGGGACTATCCACCAGTGTCCTCCTTTACATCTTAATTATATAAATCAGTCACTGTGCAGGATGGCTGTTTGGCCATTCAAAGGGTCTTCTCACCCTCCTAAAGGCTTTTTTGGGGGGGTCTATATGTTGAATTGAAGGGACGCGGGTGGCGCTGTGGGTAAAAGCCTCAGCGCCTAGGGCTTGCCGATCGAAAGGTCGGCGGTTCGAATCCCCGTGGCGGGATGCGCTCCCGCTGCTCGGTCCCAGCGCCTGCCAACCTAGCAGTTCGAAAGCACCCCCGGGTGCAAGTAGATAAATAGGGACCGCTTACTGGCGGGAAGGTAAACGGCGTTTCCATCTGCTGCGCTGGCTCGCCAGATGCAGCTTTGTCATGCTGGCCACGTGACCCGGAAGTGTCTCCGGACAGTGCTGGCCCCCGGCCTCTTGAGTGAGATGGGCGCACAACCCTAGAGTCTGGCAAGACTGGCCCGTACGGGCAGGGGTACCTTTACCTTTACCTTTATATGTTGAATTATTTTTTTCCTGGAGGGGAGTTTCAGGGTGGGGTGAAGTGTGCAGGCAGGAGACGGAGATCCGGTCTCTGTTCTACCAAATGGACCTCAAGGGCAGCAACAAGCAGCACTGAATGAGAGGTGATGAATTTATGAACAGGGATGGGGCAGGGAGAGGGCATTGATTGGGGAAGGCACCACTGTCCTTGCAAATAGCAAGCATTTGCCCCTTTGCATGTTAAAATAAGACCTTGTGCATCCCACCTGATTTGGCAATGGGGTGGGGATGTGAACAAGAAAATGTGGCTACAACTGCCATGTCTAGTTTGGCCCTCAGTTGGAACTATTCTGGACAACATCCCTCCTAACTTTCTGACAGATCTTTAATAGTAAGAGTCATAGAAGTGAGGAGGGGCGGTGGCAGTGGCAAGATCTTGCACAGAGCACTTATTGCAACCTTCCAGCCCTGCCTATAGAATCAGATGAAGCTGCTGGGAGTGTTTATTAGTCATGTTTCTTCTCTGCCAATATCAAGCTACATGGAAAGAGTGTTATTGGAGGCTATATTGCTTAAACATAAAGGTTTCATTTATGAAGTGCAAGTTAAAGCTCACTGGCACTGAAAAGATATCCAGAGATAAGGATGGGGGGGGGGATTCGAATCAGTTTGCATTTATAGCTGAATTTATCAAATTCACACTTTCTGAAACAATATGAGAATCAAAACACAGCCACCATTCAAAATTCACACATCTGAATTTTTAAGTGTAGTTCTCCATTCAAACAGCATTTACAAAACTGCATATATTAAAGGAAAATTTGCTTTAAAATGAATATAGCAGTGAAAATATACAGAAATGCATTATATTAGGAGAAGGTCCTTGCAAAAATGCATACACTAGTCAAAATTGTGTTTATTGGGAGAAATTAGCACTAAAAAAATTGATAAATATTTTTGGATGGAGAAATGCCCAAATTGCTGCAGAAATGTGGAGAACTGAATTTAAGATTGAAAAAATGTGAAACAGAGAGAACCAAAATTGCGAGATCTTTCCACCTCTATCCAGAAATGTTTAAAATATTCTGGCACTTTCTGCCTCAGGTTTCCCTGCGGTCTCTTTAGATTTGTATTCCTACGATTTGGAACAGAGTTTTCCTATACGACGATGTGGCAGGAAAGGAATGTGCCCTTATAGTTAACGTTTACACAGTTGGGGTTTCCATGGTTACTAAGAGGATGTGACACATCATGAGACAAACTCCGGAAGCAGGATGGTGGCGGTTTGGGTGGCTCCTTGGTGTGCGAGAAGCTTTATGGCTCCCCTTTGCTTGCGCTGGTTCTGGCCTACGGATCCTCCCTCCTCCTCTCCCTCCCATTTATGTTAGCAAGGGTTGGGAACTAAAGTGTCACTGCCGTGTTTGCTGATGTTGGCGGGTTTTGTCTCTCAAAAGAAACCCAACACCAGCCTATGTACACACAAGTGCTCTTCCTGCCAGGGAGGGGCTAATTGCCATGCCAACCCCTGTGCAAATATATCATGGTGATAACAGAGTCAAAAGCAGTTCGCTCATTGCAAGATCCTGAGAGGGTGCTCTGTTTGTTCCCTGAGCCTTGCCCTCAGCGCTCTAGACCTGCATGGTTCAGGCAGCGGTCTGGGAATCCAGTATTGTCTGTTGCGACTGATACCTTCTGTCTTCAGAGTTACACACAGGGAGGTCTTTCATGTCACCTGCCGCATGATCCTTTTTAAGTAGGAGGGACTGGAAATGGGACTGTGTGGGAAGCAGTTGCTGTTGCAGTTACTCCCCTGGGGCTTTGCAGCTGTGGAACACACAAGGAAATCAAAAGCATTAATATGCAGTATATCAGATGTTTCACAACTTTTGGAAATGTTCTCATATGTGAAAGCTATGGGACAAAAGTTATTGTTACAACTCGATAGAATTTTCTCCATGAGGTCTGGTGGGTGGCAACACAAGAGCAAGCCTTTTCTGTGGTGGCTCCCCATTTGTGGAATGCTCTCCCCAGGGAGACTCTCCTGGCACCTTCACTACATTAACCTTCAGACGCCAGGTGAACCAGGCCTTGGGCTGATTAAAGAACCTCTGTGTTTGTTGAAGGGGGCTATTGGGTTGTTGTTGTTCTAACTATGATATGTATTTTGTGTTTGCTTTTTGCATTTTTATGCTGCAAACCACCCTGTGATCTTCAGAGGAAGGGTGGTGTATAAATGTAATACATTAATAACAATAAATAATAATTTTGAGAAAGTAATCTACTCAAAGAGGTCCTAGACTGGCAGGCCTCTCAGTAAACGGGGGATGGAATTCAAAGGGAATTGTTCATATGTGTGGGAGTCTTCCTATTTCCAGGGTTTGCATGCTTTCGTTTTGTCCTCTCTCTTCCAAAGGACACGGCACCTTGGATTGGTAGTGGTGGATAAACTTGTTGTTTGGGTACATTTATCAATTATTTTCTCTTTGAAGAAACCCTGGAAAGTGTCTGGGGAACCCCAAGGTTTGCTATGACACAGTTTGAAAACCAGGGTAGTTAATATTGTTTTTCTGTGTAGAATCTACACTTCTTCCCCATTGCCTAACACTGTGATTTTTATTTATTTATTTCAGAACTCCGAATCCCTCGATATTTATATCCAGAATACACTTTCCTCTCTATATCCACCTTTTGAGGCCACAGCTGCTACTGTTCTGTGGCAGCTTTTCAGCATTGTTGAAAAGTTTTATCACGGAGATGGTCTCAGATGTCTAATTGATTTTCTTGTTCCTGCCAAGAGAGTCTTACAGTGTATCCAACGGGAAACCTGTGTAAGTATATTTGTATCTGCTCTGGCAAAACAGAGACTCTTTGTTCATTATCCAAGCATGAGGAGGGCAGAATAAGATGCTGTTTAATCTTTTAACTGCTAGGCAAACGAAACCCTAGATAACCATGGGAAAGTTCATTCTAGTAAGACACTGGAAAGCGAAGCATCAAGTTTTGTATTTGTTTGGAATATAATTCCATGAATTTATGCTGTAGTACATTTCAGGAGAATGGTAGGAGGGTTTTTTATATTTCACTACAGAATTTATATTGTTGGGCCAATAAATGATAAGAGGGTAAGAAAAATGATTTATGATTGTAATTTGTGTGTGTGCTTTCTTTTCATGGGCATCAGAATTTGAGTAAATCATTGCAAGTCTAGCATGAACTTGGTTAGGCGGCTTTAAATGGCCAGTATTGATAGCTTTATGTTCCATGAATTTGTCTAATCATCTTTTAGTGGCCATCGCTGCCTCTCGTGGGAGCAAATTCAGTAAGTTTAACAATGCACTGTGTGAATGTTATTTCTCTTCTCTGTCCTGAATCTTCAAACATTCATCTGTCCAAGCTTCGGGCAGTAGTAACTCAAAATTGCTAATATTAATATTAATATTAAGAAATTTTGGTTCAGAAGCTGAGCAACTTTTATTCTTATTAGTATGATAAAGAGTATAGAAAACAAAACTCTGTTCAAACAATCAAACATTTTTAGTTACATATTTTTAATGTGAAATACGACTTGAGTACTTGAATCTTTCCCTGTTCATAAGCACGCACAGCCTAATTATTACCGTTTCAAGTTTATTCTCCATCCATTGAAGTCAGTTAATTCTTCAGCTGGCTTCTTTGTGAGCAGGACCACTTTCTTGGCTGGGAGTGAAGCGGAAGGAGAGAGTGGTTGCCCACCTTGTGAATGCAACTTTCTCAGGAATGCAATTATTCAGGAAATCACTTGAAGATTTACAGCCCCCAGACTGCAGCTCAGTAGGGAGGCAAAAGAATTTATAGCCCAGTGTTTGTGCAAAGTACTGAGGCTCAACAGGAGTCAGAGCAAGGGATTTAGTGACTGTTTAATTGTAGCCGCATAAAGGACAGTTCTGTTTCCACAATGAACTGTGTACGATTATTCATTGCCCTGATGACAGAGGTTTCAGCCCTCAAATGCCACTCTTCTTCTGCTTTGCCTCAGCAAGTATTTCTTTCCCCCTCTTTTGCTGGCAACTTTCAGTTTCCTGACTGGGAAACCGTAGCTATCATGGTCTCTGCTGATACAGTAGAAATAGCGTATTTTCCCAGCTGAGTTAATTGCTGGTTTGGGGGCAAGGAGGAGAGATTGATGTTTTAGTCTCATAATAATCTGGAAACAGATGGAGATGCAAGAGTAACCTCTTTTTATTTATTTTATCACCACAGTGAATTTTGCTGCTCATAATAATGTTCTTTATAGTATACCAGGCTCTGCTAGGCATTATCAGCAGTTGGATTTATGCTGATTTGAATGTTACGCAAAGTAGTAACATGAAAAGGATGTGGATCCCAATGCCACACATGTTCTCTCCAAATCAATCCCAACTGGAGCGTGAAGATGTAGATTCACTGCCACTTCTGAAGCCCAGCTGGCTGCACTTGCTGTCACAGCAGGGGGGCCCAAATTGGGCCCTTCTGTAGGAGCCAGAGCATGGCTGGCAAAGTTCCATCTCCAGCACCATTTGGGGGCCCTTCCACAGGTTACTGACATGCCTGCAGTGGGTGCCTTCATTGTGGTGGAACCTTCCCTCTGCCAGTAGAGGCTGAAGGTCAACAAACTGGGATATCCACTCAGGCTCCACCCTCTCTAGCAACACACACTGGGGGTTAGGATTGCAGCCTGTGTCAGTTCTCTCAGGGTGCAATTTAAAGCATGCTTCCTTAGCAAAAATACTGTTGAACTCTGTGGCACTTATTTCCAGATATAAACAATTCCTTTTCTGACTGTTTATTTAATTTCTCACAGCACTTAAGTATCCTTACTTACTGGAAAGTGCTTACGGATGCTGTACTTGCATAGACTCTCATATTAAGGCTGCACAGAATCTAAGGGTTCATTCATACTTGCGCTTGTCCCATGCCTAGAAAGTGTGAATCTGAGCTGTTTTCTGTTTGTCCCACACTTGCTTGGCATAGGTCCAAGCGGTTTTGCCCTAGCCCCACTGCTTTCTCCTGGAAATGCTATTCTTTAGTGATAAATTGGAACAAACATCAATCCAGAGAAAACCCAATTGACATTTGCTCCGATTCAGCAGTAAATATTGGGTTTTCCTGGAAGAAAGCGGTGGAGCAAGGGTCTGGATGAGCAAGTCTGGATGAGCCCTAAGTGTTATCAGATGTAATGACGAATATATGAAACTGTCTTACATTGGCCTTTTAAAATACTTTAAAAAATAAATTATGGATGCTGTGGATTGAATCTTGGAGCTTCTGCATACAAAGCAAATGCCATGCCACTACATTTTCAGTTGTAATATGTGCTTTATTTTGAAGGGTTTATTTTCATTTTAGTACATCATAGCTATGTAAAACTTACTAGGATGCAATGGCTATTTACTTTTGAGACCTGTTGAGTGGTATTGATAGGCAAGCCTTAGTTGAAAGGACGAATTGACCCTTAAGGAAAGTTGAATATGTGCAAAAGACAACCCACAGTATTAGTAGTTTATATACATTTTGCAGGCACTGGGTGCATGTGAAGTTGTAGCTGGAGTTTTGGATAATTGGATATTATAAACCA
The DNA here is from genome assembly GCF_027172205.1 of Podarcis raffonei. Classification (NCBI taxonomy): domain Eukaryota; kingdom Metazoa; phylum Chordata; class Lepidosauria; order Squamata; family Lacertidae; genus Podarcis; species Podarcis raffonei. The sequence continues at coordinate 3,495,993 of NC_070614.1, read as the reverse complement.
GTTAGCTTAATGTCTGGCCCAGGCAATCTGGTGGAATGTATTGTTAAGGATAAAATAACCAAACATATAGAAGAACAAGCCTTGCTGAACACAACCAGCATGGCTTCTGTAAGGGCAAGCCTGTCTCACAAACCTATTAGAGTTATTTGAGGGTGTCAGCAACCACATAGATAGAGGTGATCTGGTTGGCATAGTGTATTTGAGCTTTCAACAAGCTTTCAACAAGACTTAGAAGGAAGACGCCCCCCCCCCCCCGCAGTGCTTTTTAACTTATTCTTAAATGATCTGGAGTTAGGAGTGAGCTGATCAAGTTTGCTGATGATACTGAATTGTTCCGGATCATTAAAACAAAAATGTGTTTGGGAAGAGCTCTGAAAGCATCTCTCCAAACTGGTTGAACGGGTGGTAAAACGGCAAATGCAGTTCAATGCAAACAAATGTAAAGTGATGCATGTTGGGGCCAAAAAATCTTAATTTCACATATATTCATGGGGTCTGAACTGGCTGGTGGGGTAGTAGTGGCTAGCTCAATGATGATGTTGAAGGTGTGTGGCAGCCATGAAATAGGCAAATTCAATGCTAGGGATAAATAGGAAAGGAATTGAGGATAAAATTACTAATATCATAATGACGTTATACAAATCTATGGTGTGGCCACATTTGAAATATTGTGTATAGTCCTGGTCACCTCACTTTTTATAGGATATTGTAAAGTTATAAAAAGTTCAGGAAACGGCAACCAAAATCATCAAGGAGATGGAGCTGCAGTGTTTGGGACTTTTTAGTTCAGAGAAAAGGCAAGTAAGAGGCGACATGACATAAGTGTATAAAATTATGCATGACATAGAGAAAGTAGACAGAGAAAAGTTTTTCTCCCTCTCTCATAACACTAGAACAAAGCTGAGTGTTGGAAGATTCAGGACAGATAAAAAAAGGGCTTCTTCATGCAACACACCGGCAGCCTTGGGATTCGCTCTGGCAGGAGCAGGTGATGGCCACCAACTTAAATGGCTTTAAAAGAGAATTAGACAGATTAACGGACAATAAGGCTATCAATGGCTATGAGCCAGGATGACTATGCTTTGACTTTGCTTTGGTCAGAGGCAGTAGTCATGCTTCTGAATACCAGTTGCTGGAAGCTACATGGAGAGGAGGCTGTTCTTATGTTTGGATCCTGTTTGTGGGCTTCCCACAGGCATCTGGTTGTGAGAATAGGAAGCTGGACTAGATGGGCCATTAGGCTGCCCAGCAGACTTTTCTTACATACTTGTGTTTCGTTTGCTTGTTGTGGCCTTATTTCATGGATCTCTATGGAAGTATCAGAGGGGGTTGAGTGGTTCTTGATTTTCCAGCCAGTCTGGGAGGGTGGGTGGCACCCTGGTGAGGTAGAAGAACTTGCACCCTGTTCATCTCAGCCTGTGGGAGGTGCCATCCCAAAGTAAGGAATGCCTTTCATGAGACAAATGGAAACAGAAAATCTTGGTAAGAAAACTTCTGTTTCTCTGTTAAGTTTCAGTGAACTGCAAAGTGCTGCTATGGTCGCATTCTGAACACACTTCTACATGTAATTTGTGTTTGTTATATGAATTGCATGTTATAAGAATTATGTGTTTGATATGTAATGCAAGATTCCTGCATGCAATGGGTTAGACTTTCTGACCCTCAGGGTCTCTGTAATTCTGACAGTTCTGTGATTCTATGATTCTGTGAATTTTCCAGAGGAGCAGCAATGTTAGGCTGTTTGGGCTGAAGATAAGAAAGAGTTTTGTGGCACCTAAAAGACTAATTATTTATGACGGCATATGCTTTTGTGAGCTAGACTCTTGTCCACATACCCTTACGCCATAAACTTGTCAGTGCTTAATATGTCAAAATATTTGTTGTTTCATCTGAATTAATGAATGAATACTTGAACACTGCAATGTAACATTTAGATTGCCAGCTGGTCTAATAAATACCCTTTTAGTGTGGGAATGCTTGCCTAATTTCTCTACTTTTCTAAGCTTTTTCATAGCTTTTTCAAAGTTATAATTTCTTGCAAAGCAAAACATTTAAATTGAGCTTTAACTTATAATCAAGTGTTTTTTAACTCCCTGCCATTTTTTATTTGAATCCTAAGTGAACATCAGTCGAATAATACTCAGTACAGAGGTCTCTAAAGAAACTTTCAAGTGTTGGTTTTCTAGATGTTGATTCTTTTCTTGTTAGTAAAAAAAAAGCCTAACTGCAGTTGAATGTACTTGAGAAACACCTGTAAAGTGAGTTATCCTACTGATTAATGACATAGTTCAGTTGTTACACCAACAAGCACCCTGGTATTTAAACAAAGTAAATTGGTATAGCATTTTGATTAGCACAGTAAAAGAGAAATCCCAGAATAGAAGATAAATAGTAGTTGGTAGATGCAACACACCAGCCCAGACCTGAAAGAGGAAGAGAGGTATTGAAGCGTACCTGTTGTCTGTTTCAATAAACACATTCCTTTCGGAATGAATCAGAAAACTAATATATTTGGCTTTTGGACAGCTGCAAAGGCTATTACCTCAGGGTATGATTTTGACCCTACAGTGGATGTGTTCAGAGCCGAAAGCATTACACCAGCAAGCATCAAATACCATAAGCTTCACAATAGCAATGTTTGAATGAAATCATACAAAGAATCTCCTGTTTCATAGGGCCTTGATTGTGGGACTACAAGATTGTTTTGCTGGAAAGTGCTCATGAATGTAGGATGATTTGCCTCCTGGAAGCTCAGGGAGGACCAAAGAACATGTGTGCAGGCAGGGGTGGCGGGTATATGGTGTGCAAGGGGCTCCAGCCCCCAATATTTAGGGGCAGGGGGCTATGCCCCCCAATATTGAGGGGGGCAGCCACCCCCTGCCCCCACCGCGTGCTCTCCATGTGCCCCAGCCTCCACCCAGGAGCTGACCTCTATGATTTCATGAGGTTCCTGGGGAAAGTGAAGGGAAGTCAACACTTACTCCACTAAAGCCCAAGGATACCATATTCATATTCTAGCACAGTGAATTAACTCTGCATTCTCTCCTTATGAAAGCCCCCTGACTCTCCTCACACCCTTATCTTCTTCAACTTAGGAGAAATCCTACTTCACATTGGTGTTTCAGAGTCCTGGCAGAGAGCTGTATATAGTTAATAGTAGTCAACATTGTGTTAGATCCTGAATTCATACCCAACCTCAACAAATGAGCAGCAGCCCTGGATTTATTTTTGGTGCTGAAATCTGGGATAGATGTTTAAAGAAATCCTCATCTACTACTTGTACCATGAAACATCCATTTCCACCTTACTTGTTTAGCCCAACCTCTCTCAATGGTCTCTCAGTTACAGTTCATAGCAGTATTATAAGGAAGGGTGCAGTCGTATGTGACTGGCATTGCATTTATACAAAAATGCCTTCCAAATCCTTGCTCACTTATGTGAAACTTAGGTTGGGACCTGATTATTTTTCTTTTGCTACTAATTTCAAAGTTAAGGGAATGGGGCCTAATCCTTTAATTCTTACAGCATTCAGTGAAGCTTTAAAGCTTTAGGGCTCCCCCCCCCCCTGCCATACCCTGGCATTATTAACCAGACAAAAGGCTTTAATGGAGTTGAGCCTCTTCAGATCCAAAGGGTGAATCTTGCTGGTCAAAGGAAATCCCCTTGTCAGAGCCCATGAGTAAAGAAATGACTGCTCAGTGAATGGAAACCTGAGACAGAAATATGCCACCCCTGGCAAAGAGACAGGATGCCTCCGTCAGATACCTTGCTCTCCCAATATTGTTCATTTAAAAAGAAACAATGGAATCTTTATGTACTCCGAACTTAGCAGCTCTCCCTCAAGAGGAAAGGGTCACGGAGAGTGTTTCCTAATGCTTCTTTAGAGCCTCAGTTACTAAGATGCATCCGTTTGTTAACTCTGGGAAATCACAAGTCTACTTTACACAGTACATTTTTAGGTGTACACTTGTGAACAAGATCCAGACAAATGTGGAAACATTTATCATACAGAGATTGAGGACTGGCTGAAACTCTCTGTAGACTAGTTGTTGTTGCTGTTATCCTGTCCATCTGGCTGGGTTTCCCTAGTCCCTTCCAAACCTACAATTTTAGGATTCTATGACTTTATGCTCACTAGCAAATGCAGGTTCTCTACCATGAAATGGGTGGAATGGCCCTTTTGCATTTCTTTAGTCCCAGGACAGTTTTAATCAAGAGTATTGACTGGCACAAACCAGAGTGGTTCTCGTTCTATAACATTTTTTCAGTTATTTTTGCATTACTTCTTTGAATGAGAATGTTTTTCCTACCTGGATAGTTGATATATCTGTTAAAGCCATCCCAACAATTCCAAAATATTAACATTGCTTTATTTCAGTTTTATAAATACTGTATATGGGGGGGGGGGCAAGCTACCATAATATGAGCACTATCATCATGTTTGAACATGATCTGGGTAAGGGAAGCTTGTCACTTCCTGTGAAAATTCTAGCAATTTGCTGGTAATGAATTAGCATTCTCATGGTTTGGCAGCTTGATAACAAAATCAGTCATTCAAAAATGAGAAGGGTCTCCTTTCCTAGCCCTGCAGTATATTTGAAAAAACTGATATAACATTTCTAGGAATGAGTTCAGCAACTGATCACAGTAGTCAGAGGAATATATCGAGGACTAGTTTTGTGATCTATGTTAATTATTTGTACTCATAAGACACTATTGATTCTGAAACTTGTTCGTTCTAAAATAGAACATACGTAACTTTTTTATTACCCATTGTTGTCTTGTTTTACTATGAGTCAACTGCTACATTAATTTACCACATTTTTCTGTTGTACTAAAAGGTGGCTAAATCTGCACAAATGTTAATAGCATAATATGAGGCAAATATATTTCACTTAGTTTGCTTTCTCTCTTTTTTACAGGGCAATTATACTGGCCTTATTTTTTACCATGAAGGATGGCCATTGTGCATCCATGAGAAGATCATAGTGCAACTGGCATCCCTCCACAAAGCCCGTTTAAAACCAGGAGATTTTTACTTCCAGATTGTGCCGGTGAGAAAGCAGTCAGTCAACCTAGTGTTAAAATGTCTCTCCAGACATGGGCAAGGAATGGAAGAGCTTGTTGTACCTGAAACCATGTACGGATATATTTTCACAATAGAGTTTTTGGAAAATGTAAATGGTAAACTGAATGGCTGTCCTTTGCAGAGCTGCTTGCTGACTACAGGCCCAGCCATATATAGGACACCTTGGAAAAATATTGTGAACCCTATATTTGTCCCTACAGCTGAAACAATTCTGCAGACATATTCCAAAAGCTCTCTGCTTGAAAAATTGATCAGCAGCAGTCCTGATGCTAAAGCTATGACACAGACAATGGAAAGCAGCAGCTCACATGAGAGTTCGACCTCTAATGATACCTGTTCTACCGTGATAGAGGTACCGCTTGCAGGCAACTGTGGAAACCAAGGTGATGATGATTCTGATTTATGTCATGGCCCTGGGGGCAAGGCTGAAATACAAACCCCATCAACCCAAGCTGAGCATGGAACTGTTGATGAAGCAAATCCAAGAGCGCTTTCAGTTGCAGACCAAGCCATCAAGGAACCAAAAATGACATCTGAATTGACACCTGATTTGTTTAAAGATTCAGCAACTCCTCCACTAGTGAAAAGGAATGGCCCCAAAAGCATATCCTTCAGCACAGACCTGAGCAGCCCATGTCAAAGAGGGCGGGATTCTCTGTATTTTGAAACAAAGCGATTGTTTAGAAAGTCTTATATAGAAGCTTTGCAAAACCCAATGAGTCTTGGTTCCAGCTCTGAGGAATCCATTGCAGAAGACGAACCATCAGAGCATGTCATGGGACAGGTGGAGAATGAGTGCAGGGTCACTGAAAAAACATGTGAAAACAATGTTTGGCAAGAAAGCTATTGGTCTGAAAGAATTTCAAAACAGGAGGAAACAAGACAGACAGTTAGATTTGGGAATCGTGCCCAGGCCTCTGAAAAATGGACTGTATCTCATGAAACAGCATGTAGCAGGTCAGGTTCAAGAAGATCACGGTCTTTAGACAGGACGCATAAGAGCTCACAGAGTGAAGATTATAAATCCAGGGTGCCCTCAGATGGAGTGTTCAGTGAAAATCCCCCCAAAATCATAAATGGACATTCTCTAAGGTCTGAGAGACTGGAGTCACATATTCATGAATTCATTGCTACAAAAAGCAAAGAGGATGAAGGTAAAACAGATGCAAAGTAGATACCTCACTTATTCTTATTTAGTCAGCCTGTTTAAACCATGCTAACCGGTGTGCCTTTAGTTATTTTATTTTAGTTTGGAAGCATAGGTGCTATTTATGTTTATTTGTGGGGTGGCGGGGGTTTTTGTTTTCTGCTGATATCCTGCTATATTCTGAGAGTTCAAAGATAAGTTTGTGGCTTTGAATGATGTAAATAGATCTATAACATTAAGCATACCAGCAGCAGAACAAGCAGAGCTAGGAAATGGAATGGCAGTGGGATAAATGGAGCTAGACAACAGAAGAACAGCAACTACAGAGCTATCTATCCGGTGTTAGCAATTCTGATAACTCAAGGTTTAAAGTCACCATTGGCACAGTCTAAAGTGTTGGGAAATCGGTGGGATTTTACTTGCACTGACCCAGTGCATGTGATTTAGGACCACTTACCACATGTGGGTTAAACCACTGAGCCTAGGGCTTGCCGATCAGAAGGTCGGCGGTTTGAATCCCCGCGACGGGGTGAGCTCCCGTTGTTTGGTCCCTGCGCCTGCCAACCTAGCAGTTCAAAAGCACGTCAAAAGTGCAAATAGATAAATAGGAACCGCTCCGGCGGGAAGGTAAATGGTGTTTCCGTGCGCTGCTCTGGTTTGCCAGAAGCAGCTTAGTCATGCTGGCCACATGACCTCTAAGCTGTCTGCAGACAAACGCCGGCTCCCTTGGCCTATAGAGTGAGATGAGCGCACAACCCCAGAGTCGGTCATGACTGGACCTAATGGTCAGGGGTACCTTTACCTTTACCACATGACATTATGCACAGGATTAAGGAAAAACAAAGTGTACACCACTGCATGTGAAAATCACAGCCCCCCCCCATATCTGGGTACATTTGCATTGATAAATGCTATGTATGAGGCATGTATGACTGTCTGGACCAAAGAGCTATCATCAGCGGGAATTTATTTTGTTTCTTTTCTGGATATTAATGAGCTAAAAAGGTTTCTGGTCTTCATCTGCCTTCTCTAGATCCTCTTTCCCCCTCTTCATCCCCTCTTCTTAACCACTCACTGCTCTTTGTAGCCACTCTATGTGGGTGTTAGGTCACATTATTTTCCATAGCGGAAAACCACACTCCCTTGAGGGTATCCATTTGGTCCAGTAGCTGTGGGGAGCCACAGAGGTCCTGGAGAAACCCATATTACAAAGAAGTTTTCTTATAAAGTGTTTTATGTGATGCTAGATAAATCTGACTTCATTAGACAGAAGAGTATATTGGCCATATGTATATGTAAATGTATATATACTTGTACACACACACACACACACACACACACACACACTGTATTTAACAGTCTTGACCCCATGCTGCATTCCTGCACAAAAGCCTCTTCTGTGTTTGCATAATTCCAGCCTGTATGCAGCAATTTATACACATTTACAATTGTCAGGTGTTTACAATATACATGAGGAAATAACTCTGTTTCCTATTGCTTTGTAGGAAGTAGGAAAATAACATTCATGTTAGAAGCTTCCCTGAAACTATTTTTAACCAGTTGGGTGTTCAGAAAAGTCCAGATTCCCAAGCTTCAAATTTAGGCAGATCTGTTTGTTTAATGTAGGGGAATAATGCTTTTGCGATATTATCTTCCCTTTTCAGATGAGGCAAGGATGTCAGAGCCACAATTCAATTAGTTCCATAGTATCTCAAAATAATCACTAAATGCAAAGTCCCCCAATCCTCAGTTCCTGGCTTTGGCGAGTTAATGTCCCCCCCCTCCCTCTCCCTTTTTTAGAGGATTTTGCTTTGGGTTAGGTCAGAACCAACTTCAGAAGTTGTTGGCTGCTCTAAAAGCAAATATTTCTTGTGCCAAGAGCAATATCATATAATTTTTTAGCATAGCATTTTGCAAATGCTAAATCTTTAGAATATAACATACTATTTTATCTACCGACATTTACCAACTGCACTATAACAAGTGGCTGTCACGTTGTATGAAGGTATTATATGGTTTTCAGTTTCTCCTAGATTTCAGCAGAAATTTCTTAAGAAATTAAGAGATTTTTTTAAAAAAGTAATCATGAAAAACCAACCATATAGCATTTTGGTCATTTAATACACTTATTCTTGTATCGGCCTATTCAGAAGCCATTTAAATGAATGGATGGAGATTTAAGAAGATTTAGGTTGCAATCCTATGCATATTTATATTGAACGCAAATATAAATCACAAGCAAAAATACATGTGATAGGCTGTTAGTCCCACTGACTTTCATCAGATAGAACTGATTTAAGATGCAATCCTATGCAGTCTTCCATGAGGCATGTATAGGATTGCACATAGATAACAACTTTTCTCTGCAAAGTTCTTGCTTCTCAGTCAGTATCGAAGTGGAACTGTGCGGTCAGAAGGGCTGAGTGCATATTATGATCAGAGGCTAAGGCACGAAAGCTGTGGGTTGTTTTTTTAACGTATCTAGTGTCCTGCAAGAAATCAAGCTCCACTTAAATTTCATCACCGTGTAACTCTTTACAAAATCACTTTTCAAAAGTGAAAATTGGCTTCTTTCCAAAGGAAAGAGAGAAAGATCTTGTTGGAGAGGGTGCAATGCTGTGGGATCCCTGATCCACGTGTGGTGGGGCTGTTTCCAGAAACATTCTTTCTGGCAAAATATGTCCCCTGAAATTTCTATTACCATCATTCATAATTTGATTGTGAATCCTAAATTAGCCCTTTTTGTCACTTGAGAGCAATTGTAACCCTAAGGTTTCATTTTGAACTCTCGTCTCTCTCTCTACCTGGAGATAGCTGCCAGGTAGAAAACAGGAGACAATTTTACTTTGCTTTCCAGGTATGCTTCTGTTTGGGAACCAGCACTTTCCATCACAGCAGTGTTGTAAATGGACAGGCAAAGAGGAACAAATCTTTAGACACATGGTCTTTGTTTGTTGTTCACATGACTACGTCAGCACAGCTGTTACAACCCCCTATGTCACATGTGTGTGGACTAATTAACCAGTGAAACTATTGTGCATGTTCCTTAATTTTACTTTATGCAATTGACAATCCAATAATATGTACTCCATGTGTTTTTTTGGCTTTATGCTATGTTTATGGTGTTACACTTGAAAACCAATAAAACACATTTTTATTTTATTTTATTTAAAAAGAGAGGGTGGAGACTCTAAGCTGTCTTCTTTCACATCACTAGTATTTTCTCCAGACCTCGGAGACTCCAGAATTGATTTTCGGGATTACGAGTCTACTGTAAATTCACCACCTCTGCTGCATTGCCCTGAGAATGAGCTGCTGTCTGCAAACACTGTGGACCCCAGGCGCTTGTTATCACACCAGTTGCTTGAAGTTAATCAAGAATTACTGCAGTCTGGAGTCATTTCTCTGTGTGGTATGTACTACATAGTAGTGAAAAGTTAATGTTGTTAAGCATGTCCGAACTTTACGAAGATCTCTTATGGCATGTCCGGGGGGGCGGGGCTTCCCATGATCTGTCGCAGCAAAGTTGGGCTAACTGGGTAAGGGGAATGGGCAGGAGACAAGGGAAGTCCTGCAAAAAGTACTCCAGAAATGATGTGCTCCGTGTAACAAAAACATTGAAATTGAAAAATGTAGGCCTTTTTGTCTTCAACCAGGCAGCAGGATCCTTCTCTCAGAGAGTGAATACCATCATATAATAACGAGCTTATCTTCTCACTATCTGAAGGAAGAACCCAGGCAACTGCTGCCTGTTTCTAAAATGTAAACCTTTTGGTTTTCAGTTTGGAAATATTTGTTGTTGTTGTAGCATAACAACTGATGTCTCTGTTAGTCAGGAGAAAGCAATGCTGTTCCTTTATGCGTTTCCTAGGGCAAAGGGACACGTGTGGGAGGAGGGAGGGAAGGAAATGTCCCCCAAGTAAAGGGATGAAGGTTCCCCACAAAGGAATCTGTTACGCTCTGTTCCCTCTCAGCTTTCAAAAGGCGCCACTTCTACCCATGCAGGCAAAGTGATTTGGTTTGTGGGAAAGAAGACACTCAAGAGGTGTAGGACATTATTACAGAGGATTCATTTATATATATAATTTTTTCATAGGAAACAGGGATCGTGGTGGAAGAGCAGTTGTGCAGGTCTGCATGAGTAATAGTGCTTGGTTAAGTGAACCTTTGAGAGTCCATGAGCTCACACAACTTCTAGTGTATTTCCACAGTATTCCCAGGTAAGAAGCAGCAGCAACTGTTCATGTTTTTGGTGTAACATTCATGCCAGTAGTGCAGAGGAGTTAAGACTCAATTTTCATCAAGGCCCTAGAATAATAGCTTGCTTGAAACAGAAGAACTACTAAAAACCACTGCTTATATAGGGTGTAACAGTAGCTAGATACAGCAGAGGGCTCCTGTTCCTATGCTGTGGGTGAGAGGGGCTTCAGCAAGGATGTGAGGCTGCCCCAGCTGAAATTGATTTTTCTTCGCAGTTGTTGGAGGTACAAGAGTGTGGCCAGCCTGGTGTGAATGTTTCACACTGTGGTTATTTCATTTATTATTATTCTTTATTTCTTGTACCCCACCCATGTGACTCGGTTGCCCCAACCACTCTGAATGAGAACAATTAGGGAACATTGCAAGGATCAGTGTGGATCTCCATGTGCTGCCTCTCAGCTAGTTTTGGCACATGTACAAATGATTACAGGTGCACCAGTTCTTTTGGGGTGAATTCGATGGTGTCCCTTGAAGTTCTGTTGTATGTAACAGGTCTTGGCACCCAGTTCTCTTGATGCTCAAGCATCTATATAAGAACATAAGAATAGCCCTGCTGGTTCAGACCAATGGCCCATCTAGTCTGGCGTTCTCTTCTCACAGTGGCCAACTAGATGCCTATGGGAAGAACATGAGCACAAGAGCAATCTTCTCCCACCCGCCCCACAGTTTCCAGCAACGTGTTTTCAGAAGCATTGCTGCCCCCCAACTGTGGAGGTAGAGCATAGCCACCATGGCTAGTAGCCATTGGCAGCCCTCTCCTTCTCCATGAATTTGTCTAATCCTCTTTTAAAGTCATCCAAGTTGGTGGCTGCCGCTGTTGCATAGTTTGACTATGTTCTGCTGCGTGAAGAAGTCATTTCTTTTCTCTGTCCTGAATCTCCCAGCATCCGGCTTTGTTGGATATCCACGAGTTGTAGTGCTATGAGAAGGAGAAGAACTTTTCTCTATCCGCTTTATCCATGCTATGCATAGTTTTATAAACTTCAGTCCTATCACCTCTTGCTCACCTTATCTCTAAACTAAAAAGTCCCCAATGCTGCAGCTTTTCTTCATAAGGCACTTGCTCCCTCCCCCTTAATTGTTTGGGTGGCCCTTTTCTGAACCTTTTCCAACTCTACAATATCATTTTTCTAGACAAGGTGACCAGAATTGTACACATTATTCCAACTTAAGTTGCATCATAGATTTCAGCATTATGATGCCAGCAGTTTTATTTTCAGTTCCTTTCCTAATATCCCTAGCATGGAATTTGCCTTTTTCATGGCTGCTCATGGTATAAATTGCTTTTTAATCTCCCTCTGTGCTCATTATGGCCACGTATTTCATTTTACAGTGGTACCTCGGGTTAAGAACTTAATTCGTTCTGGAGGTCCGTTCTTAACCTGAAACTGTTCTTAACCTGAAGCACCACTTTAGCTAATGGGGCCTCCCGCTGCTGCCGCGCCGCCGGAGCACGATTTCTGTTCTCATCCTGAAGCAAAGTTCTTAACCCGAGGTACTATTTCTGGGTTAGCAGAGTCTGTAACCTGAAGTGTATGTAACCTGAAGTGTCTGTAAGCTGAGGTACCACTGTACTTCTAAACATTTTGTAAGTGTGGTTTAAATAACGTCCTCTTATTTCTTTCAGAAAGGATGCCCGTTCTTTGGGGCTACTTATTTTAGTGGATGCCCGCAAAAGTCAGAATGTAGTTGTCCTCTTCAAAGCTTTTACATCATTACAGGTATGTATGTTTTTAGCATCACAAACTAAAAGAAGGCTATTATTCTAATTATTCTAATTATTCTAATTATTCTAATTATTATGTGTCCATCTGGTCCAGGGACAATGAACAGTATTTCTTCTTTTGAAGCCAGGGCATTTTCAGTAGGCCTTTTCTGTTGATAATCCGAAATCTACTAGCATTAAGCTTCAGGGTATTCAGTTTATGCTACTTATAGTGATGGGGGTAAGAATGGTTGATTTATACCCATTTGCTAGTGTTTATTCTCATTCTTTGGCCTGGAACTATAAAAGGCTAGCACTATGGATTCTTCTTTAGCGATCACTCGTAGCTGAGTAAGATTGTCTTTCGTAAACACGGTTTTAACAATGAGTCCATAAGTGACGGTGGAGGCTAATTCTGGAGCCACACTTCCTTCATCCTGAAAGCATTGCATGTGACATGTTTTCCAACATTTGTAGCCCCTACTGAATGTCATGGGGTTTCAACAGCATTCTTCGGCTAACATACTTACAGGTTTTGGAGAAATATGTTCTGGGGAAAGCGTCTAGTAGTAGGTAATCAGGTACTTTGTGGTCTCCAAGTCATTATGTAGGTGGGGAAGCTAATTGTTGTTCAGTTCACAGCAATATAATTATCTCACTAAGCTGACTTTAGTATTTTCAATACACCTACAATATGACAGGCATATTTCCGTGTGGAAAAGCAAGTCATCACAAGAAGTTGAATTAAATTCTGAAAGGCAAGGCAGTTTGTCTTGGCACAGTGTATTAGCAAACTCTGGCCTCGGCTGAAAGTAGTTGAATAATGCTGTTATTTATTATAATCCCTTTCTTTGTAAGGATCTGGCATTTTCCATATATTAACTCCACTTTTGATTTTTTTTAAAAAAATTAATTCATAGTGCATCAAAGTTTGTATCTACAATAATGTAAAGGGCATTTCCTAAAAAAAAGTTTGTTCTGTACATTTTTTTATGAAGTGAGGGTTTAGCTGATGTCTTTATGTTATTATCTGCTCCCTTGCTTGAAGAAAAAATGTGTTTTGGAAACAATTCAATTTTATAATGTTCATAATTTTAGTTACACAAATTAAATACAGTTTGGCTCTCTGCAGATTCTGGTGAACTTGAAGAAGGTAGGGTGTGTAACATTGACCATACTATATTTGATTATAATGATGTGAGTGAGGACAGCAACATTTCCTAAAAGTCACAGTGGCATCCAGCATTCCTTTTTGAGTTAAAACTTTGAACACTGCCCAGCCAAAGTTAAGTACATTAATGACAAGTGTTGTTGCTCTTAGCTGCACTCCCTCTGGCTCCATCCCTGAGCCACCAGCTACCACCAGGCTCTCTGCTTTAAGATTCACCACCATATCTGAGTCTCAGGAGACCTGCCAGCCATATTCACCTTCTGCAAGTGAGGCAAAGGAGGTGTCAATCCAGTTGTTTATGCCAGTTTCAGGTTTTGGGGGCCCTTGGACATCTCCCTAGGTGCACACTCCTCCTCCTCCTCCTCCTTGCTATTACCCAGTCCCACACCACTTCCAGAGAGAGAGAGAGGACAAGATGTGCAGATGTTACTGCTACTTCTCCTTGCTTTCTCAGAAGGAGCAGGTGACAACATCAAAAAGAGTACTCTGCTTACTGTAACTACGTCTACTAAAGAGTCTTGTGTAAAATACAAAACATATTTATATTAAGGTCAGTGGGGCTTACTTCTGGAGTACAGTGGTACCTCCGGTTACGAACTTAATTCGTTCCAGAGATCCGTTCTTAACACGAAACTGTTCTTAACATGAGGCGCGCTTTCACTAATGGAGCCTCCCACTGCTGGCATGTCGCCAGCGCACGACTTCCACTCGCATCCCAGGGCAAAGGTCGCAACCCAGGGGCATCTCCTTCTGGGTTAGTGGAGTGCGTTACCCGAAGCATTCGTAAGGAGGACGGAACGTAACCCGAGGTTCCACTGTACTGGAATTATCTGCTGACTGTCTTTCCAGTCTGAATCCTCCTCACTGATTACTGCTGCTGTTGGTTTTTCTTAATTTTTATTTTGAATAAGGTGTGCATATTGTATTTCATCAAATTCATTTTGTTTTTAGAATGCCGTTCCTCATTCCATTCATAGTGTTCTGATCTTGACTGATAAGGAATCTGCCTTTAAGCCTGACAAAGAAGTTACATTTCAGGTATATATATATATATATTTAAACAGAATTTTAAATGTGGAAAGCTCATGTGAATTATGCAACAGTTATCCTGCAGTAAGCATCTCTGCTATGTTGCTCTCAGGAAGCCAGACAGCATAGCTTCACAACAACAAAACCTTCTGAGATCAAAGGAGACTGAGTAAGGACTGGCTAATGTCAACCTAAATGTGTGACCCTCTGTGTGTCTTTTTCTCCTTGAGGGATAGAGTCCCTTTAAAGCAGGGGTGAGAGCCCTAGGACCCAGGGGCCAGATGTGGTCCTCCAGACCCACCTGTCTAGCCCTTGATCTCCTCCCTGGGCCACCCCCCTCACTGACCCTGCTCTTCAGTGTTTTGGCCTGTTGGAATGTGTCCTTGAGCTCTGACCTTGCCTCTTGCCTGTCTGGATGGAAGACAGAGAGCTGTGTGTGAGTGACATCGACACAAGGCTACTTTAGAAAGCTCAAATGGGCATTAGTTGCTTTGCCTATTTTTGCTTCTGGCTTTGCCCACAAATGGCACATGTCCCTCAGATGGTTGCCCAGAAGAGGCTGAGAAAGGTTCTCTGCCCCTCCTTTGCAGAGAAGAGAGTCAGATTGCTATGCTGCTGCTATGTCAGGCTATATGGTGAGTATCTTCCCTCATTCACCAAGCACTTCATTCAGTGACTTCTCCCTAAAGGGGTGGGTACACTGATGTCACTACTTTCCCATTTTATGCCAGTACTCAGATAATGCAAATTCCCGTTCCTGAAGAATTTGGTAAAAGGGAAACCCCATATATGAAGAAAGCTGCCAGGCTACTTTTTGACCAGCTGCAATTCTTCAAGATTATGTTAAAGGTGCATTGCTAGCCATCCAGCAAATATTCTGGGACTTGGTTTTCTTTTGTTTGACACAAAGCAAATCTCATTCAAAAGTTTGGTGTCTACAAATTTTATATAGGTGTTAACTTTGTTTGACAGTGTGAAGTTCTCACATCACTCAAGGCTTTGCATAGATTCATTGACTGTACCCAACTGACAGCAGAGTTTGATGGAACATTCCCTTATAGTCATAATGACTGGATATGCTTTCGAAGGGTGAGTTAAGGCTTGGAACTCTTTTTAATGGTGCTTTCTGAAACAATTTTTGATTGCCTTGGTTAACATTTAGTTTGTCATAAAAGTTAGTTGTTAATAATATTTACCAGAATCAAGAATGATCCAGGTAAACATTCTTAGGTCAATTCAGGGATCATCTCAGATTGTGGCTGATAAGTCTTACCTAGGATTTGGCATGTTGTTTGGAAATGACAAACCACAATTACAGCCATTTCTCCGTTTCCAGAGGCTGTTTGCACAATGGAGATGAAAAACAAAAGCAGACAGACTGCTCTAAATCATGGTTTGTTTATAGTATTTTGGAAGTTCAAACTATGACTTGCATTGTGAATTACGCTTGGTGCAAGCCATGGCTTGCTGTGATGTCTGAACTAAGCCAGTGAATCTTCCTTTAAAAAAAAAGGATCTAGAAAAAAGAATGTGCAGATTGAGTGCGCTGTCATGACCACCACAGTGGGGGAAAACCCTTATCAGATCAGCTATAGTTTTTTCACCACAGTGCCTTAGGGATTTGTAAAGGTGTTGAACTCTTTAAATGTAATTCATATTGAGACAAGATTTATGGTGGTATGACCCATGTCTTCAAATACTGATTGTACCACACAGCTCTAAAGTGGGGTGGAGGGTGATTTGCAGTGGACACATCATGCTGAAACTCTCCCCCAACAACATTTCTTCTGACCCAGATGTGTTTTAGGTCTTGAGACATCTGGCTGGGTTTCCCCAAGCCCACTGCCCCTCTGCTTTAATGCCCCAGTATGCTAGGTAACCAATTTAAACTCCTATAAGATCCTCTCATAGTCAAGTAAGCAGCCTTTCTGAGCATCTGGATCCTGGTTATTAGAAAAATGTGGACAGGACAAATGTTTAATTCAGGTCACTAGATATGACCTGAATTAAAAACAACCAACCTGTTTATGACTTGTTGTTTGTGTGTCCTAAGAAACACATGGTGCAAGCTAAGGAGGCAATACTAACTCTCAACATTGGTGGACATTATTGCTGAACCAGTTTGGAAAGAGAGTACACTGAAATTTAATGAAATCTAAAGCTTATTATTTCAATGGACTCTTAATAATATACCTAATGTTGCAATTTTCTGCATGTGGACACATCCTATCACAAGCACAGCTCATCAGTACTATCGAATAACTGTAAAAATGCTGTTTTCTGTTCCATTTTAACCATTTATTGTACCTGTATTTCCAGAAACTTGAGCCATTTATTACAAACTGCAAAGAGGCCCTTGTTTTCTTGCAATACTCTTTATGTTCACTCAGCAATATCCAGACGCCAAGTACTGCACAAGTAAGTATTGGTCTTGTTCAGTGTTTTTAATTGTAGCACGAGCTGTACTTAACTGAGTTTGAAACACTGCTTGCTGGGAGAAGTAAACAGAGCTATTGATAGGAGTCTCCTGGCTCCAGTCTTGCCTCTCCCACAAGTTCACTCTCTTTCCCTCTTTCTCCGTCCTTCCACCCCTAATAAGAGGATCACAATATTTGCATTGCTGTTTGCTGCATCCATCAGGTCATGGAAATGCATGACTGGACCATGTTTAGGGGGGCCCGGGCAAGAGGCCGTCAGGGGCTCTCTGCAGGGTGCCTCCGGATGACTCTCAGGCAGCTCCTGCCCCATGAGCTTACTGGGTGGCAGGACAGGCAGAGAGAGGCTTCTGAAGAATTGTCCAGTCTGGTGCTTTCCACCAGTGTCACCACATTCTTGTAAGGAAAAAAACTATAATGTTGGTCTGGGTGGTATCCAGTCTGGCTGGTTGCCAATCCTGAGTCTGAGTTCTTCAATAAGAGAATGCTGCATTTTCAGGTATATTCGCTGCAGAATTACTTGCAAAGCAAACAGGCTTTCATTATTATTTTTTTAGGAGGTGGATGACTTAATGAATAAACACAAGACGATGATGAAACTTGTTCTGGAAGATAAACTGCTGGTCACCTTAAGGCTTGAGGGTGGAACGGTCCTTGCAAGGCTTAGAAAGGAAGAGTTCTGTAACACAGAAGATTATAGGTAGGTACTTCATATGCCAATATTACTGCATTATGCATTGTTAAGCACTCCGTCATTATGGTGCCAGTTGGAAAATAATGCTTAAAAAAAATCTGGATGTTGGGAAAAATGAAAATGTCACCGTCGGTGTTGCAAAGGAACCAATGATAACGTTGTGTTTTAGAAAGAGACAGGAGAAAATGCTGTCCAAGGTGACAGTTAAATACTGCATAGTGTTTTGCCAGCACCAAGGGCAAAGCCCACATATCCTATAGGCATGCAAAGTTCAGCTTTTGATGCATTCATTTCAAAGTGCAGGCTCTCTGCCACTGCTAATAACCTAAACTACTCCGTGAATCCCCCTTCATGGATCACTGCCTTGCCGTGGCGAAGGGGCTTGAATAACTCGGAGAAGCTATGAGCTATGCCGTGCAGGGCCACCCAAGATGGACAGGTCATAGTGGAGAGTTTTGACCAAACGTGATCCACCTGGAGCAGGAACCGGCAAGCCACTCCAGTATCCCTGCCAAGAAAACTCCATGGACAAAGACAACAGGCATATAAAAGTTATGACACTGGAAGATGAACCCCTCAGGTCGCAAGGCGTCCAACATGCTACTGGGGAAGAGCGGAGGACAAGTACAAGTAGATTCAGAGCTGATGAAGCGGCTGGGCTAAAGCCGAAAGGATGTTCAGTTGCGGATATGCCTGGAAGCGAAAGGAAAGTCCAATGCTGTAAAGAAAAATATTGCATAGGAACCTGGAATGTAAGAACCATGAACCTTGGTAAGTTGGATGTGGTCAAAAATGAGATGGCAAGAATAAATATTGACATCCTGGGCATCAGTGAACTAAAATGGACGGGAATGGGCGAATTCAGTTCGGATAACCATCACATCTACTACTGTGGGCAAGAATCCTGTAAAAGAAATGGAGTGGCCCTCATAGTCAACAAAAGAGTGGCAAAAGCTGTATTGGGATGCAATCTCAAAAATGACAGAATGATCTCGATACGAATCCAAGGCAGACCTTTTAACATCACAGTAATCCAAGTTTATGCACCAACCACTGGTGCTGAAGAAACTGAAATTGAGCACTTCTATGAAGACTTACAACACCTTATAGAAGTGACACCAAAGAAGGATGTTCTTCTCATTATAGGGGATTGGAATGCTAAAGTAGGGAGGCAAGAGATAAAAGGAACAACTGGCAAGTTTGGCCTTGGAATTCAAAACGAAGCAGGGCAAAGGCTAATAGAGTTCTGCCAAGAGAACAAGCTGGTCATAACAAACACTCTTTTCCAACAACACAAGAGACGACTCTACACATGGACCTCACCAGATGGGCAGCATCGAAATCAGATTGATTATATTCTCTGCAGCCAAAGATGGAGAAGCTCTATACAGTCAGCAAAAACAAGACCTGGAGCGGACTGTGGCTCAGATCATCAGCTTCTTATAGCAAAATTCAAGCTTAAACTGAAGAAAGTAGGAAAAACCACTGGGCCGGTAAGATACAATCTAAGTCAAATCCCTTATGAATACGCAGTGGAAGTGAGGAACAGGTTTAAGGATTTAGATTTGGTGGACAGAGTGCCTGAAGAACTATGGATGGAGGCTCGTAACATTGTACAGGAGGCAGCAACGAAAACCATCCCAATGAAAAGGAAATGCAAGAAAGCAAAGTGGCTGTCCAACGAGGCCTTACAAATAGCAGGGGAGAGAAGGCAAGCAAAATGCGAGGGAGATAGTGAAAGATACAGGAAATTGAATGCAGATTTCCAAAAAATAGCAAGGAGAGACAAGAAGGCCTTCTTAAACGAGCAATGCAAAGAAATAGAGGAAAACAATAGAATGGGAAAAACCAGAGATCTGTTCAAGAAAATTGGAGATATGAAAAGGACATTTCGTACAAAGATTACCATAATAAAGGACAAAAGTGGTAGGGACCTAACAGAAGCAGAAGACATCAAGAAGAGGTGGCAAGAATACACAGAGGAATTATACCAGAAAGATATGAATGGCTCGTACACCCCAGGTAGTGTGGTTGCTGACCTTGAGCCAGACATCCTGGAGAGTGAAGTCAAATGGGCCTTAGAAAGCATTGCAAATAACAAGGCCAGTGGAAGTGATGGTATTCCAGCTGAACTACTTAAAATTTTAAAAGATGATGCTGTTAAGGTTCTACACTCAATATGCCAGCAAGTTTGGAAAACTCAGCAGTGGCCAGAGGATTGGAGAAGATCAGTCTACATCCCAATCCCAAAGAAGGGAAGTGCCAAAGAATGCTCCAACTACCGCGCAATTGCACTCATTTCACACACTAGCAAGGTTATGCTTAAAATTCTACAAGGCAGGCTTAAGCAGTATGTGGACCGAGAACTCCCAGAAGTGCAAGCTGGATTTAGAAGAGGCAGAGGAACCAGAGACCAAATTGCAAACATGCGCTGGATTATGGAGAAAGCTAGAGAGTTCCAGAAAGACATCTACTTTTGCTTCATTGACTATGCAACAGCCTTTGACTGTGTCAACCACAGCAAACTATGGCAAGTTCTTAAAGAAATGGGAGTGCCTGATCACCTCATCTGTCTCCTGAGAAATCTCTATGTGGGACAAGAAGCTACAGTTAGAACTGGATATGGAACAACTGATTGGTTAAAAATTGGGAAAGGAGTACGGCAAGGCTGTATATTGTCTCTCTGCTTATTTAACTTATATGCAGAATTCATCATGCGAAAGGCTGGGCTGGATGAATCCCAAGCCGGAATTAAGATCGCCGGAAGAAATATCAACAACCTCAGATATGCAGATGACACAACCTTGATGGCAGAAAGTGAGGAGGAATTAAAGAACCTTTTAATGAGGGTGAAAGAGGAGAGTGCAAAATATGGTCTGAAGCTCAACATCAAAAAAACGAAGATCATGGCCACTGGTCCCATCACCTCCTGGCAAATAGAAGGGGAAGAAATGGAGGCAGTTAGAGATTTTACTTTCTTGGGCTCCATGATCACTGCAGATGGTGACAGCAGTCACGAAATTAAAAGACGCCTGCTCCTTGGGAGAAAGGCGATGGCAAACCTAGACAGCATCTTAAAAAGCAGAGACATCACCTTGCCAACAAAGGTCTGTATAGTTAAAGCTATGGTTTTCCCAGTAGTGATGTATGGAAGTGAGAGCTGGACCATAAAGAAGGCTGACGCTTTTGAATTATGGTGCTGGAGGAGACTATTGAGAGTCCCATGGACTGCAAGAAGATCAAACGCATCCATTCTTAAGAAAATCAACCCTGAGTGCTCACTGGAAGGACAGATCCTGAAGCTGAGGCTCCAATACTTTGGCCACCTCATGAGAAGAGAAGACTCCCTGGAAAAGACCCTGATGTTGGGAAAGTTGGAGGGCACAAGGAGAAGGGGATGACAGAGGACGAGATGGTGGGACAGTGTTTTCAAAGCTACCAGCATGAGTTTGACCAAACTGCGGGAGACAGTGGAAGACAGAAGTGCCTGGCGTGCTCTGGTCCAGGGGGTCACGAAGAGTCGGACACGACTAAACGACTAAACAACAACAACTCCGTGAAGCTCAAAAACAGCTTGTTCTGTAATCTGAATTGGGTAACTCGAAGTTGGAGGGAACATTCCCAAATTCCATTCTGTAAGTGAAACTCGCTACACATTTCTCTGAACCGCAGCCTTTAATTTAAAAAATATACCAATGATACATAATGTAATGGGGCAGAGATTATTATGTAGGATTATTGCCTCTGTCCTTTTTGGCCAGCAGAACCTGACGTTTGTCACTGCTTTTTGAAACAGTTCAGGTAAGCACTTTTAGTTTCTAGTAGCTTCAGTAGTTATTTGCTATTTAGTTAACCAACTCTTGGTTTCCTTCTCTCTCTGACAGAGATGCCATGGAGACTATTACGAAGCTGTATAATCAAGTAGATGAGGAAGTTCATAGGCTGGTTCTATTGTCTAATAAATGTCTGCAACAACTAGAGAATCTCTTGGCAATGAGAAAATTTGAAGAAGGCTGTGAACAGGTCAGTAAAGTTGCTTTTCAACTTTAAAAACAATAGCTGGGAGATCCAATCACCGAGACCATGCCATATCGCTCAGTAACATTTACTTAAATAGGTTTGCTATGAGACATAGTCTACAGACTATGGTTTGTTGTTAGTAAAACAAACGACAATTCCTGATTCAAAAGTAATGCTGAGTCAGGGATTACAGTGGGATTACAGTGAATTTCACCTTTGTACAGTAGGTGAATTTCTCCCACGCTTTCACATTCCTCTCTGTTCTCCATCCAAACAAGCCAGAGGCATCATCAGAGCTCCAGGACACATCCCTGCCAGGCAGAAACACACAAGGAGGGTGCAGAGCAGGACCAGTGAGGGTGTGGCTGAGGAGTAGGGTAGTTGCCTGGGGAGAGTCCCAAGAGCCATATACAGAGACCTGGAGGGACACATTTGGCCCCTAGACCTGAGGTTCCCCATCCATGGTTTACTGTGACAAGTAAACAAAACATTATTTTTATTGTTTCCCCCTGGTTAAAGAAAATTTTGTTACATTTCAAATGCCTAAGATCAAATTGATAGGCTTCTGCTGGGTGTGTTCAAATAGGTGCCTAGTCAAAAAGGAATTTCTTTCCCATGCTCTCCAGAATGGTAGCTCTATCGATTCATTGTAGTAAATGAATATCTCTTTATATTTAGGAGCCCAGGAAGCTGATTTATGCCGATTCACACTATTGGTCCCTCTAGCAAACTATTATCTACACCAGGCACCCCCAACCTGCAGCCCTCCAGATGTTTTGGCCTACAACTCCCATGATCCCTAGCTAACAGGACCAGTGGTCAGGGATGATGGGAATTGTAGTCCAATACATATGGAGGGTCGAAGGTTGGGGATGCCTGATCTACACTAACAAGTGGCTCTTCAGGATTCTCTTTAGGATGGTCAAAGGCCTGGAAACGATGCCTTATGAGGAACGGCTAAGGGAGCTGGGCATGTTTAGCCTGGAGAAGAGGAGGTTAAGGGGTGATATGATAGCCATGTTCAAATATATAAAAGGATGTCACATAGAGGAGGGAGAAAGGTTGTTTTCTGCTGCTCCAGAGAAGCAGACACGGAGCAATGGATCCAAACTACAAGAAAGAAGATTCCACCTAAACATTAGGAAGAACTTCCTGACAGTAAGAGCTGTTCGACAGTGGAATTTGCTGCCAAGGAGTGTGGTGGAGTCTCCTTCTTTGGAGGTCTTTAAGCAGAGGCTTGACAGCCATATGTCAGGAGTGCTCTGATGGTGTTTCCTGCTTGGCAGGGGGTTGGACTCAATGGCCCTTGTGGTCTCTTCCAACTCTATGATTCTATGATTCTATGATTCCAGACTGGGTGCATTGCTGGCCCCACCTGGAGAAGCCAGGGGTTGACGCTGGGACCTTCTGCAAGAAAAGAGGTGTTCTGCTAGTGAGCTGCCGCCCTTCCCCATCAAACCCAGTAGAGCTCACCTTATTGGGAATTAATTAATCCAGAATTGCTCACCACCAGCAGGCAATATGCCCCCTCCTACTGAAAGATTACCCCTGTGTGAATGTGGCCCTCCACAGACCAAAAAAGGCCACACTTCCCTTTGTGGTGATGTCACATCAAGTCTTTGCCTTAAAAGTTATTGGGTGGGGAGGGAGCTGTCTCATGCTTTCAGTAACATGCATGGTTTGGCCCTCAGGAGAACTTTCTCAGTGGTCCCCTTATACCACTGGCCATGCATGTTGAAACATGTGAAGGAAAAGAAGTGCAGGAGGCTGGGGCGGGTGGGTGCATGCACACACATGCACATGCACACACACACATGCACATGCACACACACACACATGCACACACACATGCACATGCACACACACACACATGCACACACACACACATGCACACACACACATGCACATGCATATAAATTAAAGTAGTTTCGGGCCACGTTTGCAACTAAACAGCATCATACATTCTAAAACATTAGAGCAGTTTGCTTTAAAGTAAGTTTTTTTTAAACCCACATTATTTTGATGAAGATGCACATTTTTGCTAATGGTGTGCTAAATGAACTGTTCGTTACTTCTAGATATAAAGCCTTGTATTCTTTACAGATAAAAGTCTGGTTTGAAAATGAGAAAGAACAATATATTGGGCCTTTGGATCAAGAACACCTTTCAGTTGAAAATGTGAAAAGGAAACAGGAGCAGTTCCTGGTTTTCAGTGAAAAGGCAATGGTAAGTGCTTTGCTTTGCTTTCTTAAACTTTGTGCATGTAGCTTAAAACATGTGACAACCAGGCTCATAACCATGATGGGGCTTTTGGCTATTTGCTGCAGCCATTGAAACTCTGGAAAACTTGATATGATGGCATACCAGCAATACCAAGGGTGTGTGATTCACAATCACCATGGTTTGCGCATTGGCTAACAAATACCTTTTGAAACCCCAAATCCTTCTTACCTTGTGTAATAGAAAGTGTTTGGTCAAGAAGAAAGAAAATTTACAACTTGGTGTTTTAGTTCGTGGAGTGTCATATCCAATAGAATGGAATGGGTGTTCACCCTCTTGCGAGACACTAGACAGGAGCAAAGACTTGTGGGAAGTAGGCTGAACTCCCTCAGTTTTTCCTATCTAGACACAGTCAGTACGTTCCTCCTAGCTCTCCTAACTAAGTTTTTTACTAGTTTCTGAACCCTCTTTTTTTCTTTAGATTTCCCTTATTGTCATTTTAGTTTTACAGTTCTTTGTCTATGCGTTGTGGTTTTTTCCACACACAAAAAAAAACCCTTTCCGTTGCTCTTTATGTTTGGTTTTTCCACTTATTTGCCATCCTTCTTTTATTCCTTAGTTGTTTATATTGACTTTTTTCCAGAACCAGTGCCCTTGCTGCAGTGCTAAAGGCCGTTCCTGCTTTCAGGTGGCCCTTTGTTGGCACACTCTTTTTCTTTCCTTCAGCAGCTGCCGCCATTTTTCTGGGATCACAACAGAGTGAGCGTTCCTAATATGTCCCTGCCTGACTGCTTCTATTTGCCTTTGAAATTGAGCCCTGACTGACTGCCTCCTGGTTAGCTTTGGTGGTGACAGAGTGCCTGCCCCTTGTCCTCATCCTCCTGGTCAGCAGCTGTGACAAGGAGTGTGTGTGTAGCTTCTTCTCCCCCCCCCCACAGTGTGTCAAATGGAGTGTGTGGCTTTTGCTTGCCTTTTCTCCTGGTTCACAGAGTGGCAAACAGAGACCTTTGAGACCTTTGGGATGTTAGAGTCTCTTCCCCTAACCCCTTCAACTCCATGGAAAAGGAGGCTGAGGATGAGTTTCCTTTTCCTTCCACTCCATCCTCTTTGCTAGAAGTTGACGACAATTAGAGTGATGGTTCTGTTCAAGACGAATCCTTTTCTATAAGACTGTTCCAAGAGGCTAGTGCCCCCATCCTGAAATGTAAGATAATGCACACAATAGAATTATCAGATTGGACCAGCTGTCCTCAGCTGAGGCGGCCTTTGGTCGCACGGTGCTCCAACAGGTATTATAATCAGTGTATTGCAGAGATGGGACCCGCCTGAATTGGTGACTCCGCTGTGGTGTGTCCCATTCCATTGGATACGACGCCCCACAAACTAAAAAGAACAATTGGTCTTACCTGAAGTGTAGTTTTGGGAGTGGGGCGTCGTATCCAATGGACCCCACCCTATGGTGCTCTACTATACACTGTTGGGTGGGAGTATGGCCTACCTTGAGTGCTAGTTCCTTGCCTTTCAGATACTTAGCAATTTAGAGATTTTATTATAGAAATTTCCAAAGCCAAGGAAGTGGGAAGTAGGCAGGTATTTTTTCTCTCTTTAGGGACTCCGTTGGTACTTTCTGTTTGGCAAATCCAGAAAACTGAGGGAGTCCAGCCTACTTCCCACAAGCCTTTGCTCCTGTCTAGTGTCTTGCAACAGGGCACCCATTCCATCCTCTTGGATATGACGCCCCACTCCCAAAAGTACATTTCAGGTAAGACCAGTTGCTCTTTTTATGTTACAGCAATATTCCCAGAAAGGGCTACAGCTCATAAAGGAGAATTCTTCATTAAAATCTGAAGAAGAATTTCAGGCTTTCAGTAGGTATCTGAGTAACATCACAATTCAAACCGAGAAGAGGAGATGTGAACTGGAGAAGCTGCTTAAGCTATATGAATTTTATGAAAAAGTAAGAATATTTCTATTTTCTTTTTATTTCATATCACACCACTCTACATGTTATGTTCAGAAGTAGATCACAGAAGTGTCTGCATGCTCTTTGCTCTTCTACAGTATGACTTTGCACTAGATGACCCTTGGCTCCCTTCCAGCTCTATGACTTTCCATGAAAACAGCTTTGCTTACAGATCTCTCTTCATATCTCAGAGCTCACATGCTGCAGAATATGGTGGGTGGATTTGGATAGATACGTACAGCAGAGAGAGCCTTTTTCTTCACTCTTGAGAGACTGGGTACAGTTTCTGCAGTCTAGAACCTTGGGGGCTGGACCACAACCCCAGTAAGGACGCAACTGCCCAGCCTCAACAGCTTACTTTGGGCACAGTTCGTTGTGGGAAAGCTGCATATAAGTAAAATCAGCCAATCAATCCATGTCCTCCATTTAACTATTCTTTTTTCTTTCTCTCCTTTTCCACTAATCATCCAGGCATCCAGGTGGATGGTTCACTGTAATGAGTTTCTTGAAAAGCTTTCAGTGGAAGCCAAGTATTCTCAGCCTGCAGTTCAGTCTTTGCAAAGCTACCACCAAGAAGCTACAAAGTTTTCTGCTGAGAACTTTCAGAAAGTCAGTGAGGTGATTATTGCTCTGGGTAACAAGGAGGAACTAAAACAATGGAATATTTTATGGCTCAAATGCCAGCAGACCAGGCACCACTTAGAAGAGGTCTTTTCAGAAGCAATTAAAGGCACCAAGGAAGAAGGGTCCAGCAGTACTCTGAGAGAGATTGGCCAGAGGGACGGCCATAACCTGGGCAGCAAATCTGCAACACAACAAAGCCAATCTTCCCGCTTTTGTTCTAGCACTCTCAATAACATCCATGACAGTAAGTCACTCGGTCCGTTTCAAGGTAGCAGCCCATCTGAGGGTGTGCCTTCTTTTTTACATCAGGAAGATGCTGCTCAAAACACTGATCCATTTTCTTCTTCTGTTAAACCTTCGGTTTCACAAACTCTTACTCCACTCTTGGGTAGGTTTCAAAGGACTAGCCGTGTTTCGGAGGATTTGGACAACATTTCTACCTGCTGCTCAGAACCAATCCAGACACCCAGCACCCGCCACAGGAGACATCCGCTGAAGAAGATTATGAAGAAGACACAGAGCTTTGAGTTGACCCGACACGAGAGTAACCACAGTGAACTGCACCATCATGGGTATACTGGAGTTTACATAAGAGGACTAGAGGTGGCCAGCAATGTGGCTGCAGAAAAGAGAAACACACAGCGTTCCAGTATCAAAAGTCCTTTGGTTTGTAGAAATCGCAGTTTATCATCTCCTTCAAGAATCCACCACGCAGAAGATGAAGAAGAGAAAAAAAGAGGGGGAAGGTGAGAAATGACAACAAGGGAATCCATTCTGGTGAACAAACAGCCTGAAAAGTGCTGTAAATATTTTAACATATTCTCAGTAGAATTGTTAGCTGATTACATTTTTGAGTCAATTAGCTTTCCTTTAATCACTGAAAGTGATTAAAGGTAAATATTTTAGCCAGGTCAAGTTCTGAGGATCTTCAATGGAGGTGAAATTCATTTCTGAGCGACAGACAAAAATCTTGTTTGTAACAATGTACTCTTCACTGAGCAACACATTGCAGGATTCTTCTGTCATCATTATTTTTATTGAATTTCCTAAGATATATGACCAGGTGTGGTTCCATAGACACTTCAAGGCAGCTTTCAACAATCAATTTTGAATCTGAGCTCAAGGCATTAAATATGTGGTCTATTTTGTTCTTGGAGTAAAATTAAAGATACCAGCAAGTTCAGAAGATTACAGTGCCCATTTCTCTTCTCAGGAGCACTGAATTATTGACCTAAATCTGCCTGTTATAGGTAAATAATTCAGTGCTGCTGAGAGAAAGGGAAAACATCAAGCCATCTCTTACGGGCCTGGGCTTCGTTTGCCCATGGAAATGTACCACCTGCCATAGGCAGAGGGGCAGGTGGCCCTTCCACTGAAGTGAATGGGGATAATTACATGGCAGAGAAGCTTTAGCAATGTGATTCTTCCTGTGGTGTTTTAGCCCGCACAATGAAATCTGAGAGCTGTTTAACATTTCCTCCTAAGCCTCTGATGGTTTTGGTGGTTATAAATATGGGGTGTATACCGTATTTACTTGAATCTAATGTGCACCTTTTTTGGCCAAATTACATTGCGAAATTAAGGTGCACATTAGATTCGTTGGCTCATTGACATTTGCAAGCCAATGCTTTTCTTGGTTTCAAGGTTCTGAACATGGAGGTGCGCATTAGATTCGATGGAGCATTAGACTTGAGTAAATACGGTATAAATATTTGATGTATATACTTGAAGCATAGACTCTCCTAAATTGTGAGTGCTGTTGGTTCCTGATTATGTATCAGCCGATGATCATACCATAAAACACATGCCAGCCAAATGTTCACAAGTTGACTAGAAGGATTGATTAGACACTGAGTTACCATTTTCAGTGCTTTGCCTCCTCAAGAACAAAAGGATAAGGGGCCTGCATTTAAAATACTTTATGCTGTAACATCCATACCAATAAGACAGAAAATTGTAGTGCCTCAGATACCCTAGTTCAGTTATGAGACGTAGTCACAATATATTACTTTTTATACTGACCTATTTTTCCTGCATTTAAAATATTGTTCCACATAAAAGCTCTCAGAGCTTCCTTCTAATATATGTTTCTGGAACTGGATCTTTACCGAATTTGCACACATAGGTGTCCAAATAAACTGGCTACCTTCAGGGGAAAACCCTTCTAAAGCAGAATTAGTGTTGTGGAGAGGCATTCCACATACCATCATATTTGAGGGGATATATATATATATATATAATATCTAAAAGAGAGGCCTCCCACACACCATCAGATTGATAATGGCAGGACCTTCATTTGACATTGGCCTCTTTCACGGAGGTGAAGCTGGACTGTTTTGCTTTTCATGGCAGGGCACGTTCAGTTCACCATTTATTTTACTAGGTTCCCTTGTCACTCTGGCAGAAGGGGAGTTCTGTATGTCTTGCAGCATTGCCCATGCTAAGAGACCTCCCCTACTTCATCATTCCACATTGAAGTGGCATGCCCTCTTACTGTTGGGGTGCAGAGTGTTCCAGACTGAGGTTGGACAGTGCTTTGCTGGATCCGTCTTTTAACCCCAGAAAAGTTGATGCAATATATTTAGAGAGAAGCCTCATATCCTCAGTCAAGAGCCTCTTTTAAGGTCTCTCTCCGAGAGGGAGGATAAACTCTCCAGGAGGGATGCAAAACTTCTCACTCACCTGGCTGCTGAAATTTCTTCTCTTGAGCCACCTATGCCCAAAAGGATTGACAGTGCATGGGGTAAAAGAACCTAATTCATTCAGAAGGCAGGCACCTGGCTCTGGTAGAGGACCACTGAAAAGACAGGAAACTCCCACGCTACTGATAAGGATCTGCCACAGATGCCAAACGCTGACACAGACCAATGTGACATGGCTCTAGAAGGGTTTTCCACCAAGTAGCCTATGTGGTTGGTTACCCTGATGTATGATTTTGGACCACTCTTGAAGAACAACAGCAGTTACAGGTAAGCAATCGTGTTTTCCAAAACATTTCTTTTCATGACCTACAGATGCACAGCCTCCCATACTAGCACTCATTATGTTAATCTGCTTCCCATAGTAAATAAAACAAATAAGCACATTCTCTTTGCTTCTTTCTTCCTTTTTCAAACCTTTCCCCCATTGTGGACCTCTTCAGTTTTACAGGACCAGACTTCTCTTTTCTTGGCACAGACTGTTATCCAGCATTTTCAACGTGTTCTGAGTTATGGGAAGTGTGCTATCTGAGTCACATATTCTTCTTACTCAGGTACCCCCAAATTGGTCACATGTACCTGTATTGCTCATGTATGTGGAACATTATTAGGTTAGACAGAGCCTTCAAGTTTCAGGATATCCTTTGCAACCATGAGGACCAGACATTCACTTTTCAAGTTGAAGCTGGTTCTCGTTCTTACTGCATGTCTCCAGGTTAATCATGGAATTGGAGGAGCCTTGTAGGCTCTGTGCGAGAAATCTGAAGCTAGAGAATCCCCAAGATGTGAACAACAATCCTGTCCTTTAAGACCTCCAGGAAGAGCCCAGCACACCTTCAGGAAATTGGTTCCATTGCTGAACTAATCTAGTATGATAGTAGACTTTTCCTCACTGGAGGTCTTCATGCAGAAGCTGGGAAGCTATCCATCAATTCAGTTCAGAGTGGGTAGGGTCTTCTCACAAGGTTAGTTGATTCACAGCTGGCTCCCTGATCTCTTCTGCAGAGGGCAATGATTGGAAATCCCCTTTCCTAGATTCCCAGGTCTTCTTCCTGTTGGAGCATGCAGCTTATGAATTTTGATGGTGGGCAACACACATCATTGGCAGTGGCGGCGGCGGGGGGGGGGGGTAACATTTGAAACAAAGTGGTTTTGGCTGATTCAGTTAAATGCCATGCTTTATTTTCATAAAGTTTACCAAGTAGGGGTTGCATAATATCAAATGAAAAGTATTGTTTAAGAAATGGTTTGGGTCCAATCAATGTGAAAAATCAGCATTGCTGAGTGCTAAATTTTATATTTCTGCTATAAATCCAGTATAAACAGTAAACGATTCAGTATAGCATGAGATAATAGTACGATAATATAGCTTAGACCATTTCTGTTGCAGAGGTCCTGATTGCTGCCGTATCTGCACTTCTCACTGCAATTCAGTTTGCTTGTCTTGCGGATACATGGTGGAGCACATCTCTGGTGCACACATGAACACTTGCAAAGGTCCAAAACAGTCACAGGAGAACATGGCAAAGTGCACATAATAGGCTCAAATTTGTTGCTAACACTTCTATCCAAGATCTGAAGCTGATGTGAGTTTGGGATGTTGTCAAATGTCTTGATGCCATTGACTTGCTTGTATTTTAGCTCTCAGGATTACACGTACTGTGTCAGTGGAAGGCTCTAACTTGGACATTTTCTGAAAAGCTATCACATTACCTCACCAGTGATACTTTTTCCCCCAGATACGCTGGCAGACAGGTTTCTGTAGTGCATGCATCCCTTCTGATGCAGATACTGAACTTCCCAGATTTGACTAAGCTTCTAAATCTTTGGAATAAGGTCATAATTTATAAGCTGGTTTGCAGAACTTAAAAGGAACCTCAGAGATCATCTAGTCAACTCTCTGCTTATGCAGGAAATCCACTTCTGCATTGTCCCAGGTAGGTGAATACCCAGGATCTGCTTCAAAGCCTCCAATGAAGAGGACTAGATGACCATTGTGGTCCCTTCCAACTCTACAGCTCATGCTTTTTAGTCTGAATAACTTTTTCCTTTCATTTGAATCCATCAGTTCAAATCCCACCCTCTGGAGCACTAGAAAATAAATTGGTCCATCCTCTATGTGCTAATCCTTCAAATTTCTGGATACGGCTGTCATATTGCCACTTAATCATCACTTATCCTCAACGTTCCTCATAGACTAGGTCTCCATGCTCCTCACCATCTTTTCACCCTCAATAGTTGCCCTTTCCAGATTAGAAAGGATCCAAATAAACAGCTTAATTCAAGAAAGTGTGGAAAGAAGTTTTTACTACCTGCTCTGTGACCTTACTCAGAAAAGAAAATTTGGAGGCTGCCTAATATCTAGGAAGCTGAGATCCAGTTGCAATTTCTTAAACAAAGGTCTTACCACTGCTTCATTTAAAGGTTCAAAGATACAGCTGTCCTTCAAGGAAGCATTTACAATCTCCTCCACCCAATTGGCCTGTCTCCCTCTGTCAGTTTTTAGGATAGACACAGGTCCAACTAGCAAGTGGTTGGTATTGCTCCTCCAAGCAACTTATCCACATCCTCAGGCAAACAAGAAGAAACTCCTCCATCAAAATTGGGCAGTTGCCAACTTGGACCTCCTTTTAATACAATCACAGGGAATGCAAGCATTTCTATCAGCAAAGTGTTTTGCAAACTTATTACAGCACACTGACAGTCTCTGCAAATTGCCGCTATTTACATGCTTTTTGACATTTAAGGAACTCCAAGACTTCCCTTTCCAGAAGCCGTGTTGATTCTTCAGCATGAGTTGTTCTGCACGCCTAGCTGTCTTTAACAATCCTTTTCCATTAGCACCACATTTTCCAATACCCTTTTGGAGAGGTGAGTCATTGCTGCCTTGCCAATACTCTTGTCCAGGTCAGCATCAGTGGAGAGGTTGCTGGTTATGGTGAAGCCCAGGTATACAAAATTACCAAGACTGGCAATATCAGCCCCATTGTGTGGGAATCCCTTGCAGACCCCAACCACTTAGAGACAGTGAGGTCATCTTCTCCTCCACAATTTGTCCTGCCAAAGTAGATTCCTGTACCAAGTCCTGAATTATTTCTGTGTTGGTGCTCACTTTTTGTCTCATGCTAGTCACATTTTGTCCCAAGTTGTCAATTTTAAAAGCCATGTCATCCATCTTCTTATGAAGCTGTTCCAGCGAATAGCTTATCTTACATAATACAGTCACTATGGCTTCTCCTGTCAACATTTTTAAATGGTCCAAGGTCAGTTACTTTTCCTCCTTTTTAAACACAGAAAAGGACAATGGAAGCAGTATCTTTCTCTTATTTAGCTAGCTGTCAAATACTTTCTGTTCACAGTCAATGAACTCTCCCAAAACGTCACTCTTTCTGGCAGCCCTTTTCCAGGTTCAGAGCAGTGGTAATTTGATTTTTCACTCTCTCCTGCAGGCTCGCGAGGTCCAAAATCTCCCCCCTCTTCTCCTGCTTCCAAGGGTTTTTTTGTAATTTTAACCGATGGAAATCTAATCCTTTACCAAAAGCTTTTCAAGACCTTAGCTTGTAACGTCTTTGCTTCAATCTATTTACAAAAGAGGAAGGCGGACTTCCTGTTTAAGACCTTCCCATTTCGGTGCCAAATTAAGGTATTTAAGGATCCAATTTTCCGTTCTACTCACGGGTAGTTGTTTAAAGTCCAATTGTCCACAGAAAAAAGTCAGCGCTCTCCGGCAACAGCAATGCGGCTTCACTCCGTGAAAGAAGCAGTCAATTCAAAGCACCGTGCCCCTCACCCCACGTCACTCCGGATCCCCAAAACAGGGTTTCCCCGCGAGTAGGGGAGGCGCAAAAGTTGCCAGCCGAATCCCAGGTTCACAAGCTGTTGTTGTTGAACCTAAAGTAATACAAGCGGGATCCTCAGTCTTACAGAAGAAAATTGAGGACTACAAGTTGAGGTCTTTTATGATTGAATCTAGAAAAAGTCAGAATCTGAGGATCGGATCCCGGCCTGGACTGAAGAAGGAAAGTTGGAAAGATCCCTCTATGCAGGGATTAACTGACTTTTGGGACATGGACTTGGGTCTGGAGGAGATTGAAGTTCTGGGGGCCTTTGGATTTGGAGGAATCTTGAAACATGTCCTGAAAAACTTTATGGATCTTAGCTTCAACTATGGAAATTTGGCTGACCTGTCCAGAAGGAATAAAAGTATTGTTAGGTTGGAGTCTTCCCGAGATTTGCTCTTTAGCATTAAAGAATATGAAGAAGACCTGCAGAAGGGAGTTAAGAGCCTCGGACATAAGATCTCCAGGTTGATGGACTATATGGAATTGACGGAAAGGACTGGCAGAATCCGAAACCAGGGAGAGGAGATGGTGGAAGAAGATGGGAAAATTTAAAGTTTATATATAGAAATACTGTAAAATTAATGAGTGATAGAAAAATGGTGGAATGAAATTTTATGGCCTTAGCAGAAATGTTATAAGGAGTTAAGCATATATAAGTATTTTAGTCTTAATGGAAAATAAGGTTAAAAATATGTTGAGATATTTATAAAATGATAGAAAATAGAGAAAGATGGAAAGGATTTGCTGAAACAATTAATAGAAGTGGAATACAAAAAGGGAGGTGAGAGGAGGTCGAGGAAACAAGGGAATGAAAGATAGAGTATGGAAAAGGTGTGATGTATGTTTTTAAATTGTTTTTGTTTTGTTTTTTATTTAGGGTTAGGGTTAGGATTTTGTTTAGTTTAGTTTAATGTGTTTAGTTCAATGTGTTTAGGTTGTGTTTTGTATTGTTTATATATTGTATTGCTTTTTTCTCTCTTTTGTTTTTTTTCTTCTCTCTTCTTTTCTTTTCCTTTCTTTTTTTTGTAATCTTTAAAAGTAATAAATATTTTTTTAAAAAAAAAAGAGAGAGACAGTGAGGTCATGTAGCCACAGCAGTGACGAGAGGAGGAATGGCCACAGAGAGAAGAAACATCATGGTCCACTTGCAGCAGCACAACCGGACACCTTCCTCTGCCCCAGCTGCAGCAAAACATGTCTCTCCCTTATCAGTCTCTACAACCACAGCAGGCGCTTTAACTCTCCAACAGTTTGACTTTACCCTCAAAGGCACAATTCTCCAGTGTCTCCTCAGATAGACACCAACCAATTCTTTCTCCCACTTTATACAGAGCAGACATTAAACTAAACTGCCTGTAATATCCTAGTTCCTTCTGCAATCTTACAGACAAGTTACACATTTTGTTAGAAGACTAGCAAATTCAGATGTGAGTTATTTAAGAACTCTCAGACCTCATGATTTGTTCATTTTTAATTTGTCTGTAAGTGCTAGAACTTCATCTCTTGTCATCAGTATTTGCCTCAGTTTTTCAGACTCCCTGAAAATGTCACTTCAGGTAACAGTACCCACCCTACATTTTCCATGCTGAATACCAGATACAAAGAATGCATTGTTTTAATTAAATCTTGTCTTCTAGCATACATTTAATTTACTTGACATCCAACTACATCCCCAGCTGGTTTTCTGCTTCTGGTGTGTGTGTGTGTGTGTGTGTGTGTGTGTGTGTATTTTAATCTTGTTGGCAATAATTTTTCTGACAAAGCACTTCTCGAATTCTTTCAATCTCTTACATTTCTTTTGCCAAAGTTTCTTTTTGTTCTTATTTGGGCAAGACTTCCATTTTTGAGATGCTGAATTGTAGATTTTCAGATTAACGTCTTTCATTTGTGACCAGAATTGGAGAGTGTCAAAATGTGTTCCTAGATTAATCAGAATCAGGAGCAGCAATGGAACTCTTGTGACAGGCTTCCCTTTACCTACAAATGAATTTTAAATAGACAATGTAGGATAAGATAACTCTGCTGGGGTTGCCAGACTCAGTGATCTCATGAACGATACTGCTGTCATCCAGTTGTCTAATAAACAAGCCAAATTTGTTAATTAGGTATAAGTAGAAATATTGTACAGTTTGGAGAAAATTTGCCAGCAACTGAAAGAAAATCACTTTTGACATTGTGTTTTTGCCCTGGCCATTATGCATAAATAATGCACTCAGTAATACTGAGTTTTCATCTTGATTGGACCAAAAACAAGTTCTTACTTTTACTTTGCGTTAAAGGTACCTTTCATTTGATACCATTCAATCCAAGTTTGGTTTAATAAAATAAGGAATGCCATTTAAATGAATCATGGTGCACCATTCTGCTTTTTACAAAGTATTTAGCATATGTATATTCTGCCTTTCAATGCATAGTCTTCACAAGAAAGCATACAACTAAATGAGATCAGCTGAGATCTATTTGAAACTTTAAAATAATTATGTGACATGTTAGAAAACATAATCCAGAACTGTAGGAATGCACCAAGTGGACTCAACCGCATGAAAAAAATGTTAAAGTCAGACTGGAAGAAATGAGCCTTCAATGCACATTTGAAGGTCTGCACTGCACTGAAGTAGCTTTTTGTAGCTTCATAGTTCTGTAGGAAGGGAGTTCTGCAGCCATGGGGCCACCAGCTAGAAGGCTCTGTCCCTTGACTCTGTGCCGTTGACGCCATCGGTGCTTCCACCTTTAGTGTCAAATTCAGGAGTGCTCCCACCCAACCTGTGACCTTCATCCTTCTCCACCCAGACTGGCCAGTTTCCCAGCACTTCCATTTTATTTGGATTAAGGCTAGGCTTGTTCACCCCCAAACCACCCCCCAAAACTGTTTACATTTCCATAAATTAGGTCTGGCTCCAGATATTCCCAGCCCCAAATTCAGAGGTGATGCACCTGAAGTTCTAAGTTCCTCTCTGAACCCTCCCGCTGCAGCCTTTCCTCAAGCCTTGGCAGGCATGTGGGCTGGGGAGGGCAGCGTAGGCAAGAAATGTTAGGCAGGGGGTTTCAGCATCCCCCCCCCCACTGCTACTTCTGTCCTCCAAATCACACTCTCCTTGGTACCTAGGTTAAGAAGACTACAATTCAAACTATTTTATCTACTGGTCTGCAGAGACTATTCCACAGCATTTCCCCATTCTGACAAATTTATTTATAGGTACTGATTCTTGATTCGGCGCTCCAGTGTTCTCAACTTTGGGTCTCCAGTTGTTTTCAGACTACAGTTCCCATCATTCTTGACCACTGGTCTTGCTAGCTAGGGATAATGGGAGTTGTAGTCCAAAACCATCTGGAGACTCAAGGTTGGGAAACACTGCTCTAGATGTATGAGATTCAACCCTTCCTGTTTTGGTTAATGACCCAAAATATTTCTTCTATTGTTAAGGTTATTTATTATTATCAACAGGAGACATATTTAAAAGAAACTAAAATGACTACTACAGTGGCAGATACACATCTAAGACTTGAGTGCAAGAAATCTAACTAAATATTGTCCTGGGCTGATCTGTCGCATGAAGCAGGTACAGCACCCTGGTCCAATGTGTGGGCAAAGGTGCCACATAGCATATGTTTAACTGAAGAGATGGATTAGATGGTGCTCTAAAGGGTTTTGAGCCACTTATACTGGCATTGTCCAGTTTTAAACTGTTTGCCAGGCACCCTAGTGTGACTTGAGAGAAAACCATCGGTTTACTGTGAGAAATAAATTAGTGGAGACTCTAAACTGTCTTTCTCATTCCTCTGTGGTCGAATTATCTGTATCCACTCAGTACAGAGATGTGCCAGAATTACCTTTTCCAAGAAAGCATCTGACGAAGTGTGTATTACACAAGAAAGCCGTTACCTTGAAAGCTTATATTTAGTTGATCTTTAAGGTGCCACTGGAATTATTAAAAAAGATTTTTTCATCTTGTTATTTATTATGACTTTTCCAAGAAAAATAGCTTGGTATTGTTGTGATCAGGGACCAAAATCAGAAGTTTGGCATTCCTGCAGAAATGGTTGGACTACTGTATAATTATTATTTATGCAAAATCTATTGGCCAAGATCCAAATAGCTCTGCAACTACATTCACAATTACATCTTAAGGAGTAGAACATCAATGTTTAACCAATTAATCAGGGTAAATCTCATTAAATAGGACATTTGATAGACTAAACAGGTACCCTGATTAATATATATTTAAAATAAGTAGTGTTATGAATTTGTGGGGTGTGAGACACCCTAAATTCCTGGTCCAATAAAGGTTAGAATTAATTAAGGTTGGGGGAGTTTAAACTGCCAAGCACTGAGTGTGGCTGTTAGGGGAACAAAGCCTGAGAATGGCGGAGTTGTTATGCAAACAAAGGAGCAGGGAGATGGGCGATCAACAAAGCAGTTGCTCTCTGCTGGACAGCAGAGGGATGTGAGCCCCTCCGTCTGGAGTTCATTAGCAGGAGACAAAAGGCCAGAATTCTTAGGATGGCTGTGGACAGTGATGTGCTAGCAAAACTGGCAGAGAGGATGGCAGATTTTTGTTTTGTATCCAAGGCTGCTGCACCTACGTATGGGAGAAGCAAGGGACCAGCTTGGAGCATAACACTCTGAACCCCTCCAGCATAGGCTCAGGTTGTATATATGTGTAAATAAACCATATATTATTAAGACACCACTGTCTCTGCTGTGCCTCATTTCCAAAGGAAACAAACCCTGGGTAAGAACCTGGAGTCCCTGGAATAGCACATGACTGCAGATAGCAGGTGCTGCCTTAAAGGGGGCTGTCCTGCCTTTCAGATCGCACAGGAGGGAAGATGTTTTTTAGGATGTTTCCTGTGCTGCTGGTGCATGTATATATCATATAAGCCCAAAGAAAGTTTGCTTTCTGTCTCAAAACTACTGCTTTTTGCTAGATGCAAATGTATACAGATTCACTTAATTTATAAACATTCAGCTAAATTCATAAATAGCTAAAATTGCTTTAATTGGCTGAGAGTCAAATAAGGAGGATTTTGGGCTTTCTCTAGTGACAGCCCTTGACAGCCGCCCCCTGCCAATACATGTATACCATATGCCACACAGCAAAAGGGGAGTTTCAAATGCAGTATGCAGTATGGCAGTGGGGTCTGCTATCCAGGGAAAGAGAAGTCAGTAATCCCACTGCCAGTAGTTCTTTAAATCCTTTTCCTCACGGCTTGCCTTTCAATCGTTCAGTCTCAGGCCTGTTTTCCCAGTAGGAACTCCCTGTGTGCTGAATATTGTATTGTTTGGGGAAATTCGTGAGAAAGCAGCTGTACATCATCTCTGGAATGTTCTTCTGTTTTACAGTAGAATGCAAACACGGAAAAGGTCATAATAGTTTTGCAGATGTAATAGGAAACGTTTCTGTACTGTGTAGGGGGAGCCTGTTTCAAATAACAAAATTAATTTGTCTTCCTGGCTAGTTACTGTTCTTCTACAGCATCTGATGTGGCTAAGCCCCTCTGTGTCAGAGTGTACGTGGGTTTTTTTATCAGTGGGAAGGGTGGAGTGGGAAACTCTGGCTGCAAATAAGAGCCTGAAACCTGCAGGAACTAAGATTGGCTGCTGTAACTACAAATGCTGGTAGAGGTTTGCCAAAATTAGTACACCGCAATAACTGTTTAGCAGCCAATGAGGCAACCCTGATTTTTGCATGGATGATTTCTCAAGTGAGAAATGTACAGTATTACTCCTGGGAATCATTCCCACTTACAGGCCCAGAGATGGAGAAGTGTCTTCAGTTCAGAACGAGTAAGGTGCAAAAGGAAATCCATGAATCTGGAGTTCCCCGGAAGGCAGTACATAGGTCTGCTTTATGTCATCACATGTATGCATTTTGTCCTCAATATATTTCCATGTCTTTATAGGTATGACTGGTTCACCAAAGCCATCCTGTGATGCTAAATTCTTAAGTTACTGCTAATGAATCATTGTTGTCTGTGTTCCATGCAATTCTTCTGTTTCTTTCAACAGTAAGGTGAACCACATAATGGACGAGATGATCAGAACAGAAAGGGAGTATGTCAGATCTTTAGGCTATATCATCAACAGCTATTTTCCAGAAATGGAAAGGATTGACTTACCTCAGGATTTGCGAGGGAAGCGGAATATCATATTTGGAAATTTGGAAAAGCTGTATGACTTCCATTGTCTGTATTTCCTGAAAGAACTGGAACACTGCACAGACTTCCCCCTGCGGGTTAGCCACTCTTTTCTCAGACATGTAAGTCTCATTTTCCATTAGTGTGTTATTGTCCTCAGATATCTTCTTGTATTGACTAAAAATTGTATTACTAGGAAATACCACTTTTCCCTCATAAAGTTATCTAATTCTGTAATTCCTCTCTCTCTCTCTGCACACCATGTTTGTACAGGGTTCTGTACTGCATTTCCCCCACAGAGATAGCTCCATATAGTTCTTTCCAGTTAAAGGTACTTTGGCCTTCTTCAGAGGCAGATTTAGGGGAGGGGAACCGGTTCGGTCACACTGGGCACGGAGCCTCAGCACACCACCAGGGGCACCGCAACTGTTACTTAGAATTGAGCGTGAGAGGCAGAGGGAGGCTGGATTATGGCATGGAGCAGGGTGCTGCTGAGAGTTGAGACCCCAAGAAGCACCACTGCCTTCTTGTTCCATTGCACTAAATTGCCTGTGTGGCATCTGTCAGCACATGGACAGTTTGTCATGTTTCCTACGCATGTGAGACAAGTAGCAACGGCCTCTAGAACAAGGCTGACAGTCCAACTGATCCCGATCCCGTTTTTCCCGCCCAAATACACATACATATCATATGATCCCAGCTGCCTGTTCTGTCCCAGGATGAGCAGCTGGGATAAGTCCCCCTTTGCCATTACAGTCAAGAAAGGAGCAGCTCCTGACCTGAAAGATCACAGGGTCTGACATTTTATGGCCTACATAAATCAGTAAATGACCCTGGTCCAATTGGCTGGTGGATAAATTCCCCATCCCTGCCAAAAATTGCTTTTAAATGGGATTTCTGATTTGTGTCACTGGAGTAAAAGGGACAGAGTGCACTTGTAATGATTTGAATAATGGTGTTCTGCTAATGGAGGCAAGCCACTAAATACCTGTTTGTATTTCACTTGGAGAATTACTGTACAATCCAATACATGTCTACTAAGAGGTAAGCCTCAATGAGTTTGGCAAAGGTAACTCTGTGTATAGGATGGCAGCCTTAAAGGTCTTTAATGCAACTTCCCCTACATTTATTTATATTCCCTGTCTCTTCCATCATTTGTTTAAAAAGTTTTAAATAGCTGTTCCCTGATCTTGTGTCACAGAACATTACAAACGCTACAAACACTATAATTCTGTGATTCAGTTTCATCCCATACGAGCTCCTGTACATTATAGTAGCCCCTGATTTGCCCAAACTGCTAGTTTTCAAATTCTGTATATATGTAAGCTGGCAGGCAAGAATCTTTTTCTTGATTTCCACTTTTGCAAGTTCCTACTTGCATGCATGGAAAACACTCTGAGGGCATTATGTTAGAGAGAGAAGCAGGGAGCAAAATTTAATTACAATTTTTTGGCTGTCCAGTCATTCTGAAGTAAAGCAGTACTATGGGACAACTAATATCTTCTGTTTAAACCAATGGGACTTTAAGTCCTTAATTTTGACTGGATGGGGTCCAGGATTTGCCACTCTGAATCCCCTCTAAAGGTTTGCCTTGGTATGGTAACCCCCCCCCCCAATATTTTAAGGGGATTGTGTTCTCAGTCACTACTTTGATCCTCTCGCCTGGCAGCACAGATGCAATTTTCTTTACTGTCTTAAGTCTTAGACTCTAAAATGAAATTACTTTATAGAAGTTGAAATAACCTTTATTTAATTTAATTAATCAAAAATCTCCAGTAAGCACTTAAAAATGAATATTAAGTCTGAAGGAAATCTCTATCTGGTTTTACCTACCTGGTTTAAAGAAGGATAACAGGGACCGAGCGCTGAGATTCCTGAGGTGCAGGGCCTGGACTAGATGACCATGAGGTTCCCTTCCAGAACTACAGTTCTATGATTCTATGGACTACAGTTACTCAGTCTCATGCTCTATTTAGTGTGTGCAGCAACAGCCTTACATAACTGCTCACTACTCAGCATGTTTAACCACTGCTGGGTTTTCTGTATGTGTTGCCATGAAATAAAGTGGAAAATTCCATTCAATGCATTTCTGGAAGCTAAGTTACTCTTTGCCATTATGATGTCATCAAAGGCCTCTGATGCGCATAATGTGTCTGTTAGCTTGTCAGAACTGTTGATCACGTTGGCAACAGTGATTTCCACTTTCTGCTCAGCATGTTCAAGCAGTGTTCTTAATAATGATGGTAATGATAATACCACGGTGAGACTGAGCAACCTGCTCCGTCCCCGTTTGCAGGTTGAGATTGTCTATAGAAGGGAGCTTCTTTTATCTGTGGAGGCTCTCTGCATAGGTTGCTGCCCTGGTTTTCCTGGTCTTGCAGGAGTCCCACACATATCCAAGGCTCCCAGCTTTGGACAGATGGCTTCCAACTCATGGAGGACAACAAAACCCCTTCATGTTCCTGTTTAAATAATCCCTGAACAGGGCTTTTGTGAATGGACCAAGGGGCCACCAAGGAGCTTTCTAGTTGAGTGGGGCTACGTACTGAGGTCTCCCTCGTCACATTTCCTACTATACCATACTGGCAAACAGTCAATTTCTTTTGCAAAAATTCTGGCATCCTTAACATCTTGCTAGTTTTTATGATCCCTATTTTTATTTATTTTTATTTCATTAGACTAATAAAATGATGCCATCATTCTTGAGCAATACCCATTATTTCCCCCCACTCCTACATAGCTCATACGTTTTGCTATTATTTTTTGATGAATGAGCTACATAGCTCATAGGTTTTGTTAATTTTTGTTTCAGTCACTCACTGTAGGAAGGCATTTTACTTAGCTTTCAATAATTTGCATAAAACATTCTCACTGATGCTGTCAAGTATACTACCAGTCAGAGGATAATCAGTCTGTGTTGAACATAAACATAAGAAACCTGTATCAGGAGTCACAGAATAGTGGTGGCCCCCAGTTGATGGAACACTCTCCTCGGGGAGGCACGGCTGGTGCCACCCCTCTCTGCTTTTAGGCAGCAGGCAAAAACATTCTTATTCACCCAGGACATTGGATCTCATTTTTCTGCTTAATTTTTTAGTAGGGTGGGGTGGAGTTAGATCTGGGTTTTATATATAGTATCCTTGTGTATTTTAGATTGTCATATTCTTGATTTTTCTGATTCTTTTCAATATTTTTGTAAGTTGCTTTGAGTTTTACTTTTTTGAAGCAAGTGACTAATAAATATTAGTGACTAATAACAAAGTGACTTATAAAAGAAACAAATGATGATAAAATGTCTTTGATGTGTATCATCATTAATTAACCAATTAAATGCCAAGTCCATTTTTCATTATTTCAGGAAGAACAGTTTGGAATGTATGCATTGTACAGCAAGAACAAGCCGCAGTCAGACGCTTTGCTTATAAGCCATGGAAATACCTTCTTTAAAGTAACTATCGCTTAATGTTTACTACATCTATTATTGTGTCTGAGTAGAATTTGTTGACCTTTGTGGTATTGTATCACCTAATGGTTATGTGTCCTTCTACTAATCTTACAGAATAAGCAGCAGGAATTGGGTGATAAAATGAACCTGGCTTCTTACTTGCTGAAACCCATCCAGAGAATGAGCAAATATGCACTGCTTTTGAAGGATCTGATCAAGGAGTGTTCGGCAGCGCAGGAACAGGAGCTCAGCGCCCTCCGGGCTGCTGAAGAAATGGTCAAGTTCCAGCTTCGCCATGGAAATGATTTACTTGCCATGGATGCCATCAGAGGATGTGATGTGAGTCCAGCCACATTCCCACCCCCTGAAATCCCTGTTGTGCAGTTCAGGAACCTTAATTTTTGTAGCTTTAGTTGCCTGGTGGTGGCTACATTATGAGGCAGGAAGTCCCCTGTTCAAATCACACCTCCATCCACTTAGGCCAGCCACTCTCAGCTCAGCATCTGCATATAATACTTGTCTACATTTACAAGATGGGACGTGGGTGGCGCTGTGGGTTAAACCACAGAGCCTAGGACTTGCAGATCAGAAGGTTGGCGGTTCGAATCCCTGCGATGGGGTGAGCTGCCGTTGCTCAGTCCCAGCTCCTGCCAACCTAGCAGTTTGGAAGCCCGTCAAAAGTGCAAGTAGATAAATAGGTACCGCTCCAGCAGGAAGGTAAACAGCATTTCCATGCACTGCTCTGGTTCACCAGAAGCGACTTAGTCATGCTGGCCACATGACCCAGAAGCTCTACGCTGGCTCCCTCGGCCAATAAAGCGAAATGAGCGCTGCAACCCCAGAGTCGGCCATGACTGGACCTAATGGTCAGGTGTCCCTTTACCTTTACCTTACATTTACAAGATGGTTGTAAGAACACAAGAAGAGCCTGATGGATCAGACCAAAGTCCCATCTGGTCCAGCATCCTGTTCTTACAGTGACCAACCAGATGCCAATGGGAAGCGCACAATCGAGACCTGAGCGCCACAGCCCTCTCCCCCTTTGCGA
The DNA here is from genome assembly GCF_027172205.1 of Podarcis raffonei. Lineage (NCBI taxonomy): Eukaryota > Metazoa > Chordata > Lepidosauria > Squamata > Lacertidae > Podarcis > Podarcis raffonei. The sequence goes on along the minus strand of NC_070614.1, from coordinate 3,452,464 downwards.
TTGGCAGAAACTGCTATTCACAAGCCTCCTGCCTCTGACTGTGGAGACAGAGCAGAGCCATTGTGGCGAGCAGCCATTCGTAGCCTTACCCTCCATAAATTTGTCTGCTACTCTTCAAATGCCATCGACATTGATAGCCACCGCTGCTTCTTGTGGGAGCAAATTTAATAGTTTTGACTGCGTGAAAAAATTATTCCTTTTCTCCGTCCTGAAGCTTCCAACATTCAGCTTTATTAGAAGGCCCCGGATTCTGTTATAAATAAGAAAGGAAGAAAAACCTTTCCCCTTTCTACTTTGTCCACAGCTGGGGTCAGCAGCTGGAAGTCCCCAGGCTAGAGCCTGACTGCTGCTGATAACTATAACCCATATAGTGATTAGCTAAAAAGAAGGGTGTGGGGGGGAATGGCTACAGAACTTACTAACAGGTTGCTTTACAGCTTTAGAACTGTCTTACATCTCTCAGGAACATCTTGGAGGGCCTCCCACCCCCCAAAACACCAGGAGCAGAAGAAGGTGTGTAAGATTACTGCCACCATGTACAGTGGTACCTCGGGTTAAGTACTTAATTCGTTCCGGAGGTCTGTTCTTAACCTGAAATTGTTCTTAACCTGAAGCACCACTTTAGCTAATGGGGCTTCCTGCTGCCGCCGCCCCACCAGAGTCCGATTTCTGTTCTTATCCTGAAGCAAAGTTCCTAACCTGAAGCACTATTTCTGGGTTAGCAGAGTGTGTAACCTGAAGCGTATGTAACCTGAGATACCACTGTATATGAAGGACCTTGGATTCTAGTTGGAAGGTGCTAAATATTATTTTTTAATTCATGTTAGGAGAACCCTAGCCCAAAGCGGCCCTCAGGCCTAAGGAAGTTGAACCAACCTCCTATCTGAAATCCCTTCTCCTGTGTTGTCTCTTCTTCTCTGATCAGGTCAATCTGAAAGAACAAGGACAGCTGAGGTGTCAAGATGAGTTTATTGTGTGCTGTGGCCGAAAGAAGTACTTGAGGCATGTTTTCCTTTTCGAAGACCTCATCTTGTTCAGTAAAACAAAAAAGATTGATGGGGGATATGACATTTACATGTACAAACAGTCATTTAAGGTAACTTCATCCTTGTTGGGTGTGCTTTTCCTGCCTTGGGTGTGGTTTGATGGCATGTGATGCAGCTAAGCAGGTCAGGGTCCGGTCATTGCTTGAATGGGGTACCACCTTGAACCCCTCCAGGGAAAGGGAGAATATCAATGCAACAAACCACCTCTCATAGTGTTTTGTACTTGCTAGTGTGGGGAAGGGGCTAAATAGAAACAAACAAGGAAGTGATCTGGTATGTGCATTATTTAAGGCAGTCTCTAGCAGTCCAGCTAGTAAAATCCATTCAATACATTTTCACAAGCATGGCTGGTAGTTGGAGATATTGAGAATGGGCCACTAATGGATATAGTGTTGGGTATAGTGTTGCCATATATCCAGAATCTCCTGGACACAGCTGGAATACTGGAGTCAGAAGCAGTGTCCAGGCGAAAATCGCTAAAAATCCGGACATATGGCAACCCATGTCCGCAGTGGGCAGTGTCGTTTTTTGTGATTTCCCCTAAAATAGCTCAAAACCTTTACTTTTTGCGATTTTGCCAAAAAGTTCAAAAACTCTGAGCAAACTTTGGCAAATAAAGAATGGCAACCCTATATATTGGGCCAGTCAGAACTTCTCAGCCTGCTGTAGCTTGCAAAGGAAATCATATACATATGCCCTGAGACCCTTGAGAAAGAGTGGAACAAAAACATAATCATTGAATTAATGTGCTCATTACTTGCAACTTTAATCCACGTTTGTGAGAACCATGCTTCTGTAACTGAAAATCCACACATACAGTTTTCTAGCCACTATGCCCTCATCCATATACACTTCTTCATTTGGCAGGACTAATAAATTTTCATGCTCTTAAAAAGTGTTCCTCATGTTTCTTTGTCACATTATTTATTTATTTATTTATTTATTTATTTATATTTTATTTTTTATTTTAGACAGCTGAGATTGGAATGACAGAGAATGTTGGAGATAGTGGCCTCAGATTTGAAATCTGGTTTCGAAGGAGAAGAAAATCTCAGGACACTTACATCCTTCAAGCAAATTCAGTAGAAACTAAGATTGGATGGACAAATCTCATAGGAAAGATTCTTTGGAGACAAGCCTTGAGAAACCGAGGTGTGCCTGCCAAAATAGTCTGCCCTTTGCCTATTGCTGCCCTTTATGCCTGAAACTCTTTCCTACAACAACCAGTGTGATACCACCGCAAATCCCTTCAAATCCATCCTTCAAAAGTCAACTCTTGTCTGACCCCTGTGTCATAACCTTTCAGTCCCCACCCCAAACCCAAATGAAGTGTTGGTACATTTAATTTCATTTGTGCATTAAAACCTCAGTGGTTGGGGATGTGGAGCTATATTTTTCCTTAGGTTACTCTGCAAGTCACTATGTACACTCTCTGAACACATAGCAAAAGCAGCATTACGCAAGAGGTGAGCAGGTGGGAGAAATTGTCGGCCTTCCTCCTTCAGAACTACCCCATCACCACCCATGTGCACATGTTTCCCGTCTTTGTTGGATCTCTGCCTCAGATCCAGTAAGGTTATGTAATGGCATTTCATATCTAAAGTATTTTAATATACATTATGTTATTGGTCTACTAGAGCAAGCATGGGGACCTAGGAATGGTCAGGTGACAATGGCATTTGTGGTTTTCTTGTGGCAGAATTTGAAGCACTCTTGGCACATAATCTTACATTTTCTGTTAAAAAAGCAAAAAAAAAGTCTCTGTCATATATTCTTTTGCACAAAGAGCTCAACAGTTTTCACATATAGAACAGTGTAACATTTACATCCTTCCCCTTGTTTGTATTATTAGAGTCGTTTTCCTTCGCACTCGTTTTGGGTTTTCTTAGTATAAAATACTTTCAAACACGTATAAGGAATTATTTCCTAACTGTTTCTCTCATGTTTTTGGATGGTTGCTTTTAGAACTCCGAATGCAAGAAATGGTGTCAATGGGCATTGGAAACAAACCGTTCATGGACATCAAGCCCAGTGACGCAGCTATAAGTGACCGAGCAATAGACTATATAATGAAACGAGCAGGTACAGTTGGATGCTTCCCCTCACTCCTTTGGCAACTCTTTTAAATTTCTTGTCCACTTCTTACAAAAATTATTTTATTGGATCCCCACCCCCCATGGAAAAAATGTACAGCTAGTTCTGCAAGTTCTGTTCCTCAATAGCAACATCACCTTGCCGCAAGGCAAATGAATTTTGAAACTGAGGGGACCCTCAGATTTTTGAAAAGCAAAAATCCCAGTAAGAAACTCCCAAGCCTTTAGGCTCTTTCAACCAGAGTCAGAGCAGCAAAAGGATCGCTTTCCGTGAATATTCTTCCTCCTCTCTTCTCAGGCAGACCATCAGCTTGCCTTGGTCTCACATAACAAGCCTTTAAATTCTCAAGTGATAATTCACTACTTAGGGTTTTTTCAAATGGAAAAGATGGTGACTCTATAAATAAATGTGCCATGAAACTTCCCTTCAGAATTGGCTTCGGCCCAGCCTCATGTGCATCCATGATCCAGTAGACATCTTGCGGCACACAATTTGAGAAGATGTGTAGCACGTTAACATTCTCCACAGTAGACCAATTCCATGGTGATTTTGGTCCTGTAAAAACACAGAAGGAAGAAGTATTTCCAAACATTCCAAATGCAGCCTCTCTGTGGAGTGAGAAAGGCTTGGCTAGGCTGCGCCAATTCTGGGGTCCCTGGAAACACTCTGAAATATAAATATGCTTTATATCAAGCCAGGCTTTATATCAAGTCCATCTAGCCTAGTGATTGTAGACACTTATTGGCAGTGCTCCAGGGTATCAGGCAAGGTCCTTAGAGTTATAGAAGAGTCTTTCAACAGGACATGCCAGGGATTTTGCACTTGAAGGAATTGCTCTACGCCGCCACCACCACCTCCCTGAGCTATGGCTTTTCTCCACAACTTTTCTAGACGTAACTTTTTACTGTATATACTTGGCTCTTTCTGGGTCTTGAGAGATATATTTTTCTTTGTTTTGCCAGAGTCAAGGAGCCGTGCCTCAATAGCTGTTTCTTCATTTGACCACTCTACGCCGTTTAAGAGGCCCCACTCCACGATCTCCAACAGCAGCACATCTTCCTCGAGCAGCCAGTCCTCATCTTCCATCCTGGGCTCTCTAAATCTGCACATATATTCCGCCCCGTCTCACCCAGGCTTGGTGGGACCTCCTTTTTACCACTGGTCGTACGATGTCAGAGCCTGCATTGAGGAAGATGAGCTGGAAAAGGACATTGGGAGCCAGCCCTCAATGAGTGAGTGCATTGCAATACCAGAATTAGGGAAGGCCAATCATTTATTTATATTTCATTAAAGTTATATACTGTTTGATTGTAGGAAAAAACCTCAAAGCACTTTACAAAAAAGATGAAACGAAAAATTATCGCTAAAAAAATACAACCATAATTTAAAACCTTCCAAAAAAAGGTAAAATCCTAGTAGAATATATTAAAACAAATTAAAATTCATACAAACTTTCTAGATACCTGCATAGACTTAAACATGTCTAAATAAGAATATCTTCAGCAGGTGCTAGAAAGCATACAGTCAAGGTGCCTTGGAATCTGGCTAGTCTCCTTGCAGTTTCCTGCTTTGACCAAAGCAAAGTCATGGTGTCCAGGCTCAGTTCCTGCCTGGCGTTCCTCAGGTCAACAGTTCAAGACTCGCACAGACTTGCGTCCTGACAATGCCGACATATATTTCATTAGTCAAATGTTTGTGTACAGGCTAAGAGTACCTTGTATAGTGTGCAGCTGGCACAGTTTACAAAGACCCATAATCTTGAAAACATCACAGATTGTAAGTTTACTTACTTTCAGTTGTGTTGGTGGAATTCCTGTTGAACAATAGGCTGGCAGCAGCCTCTAATGTCAATGGTCTCTTCCTTCCTACTTCCTGTAGTTACAGAGAGTTCAGAGTCATCCCAGTGCACGTCCGGTGAAAGCTCAAGTGGTTTCAGCTGTTCTGCCCAGGCTGGATTCTCCCCACTCCTCGCAGAGACATTTCTCGATGAAGGCACTTCAAGCCCTGGTTCCAAGCCTGCATCACAATGCACATCTCCTGCCCTCTCAGAGAAGAACCTCAGATCAAAGCCCAGCAGCCAGTATGTCCCTGCTGTGAGTGTTTTCCTTCAGTAGGTGTAAATACATAGAAATGAGAGTGAGGATGTTTTACCAGCATCACTCAGTTGCCACTTATGACATTAAGGGTAGGAAATATTCCTTACCTTTCCAACTTCATTGGTGCTGGAGGGCTCACCAGGTTCAAATGCCAACATCTGCTGTAGAAATCCCACACTATGGCTCAATCAAGACATCACATCCACTTTCTCACCATGATTTGAGCTTCCAAACATATAATAAGCAAACCAGCACTTAGAGCAGTTTGTCCAATTTAGTTTTCCATCTGCTGAGTGCTCCTTTTTCTGTACTTCAGGGATTGCTGAACTAGACGCAGGGATGTCCAACCAGTAGATTGTGATCTACCGGTAGATCCCTGGCTGATCCAAATAGATTGCGGGATCCTTATTGTGTACGAAAACAATCCCCCTCTCTCTCCATCCTCAAAAAATTGCTTTTGGGAGATTCTCTTGCAGCAATATGTCCAGATATTATATTGAGTGGCTGTACTGTACAGCACACATGCTCTATGTTACTATATGCCCCATATAGCATAATAGTAATGTATTGGTGTTTATGTTTTGTTATGAAAATCATAACCCATGGGGAAGAGGGCACGATCCACATGAAATTATACTGCTTTTGCGACCCACCTTAGATCAGGCTGTGACCTGGTACATCGTGGCCCACCAGTTGAAGACTAGAGCCCTAGAGTGCTGACATTGTGTGCACTTGGAAACTGAGACATAGCAGATGGCAGATTGCCTTGCACTGGAGGTCCTCAGCAGAGCAATTCCATCATGCATGCCTCTTCCGAAGTCAGTCCCACTACGTTCAGTGAGACTTTCCCCTTGGAAATAGCGCATAGGTCTGCAGCCTCAATGCCCCTATCTCATTCATCCCCACAGGGGAGTTAATGATGGGCGATGTTATTAACCAGGCTTCTTCTGCAGAGAAGAAACAGCGTGACAAAGACCTTGGCTAAATAGGATTAGATTTCACAGGCCCAAATCTAATACATAATCCACGTGTCCAACAAGAAGTCTTCACAGAACTCTACATTTTAACAGATGGTACATCTGTCATACTGAGGCCCATCCCGACCCTTGTGCTCATGCATGGAGTCTTTGCAGACATAAATGGGTCTTAGGGCCAAGCAGACATGCTACTGGCATCCAAATCCATAGGTGCAATTCTACACCACAAACAGGTTCAGTTGGGCCAATTGTTTAGACAATTAGGATTAAAAAGATTTTACAAAGTGTTAATCCAGATATTGCAGATTATTCCAAATTAATTTCATCTGAGCAATCATATACAATTTATTGCAGCCAAACTTTTAGAAACAAATATTTGTTCTTTTCACTGCTTCTGAATAATAATAAAAAATCAAACTTTTGTCATTCTCCAGGATGATTTGGTGCAGAATCCATAATACGGATTTCTAAAACTTGAACCTCGCAGAACCTGCAGCTCTGAGTCCAGGTGGCATTCTTCTGAGGGGGGAAAATGTATCCTTGTTTGTATTAGGAAGTTTGGTTTTGGTTCCCCTCCTTTACTTTTGACCTCTTTTTTGTATATAACTGGTGAGATTTAGTTGTTACTATATTTTTCGAAATCCTGTAAATGCAGAAAGTATTTTGTGTAAAAAATGTACAAATTGTCGCTGGATTTGTTTGTAAATATTAATTTTATTGTTCTGCATTATTAATTGCTCGTTTTCATGGCAGACTCTTAAAAACTTTTAGTAGCATACAGTCCAGGTTTAAAAGCAAGTGTGGTTAGAATATTGAAATATTTCTGATAGTAAGAATAGAAATAAGTTTCTGTAGCTCTTTAAAGTAGAGATTCTCAGACATTTTCAGAGCAAATTCCAGGCTGAGAAAAGAACTTTAACAAGTCCAATAGCACAAGTTTTCTAACTGTCCAAACACCTTCAGCCTAGTTGGATATTAAGGTGCAGACAACCACAAACACATTTTGACAAAGATCAGCACTTGTGCTTTGAAAACATAGAAACACGGGGAATACAAATTTAATTTTCACAGTTTATACTGGGTGCAGAAAGCAGCTATGCTTGGTGCAGAATTTTGAAGTTTTCTAACACAAGAGTGCATAGAACTGGATGAAGATAAGTAAAAAAATTGTATGTGAGTAACAGAGTCACTGTGAAAGCACCCTCAGAATATTCAGTACAGTACAAACTTACTTTGTCCCCTCTGGGGCCAACTTCACACTGAGGGGAGAAGGCTTCTGCAAGTTTGCAGCAATAGCTAGCTGTGAAAGGTGCCAGTTGACCAGTGTGTTTAAAGTTAAAATATCCCTTTCTCAACCCCTGAAGCAGCTTTGGACTATGCCGAGAATGTTTCAATCTTTCAATAAGGTGAATTAATAAATGGATAAAAATTCACACGGCACTTAGCAAACACACCCACCCACATTGTTACACACCTCCCTAATCTCCAAGTGGTGCAAGATTCCAGGGGTCAAGGTGCTTACCCAGGGTTTGTATTTCCTTTGGAAATGAGGCACAGCGGAGACTGTGGTGTCTTTAGGATATTGGGTTTCATTGACACATATATTCAGCCTGAGCCCAGGATGAAGGGGTTCCATTTAACAGACTGACCCCCCCCCCCTTGATCACACCACAGCCAACTGAAAACCTAAAACTTCCTCCTAAAAAAACCACTGGCATTGTCTTCCAACGAACAAACTCAGGGCGGGACTCCACCCACCCACCTCTTGTCTTGCTGATGGCCCAGCTCCCTGTCGTCTTTGTTCTCTGTTAATGTCCCATCTCTCAAGTGATCTCCTCAACAGGGGAAGCTGAGTCCAGCTTTTAAGTGACTTCCAGTATAACTCTTCAAATACTGAGTGATTTCTAACACACACTAAAACTAGGAAGCATGGGTGCCTTGATCACACAAACTCTGATGCCCGAACTCATCACACTGCTCGCTCCACTTGCCAATCCCTACCCGTCTTGCACTCCTCTCTCCAGCCCTGGCTATCCCCTCCCTTGGCACTTGACCATACCCCTCACCCACTCTGCCTCCCACTTCTCGCTCACTCAGCTGCCCAGCTCAACCCAAACACCTGCTCCCTTCCCTCACAGCTAATCTAATGTTTAACAGAAGGATTGGCACTTTAGAAAGCACTTTGTCAGACCAATATCTGAAGTGCTTCCCACCCTTCTTTAAACATTGCCCCAGTCACATTTAATGGAGGAATATCTTAGGCAGTGGGGTGCCAAACCCACTCTCTAAAGCCCGCCCCCAAACAAATGTCACTGGAGTTTCTTCCTTGGCAGCTCACCTGGGTTGCCTGCTATCTGCCTGCCTGCCTGCTATTCTGTTGTCACACTGCAGTTGGCATGGCTGCCTGGTTGCCAGGCAAATTGCATCATGATGACAATTTTTCTTACAGAACTATAGTATAGAGCAGGGGTTCCCAATTAGGGGTCCGGGGACCTGTGAGGGTCTGCGGAACGCAATCAGGGGGTCCATGGCACCATCCCTTGCCTCCCCCCAAATATTTTGTCATTTTTGCATGGTAATATCACAAATTTTATGGTCTGTTTTAGCACTATGCAACTTTTCAATATATTGTCCAAAATCATTTTTGAAATCACACCGTGAGAATGATTTTGACCCAGCAATACACAGCATTATATCACTCCTTGCGTGAGGATAACACTGCTGATCTGAGCTGCCTTCCCTCACGCTAACGGAGACCAGGGCAGCTGATCGCCCTCACTTCAAGGCCCCGTGGCACTACCTTCCCCTGGCACTGAGGTGGAGCAGCTTTTCTCAGTCAGCAGGAAAACAACAACAGCCACTGTGGACGTGCATCTTCGCTGGCTGCCCCACTGATGAAGGCTTAATGTACCCCCCCCAGGCCCCCCCCAAGCCATGCAGTGGAGGTGACTTTGCTTCTTCCCCCCCCCCCACATCCGATCTCTGTGACTGGTGCTTCCCTCATCCCCACACCTGATCTCCAACTTCAGACATTGTTATAAATCGGGATATTACAATGTTTAGCCGCTGATGTATCATGGTGTTGAAAACAAGATATCGCTCAGCCTGAGTCTGTTTTTTAGCATATCTAAAATCTTTTGCTTATTGGGGCTACCCCACATGTTGTTCAAAAATTGCTTTGCAGAGGCAACTACCATACAGTAATCAAAATTTTCAAAAGTAGGGGGTCTGTGGCTTGGCTTTTTAAAAATAGGGGGTCCTCAGTAATTAGCTAATTGGGAACCACTGGTATAGAGAGAAAGGTGAGGGGAAGAGCAAGACTAATGGCTGACCCAGCATATGATCTAAAAGAAATGTACATCTCACAATTTACAAACCCAGGAAGAATCTCCAGTGACTTCGCTTTATATATTTCGTGCGTCTTCACTCTTTCATTTGAGGTGGTCTTCCTGCACTGACCAAGTTACTTGACCCGCTATATTCAGGGAGCAGAATTTCAGAGCTGAGCCTCCCATGGCTTGTTCATTTAAATATATATATATAAGTTTTCATCTATACACTCATATCATTTTCCATTTACCCATGGCTTGACCACATTGCTCTGGCCTTCAGGAGTGTGGTCATCTGTTTCCCTGCCCCATCAGAGGGCACACAAACTGTGTTGAAGGACTTGAACCTCTCCTAGAGAGTGTCTGCCCCCTTTAGACCCCTTTAGGGAACACCCACATACTTTGAGAACAGAATTTATGTCAAACTAAATAAAAAAGTATAAGTATTGTTCATATGCTCTTCAAGTAGTTTTATTTTTGTTAGTCAAACATTGCCATGTATGATATATTTTAAAAGATGAAAGAATAAATAAAACATTTGTATTATCCTTTACTGATTTAGTACATGCTCCTTTTTTTCTTTTCTTTTTTAAACAACATTTCTGTGTCACTAATTCATCAAATTTGTACCTTGTGTAGAAGGATGTTTTTTAAATAGGCAAATTCAAGGAGGTTCTGTCCCTGATATCTCAGGGGCACCTCTGGGTAGGGTTGCCATTCGTCTGGAATTTCCCGGACATAGCTGGAATTTGGCCATTGGAAACTGTCTGGGTGGAAATCGCTGAATTCTCCAGGAAAAATCTGGAGGTATGGCAGCCCATGTTGGTAGTGTAAGTTTCGGTGAATTTCCTTTAAAATAGCTTGAAACACCCCCCCCCCTTGGGGATCTTGCAAGGAAAGCTCAACAACTTTGGGCAGAACTTTAAAAAAGCTCAACAAAAAAACTTTTGTCTGGCAACCCTACCTCTGGGGACCTTCAGTATAATAACTGCTGAGATTGAGATGGGGGGGCGATGTTCCCTTCATTCCTTACTTGCGGGTTTCTCTGGAGCTGCTGGCTGGCTTTCGGTCAAGGAATGCCAGATTTTTCATGATTTACTCAATTAATAATAGGAAGTCTCAAGAATCATTCTTCAAATATCAAGGGTCTTGGAAACCAGGTATATAGGAGAAGGGTTTTACATAGGATAAAGGAAGCAGGCCCTTTTTTTTATCTTTATGCATCATACAAGTAAGAATGAAAAATTGTTGAAACAGTAAGCAGCAAGTGGTACATCTAAGTCACGAAGAGTAGCTATTAATTCACAAAAGCTGTCCAGTTTTTGTTTTGTTTTTTAAATTCTAAACAATTCAGAGGAAAGTTTGTTTTTATTACAGGCACACTGGAAAAGAAGACAATCATTTTGGGATCACTACAGTCCTAATATTGGGTGTTGGCAATTGGGCAAGGGGGGTAGCACATACACACCAAATATAATCGTAAGATTCCATTTTTTGGAAATATTAACTTTCCAGCTTTTGCAGAACCCGCAATACAAGGAATAATGTGCAGGTCCTCTCTCCACTTTTATATTGTCACTGGAACCTTGTGAATCACAAACCAGCCCTGCAGTCTCTCCTAGAATGCCCATTATGGGCCACCCTTTATTTCGAAAGCATGTCAAAGTGCAAGTAGATAAATAGGTACCGCTCCGGGGGGAAGGTAAACGGCGTTTCCGTGCGCTGCTCTGGTTCGCCAAAAGCAGCTTAGTCATGCTGGCCACATGACCCGGAAGCTGTACGCCGGCTCCCTTGGCCAATAAAGTGAGATGAGCGCCGCAACCCCAGAGTCGGACACGGTCCCTTTACCTTTACCTTTACAGACAGAGGGACCTGCATATAGAAGCAAAGCCATTTAAAGGCGCATGAGCACCACTGGAATCCTCACTAAGTTGTCAACAGATTCAGTAAATGCTACATTGTGCTTCCAATCTGATAGTTGCCCTGAAAGCAAGCTGAACCATTACAAGCTTTGAAAACTTGATTTTGGAATCCTCCCATAAATCTAAAGTAGGGGTGGGGGTGGCCAGGTCTTTTCCTCCCCCATCCCCCAAGGGCTGCCGACCTGGTGTCATCATGATGTGACAACTTCAAAGGGACTCACTTTCAGCACCAATCACATTCTTAAGGCTTAGTGTCAGAAACCTACAATATGTGATTGGCAGGGATGTACAGGGAGCCATATGTAATGAAAAAAGATCTGGCAAAAGATCTGGGGGGAAAGATCTGGGAAAACCCCCACCCCTGCAGTACAGTCCCAATCTGGATTAGGCCACCTGTATGCATATGTGTGGCGCTGTGTGGCGCGGTGTGGCGCTGTGGCGCTGTGGGTAAAATCTCAGCGCCTAGGACTTGCCGATCGCATGGTCGGCAGTTCGAATCCCCACGGCGGGGTGCGCTCCCGTTGCTCGGTCCCAGTGCCTGCCAACCTAGCAGTTCGAAAGCACCCCCGGGTGCAAGTAGATAAATAGGGACCGCTCTGGCGGGAAGGTAAACGGCGTTCTGTGTGCTGCGCTGGCTCACCAGATGCAGCTTGTCACGCTGGCCACGTGACCCGGAAGTGTCTGCGGACAGCGCTGGCTCCCGGCCTCTAGAGTGAGATGAGCGCACAACCCTAGAGTCTGTCAAGACTGGCCCGTACGGGCAGGGGTACCTTTACCTTTACCTTTATGCAATTTGTATTGCAAAAAAGCCATCCATTATGGAGCTGTCATTGTTATTTTTAATACAGTATTGTGTAATAATTGTGTTTTAATATTAATGTTAATTGTTGTAACCCACCCTGGGACCTTATGGTGAAGGACAGGTAATGAAATGAATAAATAATAATAATAATAATAATAATAATAATAATAATAATAATATTCAACCTTTGCCAACCTGTCCAGCTAGGTTGGTGAAGGCTGGACTGCTTAGAATCATAGAACTGTAAAGTTGGAAAGGACCACAAGGGTCATCTAGTCCAACCCCCTGAAATGCAGGAATCTTTCTCCCAATGTGGGGCTCAAACCCATGACCCTGAGATTAAGAGTCTCTTGCTCTACTGACTGAGCTATCTTAGAGGAAACTGAGACGTGACTTTCCAGCATCACAACCTCTGTGAGATACATTGGTGGCACCACTATCATCTGGACTCAGGCAAGAGACACGTGGGCAGTTCCCTCAAAACTTCAATGACCAGTCCACCAAAGAGGTTCATTCAGCACTCTATTGTGCAAGCTTACAGCAGACCTATAAACATCACCCTACACAGGAAACCATTGACAATACACATACTGCCATATTTCCAGCTTCCACCCAGAACACACCACAAAATTCATTGTTTATGGCTGCATTTGTTTAGACTCATCAAAGAAAAAATCACAACTCAGGATTTTTAATCAGGCATCCCTCAGACTACCATACTCACCCTACAAAATGAAAACAAACAAATAGATCAACAAGGTGAGTCATCCACCACAGGACAGACCTAGAAAACAAACGAACATCAGTTGTTACCACTTATCATTTGCAGCTGAACACACTGGATCATATCAATGAACTTCAGACTACATTCTATTCTGTGGTCCTTGAGGTATGACAATACTCTCTTGTTTTTAGTGCAGCAGACTAACACAGCTATGCCTTTGTCAATTAATAAAAGTTGGACAATTAAAAAGAGGTGTCAAATAAGTGTCTACCAAAATAGTAACCAGGTCAGCAGATGACTGCTCCTCTTACCTTCCAAATACATGTCATGTACGCTCCTCAGCAGCAGCTGCAGCTAAAAATAGAGAATGACAAGCAAGAGAGAACCTCTGTTAGAGCAGATCCAGTATAACAGAAGGAATCAAAAGGCAGCAATGCACTCTCTACGGTTCCTGAGTGCTGGGGCTTTGGTATCCAATACAGAGCTGATAAAAGGAAATCTTGGCAGTGTTGCACACAACCTTTTCCCTCTTCTTTTTAAGGCAAGTTACTTACAGGAACAAGGGGAAGTTCTTCACGATTTGGTGGCAAACTGGCCACTGAAGGAACTTAACATTGGAAAACTGTTGGGGAAGACAATAGACCACCAGGAAGACATCAGTAGCAGAGCCTGCTCCCTGTGCTTGACCAGCTGCCTAACTGGCCTTAGAGACTATGTGCTGAATTGTTCATCTCCATATGCAAAGAGACTCAAAGTGGTGGACTTAACAGGCCTAAAGGATGTTGAAGTTCAGCTCTGCAACTGTAGGAAAACAATGGGACGCTGGGCCAGAACAGAGCTGCTGTCGAAGATCTGCTACGATCTGCTTGTTGAAATGCAAAGGCTGAAGTTCAATCCAGATGTGTTTGAGATTTCAGTTGACGTTCTTACTGATGTCTTTGTTACTGAACGAAGTTATGAGCTGCTTGTCCAGGCCTTGCTTATGAGGTGTCATTGCCCACTAAAAATTCGCTGTGCATCCTTCCGAGTGGACAACCTAGCCCTGCGGAAGCTCTTCTACATCATAAAGCTTACAGATCCCTCTTTGCTGCTCAAATTCAAAATAGTCCACAATGTTCGGTTGGAAATGGAACATTTGCACATGCTCTTTAATAACGTCCACTTTCCTCAGCTGACGTCGCTCACACTCCCAGCTAGGACGTTTGATGTACGAAGGTTCACCCCAGAGGATGAGGCCATTCTTGTAGGAATTGGAGAAAAGTTAAGCCAGATGACTCAACTGACTGAGCTGAGCCTAGCATTTTCCACACTCACAGGAAGGATACGTAAACTACTCAGGTAATGTGCTCCAGATCTTGCTGGTGATGCAATTGAGACAATATTTATGACTAATATGTAACGTATTAAAAAGGGACAGCATATGAAGCTTTCTTTTATTGTCATGCTGATGCTTATCTAATTTAGCATCGTCTACTCTGTCTAGCAGTAAGTCCCAAAGGAAGGACTTTTTACAGTTCTGCTTACCTGTATCCCCTCTAACTGGAGATTCAGGAATTGAACCTGAGATAATCTGGAGTCCTCCATGATGTATTTTTTGCTGCAAAATAAATATTTGCAAATGTGGGTGCCAGTGCCATTCTTGGTGGTTTTAGGCTCTGACATTATTTTTAAATTTGTTTAAAAGATTTTTAACCAACCTTTCAGGGCACACTGTCCTCACATTTTCTGGAAACAAATTGCTCTGAGCAGAGACATACCCTGGCCACATCCCCCCCCCAAAAAAAATCAGAGAACCACTTGAAGAATAATACTAGCAAAAAAAACCCATCTTGCTCTCTGTACAGCAGTTGCATTATACACCTCATGGGGGTGACAGGAATCACAACAGCACACACACTTTAGTGGGATGAAACAGGTTCATTGTCTTTTGAGAGAGGGGGGTGCCCAAAGCAACAATAAGCAGGGGTGGCAAGGGAAGTGGCACAAAGACTAGACCCCATTCCACTCAACCCTTGCTATTGGAAAGTTATTTTAATTGTTCGGGGAGCACCCAATGCAGCCACACACCCCTGGGAGTTGAACGATGTTATATCTTAATATGGTGCGAGCCAAGCACCAGGGACCCCACTAGGCAAATGGGGGTGGGGGTGGGGAGAACTAGCACAAGGCTGGGGCCCTTCTTAGCTAGGGGCATGGCTTGTGCATTGCCTGCCCCACCCCCTACTGCTGCTGAATGTCATTTTGCTCAAAGTAGTGATACAATTACAGACACCTGTACACGGGACGCGGGTGGCGCTGTGGGTAAAACCTCAGTGCCTAGGACTTGCTGATCGTAAGGTCGGCGGTTCGAATCCCTGCGGCGGGGTGAGCTCCCGTCGTTTGGTCCCAGGTCCTGCCCACCTAGCAGTTCGAAAGCACCCCTAAGTTCAAGTAGATAAATAGGTACCGCTTTATAGCAGGAAGGTAAACAGCGTTCCGTGTGCTGCGCTGGCTCGCCAGATGCAGCTTGTCACGCTGGCCACGTGACCCGGAAGTGTCTTCGGACGGCGCCGGCTCCCGGCCTCTTGAGCGAGATGAGCGCACAACCCTAGAGTCGGACACGACTGGCCCGCACGGGCAGGGGTACCTTTACCTTTACCTTTAATGGAGAACAAGGGGCAGGTGGCACTGTGGTTTAAACCACAGAGCCTTGGGCTTGCTGATCGGAAGGTTGGCGGTTTGAATTCCCGTGACAGGGTGAGCTCCCATTGCTTGGTCCCAGCTCCTGCCAACCTAGCAGTTCGAAAGCACGTCAAAGTGCAAGTAGATAAATAGGTACCGCTCCAGCGGGAAGGTAAACAGCGTTTCCGTGTGCTGCTCTCGTTTGCCAGAAGTGGCTTAGTCAAGCTGGCCACATGACCCAGAAGCTATATGCCAGCTCCCTCGGCCAGTAAAGAAGATGAGCGTCGCAACCCCAGAGTCATTCACGACTGGGGTCCTTTACCTTTTTTTTTAAAATGGAGAATGACGCTGGAAATCAGGGAATGATAAGAACCTCCCAATCCAGAGCCAACTTTGGTTGAAAGTAAAATTCCTTTCCAGCCCTGACAACCAGTGACCCAAGAGTCCAGAGAAGCGCTATCACTGCAGGAGAAAAGGGAAGGAAATTGGTGGCCACAGCTGATGGGCAATGGAGGCTTTTAAGTTTCCAGGTGGGCAGCCCACCTGGACCCTGGATCCTCCTGTGGGATCTTGTAAGAGACCACCAGAAAGGCGGAAACCGTCTCTTCTGGCCACCCAGAGTTGCCACACCACTGAACAAATGGTGCCCTGCTTGCAGGGGAACATGGAGTAGTGGCTTGTACACAAAATGTTTTGTGTTTCACATATGGAACAGTTTCAAGGGAACTTGTGCATATGTCTCCTGCCACTAAAATGTACTGTGTGTCATTTACAAAATACTTTGGATTTGCAAAACACGTAGTCTTTATTCATTCTCAACATCAGGGTCTCCCCTAAGGCATTTGGGCACCTGACCTGAGCCACAATGAGGTACCTCCTCCCCTCAGCCAGGGGGTTTTACCTTTCAAAGTGGGTGCAGGTTTAGCTGAGAGATGATTGGGCATTAATTTTCTAAATGATTCATAGAAGCCGGTCTCCTCCCACCCCCAGCAGCTTGGTTCTGATTTACTGCCCTCCCACTGGTTTCTCTTGTTGTTTGAAGGAGATATTTTGATTTGATCCTATTGTTTTAATCTGTTGACTAAACAGTTAAGGGTGGCTTAGGTATAGCATAGCCTAGCTCAGTGTCAAAGACTTGGAGATATCTTTCAACCCAGTAAGTCCATAATTTTGTATCCATGCTCAACCGTGGCTATAATCCTTCCTCTTACTTTTCTGTGAACAAGTCCCACTGAAACCAACAATATCTCATCCATCCATCATGATGCACTTGCACCCATCGTTCATAAACCTATTAAGTACCCAATGCAACTGAATTATGTAACTGTTTACTTTGTTTTAATATTTAACTTTCCAGCCCACTGAAAACCCCGCTGAAAGTGCTGGATGTTTCCAACTGCTCTTTAAACCACGTGGACATGGCCTATTTAGCCAACAGCCTTCATTCCAGCTCCCTGGAAGTGCTTGATATCAGTGGGCATGACGTAGCTGACCTTTACCCATCCACCTTCTTCAAACTTCTGAACCGTTCCTCCCACACACTGAAGAGTCTCGTCCTTGAGGAATGCAACATTCAGGACACTCACATAAACATGCTGATTTTGGGGTTGGTCCCCTGTCGGAAACTAGAGGAGCTGAAATTTCTTGGAAATCCTCTATCTTCTCGAGCATTGAAATGCCTTTTCAACATTTTCATTGATTTTCCAAGACTCAGATACATTGAATTCCCAGTCCCAAGAGACTGTTATGCAAATGACATCAGTTACCCAATTGGTGAAGCTGATCTTTCAAAATTTGATCACCAAAAATATGAGAGAATAGCCGAGGAACTTAACATGATTTTACTGCAGGCGAGGAGAGAGGACATAAAGGCCTCCACACCCATCTTTGGGGGATATGACGCAGCAATACAGGAAACAGGCAATGAGCTTGGAGCCACTTTGCTGAAGTCTTTCAGGGATGCCCTAGAAAGCTTCAACAAGGCTCTTCAGGAGATGAACTGAAGTCTGAAGAAACCTGCGGAACCAAACAGTGCTACTCAAATCCATTAATCAAATAAAAGCATTCGTTTATTGGAATAATTTAGATAACACATTTAGGGTATATTCTGCTACCATGGTAGTCTCCTGAGCAAGCCCAGTGAAAGAAAGGAGGATGTGCAACACGGGCGTAGCCAGGATTTATGGGGAGGGAGGCTGGGGGGAGGCTTTATGTTGAGGGAGGACAGAACCTCCTTTTGATAAGTGTTTTTATTGATTTACTTTTGGGGTGGGCAATTGCCTTACCCATGATGTACAACCCACTAACCTTCCACACACCATCACCTGTTTCATCTGTAAGGAATGACTACAAGCCGCCATACAAAGCAGCAAGTTGTTCTCTTCCTCAGTGGGTGTGCTTTGTACATGAAGGTTTGCAGCCCAGTATATGGAGCAACAACTTGAAACCTTATTAAATACAGAGTGTTCTTCATTGGTGAGGCAGGTGAACTTTATACATGCTCATGCCATTTGTTTCTGATGCTTAAGAACGTGAGAGGAGCCTGCTAGATCACACCAATGGCCCCTCTCGTTCAGCACCCTGTTCTCATAGTGGCTGACCTCTGAGAAGCCTGCAAGCTGCATCTGAGCACAAGAACAGCCCTCTCCTTTCCAGTGGTTTCCATCAACTGGTATTCAGAAGCATTGCTGCCTTTAGCTGGTGTGGCAGAGCAGAGCTCTCATGGCTTGTAGCCTTCAATAGATCGCCTTGTCCACCACAAATGCTTATAGTTCCTGTTCATGTCTTCTTCATGAGAGGAGGTTGTGGTTTGTGAGGAGGAGTTGGTGGTGCTAATAGCTAAACCGTTTAGGCTGCATCACCCTTTGGGTAGAATATTGCCTGCACATTTTCTTCCCAGTGAGCCCATTGGCCACAACCTCCATGTAGCCATACCTCTAGAAAACAAGCACACCAGAGAGAGGACCTGGAGACTTAACTGTGAAATCCTCCTGTCACTGGCTCACTTTGTGGTGTTGGGTACATTACTCTGGTATCCTTTCAATCCTTTGATAACGGGTAGCCAACTAGCCAAGGCTAACAGCAGAAAGGAAACAATTCTCTAGAAGCATTTTAGAGGCTGGCAAATGCATTATTCCATAAGCTATCAGGAATTATCAAGAATTATGCATCCGATGAAGGAATTTTAGCTCCAAAAAATCTGAGGTGTTTTTTTAAAAAACAGTACTTGAAAAAATGAAAATATTGTAATTTTTAATTTTGCTTTATCTTTGCCATTTCCCCCTTTAAAATGGCTAATGCTATGCATTTTTACAGGTGTGTGACTGGCAGATATTCAGCTGGTCAGATTTCCCTTAGCATGGTTGTGCAGTGATGGCTCCATCCCACTACCCATGTCTGAATTGCTGCCATGTCTAGGTCAGGAATGCACTGCAAGCTGATAAACAGGGATAAAGGTAAAAATACAAGCAAGCTAGCACAAATACATGTTTTGTAAAACAGAAGAGGGCAGACTGTTCTAATATAATAATATATAAAGTGAAAGAAAAATCACATTAATCTGAATGATATGGATAATACAAGAAGAAAACACAGAACACTCTGTCTAAACTTAGAAGCATCTGTCAGCTTTACTCATGGAAAGGTCAGTCTGGTCACACTTGTGGTATTTGACCTATTTTCCAGCCCGTATCCCTTAGGTAACACAGAGAACCTTCCAGAATATTTTAATTGTTTGTTTTTAAAAAAGGATTCAAAAGTTTAGTTCATCGGCAATAATAAGAGTATTAAAAGGTTGCTTAACTTGATAGATGACAGAGCTGTGCAGATATAGGAGCACAATAAATTCAAACTTCTACCCACCCACAATCACACCTAGTAGCAGGTTGCTGCTGCCAGCACAATTTGGGTGCTATCAATCGAAATGCAGCCCAGGTAGGAGTCAAGAAACCTGCTTTCGTAGTCCCAGGCAACAAACAAGGGAGATTTCTCTTCTGGACCCAAAGCTGGGTCTGCCAATAGGTAGACTGAGGTGGCTGCCAGGTGATAGAAACCCCTAAGGCAGCAGCTCCCGGGTGCCCTGCTTGCCCCACAGCCAGCACTGAAGCAGGTCCAGTATCAGCTGCAATTATGTTAAAAATCCCACAAGATCTTGCAGAGCATACAAGATCTCGCCCAAAATTGGCGCCACTTCTATGCCAGCAGTGGAGGCAGCAGGGCCGGCAGAGCAGCAGGTATAGCGGTGGTGGCAGAAGTGGCAGGCCAAAGCGGCACTTTGCCTCATTTTGCCTCAAGTGGCGAAATAGGATGAGCTGCCCCTGAATTGGCCACTGTAAATAACAGGTCACAAGTTGCCCAGGCCTACAGTAGATGCCACAACAGACTATATATCTGCTTGGGGAGGAAAAAGGAATCTCTAGGACTGGAAGGAAGGAAGGAAGAAGCAGTGGTGAATTTATAGGTATGTGCAGAATTGGACCCTCACTGAGAGACTCCTGAGTTATTGGTATACATTATTAACTGAGAGGATACTTTTGAAACGTGGCGTCAAACAATGAATTGCCACTGCTGAATTTCTAGCATTTCAGTTTATTGTGTTGTTTCCACTCTTCTTCTCCTTGACTGAAGTCAGCAGCAGTTGCTCCATTTAGGGTAGCGGTTGATAACCCCGCACCTGTGAAGGTCTTCATAGGAAAAAATATATATGCGTTATTTATTTACTTTATTGATTTCATAAAATTTTTATAGCGTTTGATTGTAAAATAACACACACACCCCACAATCTCTCAGAGTGGTTTACAAAAATGTGCTAATAAATAACCACAACAAGTGGAGCACTGCTTGCTTTTTAACTACTTAAATGTTGAATTTATCGCAGCATGAGCAGCTGAACAAAATTGCTATAAATCTTAAATGACATTTGCCCCCCTGCATCTGAAATACTACACCTGGTCTTGTATTATTGGAGTACTGCCAGCCCTAAGATCAGCTGATGAAAGACCAGTGGCATAACTCATTTACAAGTACAGCTCATGAAGCTTTACTTCTTTGCATGGTTTACGGTTGGCAGTGGAGGAGAGCAGGGCTCTTATGCCTTTGATATATACATATATATTATTTTTTAAAAAAAAATATTAGTATTTTCCACACAACACAAAAACAATAAAAAACAATACACAAAACACAAAAACCAACATTAAAAACCCCACCAAATCCATATCTTACAAGTGAATAATATAAGCACTAAAAAGAAAAACAAACATTGACTTCCACCAATCCCACAGCACCTCCTTTATCTCTCATTGTGTCTTCCTGTTTTCCTTATCACCTCTATCCTAGCATCTAGATATAAATCCCTCTTTCTTATCCTTTCACTTCACAAGGTTATTCCAGACTCAGCCAGATTTCTGTCCTCAAACCTTGGCTTTTAAGGTATTCATTTAGACACTGCTATTCCTTGGATTCTTGCTGCAGACGTCGTGTGTAAGAAAAAATTAGTTTTGTCTTTCGGAATATCATCATTTAAAATTCCTAAAAGGGATGCCTCTGGCCTTTTACTGTATGATATTCTTAGTATTTTCTTTATTTCTTCATGGATCATGCTCCAAAGTGCTCTTATGCCTTTAACAGCTGGGTAGCAGACAGATATTAAACAGGGTATGCCTTTTCTAGTATGGAACTACAATTATGGAGAAAGATTAACATGTTGATATTCTGTCTGCCAGACATCTTAATACCGTTGAATGACCCTGATTTGTTTTTGGGTACCCCAACCACACCTGCAAAAGATGGTATAATTTTGCATATGACAAAAATGTCTCCATTTCTGAGTGCAGCAGGAGCCCCAATCCACATACAGTATACTAGACCAAAAAATTCAGTTGATACCCGTGGCCAGTAGTCTGGGGGTGATGGGAGTTGTAGTTCAGCATCATCTGGAGGACCACAGGTTCCTTATCTAGCAGGGGGCTGGACTAGATGATCCTCAGAATCCCTTCCAATTCTGCAATTCTAGGATTCTATGGACCTCTGCAATGCAGGAATCACAACTGACAGATAGCCCTCCAACTTCTGCTTTAAAACCGTCCACGGAAAGAGAGTCTACTACCTTCCAAGGGAGTCCATTCCATTTTGAGAAGTGTGTGTTTCTATTGTTTATAAGTTTTAATAGACTGTTTTTGTGCTGTATGTTTTATTGGCAATCGTTTCTATAATAATAATAATAATAATAATAATAATAATAATAATAATAATAATTTATTATTTATACCCCGCCCATCTGGCTGGGCCTCCCCAGCCACTCTGGGCGGCTTCCATAGAAACCAAAAATACAGTAAAATATCACACGTTAAAAACTTCCCTGAACAGGGCTGCCTTAAGATGTCTTCTGAATGTCAGGTAGTTGTTTATCGCTTTGACATCTGCTGGAAGGGCGTTCCACAGGGCGGGCGCCACTACCGAGAATATATAATGGTATATAGCCTGAATTATAGGAAGCAATTACTGATTCTGCTTAGTAAATAAAGCACTATTGCCACCAGAGCTGTATGTGGAAGCAATTATCATGCATAAAGCATTGCTCCAGAACTTAATTCAGCTAACCATGGTTGTCCTGTTTTCATGCCTGCCAAGTAGTCTGGATTGGATTTTGAAAACTCCAGACTGCACAGCAAAAACGTAGGCGTCAGTCAAGTAGTCCTGAACCACATGTCATGTCCCTTTTCAGTAAGTTACTGAAAGACTTTAGCATCCAGCACAGATTCTAAATGCTTCAGAGGATTCTGCTTGCCAGTTTATCCATCATATCATCCCCCAAGTGATTCATGAACATAAAAATAGGAGCACCAAAATACTTAAGCAGTGGTAATCCGAACTGAACTCACATAACAAAACAGAGATCAAAAAATTAAGCAAGCTGAGCCTTTAATCAAGAAAGCATTTGGATTATCCATTGTGATAAAATACATTTTTTGCAATGCGGACTCCTTTGCTAAGTAGCCCTGATACGCTACAAGTCAACATTCTTAACTGTGATGTAGAAGAGAGAAATGTTGCCAAGAAGGAAAGTTTCTCTATGCTTTGGGAGGATCTGACTATGGAAGTAAGGCGGCAAGAGAGGTATAAGCCCATCATTATTGTACTTTTTAAGCATTATCTTACTTTATGGATATAACATTTTTTGATATACAATGGGTTTGTTGTGGTTTTTTCCTAGGGTTTATCAGTATATTTCAACTTTTTTGTACTAAAATCAAACTGAGTAGCAACTAGGGAGGGTGAGGAAGGGAAAGGGTGTGGTGCAGGACCTTAATGCATGGCATTAAACATTCAGTGATAATTTAACATTATGATTTTATAGTTAAGAATTTAGAGATGGTT
The DNA here is from genome assembly GCF_027172205.1 of Podarcis raffonei. Classification (NCBI taxonomy): domain Eukaryota; kingdom Metazoa; phylum Chordata; class Lepidosauria; order Squamata; family Lacertidae; genus Podarcis; species Podarcis raffonei. The sequence goes on along the minus strand of NC_070614.1, from coordinate 3,429,436 downwards.
TAATCTTTCTAGTGATGATAAACCTGGCAGAATTTGTGCTGCTTCTCTTAGCAATTGATTCAGTTTTTCCAAAGATCTGAAGAAAGAAACTAATGAGTCGTCCAGGAATGAAGCTGTTTGTGAAGCATCATTGACTTTTTTACTGGGGAGAAGCAGGAGAAATTACTTTTCCCCAGAAAATAGTCTTAAATGGTTTTTTAAAAATGAAAACAAATTAATGCATTTGACTACAGCTCCTGCTTAATTAGCCAGTGTTAAGAGCCAGGTAACTCTAAACTAGCAGCCAAGGAAATAGGTGGTCACACTTTCACTGACTTTCAATTTTTAGTAATTTTTGCAAAGTTGGAATCAAAATTAGCAAATAGAGTTCTCCTGTGTCAGATCAGATAGGTGAGACAGGAAGCAGCTATTTGTGCAATGTACTACAATAACAAAAATTATGCAGTTAATAGACAATGACTGGGGCCATGCTTCAGAGAAGACCTTCTTAAATGAAAGCATCTTTAGTAGCCATGTAAACATCAAGATGCTGGGCACCTGCCAAATTTTGCAATTGATTCCAATTGCAGTATTGGAGCTGCAACATCAAATGTCCAGTTTCTGGTACAAACTAAGAGCAGCCCTGAAGCATGTGATACTCTCAGCAGTGCCCCATCAAAGAAGTGCAGTTGCTGACCAGGGATATAGCTAACCTGGTCCCATGTTCTTGGGGTTTAAAATGCTGAAAATAAGCAAAACCTTGAATTGTTCTTGTAGTATATTGGCAGCTCTCTCAGCAGAGACATTATGCAGGGTTAATGTGTCAACAACCTAGCCGCTGCATTTTGCGCCAGCTGCAGCTTCTGCAGCTTCCAGACTAAGCCCAAGGGAAGCCCCAGATAGAGCACATTGCAATAATCCAGTCCTGTGGTCACCAATGCCAGGAAAACAGGGGCCACCTAATCTTAGCTCCGGAGCAGCTGTAGCTGTTTTACCTGCTGGTGATGCTCAAGAGCACTCCTACCTAAGCCACTGAGGCCACATGTGCCTCGTGACAAAATAAAAATAAAAATGGATCCAGGACTTGAGCACCCCAGACTGAGTACCAGTTCCTTCAGAGGGAATGCACCTCCATCCAGAACAGGGAACTCACCCAGAGGGCCTTCATCTTCAGGGGTCGGCAACCTTTTTCAGCCATGGGCTGGTCCATCATCTCTCAGACCACGGGCCGGACTATTTGGGGGGGGGGAACCCAGAGATGCATTTTAAATAAAAGCACACATTCTACTCACGTAAAAACACGCTGATTCCCAGACCGTCCAGAGGCCGAATTGAGAAGGCAATTGGGCCACATTCTGCCCCCGGGCCTTTGGTTGCCTACCCCTTGTTAAACGTGCAGTATATTGGCCTTCATCCAGCCACTACTGCACCCAGACACTGCTCTAGAGCCTGCGTCAGCATAATTAATGACACTTTGCTCCAAATTCCCTTGTGACAGCTCCCAAGAGCTTCCCAAGAGGTGTTAAATAGCACTGGGGACAAAATAGTGCCCTGTGGGACCCTGTAACACAGATGCCAGGGGACTGAAGAATTGACCTTGCATGTAGGATTGGAACTACCATAAAATGGTGCCCCCACAAAGCTGGTCCAGGGGGATGCCATGGTCAATTGTATCAAAAGGCATGGAGAGACTGTGCCAGGTTGACTCCCCTTGTCCCTCTCCTGATAAAAGGTCATCCATCAGGGCAACCAAGGCTGATTTAGTCCCACAACCAAGTCTGAACCCAGACTGAAATGAGTTTCACAGAAGAATGGCTGCAACTGCTCTATATCATGGCCTTCTCTATTATCTTTCCACTGCTCTGAGCAATGGGCACCCCCACATCATGTAACAAATGTGTTTTTTTTAATTGATTCCTTCTATGCGTTCCTGCTGTGAAGCCATGATGCCAAGGGCCTTCAAAAAATTTCAATTAAAAGATGTCATTATTATTATTATTATGTAATTTTTTTAAAGCACTGAGTGATCCAGGGTCCCCTGCTGTGACACTATGGTTTTTTGGGTCCTCCTAATCCCGCCAACTTTATTTAGATGGCAGCAAAAACAACAGCCGCAGCATATATTATTTGTTGACTGCATCCAAGGCTCCCCCCACATTTTTGTCCATTTTGAATAATAATAATAATAATAATAATAATAATAATAATAATAATAATGTTAAAACATTATTTAACTAACTGCTCCCATAGGTACCCCATTTGTGATACTTTGATACCAAAAGATTTGTGTCTATCCCAAATCTGTCAATTTTTTACACAAAAATTAACAACTCTCACAGGCCCCCTATTCTGATCCTGTGATGCTGAGCAGTTTTTGTGACCTCTCATCACACCCACCCATTATATGTGTGGGGTCTCTCTCTCTCTCTGTATAATCTGTCTACATATACATGCATACAATTATTGATTACAGTCACTTTGACATGTGGACCTTGGGAGGGTTGACCATTGGTCAATGCAGCCCTTAGCCTCAAAATGTTAGCCCCCACCCCCGTTCTATACCATTGACATTTTCCTCACAAGCTGTAACTGCTGTGCCATTTTTATTCTTTAACTGGAAGACTGCAACCCACCATTAGGTCACAAGCTTGCCAAAGGTGAGTTGTACTAGTAACATCATTGCCATCTTTCAGAGAAAATGTAACAGGAAAGAAAACAGGAAAAAGGAAAGGATAGCCTAAGAGAGTAAAGGTAAAAACAATGTATAAGATAATTTTAAAAGGGCTCCATGTGCTTCTGATCCAGGGAATGTTGACAGCCACTAACCTGCACTGTGAAAACGTATTCTTGTTTAGTCTGGAATTACATTCTCCACAGGACAACGTTGCTGGAATGGAATAGCTTCCGCCATGAGAAATATGAAAAACAACACCAGGACACCATTCTTGTGCAGAGATCTCCCAGCTTGAAGATACAGATGGGCAGACTGGGAGAAAAGATGAAAGTGTACCTCCTTCCCTACAAGAATGTGCTTCCTGTACCTTTGTTTAAACCAAGCAAATTACCAAGCAAACATAATTATGCATCTGAAGGATGTCAAGCCAGAAATGGCTCTGCTTCTGAAAAAGAGGCAATCAGACAAATGGCAAAAGGTTCTCAGTCCACCAAACCAGGTTTCCAGATTTCCAGCCTTCTACCCCAACAAAATATCTGGTGCCCATCAATGCATTAATTGCTTTGGTTGCATCCTAGCTGGGGTTTTCAAATTACTTTCTAGCTTGTGGCTTTAAAAACATTGCATAGTGCTAGGACTGCCACACTCAAGCTCAGTGTTAGAACCCAGTTTAAGAGTTCCTTCCACAGGATCTAGCCCTGATCCTGAAATAAAATGGGGATCCAAATGTTAGGGATAGGAGGAAGTTCGCATCTAGTGACTAAAGTGGTTCACATGGCAATCCAGCTCTATGCTTTGCCAACATTCTAAACTGGCTGATGCGTTTGAGGAAAATGTTTGGCTGGTGCTCTGCACCTGCTGGTTCCTTCAACACTCTTCACATCTCTGGGTGCTTTTGGAAAGTAGTGTGCCTATCGGAGAAAACACAGCACTGTGTGCATTATCCCTGAAGGGTTTTCTACAAAAAAAAAATACAGAACTGATAGTTATCCAAGCTGAAAGAGCACTGAAATATGGACAGAAAGCACAGTGGGATGATGACATTATCAACGCAGCATGGGATGATGGCTTGGAAAAAGAAAGATTCTGTGATATACAAAAAAATAGGCTGTGGAGCTTAGGGTATTTACAAGAAAATGAGATGCAAAGGTTAAAGCAGTCCTAAGGAGATGCCCCAGTATAGAGGCCAAACATAGACTTAAGGGTGCAGCCGATGACAGGGGACTGTTACAAGAGATCCATTACAGTGGCCAACAGTATAAATAACAGCATATTTGCAACTTCTCTAGTTTACACTAGGGATTGTCTGGCATCTGGGTTTTCAAATAAACCAAGCTAAAAAATGATTCCTCAGTCATTAGATATATTTAGCATTTTTAGATGATTGTTATTTTATTTTGTTCCCTTCTATTGCTTTATATGCTTTACAACCACCAGGGTTAGAGTACAACAAAAAAGTGTGAGTTTTTACAACAATGGATGGAAGGTCTGAAGCGTAATGCAGATGCAAGCAGCAATCCTCTACACATTTCCATGATTAAGCCACATGGAACTCAATAGCACCTTTAAATATATTTATTTAACAGGAGTTATATACCATTTACTCATCAAAGTGCTGAAGTGTTTTAGCTAAAAATATAATTCGCTTCCAAATAAATCCCATTTTATTTCATTTTGTTTTATTTTGTTCCAAATAAATCCCATTTTATTTTATCTCGTTTCTGAATAATGCATGGCTGTGAATAACTTTAACCATGATAAATGGCTATTTGAAAGCATTTTTTTATTTGAAGGTAGATGTTAAAAATGACAGAGGGAGGGAGGGCCTGTGGGTAAGGAACCTCAGCCACTGTCTCATGAGGTAAAAGCTGAAAGACCAGGGATCAAACAAGCTCTTTAACATTGCAGAGAAATCTACATGAGGGCAACTGGTGAATTGTGTATATCTGAACTGGGAATTGCTGTTTTTACTGATGGAGCTGGATGAATGAGGATGTTTTGAGACTGAAACTGTGTTATATTTGAATGAACTGGCAAATACTGAAGATACAGTCTGCAGTGAAGATAAGAATGGAGTTAGGTCATTTTGAATGGAGTTATATCTGTAAGATGATGTCTCTAAGCATTATGGCATATAGACTTTGGAACATTCAAAACATATAGAGGAACTTTTAATAGTATTTATTTCCATGAAATGCTTGATTTCATTATGCTTTTGATGTCCATATGCTTACAAATAATAAACATCACCTGAGAACTCCCTGTTGTAGGATTAGATTTGTGCTTTAAATCACCATAAAAATGGCTTTCTGATTACCACATGCCAACCAGTATCTGATTCATTGGTAAAAGAACCACATCTTATATGAGAAGAAGTGATGGTTGGGTTGTCATTTTTCTTCTGGTAGGGTAACTGGTACAAGCTTATCATGGCATGGAAAAGCACCAATGTACTAATTAATCAGTTAGATTTCTGAAAGTCATATATATGTCAAATGCATGGCAGTACACATACACACGCTTGAAGATTAGGCATCCAGAAGGCTCTGGACAGGACAAAAAAAAAGAAAGAATTGCTATCTTTTTTTAGGACTGGCTCTATGGTTATGAGAGCCCAGATTAAGATCCAAGGTCTTCTCTCTGTTAACCCCTTTCTCTACAGAATCCTTCCACATTAAACTCCCTCTCTGCTTCCGTTTCCCCCCAAGACCTAGGTCAACAAAGGGCTTGTTTTGAGTGCACCAAAAGCCCCTCTTAGAGCAGCACAGTGGAAAGCAATGTTTGTAAAAGTAAAAGAAAGAAGTTCCGTATTTGAGAATTTGTCCTTAGTTGGCTTCAGAGGCAAATTACTTAGGAAGTGGTTACAAAATCATTGATGGGTGTCAAGTACCCAGAGAGCCCAGAGAGCCCAGTCCCTTGGCAAAATTTGGGACAGAACCCTCTCAGCGAAAAGTACAAAGGAGCAAAAGAGAGACAGGGAGAGCGAACCCTGAACTCCCTAAGAACTTTGGAGCCTGTTTACTTTCAACAATATATAGGGCTGGGCCCTTTCTTCTGCCAGATTCCTGTTTCTTTCAGAGAGCTGTCAGTTATTGTTCAAAAAGATATACTAAAATAGACAAGGACCAGAACATGCATAAAAATATACCAAGTCCCTGACAAGTGCCTCACACTCTAAACAAAAACATGGTCAGGAGGGAAGGAGGGAGACGCCCTGTGCTTGGTGGATGAAGCTAAAAGGACTCAGAGGAACGGCAGTAAAAGGAAACTTGCACAATAATTAAACCAAAGATACAGACAAAGATAATCCTTGCAGAACATCAAGAAGGAAGCACAAGAGTCAAGAACCTGGAGCAGAGCGGAAATGAGAGCCACAGCTCTGATGCTTAGAAAGATGTCGCAAGGAGGGAAAGATGACTCGTTTGCACACAGGAAGTCCTAAAAGGCAGGAAGTGGTGCCTGTTCTTGCCACCATCATGGGATGTTTGCGGGTTGAAGGCACTTGTGCCCATTTCTTCTCACTGTAGCTGTTTAATGCAAGGCAAGTGCAACTGATTTCCATCATAATCTAATTAAGCATGCAGGCATTGATTTATACATGTTACTGAGAGATGGCTAGATAAAGAATCTTAGCCTTATTCTTCAACATGTAATATGTATACCACAAGCCAAGGATTTTGGAGTTGAACAAGGATAATTTGTAGTCACCTTGACTTGTAGATCAAGTATTCTGGTGATGCCCAGTAGACCCCTTGGCCAAACTTTGCCTGTCAATAAAGCATTTCTCAAGTCTCACGAAAGACTTAATCTCTAAAGAGCTTTAACAAATACCTACTATTTCAGTAAGACCATATTTTGATGGTTTATCTTTTTGGCCTCAATCATGGACAATTGATTTACTCAACTAACACTTGGCCTGAGACATGTGATGCAACACATCATGATTTTATATTTTACAGAGGCTGTCATAAACTGTGTGGATAAGGACTGTTCCAACAGCATCCCACCGCCCTTCCTTTTTTCCTGGTGACCAGGACGCATCTTTGCTGTGGTGGGTTCATCTGAAATCAGGTAGTCCCTGATCTTATGGTGTGCCAACCTCTACATGGCAGCCATTTTGTGTTGTCATGCCCACACTATGGCAGCCGTTTTGTGACTGGTACTCACATCACTCTCTTTTCAAAATGTGCCCATTGGTGCAAAAAGGGTTGGTGACCTGAGAAAACCCTTAAGCTGAATTTTTGGTGCTTCGTGGGACCTCCCCAACAGCGGCTGCCCACCTCCATCCAGAACAGATTTCTGTGCCCACAGCAATTAGCTAGTTTAAGCCATAGCTTGATTGCCCTCATCCACCCCAAAACTGCCTCCAGGCGCTTTCTAAAGGATTTCCACAGCCTCCCTGGACTAGTAGCTGGAAATGAGAGATACAACTGAGTAGCTTATGTTTTGTTTCCTTTTTGTACTGCTGCTTATTAGGAAGTCAGTATTTGCAAACCATACCTCAAGCAGTTTTAGTTGCACAGAAATAATTATTATGCAAACATATACTTTATTGCTTTTCTGTTGGTAGAAGACTACACCACAGTGACATCTGCTGGCATTAGAAATACTACCAACTCATTATTGATTCTAATACAGCTCACAAGCAAAAGTTTTCATTTCTCTCATATATAACTTCAAATAATTTTACCAAACCATATTTTGTATACTAGACACAATGAAATACCACAGTAATTGACCCGCCCACATTAAGATAATCTCCCAGCTGGGAGAATTTAGCTCCCTGGCTCTGGTTTTATGTCTCAAGCTATATTGAGACACGTGCTGTACATTGTGAGGTAATGCAGTATCCAAAGTAGCTGGAAGCAGAGGGAATTTTAGAAGCCTTTGGATCTTCCTGATTATTTCAGATACACATGCAATGGATGTGAACAGAAGAACTGGGAAAAATGATGGGAAGGAGGACTAAGATTTACTGCATGTACAACTATAAAAGAAAATGTCATGAAAATGATGTATCGATGGTATGTAACACCACTGAAATTAGCAAAGATGTATAAGACAAGTAATAAATGTTGGAAATGTAAAGAAAAAGAAGGTACATTTTACCATATGTGGTGGGAATGTAAGAAGGTGAAAAGCTTCTGGGAAATGGTATATAATGAATTGAAGAAAATGTTGAAATATACATTTGTTAAGAAACCGGAAGCATTTTTACTAGGCATTACAGGTAACGAGATAAACAAGAAAGAAAAGAAGCTATTTTTATATGCAGTGACAGCAGCAAGAATACTGATGGCCCAGAAATGGAAACAGGAGGAGCTACCAACGATAGAAGAATAGAGAATGAAAATGATGGACTATGCACAACTTGACAGAATGACGGGAAGGATCCGAAATCAACGAGATCAGAGATTTACAGAAGACTGGGAAAAATTTATTGAATATTTGCAAAAATTAAGTGATAACCAGATAACGTTTGTAAGTTTTAATGAAGCTCTGTGATGGAAAATGTTAAAATAATTATTAAAAAATAGGATTGAATATATAATAATAAAATAACTAATAAGGTAGAAATGTGGAAGAAGTAAATAATAAGGTAGAAATGTGGAAGAAGTAAAATTATGAAGGATTTGCAGACAAATTGAGGGAAGTCTAAAAAGAGAAATAAGATGTAACTAAGGTGTATGGAGTGTATAATTTTGTTTTGTATTTGAAAAACTATATATATATATATATATATATATATATATATGGAAGTTAACAGAAGAATGCAGATTTATTTCCTGGGAGTAAGACTCAGTGAGCTCACTCCCAGCTTAAGTATGTACTTCTGTGAAGACACACATCAGATTGCACTACTGTCTATGTTTTTCATTTGAGACCAGACTGTTTTAGAGGCAATATAGTGTATTGGCTTTCCCCCCAAATTCTGACAGTGAAAAGTTAAAAGCATAGCTTATTTGTGACCTTATGCCGCCGGCAAAGCGGCGTGGCTCCCCCCCCCCCCCCCCCGGAAGCAGCCCGGGAGCCTGGGCCGTCCACTCACCCACCCTCCAAACCCTTTTCCTGCCCCACATGCCTGGCTGCTGCTGCTGCTGCCACTCTTAATTTGGTGGGAAACAGGAGCAGGGAAGAGAAAGAGGCCTCTTACCACCTCCCTCTAGTGGGAGCCCACAGGGAAACTATTGAAATGCCCCTTGGGAGAAACATTTCCCAGGATCGACTTAGGGATGGATTTATTCAGGTATTTTTTTTTTCTTCCTCCCCCTCCCTTGAATTTTAAAGGTGCAGCTTATATTCGGGCCAATACAGTAGTCAAAAACTGTGTAATTTGCCTTGGCAAACTATGGACAAATGATATAATTCTATTCTTCAAGGCTTGTTTTAAGAACACAAGAAAAGCCCTGCTGAATCAGGCCAAAGGCACCTTGTTCTCGCAGTGACCAACTAGTTTCCCTTGTTATGTAGCTGTTTTTATACAGTATCAACAATTTATATGGATTTTCACAGGGTAGCACAAGCCTTTGCTGTAAAGAGCTGATATATCTCCTGCCTGTGAGGAAAAACAAGTAAACAGAGAGGGACAAGAAACACGAAAAAGGGGAGAATGTGAGCAACCATAGTCCCTTGTGGTTAAGGAAGCTTAAAGACTGAGAGAGTTCAGCAGTGGGAACCCATCATGCAGCAGACGGGCAGCCCTGCAGAAAAGTCCCCTCCCCTCCTTCAGATTCAGCTTGTGAGGTTAAGAAGAGAACTTAGATGCTGAGTGAATTTGACTCTTGACAGAGTTGTCTAGGCTTTCAGTTTTTGCCTAGAGAAAGCAACAAAATCGTCTTGCAAACATGGGACAGTTGCCAACCAAGCAAGAATGGGATTTTGAAGAGGATTTCTGGATAAAGAGGAGGTGTGGTAGGGCACATGCATTCAGTTCAAGCTGAATGAGCTTCATTCAGAAGAGAAGGAGACCTAAAACCAGAGGAGGTGGAAAAGTGGTGGCAGAGCTGCAACTTGTGGAAGGAAGGGGAAAGAGATTTCAGAGGGAAGGGGGAGATTCTAAATAATGTTCAAAGGGTATACTGGCCATAAAAAATGTTATACCACCAAACCAGAAATAAAGATATTCACGAGAAATAATTACACCTGGCATGAAATGCAGGTTCTGCCTCTTTCTGCCCCCTCGCCCCTATCGTACACAGATCTACAAACCCTTCCAGCCGCTCTACCACACTTCAAGGCAGTATCTTGTAATACAGGGTTGTCCAACTCTCAAGAGATTGCAATCTACTCCTGGAATAAAAAACTAGCAGTGATCTACCCGTGGGGGGGGGAATCCAAAGTTATAGCACACCATAAATCGCTCACAAAACAATAGACGCACTGCCGCTCGCCTCCGACACAGCGCTTAGGTGGGCCTTTGTCACGGGCGATGCTCCCGCTCCCTGATCACCTTCGCTAGGGCCATTGCGGGGGGGGGGGGGACAGGTGCTAAGGAACAGTCTAACAATGCCTGATCGCATGGGTAGACTGCCATGGCCGGGGATCCACAAAGCCTCCTGCCGGAGCCAACTTACTACAGCCTGCCGGCAGGGGCTTCTGAAAAGCTGGCATAGCAGGGCGCCAGTGGCCCAGCAACAACCAACTCCTGCAAGGTCAGGGCGGCGCGCGTGTGGATGCTTTTTTTCCACCACTGAGGAAAATGAGCCCGCAATCACCCGGGAATCAACTTGTTGATCGTGGCTGATCGGGAAGAAAACTATATGGAGACTTTATTGGTTCTCTGGGTTCATTTCCTGCATTAGACACAACTGGGTCTTCTGCTAAAGACACGGCCTATTAGCATGTGTGTGTAAACAGAGACAAATGCACCAATATAGTATTACAACTAAGTATCAGATAATAAATAAGCTTTAAGCAAAAAGCCAGTTAAAAATAGCAATGTTTTCCTCAAGAATGGCATTTGAAACAATGGAAGTACCAACAGCCTTCTTCAAATCTAATCTAGACACTCTTTTCTAGTGCTGCTGTCATTGCTCCTGGGCACTGCTAAAACTCAGAGAAAGAGGCAGGATATTAATAATAAAATAAGTATTAGCCTTTACTGGTATCTGTAATATACTGTACTAGTTTTTTAGAAATTCATGTTATCTGCTGAAAGTGAAACCGATACCATCAAATGACACAACTACCAGTACAGTGGAACTTCCGTGTTACGTACCATCCTCCTTGCGAACATTGCGGGTTACGAGCTCCGCTAACCTGGAAGTAGATGCCCCTTGTTGCAAACTTTGCCCCGGGATATGAGCGAAAGTCACGCACCAGCAGTGCGGCAGCGCAAGGCGCCATTCGCTAAAGTGTGCTTCATGTTATGAGCGGTTTGGGGTTACAAACGGACCTCCGGAATGGATTAAGTTCGTAACCGGAGGTACCACTGTAGTAGTAGAAGGTAGAGCAAATATCTACGAAAATGAAATGACAAATGAGTGGTTATTTTGCCTTTAATGTAAAACACCTTAAATTTGCCTTGCAAGTAAGTCCACAAATGCTGCTATCTTGCCTATGCTAGTTGTGACGTGCCAATAGGTATTTCCAGTTTATAAAAGCTTTTCTGCTTGGTCATTAGGAGAAGATTCTGATTTTTGATAGGTGAGCAGAGAAGTACGTATTTACAAAGCAACCTTAAAAGACATGAAGCATCTAGTCTCAATAATGTCCACTTCAAAGTTAAACAGAGCACAGACGCACACTGCTTTATTCTAAAAATAGAGATTCCAGAGTTTTAGGCTGAGAGAAAGGCACCTCCCAGCCTGGAAATTCCTCCTTTTTCATCGCAGATGGGCAGGGGCTGACTGTGGTCATTCACTGGTAATCAAAAGGCACTCTGCACTTGCTCAGGGCAATCGTCTTTCTGACTACTGTTTCACATGATCCATAGGCCTTGAAAATCAGTTCGGTGGAGGCCTTGCTAATAAACTCTGATCTCATGCTGCACAAACCAACTATTAATAAAAGGTCACTTAATGACATTAAGCATTATTATTATTCTTTATTAAATTTATATACCACCTTTCATCCACGGATCACAGGGTTTACAGTGTTACATGTAGCTTAGTTCAGATCACAAAGGTGACTAACTTGAGAACTTGATCACACACTTCCAACAATTTATAGAGAGATGCTTTCTCAGCCATAAATAGTAGACTCTCAGACTGAAAACAGCAAAAACACTAATTAAGAATAGTTGCTTCCAAGTAGCATAGTAAGATTTATTACAGAAAAGGTGTTGTCATGCAAGTGGAAGAAGCTGAAGTCATTGTCTTTTAAGCCCAGTACCCTGATCTAAGCTGCAACCCTAAAGCACACTTGTCTGGGAATAAGCCCCACTGAAACAGTGAAATTTATTTCTGAGTAAACATGCAGAGGGCTGCAGTTAACAAAACCCACCAGAGAAATTAACCTGAGCATTATGGTACCACACAATCACCATTCACCTTGGCGAGTCAAATAAAGACATTAAGTGCTTAAGATAGTCTGTTAAATGACCAATACATATATGGTGGTGAAGCTGAGATCCCAGAGGAAATCGGCCATATCTGACACGTGTATTGTATTGATACTCGGTAATTTTTAGCTACTACTTTCCCAACATGACCTTCTCTACCCTCTTGAACTTTTTGAGCTCAGCAGATAATTCCCAGTATCGAAGGTAGAGCCACATTAGCCTTCCATTCTGACGTTTATTGGTATTAAGCAAATTACTGCAATAGGTATCATGCCGGAAAATATCTTTTAAGCCAGTTTCCAGGTCCAGGTCCACAGCAACTGGATCAGTTGCTGCTCTAATAAGCAAATTCTTCTCCACTTCCAGTCGCCGGTGTCTTGGTAGCACAAGGCTACAGTAGATGTCCTGCCTTTCCGTAAGAGCATCTTCAAAATCTTTTAGTAAAGTAGTTGCTCTCTTTTGCCACTGCTCTTCCTTCTCCAGGCAATTCTGATACAAAGCACCGGCAGCTCCAGAGTGCTGCAGAATCTCCTTCTCTTGTTCTAATTTTGTACGTTCTTGTTCCAAAGTTCTTCTTTCTTCTACCAGTTTACGGCTCTGCGAGACAAGGGCTTCACGGTAACTCACTGTCCTGTTCCGTTCCTTTTCCAGTTCCAGTTCCAAATGGGCAACTGTGCGGCGGTTTTCTGTGATTATGTCACGATATTTAGATTCAAGTTCTCTCTGTACTAATGAGAGCTTTCTATAGATATCTTTTCTCTCTCTTTCTATCTCTTTCTGAGACTCCCTGGACCAGATCCAACCTGCAATGCATGATTAATACCTCATGATTAATACTGAAATTTTGCAACAAAAATATCTAATAATACTTCCAAAAATAGCCCCAACATTAATGAAAATCCTATCTGTTAAACTATGCCTAGATCTGACAAAGTCCCACTGGGGAGTACAGGGATGTTTTTAACGCATTTCCCCCTCCTTGGTTTTAATGTATCTAGGTGGCTTTGTTTGTAAGTCGCTTTGGGTTGCCTTGGGCAAGATAAAGCGACTAAGAAATTTAATAAATCATAATAAACGTGCAGGGGGGTTGAGCCTATGGGTGGGGTGAAAGTTTTGGCACTTGCTAGATTTAGAATACGACCCCAGTTAAAAATAAGTTGCCAACACGGCAAACAAAGAGAAAGAAAGTGAGAGACCCTTGACTACAGTATTATTATTTTCTGAAATAGAGATGCATACATAAATACTATGATGACATTCCAACAGCCACCCTAGGCTTCCTTATTTATTTAAAGGAACCCCCATTACTTCTGAAAGCACATGTTGTGTTTGAAAGTCACCTCAATTTCAATAGTCTTGTTATGTGATATGAAGAGCAGCTAGTAGCGGTACTGCTGCGACGGGAAGTTAAACAGTGTTTCTGTGAGCTCTGGCACTCGTCAGGGTGTTCCCTTGTGCCAGAAGTGGTTTAGTCCTGCTGGCCACATGACCCATAAAGCTGTCTGTAGACAAACGCCTGCTCCCTTCGCCTGAAAGTGAGATGAGTGTCGCACCCCATAGCCCCCTTTGATTGGACTTAACCGTCTTGGGGTCCTTTACCTTTTTTTTTTTAAGTGGCAAAAAGCACAAAGCCCAAACTCCCTGCTTATCTGGAATTTGTCAAAGCATTCTTTGGATTCTAGCCATTACTTTAATTTATCTCTCCTGGAGCCTCACCAACCCCCCCCCCCAAAAAAAAAACAACACAAACAAACAATTATAGTGATTTGACTTTTTATATGCACTTTATACTTCTGGACCAGAGGAAATATTACATTAAGAACTTGAAAACTACATTTTTTAGGAGAAAATTATTTACCCATAATAAACACATCTAACGCCAGGTTTGCACATTTCCTATGTATGGCCACCACTCTTACTCTTTATTTTAAAAAGTAACACATATTTCTTTCCCTAAGTTTACATTGGCTTTGGTTGACTTTTCCCCACATTAGGTCAAGCCCACTGCAGTTTTTTAAAAGATATTATTTTTACAATTTATTCAATCTGTATACTGTCTTTCATCCATAGATCTCAGGACGGTTCACAGCGTAAAAAAAGGTTTCTAAGAACTTGCTACATTAAATTGCCCAGTCCAGTTTGTACCAATTCCTGTCAAGATAACTCATCCAACACACTGCAAAAAGGAGAAAGTCTAATTTTATTTCAAACGTCACTTACGGAAGGCAGCCAGCCCCAACATGGGAACCAACAAAGCATAATTCCATTTGCTTCCATGGCCTTCATCATCCCTTGCATTAGGCTGGATGTTCCAGTTAGGAGGGTCATTTAAATTATTCATGGACAGACCTTTCAAATTAGAGGAAACAAAACATTTAGGTTGTTTTAATACCTGACTGTAAAATTCATTCTCAACAGATGCATTTAAATTGAACCACTACCAATACAACTCTCAAGGGAAGGGGTGGAATAGTTCAACGCCCACCAAGGAGTGGGGATGTGGCCATGAAGGTGAGCCAGTCTCAGATTCCCTCCTGTGCATTGGCTCTGTCCACCTTCCTTTCTCTTTGCCCTCTTCCTTCTTTCCGCTGCATCATTTGACCCTTTACTTGCTCCTCACCTACTACTACTTTCCTGCCCCCAACTTTGCCCTAGTTTCCGCTTCTCCTGCTGATTTCCCTTCACATTTTCACTCATAGCCCATCCATATAGACATATTCCTTACACATTCCTGTGGGAATAATCATGGTAACAGGCATGGATAAGAGAAAGGGAATTGTTTCCTTGCTACTGATAGTACAAAGGAAACACCTAACTGCCCGATAACAAATGTTGGAAATGTAAAGAGACTGAAGGTACATTCTTTCACCTTTGGTGGACATGCTCAAGGATTAAGACTTTCTGGGAGATGATCTATAATGAAATGAAAAAGGTATTTAAATATACCTTTCTGAAGAAACCAGAGGCCTTTCTCCTGGGCATGGTCAGCCAATTGGTGCCAAAGAAGGATAGAACTTTCTTTATGTATGCTACAACAGCAGCAAGAATACTTATCGCAAAGCATTGGAAGACACAAGATCTACCCACCCGGGAAGAATGGAAGATGAAGGTGATGGACTACATGGAACTGGCGGAAATGATTGGCAGAATCCGAGACCAGGGAGAAGAGTCGGTGGAAGAAGATTGGAAGAAATTTAAAGTTTATTTACAGAAACACTGTAAAATTAAGGAATGTTAGAAGGATGTTGGAATGAAGTTATGTGGCTTTAGCAGAAATGTCATAAAGGATTAAGTAAAAATAGACTGTTAATTGGTGAAAAGAGGGAAAGTAAAGTTATATTATATTAAGATAAATTATAGGACAAAAACTGGGAAAGATGGAAAGGATTTGCTGAAATAGCTAACTGAACTAGAATACAAAAAAGGGAGGTGTGAGGAGGTCAAGGAAAGAAGCAAATGAAAGATAAGTTATGGGAAGGTTCATTGTGTTTTTTAATTGTTTCTATTTTTCTGTTTTTTCTTTCTTTTTCTTTTTTTTCTTTTTTCCTTATTGTGATGTGTTGTCTTGTTTTTGCTTAATTTGGTGTATTCTCTTTTTTCTTTTTGTAACCTTTAAAACTTTAATAAATATTATTTTTTTTAAAAAAGGAAACACCTAACTGGCCTTGTGCTTTTACTCACTGGTGTTCCTGGGAGCAAAGGTCATTCAGAGGGCTTTCTCTCAGGTGAAAACACACAGGCTCCCCAGCCTGCATTTGGCCAGCCCAGCCTATTACTTTCACTTCCATCTCATCTATGCAAAGGTACCTCTTGTCAGGGCATACAAAGCCGTTCACAAGAAAATGGCCAGGCCAGTAAATGTGGAACATTTCATGCAGAGGTTAGGCAGATGCTTTCCAAAATTCAATCATAGGGCATGTACAAAAGGGATGGGGAACCTGTGGCTCTCCAGATGTTGCTGAACCGCCATTTGCATCAGCCCCAGCCAGCATGGCCAGTGACCAGGGATGAGGGGAGTTATAGTTCAGCAGCATCTGTAGGGCCACAGGACCCCCACCCCAGGTTTACTAGCACTTCAGTACTTTTGAATATTCACAGCATTTCTAAATGAAACATTAAATGAACATGAAAGACAAGGACACAAGAGAAATAAATAAATCCTTACCCTTAATTTCTCTTTAGCAGTCAAACAAATTTGATCACTCAGAAGATAAAGGGAAAAGCCTCTTGATCAAAGCCATCCTGGAACTAAAATTAAGTTAAACAGTTCATGTTTTGCAAGGAAACATAGGCATACATTTCTGAATACAGTACTAAAATTATTTTTATTTCAATGAACTTTTTAAATTGGCAACACCAGGTTTCTAATTTAAAGTATAATTTTATCTTTCCTTGCTAAAAGTGGTAAGATCAAGGGTTCGAGGGAAAACACGAACTTTTCTCTTTTTAGGACATGGAATATCATGAGATCTGAGTTCATCCCAATGCAAGCCCTGTGCCAGTATTTATAATAATTTCAACAGCAATCTGTTTAACAGTGGGAGAGAGGATATTTCCATAATAATTGACAAAAGAGTCCTAAAGGTGTTAAGAAATAAAAATTTACTGACTTAACTTTATATAACTTGACTTTATATAACTTTTCTGCTGTCACAAAAATAAAGGTGAAACCCAGCCAGATGGGCGGGGTAGAAATAAATAAATAATTTGTACCTGCATATCCCACTGTTAACAATCTACATATCCAGAAGCTGTTTCAAAGGGCCCAAGTTTCCCTTGACTATTTACCTCTTTATGCCAGTTCAAATGATAATATCCATCCGTGAATGGACATTAACAGACAAAACTTTCATTCGCTCAGATGTCACCAGAAATGCAATGCATTTCAAATGAATCAGTTCACGCTTAGCTGCCAGGCTTCATGTGCATCTGTATTGATGTAAGACACACATTACTTAATTTCTCTACTGTGACTGGCCACTGATTTAATTAAACCAAAAAGCACTTGGGTGCCTGAAATGACATCAGACTAACTGACAATTCTACTGGCAGTGCCAGCTCTGTGGTAGCCCATTCACACAGGCATCTCCATTACTGTTTTCATTTATTTGTTTTAGTTACTGTTTCAGCCAGCATGGCCATTGCAAAAACTATATTTATTGCTCCTAAAACAGTATCAATTAAATACTCGCAGAAGGTTACATGTAAACTACAAAGGAAGCTGTAAGTCACTATCATATTAATTCACGGATCACTTTATTTTAACCTGAAGTTATGAACATGCCAGTGTGAACTAGCCCTGTGTTTATAGGAATCAAGCGATGCACGCACATGTAGAAGAGGCCCAGTTTTTTTGACTGTATGATGTAAACCAGGTGCTCACAGGTCACTCCTTTAAGCACTAACTACTGCTAGAGGCCACTGACCTTTGGGCTATCACTCTATATGTTTCATGGCCACATTTGAGAAATATACCCAAACTCTTAGAAGCCCTCAATACAGATACACACATACAGCACACCTATGCACTTTCATTCATTCATTTTATTTTTATGCCGCTTTTCCATACACAAAAAATCATGCTCAAAAGCGGCTTACAACAAAGAAAACAGGAACGCATTTCAAAATCAAACAGTGAAAAGTCAATTTCATAATAACATATCAAACCAAGACAATAGCAAATTTAAAACACAAAAAACACACAAAATTTTTTTCCTTCCAGTATCACCTTAAAGACCAACTAAGTTAGTTCTTGGTATGAGCTTTCGCGTGCATGCACACTTCTTCAGATACACTGAAACAGAAGTTGCCAGATCCTTCTATATAGTGAGAAGGTGGGGAGGGGTATTACTCAGAAGGGTGGTGGGAATGGGTGATTGGCAGATAGCTGTGATGAGCCTGTTGACGACTCTTAACGACTGCAATAGGTCTTACAGGAAAAAGCAAGGGGTGAGAAGGTGAAAAATGGCTTTGTCATGTATAATGAGATAAGAATCCAATGTCTTTGTTCAGACCAGGTCTCTCCATGGTTTTAAAACACCTGTAAGACCTATTAAAACACCTGTAAGACCTATTGCAGTCGTTAAGAGTCGTCAACAGGCTCATCACAGCTATCTGCCAATCACCCATTCCCACCACCCTTCTGAGTAATACCCCTCCCCACCTTCTCACTATATAGAAGGATCTGGCAACTTCTGTTTCAGTGTATCTGAAGAAGTGCGCATGCACACGAAAGCTCATACCAAGAACTAACTTAGTTGGTCTTTAAGGTGCTACTGGAAGGAAAAAAAATTTTTGTTTTGACTATGGCAGACCAACACGGCTACCTATCTGTAACAAAAAACACCGTACATTATAAATGTAAGAAGACTATGTAAACAACACCTAGCACCCAACAGCAAGAATAACAAGCCAGCTTTACAGTTTCACCTTCGTCCTAGAAAGACCCCTCCCATGATGTTGCTCACAGTCCACCCTAGGGGTTGGGGTAGCTGAAAACACCCCTCCTCCCAGTATGCACTTTCATACCAATATATGGCAAAGATGGGGAACCTGTGGCTGACCAGGTGCTTGACGCCAGCCAGCGGCGTGGCCAAGATGGTGCCCAACAACACCTGGAGGAGGGCTACGGTTTCTCTGATCCTAGGTAAAGGCAGTATAAAGGTTCACTGCATGTAGAAAACTAGCCTATCAGGAAAGCCTAGGCTAGAACCCTTCAATCCCTCAATGTCATTAGCTCTCTCTACTTTTAATTTTTTTCTGCTCCAGTGGAAGAACATTTAAACCACACAAATCCTTAACCGCAGCCTCAAGTGGAACAAGCCCAGCCAACTCCACCCACAGCCACAAATCTGTTTTCTTTCTGGAAAGCAGAACCTTTCACTTGACTTATAAAAGGGTCACTTAATGTTTGAGACGCAAGAAAAGGGCGGCAAAAAGACACGGGTTTGTTGCTATTCCACGTGCCTTGAAAGCATCCGGCGAAGCCTTTAGTTCACCTGCAAGGGAGGAAATCCGGCCCCCAAGTACCTTATGGGTCGAGTTCGATCCCGCCTTTTCGCTTGTCATCTGCCAAGCTTTCTCTTGTCCTCGTAGTAGAAACAGACACGTAAATGCTACTGTAAAAAGGACTGTTTTATTCTGCTTTTGGTGCCGTGATCCGCCCTGGGACTTAAGGGGAAGGGCGGGCAATAAATATAAATTTACTATACAAACATACCTTATTGTTATTATAAAACGTGGGCATTCTTAAGCGCCCTCCTGCCAAAGCGCCCTCCCACCTCACGGGGAAAGAGGGAGGAAACCAGAGCGAAGAAGCTTCCCCCGCAACCTCCCAGCAGTTGCGACCACCTAAGGTTTCTCTGCGCCTGCGCAAGGTGCCCTTTCAAGCCCCGCCCCGCTCTTGGAACGAACCATCGCTGTGAGGACAAGGGGGAGGATGATGATAATGATTATTTCCCCCCTCGGAAACTCTTTCGAGTACAAAAGAGCACTAGGCAGGCATACTTTTCCTCTTTGGGGGAACCGAGAAAGGCATTTCGCGTCTCTGTTCCTTTAGACCGTGAGGTGCCTTTGAAAGCTCCCGCTTGCCCCCCCTCTCCGGTTGGTTGGTTCCTCCCGCCCGCGCTCCACGATTGTTCCGTCAGGGCGACCTTCCCCCGTTTCTCGTGCGCAGGCGCAGTAAGCCCGCTCTCTGCCCGGCCTAGTTTCTGAGGGCCGGTGCGAAATGGCGGCGGCGGCAGTGGCGGCTTCGCAGGCGTTGCGGCGCTTGAGGCAGCTCCGCGCGGTAAGTGCGCGGCGGGAGCCTGGGGAGGGGGAGGAGGAGGAGGAGAGTCCCTTGCGGGGCGGCTCTCCCGTAAGGCTCAGCCGTCCGGAGACGACGAGGGAGAGGGCGGCGCCGCTGCTCCACAGAGAGCTGCCCGGCTGCCTCGCCAGCTCCGCGCCGCCGCCCTTCCCCCGTTCCCCAAATAACCCCGGCGCGCTCTGCAGGCACCGCCCCCTGGCCCTGATCCTCCTAGGCTAGCCTGAGGGGGAGGCGGGTGGCCGGCCTTCAAGGTCACCCGCGGAGCGGCGGATTCTCTCATAGACACATAGATCCATCCTTTTCCTCACATGTATAATCCATATAGACAGATCTATATTATGCTAAAACAGAATAATAGAATCGTAGAGTTGGAAGGGACGCTGAGGGTCATCTAGTCCAACCCCTTGCAATGCAATGCAGGAATATGCAGCTGCGCCATAAGGGAACCTGCAACCTTGGCATTATCAGCACCGCACTGCAACCAGCAGAGCGATCCACTTGGGTCACATGTCATAGCAAGTTACGAAACATTTATGCGTCATTATAAATTATGTGAATAGCATACCTTTAAAAATAAATCTTAAGCATAACCCCTCCCCCCCATCAGCCACAAAAGATGAAGAGGTCGTTTCAAAGGCAGCTCAGGTTCCCTTCATTATAGTCACAGCCTTCTAAGATGATGCCACGCTTCTAAGATCATGTCGTAATCTTCCAATCGTAGGATAAGAACAATTAGGGAACATTGCAAGGATCAGTGCGGATCTCCATGTGCTGCCTCTCAGCTAGTTTTGGCACATGTACAAATGATTACAGGTGCACCAGTTCTTTCGGGGTGAATTCGATGGTGTCCCTTGAAGTTCTGTTGTATGTAACAGGTCTTGGCACCCAGTTCTCTTGATACTCAAGCATCTACATAAGAACATAAGAATAGCCCGGCTGGTTCAGACCAATGGCCCATCCAGTCTGGTGTTCTCTTCTCACAGTGGCCAACTAGATGCCTCTGGGAAGAACGTGAGCACAAGAGCAATCTTCTCCCACCCGCCCCACAGTTTCCAGAAACTTGTTTTTGGAAGCATTTCTGCCCCCCAACTGTGGAGGTAGAGCATAGCCACCATGGCTAGTAGCCATTGGCAGCCCTCTCCTTCTCCATGAATTTGTCTAATCCTCTTTTAAAGTCATCCAAGTTGGTGGCTGCCACTGTCTCCTCGAGAGCAAGTTCCATAGTTTGACTAAATCTCCAAACATTCTGTTTCATTAGATGTCTACAAGTTCTAGTATTATGAGAGATGGAACTTTTCTCTATCTACTTCATCCATGCCATGCATAATTTTATAAACGTCCATCGTTTCACTTCTTACCTTATCTCTAAACTAAAAAGTCCCCAATGCTGCAGCTTTTCTTCATAAGGCACTTGTTCCTTCCCCCTTAATCATTTGGGTGGCCCTTTTCTGAACCTTTTCCAACTCTACAATATCATTTTTTTAGACAAGGTGACCAGAATTGTACACATTATTCCAACTTCAGTTGCATCATAGATTTCAGCATTATGATGCCAGCAGTTTTCATTTCAATTCCTTTCCTAATGATCCCTGGTATGGAATTTGCCTTTTTCCACGACTGCTGCAAACTGTAGCTTGCTGTCTAGCCAGGCAAAAGCACTCGAAGGTAGTATGTGGAGCAGGGCCAGTGAGAAGTGCAGCTTGGAGAGAGCGGAAGTCTCTTGACAGAGTCCAGAGGGTTGGCTATAGATGCCTAGGGAGTCACATTTGGTCCCTGGGCCTGTGGTTCCTCCACCACAGTTGTAGGGGAACACCAAGCCAGTCTGGCACTTCTGCTTGAGACCTGGCTTCCTTAACTGAGGGACCAATTCAAGCAGCAGCCCAGTATGTGCATTACACTAAACCATTCTTATTTTTAAAGTATGGTTTAGCAAGAAAATGCACTGTGCTGGTGAATGCTGCTCAAAAGTAATTTAAACCATAGTTTGAATTTTATTTAAATTATGGTTTACAGTGATGCAAATCAGGTCATTGATAAACAATCAGAGGGGAATAGTGTCTCATGTGAGGGGCAGTGCTGCCTTTGGTGCATCATCCTTATTCTTTGTTCAGCCCTCCACTAGTTAGAGGGTAAAGGTTTGCGTTGGGAAGCCTCCTCAACTCAGAGACCACTTGAGCAACTAAAACCCTTGATTTTGCAGGATTTTAGATTGTGAAGGGAGCCTCCATAAAGTGAGGAGTCTCCCTGCTTCAGACATTTGCCCTGGAGCTTAAAGTGTTTCTGAGGGGCAGGGCAGTGCTTACAAGTGCTGTGGAAGTCAAATAGGGCTTATGAGAAGGTGTATTAAGAAGGCTTTCCAAACTGGTCCCCTATCAAAACTGCACTTAACATTTCATTTGTGTCATATCCACACTGCCCAAAATGCTCCTTATAAAGTAGGTATGTGGGGCAGTTCACCCAAACTACCTTGAGGACTGAAAGGTTTATCTTTCAGTGGCCAATATGAAGGAGTTTTAAGTCCAACTACTGAGCTTCTACTTGAAGTTTGAGAAGTTGTCATCTAAATTGTTTCCTCTAATGTGTTTCCTGATACCAATGGAAGCATTACAAAAGTTGGAAGGTGGGTTATTGTTTTGTTGTTTTTGATTATTGTATTTTGGTCTTGTATTTTATTCTGTGATCCACCCTGAGATCTTGTGATGAAGGGCGGTATATAAATGAACTAATTAACTAACTATTTGATAAGGCCATGAATTACTAACATAGGCATTTGCAAATGCTTGAAGAAACAAAAGGGGGGTGATGGAATAACTTATGGACTTCTTTGCAAAGCCATTTCTAACCTGTCTTACCATTGAAATGAATACTCATTTTTGGCTGAAAGTTAGATTCAAGGTTGACTAGGGTTTTCTCTTTAAAGTGAGGGAGGCTTTAGTGATTCTTATTCCACAACCAGTTACATGTTTAGGAAATTCTGTGGTTACTGTAAAGCAAGCTGAAATGCTTGTTTGCAGTTGAAATACTGCCACTTTGTTTTGCATAATAGCTGCAGACTCTTCTTTGTGAATGCTGAAACCTCTCCCACCCTCAGCTGCCATTACAGGGCTACTACCCAAGGGCATTTTGCCCTGAGCAGAGAGAAATCTAGAACTTCATTAACTATGAACCCCAACACTTGAGATTCCCTGCAAACCCTTTGTAGGGTTTTGTAGTCATTTTGTAGGGTTTTGTAGCATGAATCCCACATTTTAGTGCTCCCAAACCTAGTACAGTAATTGATACTCAAACCAGGGGTCATAGGTTTTCCCTGATACCAAACATTGTCCCATTCACTCCAAAGTGGTGCCAAAGTTTTGTAGACATTTTGTAGGGTTTTGTTTGGTAGGTCTGCCCCACCCCAACTGAGGAATTGCTACTTGAACTGGGTGTAGCTTCATTAACTACTGAGTAAGATAGTAACCCACTTTTGGGGATTGGCAAAATGTGGGGGTTAACTACAAGAAGGCTGCAAAACAGGTGCAAAACTTTGGCATTGCTTTGGAGAGGAGAGGAGCCGCTTACACGAGTGTAAGCGGTTCCTGTCCAGTTGGTTCCTTTAAAGTAAGCAGGCTCTCTGTCCCTCTCTCCTCCTCACTCAGCTCGCTAAATAGCAGCAAAGTTTTTCAGCTCGCTAAGCTGGGGATGAGCGGGAAGGAGGGAGAAAAGCAGAGCCTGCTTGCTTTAAAGGAGCAAAGCGGGAGAGGAGAGGAGAGGAGCCTTCTCCCCTTATACCCCTCTTCTTCATTATTAGCAGCATCCTTCTCCACCCACCCCACGCGTGCTTCTCCCCTTAAACCCATCTTCTGCATTATTAGCAGCATCCTTCTCCACACACCCCACGTGTGCTCCTTGTCCCTTGAGTGCTTTTCCTTCCCTCCCCACTTAAAACGTGGTTACAAAGCACGGATCCACATGAATCCTCAGGATTTTTGCACTGGGTCACCCCAAATTCACCATTGGATCACATAGCATGTCCATGGCTACATCTTGCACCAAAAAAATCACGCGCCCACTGTTGCCTGGGGCCGCAGTGGTGCAAAAACTTGGTTACAAAGCATGGATCCACATGGATCCTCAGAATTTTTGCATTGGGCTACTCCAAACTACTGTCAGATCACATGTCCGTGGCCACAGCATGAACCACAAAAATCATACATCCACTGTTTTGTTTAGAATATTTTTTTTCTTGTTTTCCTCCTCTAAAAACTATGTGCGTGTTATGTTTGGGTGCGTGTTATAGAGCGAAAAATACGGTAATCAGACTTGCCTGTGAATAATGAATTTAAAAGGTAAAGTCACATTTGAAGAAGGAAGGCAGTTAGCTTATCCTTGAGCTCATTTACATTAATTCTTGCCAATGTTTGATTTTTGAAAAAGAGGGCAATTCACAAATGCATTAAAGTGCTTGGAACAGCTTAATTGCTGGTTAATGATTTGCTTTTCTGTACTGTTATACATTCCTGTGAATTACTTTTAAGCAATAAAACAAAGTAAAGTTATGCTAACTTTATCTGAGCAAATATGATGATGTGGTAAAACATAATAGCAAACTTGGATCTATGAATTGAGACTATGCAAAAAGCAAGCCCGGTTGTTACATTGTGGCCACATTTACATTTTGGAAACCATTTCGTTAGGGATATTGAGATTTGTTGGAAGGTCCCTATTTGTCTCCCTGAGCTACGATTAACAGAGTGATTTAACAATCAATCCTACTTCCAGGGAACCACAACTGTTTAAAATGTACCGTATTTTTTGCCCTATAGGACGCACTTTTTCCCCTACAAAAATGAAGGGGAAATGTGTGTGCGTCCTATGGGGCGAATGCAGGCTTTCGCTGAAGCCTGGAGAGCGAGAGGGGTCGGTGCGCACCAACCCCTCTCGCTCTCCAGGCTTCAGGAAGCTATCCGCAAGCCTTGGGAGCCCGCAGGAGTTCCCGCCAGGCTCCCATGGCTTGCGGAGAGCTGCCTGCATCCCGAAGCCTGGGGCGCACTGAGCAGTCGCGCCCCAGGCTTCGGGTAGCTCTCCGCAAGCTGTGGGAGGGCTCCCGCGGCTTGCGGAGAGCAGCCTGTTCTGGGGGCTGGGGTCGGGGGAAGCTCGGGCTTCCCAGCCCCGTGCCTGGGGGGGAAATAAATTCTCCCCCATTATTCCCCCCCCCCCAAAAAAAACTAGGTGCGGCCTATGGGCTGGTGCGCCCTATGGGGCGAAAAATACAGTAATTATAGTGATTAAAAGTGGTGGTGTGAATGTTGCCTATATTTTGTTCATCAGTTTCAGGTGTTTGCCTGAAATGACGGAGGGCATGGCATTGGCTGTCCCTGGCTTTAGGAGATGCCCAGTAATAGATCTGGTATTTTCTGGCTAGACTTAGCAACCATAATATGCAAGTGTCCCTGGGCAATCTGGATGCTCTTCATTGAAAAAAGAAGATTGAAATGAATTCATGACAGTCACTTCTACGTATAGGCCATCTCCCTTTTCAATATTTTCTTGACAATTGTGTGGAAACTATACCTGGTGAGTTTCTGTGTGTCAGGGGGGAAATGCCACAAAAAGGTGAGAAATCCCACTTGTAACCTGGAATAGCATGCATTTACTTCATATTAAACATTTTACAGTATATAATTTAGAATGCTTAGGATAAGGTGTACTTCATGTAGATAACTGTTTATCACATAAGTTATAACACTTCCTTTGTCTTGCTTCAGCAGGGGCCAGCAACTTGCCAGGCACTCTCTCGCAACTTTCACTTCACTGTTTATGGAAAGAAAAGTGCGTCTGCCAAAGTATCTGATTCAGTAAGTTCTTACTTGTCTGGCATATTGGACATATTCTAATAGCAGTCTTCCCCAACCATTGGTTGTGCTGAAAGTTGTCCTCCATAAGATCTTGAGGGCGCCAGGTTGCGGAAGTCTGTATGAAGACCAGCGTTAGACATTAGCCATGCGTCAGGTGTGCTTTGCGACTGGCGCGGGTCCAGTTGCAACCATGTGGAGATCTCTGGATGCCAGCTTGGTAACTGACATCTCCATCTGGCTGACCCTTCCAGCTTTCTTAAGCAGGTAAGCAGAAGAGCTTATTTATTACATTTATATCCCAGCTTTTTCTCCAAGGGGTGCATGGTTCACTCCTCAGTTAATCGCTACAACAACCCTGTGGTAGGTTTAGAGGCTGTGACTGGCCCAAGCTTCATGACTGAGTGGGGATTTGTACCCTGGTGTAGGGCTTAATCCAGCATACTAACCACTACATCATTCTGGCTTCCTAGAGTACTTGTGCTATGGGACAGCTATATAAATTAAGTAGGTAAATAAATACAAGGAAAGCAAAATGTCACTTAGAGAAGGATATGAAATATTTTCTTTGAAGCTTGAATTTGTTTAATTGTTTAATTTGATGTTTTAATGTGTTGTAAACCACTTCGATAATTTTTTCTTTAAAATATAAAGCGGACTTAGAAATGAAATTAATAATAATAATAGAACTCATTGTAGGGTGGGGGGGAAATGGTGCCTAGACATTGCATTGCGGTGACTGTAACCTAGGTTTAAGGTGCCATTTGGCAATTAGCTTATATAGCTGAATTTCTAACACTGATTAAGTCATGCGTGAGAAGAGTGGATTGGGCCCTTGATCGTATTGCTTGCTCCTGATTCACCAAAGCATGGAGGGTCACAAATCAACAGTGGGCAGCGTTAACTACAGAGTTTGAAATTTGTTTTTTAATACATTGAGTTCAAGTGTGGTGCTCTCTACGTGTATGTGTATATTCATTATAATTATTCTATGGTTTATTTTGCTGGGTGTTGCAAATGATGTGCCTGTTCATTTATATCTTTTTCTCAACCAGATTTCAACACAGTATCCTGTAGTGGACCATGAATTTGATGCAGTTGTGGTGGGTGCAGGTGGTGCAGGTTTGCGAGCTGCGTTTGGCTTGTCTGAAGCTGGGTTTAACACAGCATGTGTTACAAAATTGTTCCCTACCAGATCCCATACCGTTGCGGCACAGGTAAGAGGCCAGTCAATTCCAATTTGTGGTTCATAGACTATAGACAGCGAATGGAGTAAGCTGTGTGTTGTGTAGATTTGGGTGTTGTACACTGGGTTACATTGTAAAGAACCAATGAGCCCATCTGCTATCTGTGGGCATAAACTCGGTTACTGAAATTGTGATAAGCAGAATGCAACTCAAGTGCATTTATATATTTGTTTTGCTCTTTTTAAAAATTCTTAGTTCTCAAAGAGGCAACCCTGTGTCTGGACTCTACCACTTCACATTGCACGTGGGGGTCACGGAACTCACTATTGTGCCTTTGAAAAAAACAAACCAAAAAGCCCCTCTTCACTTAGAAAAATAGCATGTCTGGGAGAAGGTTCCAGCCCATCTCTTTCCTTGGCATACTTTGCTATGTTGTTAAAACACAAGTTTGGGGTGTATAATCCATTATTTTTACTATTACCTAAAACATCAGATGAGGTAATACTACACTTACAAATTATTCCATACTCTCTTCACAAAGCAAATGAAATATATCAAGCTATTTATAGATCCTTGGGTGTGCCTTTGTTCTAAGGTTAGTTTTTAGGATGGCTGGTCCTTTGTCCAAATGCTCTAGGGAAAAAGCCATACAGCTTTTGAAGATGCAGATCAGCTAAATTTCTAATTCTAATTGCAGTTCTTATGCTATCTACTGACTACTTCTGAAAACTTGTTTCAGAGTTATGAGTCTCATCTGGGCCTTGAGGCATGAGGGACAGATTTTATCAGGAAATGGCTGGTGTAAGACTAATTTGAATGGGTCACAAGGAATCCACTGAATAATGTCCGCTTTCTCAGGCCTGGATTGTGAAACAGACCAACGATTTCTCCATCTGTGAAGGTTGCTATCCTGAAATGGGTTACCCCTTCCTCTTACTCCAACAAGCAGGATTTATGCAGATTAGCTTTAGAATCCTTCTCCTTGACAGTTGGAGAGGTAACGGTTCTCTTCCTGTTGCTGGCCTCTGGGACTTAAGCTCTGTCTTCAACTTTACTTGACATTTTCTAGTGTTTTGTCTCTAGTTGAGCCTGGATGAGGTAGTCATCCAGATTGCTGATGGGGAGCTTCTGGTTCCACCACTGTGGAAACAGCTGCACTGGTTGCCCATCTGCCAGGTTCAGGGTTCTTGCATTTGTTTGCAAAGCCCTGAACAACTTGGGTTCAGGATGCCTTAGGGATTGCCTGAACCCTTATATTCCAGCTCGATCCCTGAGCTCTTCAGCATTCCCCAAGTTGGTGAGCCTTATTTGACAACAGTGGAGAAATCAAGCTTTTAGTGGCATTGACCCAGCCCTGTAAAACACCCTACCAATAGAGATTCAGCAGGTGCCTTTTGTGCGAACTTTTAAATGTTTAAAGCATTTCTGTTCTTCCAGGCCTATGCAAGGCAAGGAAGAGGACATCCCACCCCCAATGGTCTATGGATATTTGTTTTAAATTTATTTTTGCTTTTAACTTGCTTCTAACTTTTTATGATGATATTGTTTGGTTTTATGTTTTTATATTGTTTTAAACGACTGTGATATATGGGGGTTGCATTCCAGGTCATTGCACGCAATGATGGAGCACGCATAAGCCTGTTACGTCCCCCTGCACGTGCGCGCGCACACACACACACACACACACACACCGGTTCCAGCCACTTCTGGGTTGCTGTGATTGCTGCGGTCCCAGCTGGTAATGTCAGACCTTAATCCTTGAAGGGATAAAGTCACAGGACTCATTAACTGTTGGCATCAAGTGTTTGTTTGTTTTAATGCATTTATCTTCTTCTCAACCATTTAGGGTACTATAAATTAAACCACGTGTTTGTGGCTGCAGCTTCTACAGGTGCACCTGATATTAGGTCTGAGATTGAGTGTAGCAGAGGCTGTTATCATAAAGTGATAACTTTCTTTCTCTCTTCTACTCCTGCTCTATCCCCCTTTCTTCAAATCTGAAGACTTGCCTGCAGGCAAGATGGGCTTGTAGGCAGGTGCATCCCTGTGACAAATTGGATTGGGCACCTGAAGGTTCCCACAGATAAGAAAAGAGGAAAACAATTCTGAGCAGGAAGCTTCAAGTTCCTAAGCGCAAGCGCAAGAACTGCACCCATCATCCAAGCTGTGGGGGGACCGAAGACCCAATGATCAGATGATCTCTTGGCTAGAGAGGACACAGACTTTCAGTCCTCTATTTACACAGAGTGGACAGTGAGTGGTTCAATAAAGAGGCACCCTGCCTTAAAGCAGCATTCTCTTGCTAGAGCTGTAACTATTTTGGAACTGGGGGAAGATCAGGCTGCCTGTCCCACTCCCACTCCTGGCCTTTAGTCAAGAGGTTTATCCCAGGTCCTGGGGGCCAAACTGAGTCATTATGTTTACATGAGGTATTTACGAAGACTCTCAAAGTGGAATGGCATCTCTTCTAATGAATTAGGGACATATCTAAAAATTGTGTGCAATGCCTGCTTCAGGGAAGAAGATGTACTTAAGGAGCCGTGCACCCATTGCAGTTTTAATGGAGCAATAAGGAGAATGATGTGGTTGAAACACTGAACCTGGATGTAGGCTAACCGTTCCAGTACTATGGCCGTAAATTGCTTGCTGATAAGCACTGAATGAGATGCTGGAAGAAGCCATGGATAAAACAAAAGCCATACCTAGATTAAACTATAAAGGAACTGATTGCTAAGTATTGCATTTGAGCAAATGTTTGCTTTTAATTTCCAGGGAGGAATCAATGCTGCTTTGGGGAATATGGAAGAGGATAACTGGAGATGGCATTTCTATGATACTGTGAAAGGCTCTGATTGGCTGGGAGACCAGGATGCGATTCATTATATGACAGAACAGGCTCCTGCTTCAGTTATCGAGGTATAAGTAGCACCATATAAAATGAGTCTTTCTGAAATACTCTTTCATGACTGACTACTATAGCAGTTGTGAAAAATGAACAAACCTCCTCTTGAGGTATGTTCAAAACCATTTTTTTCTTTGTAGGAGAAACCAGTTTTCTAAGTTTTCTCATAGTGAAGATTGCACTGTTTCATTGTATTTGCGTGTTCTGATTCTGTAAACTGTTCCAGAACTCTATTGCTTCATAGTAAGGTCAGATGGTACAGTATTACTTCATTTTACAGAATGTAGTGCTCTGGCAAATTACAGCTGTGAATATGCCGACACTGCCAACTTCTCTGAGGATATACTGAGCCTCAACAAAGTTGTTCCAGAGGGAGGAGTTTCTTACAGTGGCTTGGAGAATGCACACAACTCACATTAACTGATGGAGGTCTCCTGCTTCGATCTAGTTAATTTCCCCCAATTTTTTAGAAAGTTCCCAAATGTTCATAAGCCAGATTCTTGAAACTAGGACACAGTGTGTGCAAATCAAAGGTTTATTTAGCCTAATTTAACTTTTTTGTTTTCACATGGCAGATTCTTTCTAAAATTGAAATATGTGTAAAGCAGACTTTCCTTGTTTTCATGCTGATGGTCAAGTGGCTAATAAGTTCCACTTGGATTCCTTAGCTGGAGAATTATGGCATGCCGTTTAGCAGGACAGAAGATGGGAAGATCTATCAGCGTGCCTTTGGAGGACAGAGCCTAAAGTTTGGGAAAGGGGGACAAGCTCATCGATGCTGTTGTGTGGCTGATAGGACAGGCCACTCTCTGCTTCACACACTGTATGGTCGGGTAAGAAGATGCTGGTGGGGCAGAGAATGAATTTAATTAGTAGGATCACTTTTGAAATTGATAGTTGCACTCCTATCAGTAACTGACTCAGAAAAACTCTTAGCCAGCACATCCATGTGTCTTCTGCACAGTCAGAAAAAACAAACAGGAGGCATGTGTGGCGATCACACAGGGTCCCTGATTGTTTTACCGTCTATTGATCCCTGTGCCACCACTTCATTTCTCGCTGCCACCACCCAGGCCCTACCTGGTACAATACTGAGTCCAGCCACGGTTAAATTGGAGCATAAACTACTGTTTATTTATTGCAGTTTAACAAGTGTGTGGATTTATAAACGGTATCAGTCAATTACAATCATGGGGTGCCTATCCAGACCTATAACTTCCGCTACCTGCTCTCACTCACTAAACCACCTCTCAGATATTTCCTTGTCTTCCTAGTTCCTAACTGTTCCTGACTCAGCTTATTTCGCTACACTAACTCAACCTCCCCACAGACTCTATCCCAATTCACTCCCACTCCAACCAACCACCCAACTCCCAACGAACTCCTTCCGCCCCTCCCAGAGCTGGTTTTATAGTCCCTCTGACTCCACCCCCCTGAGTTCTGATTGGGTAACTTGTTTAACTATTTCACCTCCAGCACAGCGTGCATTTCTAGATACAGCAGCACTCATGAATCGCCCTACACAAATGTGTTTTTCTATGTTTCATTGACAAATGGTGTTGTTCTAAAAAATATTTTATAAGCTTCCTTTTATGCTATTGGCGAGCACCCAGAAGGTAGCATACTACAAAATTTAAAACGTCAAAAAAGCAAGCATGAGATGCATTCTCCCTGTCCATTTCCTGGCACAGGTAATCCACAAGGAGAGGAGTAGCCCATGTTTTCCTCTCCATGTATTGTTGAACCCATCATCCCTGACTAATGGAATTATCATACTGGAGTGATATTTATGAACTGCCTAAAATAGGTTGGTTCTGACAAATTAAAATTAGTAAAGACTTGCTTCCAGGGTTACAGTCTCATAGAGTACCCCAAAAACCTTGTTGAATAATAATAATAATAATAATAATAATAATAATAATAATAATACATGATTCTTTCCCTCTCCCCCTTTAGTCTCTTCGATATGACACGAGTTACTTTGTGGAATATTTTGCCCTTGACCTCCTTATGGAAAATGGAGAATGTTGTGGTGTTATTGCACTTTGTATAGAAGATGGAACCATACATCGTTTAAGAGCAAAAAATACGATTATCGCCACTGGGTAATATTAATTAGCTGTTCATACTGAATGTACTTCCTGGAATTGTCTGTCATTCTGGCCTCAGGCTAGATCAGGGAGGAGTCTATTGCTGTCATCCTTTTCTCTCTCCCCCCCCCCCCCCACGGGGAGAGAGAGAGGGTGTTTCCACCAACACTCATTGGGAAGCCTCCAAACCCGCCTCCCTTTGGGTTATTTTCCCTGCCCTTAATACTGTGAGCCTTGCATCCTGCCCATTAAACAATTCTTTCCCTTTTCCTATTGAATAGGAGGGGGAAATCAGACTTCATGTCAACAAACATATGCTCCCAACACTTTGTTTGCAAAGATGAAAGGGAATGCAGAGATGGGGGCTGCTTACAAAAGATTATGAAGTCAGACTTTTACTCTAAGAATATTTTACACTTTAAAGTAGGAATTTCATACAATATATAATCTTCCTAAACATGCAGCCCTGTTAAAGATAACAAAAAACTTTTACCTCTGCTTAATTGTATTTTTATTCTAATGACTCACATTGAGTTAGAAGGGAATGGGAAGGAAAGAGTGCTGTAGTTTTCCCAGGCCAGCTGGTGCATATTTAAAAGGTGGTAACTGCAAGCTGCTCTTGCAGAGAAACAGTTGGGAATGTAGTTTTGATCCTTTGCAGCTGTGTCTTTGCATCCCCTGTGTCTAGTGCTGGCCGTGGCATCAGGTGTAGGTGGATGTGGCTGAAGAGGGAATTGCTTTACAGGTGGCATGGCCACTTGGCCCTCCTGATGTTTTGGGACTACAACTCCCATCATCCCTAGCTAACAGGACCAGTGGTCAGGGATGATTGGAATTGTAGTCCCAAAACATCTGGAGGGCCGAGTTTGGCCATGCCTGCTTTACAGGAATCCAGAGATTCCCCCTGTCTAGTTTACAGTGAATGTGCAGATTGCTGTTCCCAGTTAGCATGTGGGAGCAACAAACCACAGTTCTTGTGCCCAAACCAGGGACTATGTTTTGTTTTACACCAACAAATTACGATCCGAATCCAATCATGGTTGAAAGATTGGGGCAAAAGGGGAAAAACAAACTAAACAGGACAAAATTTGGAACATAGGACCAATACAAAAGGATTAATCTCTAACATTTATTTACATCTTGATAGAAATAAAATTATATTGGATGGTTTGAAAATAATATGGGTGAGTGATATTGGAATAGCAAAAGAACAAAATGTATGGGAGAAAATATGGATGATTTTCTCAAAGAAAGCAATATCATCAACCCATGGGGAGAATTCTTTAAAATTATTACATCAGTGGTACAGTACACTAATATGTCTGCAAATAAAAATAATACAAAATGTTGGAGAAATTGTAATTGACAGGGTGTGTGTGTGTGTATGGTGGCCATTTTCTGTATCACAGTTATGTACTATGATATTTTTATAGAAATGGCAAATATCACACATCAAAAAAAATCGCACACCAACATTAACTCTTTTAACAATTTGGGCAGAACAAAATGAGAAAGTGAGACCTGTGGAACAAATAGTATTCATATTGATGGCTGCTTGCAGGGTGATAACCAAAAATTTGTATTTGACATTGGATTGTTGGTACAGAGAACTATGGCAAATAGCGATGGGAGAAAAATTAACCCACCAACTTAAATTAGCTAAAGAGAAAGCAAAAATACCTGATTTTTATAAGAGAGGTTTATTATTCCTGCTCGCGTAGTCGAGCAACTGAATCAGGAGAAATCTGCACGTTATGGTCAATCATTAGCCATGGCTTTCCATGGTAAGTGTATGCAGCTGAAATCATTGGTTTTCTTTGTGTGTGTGAAATGTACTGGCCAGATACTAATAATGAGCTCTTTTCCTAGAGGATATGGGCGCACCTACTTCAGCTGTACATCTGCTCACACCTGTACTGGAGATGGCACAGCAATGGTAACACGGGCTGGTCTGCCTTGTCAGGATTTGGAGTTTGTGCAGTTCCATCCCACAGGTAAAATGATGTTCAGTAACATGACAGACAACTAAGGTTACTGTGAAACTCTTTAGCCTTTAAATTAAACCTCATTAAACCTTTAAATCCAGGGTGGGCATTTGGGATTGGAGCAGCCTACAGCTGTTGAACTTCTTTCTCATGGCAGATGAGTAGTTCTCTCTTGCGGTACGTAGTTTGGATGACAGTTCCATCAGATTAAAAGGATTTACACAAGCTTGTATATCTGATTATTGGAGCTGTCTTTTAAATCTTAAAGCAATTGATAGCTTTCAGCCTGTGTTACAACCATGAAAAAATATAATACATCTTTAGCTTGTTCATGCTAGGGACATATTCATGAGAAACAACGACAATAGATCCCTATTAGAAAGTAGATGAGAAATGGTTGTCTGAAGAGGCTAGCTATAGATCAGTGTTTTTTAACCTTTTTTGGGCAAAGGCACACTTGTTTCATGAAAAAAATCACGAGGCACACCACCATTAGAAAATGTTAAAAAATTTAACTCTGTGCCTATATTGACTATATATAAAGTAATTCTCTTGAATAGGAATCAAATAAACACAAAGAAAGTATTTTATAATTACTTTATTATGAAATAGTAAGTAAACAGAAATATGAAAAATTATAAAATACTTTATTTTTAAATCTTTCGAATTTTTCAATGTTTCCCACGGCACACCAGGCAACATCTTGTGGCACACATCTCGTGGTTGAAAAACACTGCTATAGATAATGATTGTCTTGGAAACATTTAAGAAAAATGTCTATACAGGCAGTGACTGTTTTAGGCGCATCTGATATGTGTGCATGCGTGCATCACGCTGAACCCAGAAGTGGCTCAAAAAATCACAAAAACTTCACAAAACGGGGTGGAGCAATGGCAGAACAGAGTGTTTGCAGTCTTTTTCAGTCGTGTTTCACATATATGTGATTTCACTAAGCCGTTCAGTGCCTTGGAACGTAACCCCAATGTAAATGTACAAATGTGAAGCAGGTTTGGAAATACTTTAATGTATTTATTAAGTGTCTTGTATTATGTATCCTGATCTTCTTTTCTGAAGAGTGCCCAGAGGGTGCTATCATAAAATCCAATGAAACCATATGTGATATGTAGTAATTAAAATGTGAGTTATAAAAACAGCACTACCTGTATGTAATTATCTGCTTCCAAAAGCGTATACAGTACAAATAAAAATGTCTTCAAATTCCTTTTGAAAATAATCAGGAAAGGGAACTGCCAGACTTTACTTGGGAAGAAATTCCAGAGACAGAATGCCTTTCTCTTTCCTTTGCAACCTCCTAGCCACCCACAGCAGTGATACTGCAAGAAGAGCTTTTCTCTCTGAACATAAACTGTGTGTTGGGACATACAGAGAAAGTCTTTGTATACTTAGAGCTTTGTATACCAATGTATACCTTGTATTACTGGCAGCTGGTGCAGTGCTGTCAGAATTGTTGCTGGCCCTTTGGCTGCTCTGCTCAACAGCTGAGCTGCCGTATTCTGGACCAGCTGCAGCCTTGTGACTGTATAATATACAGTAGTTTAAGCCACTTGCTATATCTCAAGATTGAAACTCTGCTTCTGCCAGTTCCTACTCTTTCTTCACCAAAGATTCTGTCAACTTTCAAAGGGATAGACAAGTTAATCTGTTGTAGCAGAGTTCTGTACTACCCTAAAGATTACACTTTTGTGAACTAGTAGTTGTAAATTTGGAGAGCTTGTGTACTTTGGGATTAAAAACCTTTTAAAAGCCAAGGCAGTACAGCTGTCATTTTCTGTTCAGAGCCCTACAAAAGTGGAAGCATGCCCAGCATATTCACAAAAGCAACCATTCATGGTAAATAAAATAACAAACAAATGTCATAACAAGAAAAATGGCATTAATTATTTTGCATAAAGCGTAAGCTAACCTAAATCATAATGGAGTCTGATTTTTATAGTATTCTACTAGTTTCTGATTTTCTATCTTGGCAGCCTCATGCTAGAGAATTCCACTGAAGAATGGCAGCCTTAGAATCAGCAGCAGAATGTCTTAGTAGAGTGAAATACTCTCTGCCATATTTTAGTATTTATTTGGGATGGAAGAAAATACCACCAGTCTCCAGTTAAGCATAAAATAGTGTTTTGTGGAAAGATAGAGAACAAGTTTGAGTGATTTGAAGGAAGAATTGCAACCAATATTCTGCTAGCAGAAGTATTTATATCCTACTTTAGGTGTTCAAAGCACTTCCCATACATCCTCAGTATTCAAGAGCCCTGTAGAGTTGATAGTTTGTCACCCCTATATTGGCAGGTGTGAGGCTGAGAGAATGCTGACTTTTCAAAAGCCATTCAATGAACAAGCTTGATTGATTATCAAAGCCAAGATTTGAAGCTGGTACATACACTATATTGGATATTAAAATGTTGGTGTCTCATTCTAGTACTATGACATTGAGGAACATCTGTAAAATATAATCCCTAAAAAGTTTATAATGTAGTGACTGCTTGTTTTGCAGGTATTTATGGAGCTGGCTGCCTTATTACAGAAGGCTGCCGTGGTGAAGGAGGCATTCTGATTAACAGTGAAGGTGAAAGGTTTATGGAGAGATATGCACCAGTTGCCAAAGATCTAGCTTCAAGAGATGTTGTGTCTCGTTCAATGACTATTGAGATCCGAGAAGGAAGGTAAGTCTGGTTTTCCGCAACTGCTACGTTTCAAATATTATAGAAGATGTGGGATTGCTCAGTTTGTAAACATTGACCAATCCAGTATCTTAAAGCCTTGGTTCCCCAAATGTTGTTGAACCACAACCCCCATTATCTTGGACCATTTGCAGTGCTGACTGGGGATGGTGGATGGTTGTAGTTCAACAGCTTCTGGGAACCCAGGATTAAGGAAAGCTATCTTAAAGAATAATATTATTTCACTGAGGCCATCTTGAACATGTCCTCCTGGCAATACAGTTCTTCCCGGGATTTAGGAGACAGGTGAGTGCGTACAAATGTAGGGATGTTTATGACCTACAGACTGGAAGGAGGGGGTGTAGGGCACATGGACAAGCCTCAGACTTGCTACCACATATGAGTCCTAATTGTAAGAAATGTGTTTCATTTATTTAAACTTTACAAACTGTTAGTAAATAGAAAGTGAAATGTGGGTTGAAAAAGATGGCTAGTTCCTGTCACCAAGAGAGCTGTTCTTGTTTTGCTTCCTATATAAGATGATGAATGACTTTAAAAGTTTGCCTCTAGATA
This sequence comes from Podarcis raffonei, assembly GCF_027172205.1. Lineage (NCBI taxonomy): Eukaryota > Metazoa > Chordata > Lepidosauria > Squamata > Lacertidae > Podarcis > Podarcis raffonei. The sequence goes on along the minus strand of NC_070614.1, from coordinate 3,392,228 downwards.
GGACTGTGAAAATGAGTGTGTTTATAACACTTTTTCTTTTAACATCAGAGGATGTGGGCCTGACAAAGACCACGTGTACTTGCAACTGCATCATTTGCCACCTCAGCAGTTAGCAACTCGTCTTCCTGGGATTTCAGAAACTGCGATGATATTTGCTGGTGTGGATGTTACCAAAGAACCCATTCCTGTTCTGCCCACTGTTCATTACAATATGGGAGGTATTCCTACAAACTACAAAGGACAGGTAATTTTCCAGAAGTAATATTCAAATAGGAAGTATTCTAAACTGAATATTGTGGGTGTTTTCTGCATACGGATTGATATAATTGTGAAGAAATAGCAACTTCACAGCCCACTTTGACAGGTGGACGGGTCTGCCTTCCTGTTAGTCACCTGACATTAGGTGATTAAAAGTTCAAGCTGTAGCTGCAAAGGGAGATTCTTCCTTTGTAGCCCTGGCTCTTCCTTCACATCTCCACGCCAGGAATGCAAATGAAGAATTTGCAGGTATTCAGGGCTAACCAGGTCCACCTTTCCTGAGCATGATGTTTTATGACATTTTCCCTTGTTAACGTAGGTTTGGTTAGCCCAAAATGCCCTGAATGCCAACCTCCAAGGCCTGGCAGACCTAATTCGGCCTGTGCGTCTTTGGTTCTCCCTTCTCTCTCTGCCTTCTGCCATCACCACCTTCACTCCTTGTGTTAGCCAACAGCTTTTAAAAAATGACTACAAGAAAGTAGTAAAAATGGTGACAAAGACGGTGTGTATCCCACCCTCAAAACTGTGTGGCTCCTTTTGTCCCTACCTTTGCTGTGCTCTCACTAACTTCTGCATTGGGGAGACTTCTCTGTCCATGGAGGATCTCTGCGGGGTTTTAGAACCCACTATAATCAGGGTTCTAAATCATGCAGGGATCTTTCTGCAGTGAGAAGTCTTCTCCACACATGAAGTTATGATGAACACAACAGTGCCAGGAACAGGAGGAGCTGGGTGACTTTTGGAGTGGGGTAAATGCGTGGTCCCACCACCTCTGTCACCACACTTGCCCTCTTCATGTGAGCGGTGCATGAATAGAGTCACTGTATGCTTATTTCACACTTATTTTTAATGGCAGGTGATTACTCATGTAAACGGCAGAGATCAAATAGTTCCTGGCTTGTATGCTTGTGGGGAAGCAGCCTCTGCCTCTGTTCATGGCGCTAATCGTCTTGGAGCAAACTCACTCTTAGATTTGGTGGTCTTTGGCCGTGCGTGTGCTCTTAGCATTGCGGAATCCTGCAAACCTGGTAGGTCTCCTTGCTTGTTTTTCATCTCCCTCGAAAGGCTTTGAAAGGGCTGGGTACCTTTGAGCATTAGAGCCCAAACCAGCATGCTCTCAACCAGCCCTTTACTCAGGAGAGGTTGGTGCCGCTCTTTCAAGCAGGGGCACCTTCAAACAGCAGGGAGCGGCTGACCACTCTTTCCACATTTTCCTTCCCAGGGGAAAAGCTGAGGAATTGGGGCTTGCATGGAGAAGTGGGACTGGTAACAGCTTTTCACTTGACCAGCAAGGTCAAGAAACTCTATTAATGCCTATGAAAAAATATTTCCCTTCCTACCAAATTTATCAGAAGGGGCTGGGCAGGCACTGAGAATTTTACTAGGAAATAATGGAATTACTGATTGGCAATATATTCCTCTTGTTCCTTGCCTTCTCCCCTCACCCTGACTGCTATCTAATTTTTGTAGACTTAGCTGTAGCTGAATCATGCTTGTGTCTACTCTAATTAGGAGAACCAGTTCCGTCAATTAAACCAAATGCAGGTGAAGAATCTGTAGCAAATCTTGACAAACTGCGCTTTGCCAATGGAAGCATAAGAACTTCGGATCTGAGACTTAATATGCAAAAGGTATATAAAAGGTTTGCTTGGAGGCTAGGCTAATAACATGTAATGTGAATTGCTAAAACAGATATATAATATTTTGACTTGAAAACTGGATTTCTGGCCTTTCTAAAATGATTTTCTTCTTTTTAAAATTTTGTGCTCTGGTATTTTCGAGATGGAGGGGCTGATTATCCATTCATGATCTAAAAGTTGGCAAACACCCATGAAACCTAGGTTGAAACTCCTGCTCAGGTGCAAAGCTTCCTAGGTGACCTTCCTTAACTTTCAGCTTAAGTTGCTTCACATGGTTGTAGTAAACTGTGCTCAGAATACAAACAGGATGTTCCTCTGCAAATGGAACCTGCTTCTACACTCCATCCCTAAGGGCTGTTGCAATTCTCAAGTTAAATTTGCTTTCATGTCCAGAACCTCAGCACTCTACTCCTTCCTTTTTATACATAGGTAGAGTTGCATTCAGAGTATTTCAGATTTATACAGATTATGAAAGATAGCAGGCTGGCTGTGTTGATATGTCTTAATGGTTACATATTGCAGCCCAGAGTAAATTCTCTTGGAAGTGATGGAGCCATTAAGAAATAGCCAGGGCAGCTTAGGCACCAGAAGACAATGGTGTTACTGCACATGAGTATGGACTTGAGGGTTTGTAGAAAGTGATATGGGTGTATTCAAACAGATTTTGACAACTGAACATTCTGGCAGCTGTAGGAGGTTAATTTTTTCTTCGAATTTCCAATCAATGTATTGTTTCTCAATTTCTATTTATAGACAATGCAAACCCATGCTGCAGTGTTCCGTACAGGTCCTGTCCTACAGGAGGGTTGTGAGCAAATTAGCAGTCTCTATAACAGCATGGATGATTTGAAGACATTCGATAGAGGTAGACTGTCTGAATGTATCATTGTAAGCTTGGCTTTTCTTAGAGGTGTGCAAGTAAATGATTGTGGCATCTATCATATGCAGTTCAGAGAACTTTGATGTTAAGTAATGTAACGTCAGTTTGACTTAAAAACAAGTACAGTGGTACCTCAGGTTACATACGCTTCAGGTTACAGACTCCGCTAACCCAGGAATAGTGCTTCAGGTTAAGAACTTTGCTTCAGGATGAGAACAGAAATTGTGCTCCGGTGGCGCGGCAGCAGTGGGAGGCCCCATTAGCTAAAGTGGAATTTCACCAGGCTTTGTCTACATACTTAGAGGTCATCTCTGTAAATATAAGGTCTAATAATTAGCTTAAAAATTAGCTGGAACTTAATTTGTGCTCATTTCTGTGCTTATCTGTGCACTCAAATTCCAACATTCTGCCTTGTTGGAAGAGCTATTTTGTAAGGTGGTAAATCAGTCAGACAAATTATGTTACTCCATCTGATCACAGATGATAGGACCACATCTCCTTGTATGAACTGATTCAGACCCTGCGGTTATCATCTGAGGCCCTTTGTGTGCCTCTACCATTAGAGGTCCGGAGGGTGGCAACACAAGAATGGGCCTTTTCCTCAGTGCCTCCCTGTTTGTGGAATGCTCTCTCCAGGAAGGCTTGCCTGGTGCCTTCATCACATATATTTAAGCACCGGTGGTACAGTTGAACTAATGACTTTTTTGTATTTCTGTCATTTCCCCCCTGATATTAGTGGGGAAGAGAGCAGAGGGGAGAGTGCTGCCCTTTTTCCTGTGATATTTTTTCACATTTTTAACTAGGAATATAGCACAGACTTCAGGCTCATGACACTGACACAATTGTTATAGTTTTTAAGCTGCATGCAAGACAGCTTTGCAGGCCATGACTCAAACAGTTTTATATGAGAAACCCACAGAGACATGTTTTCTCAGAAGCAAGTGTTCACTTCAGGATAGAGTGCATAGAATTGCAGCCTTGGTCTACAAGCAGAGTTGTGCTTTTGTCTGATTTGTATATTGGGACTGCTGAAATGCCCCTAACATTTCATTGTACCTTTAGGTATTGTCTGGAATACTGACTTGGTGGAGACTTTGGAACTACAAAATCTAATGCTCTGTGCTTTACAAACTATTTATGGTGCAGAGGCTCGGAAAGAGTCACGTGGTGCTCATGCTAGGGAGGATTTTAAGGTATGCACAACTTCTTGATGTATCATCTGTGGCCCACCCCTGCTCTCGCCATCCCTGAACATTGATCATGTTGCCTGGGGAGGGGGAAAGAGGAATGTCATATGGAAATAGTGGCAACAGTTCCAGGAAGGTGCAGAATCCTGAGACACGTGGAGCTTTCCTCTTCTGAGCAGCCAGAGTGTGTTGAACAGTTCTCATTGAAACATATTGGGTTTATATGTGTTGCTGCTACCCCTGATACTCCCAACCTGATTTGGAAAGAAAAAAACTTTGAAAGGACTGCTGTTTTGTTGCAAGGACAGATCTTCCTGTGTGGTTTTAGGAGAAGCATCAGAATTTTCCTGTTTTATTCCACATCTAATGTTGGTATTGGAGAAGTATTCCAGTCTACAAATGCTTACATTTGTAGCAGCAGGTTACATGTGACTGCATATGTGCATATTAATCAGTGTGATACATTATTAGTGTTTGGGGCTGGGGAAGATTAAGGGAGTTGGGTGGGCCAGGTTCAGAAACACTTGAGCTTTAAAGCAAAATTTGCGCATCTCTGCCCAGTCACACCCCAACTTCCATTTCGTTGCCAATGAGCCAATTTATTTTTAAAGCAGAATTGCACGTACCAACACGTTGAACTGGAGGTACCTCAGTAATTAATTTTGTAAGAAAGAAGCACAGCCTAAGCTGCTCCACAATCTCACGGAGATGTCTCTATCAGTGCCCTTTTTGACATCTCTTCTAAATGAGTGTTGTGGGTAATATCAGCACCTTTTAAAAATCAGAATTATTGGGCTTTCAGGACAGCACTTCCACATTTCAGTTGTTTATAATGCAGCTAAAATATTTAATCCAGGACCTCTCTATATAAGAAAAGATAAGGCAATGCGTGTCCACAGAAACAACAAAAAAGCTGGTTTCACTGAGGAGGTAATGAAAGCTAGAACCTAAGGAGTTGCACATTTGTAGAAGAATAGGTAGTGCTTCCATATTCATTTCTAGCTCTTCTAAATTCCTAAAGAAACTAGAATGTTCTTTAATATTTAAGGCTGTTTGGCACATGGCTGGTGTCATCTTCTGAGCAGAGCTTTGGGTTGTTGCCATTATCTCACTCTTGCATTGTGTTGCTTAGGTAAGGATTGATGAATATGACTATTCCAAACCAATCCAAGGGCAGCAGAAGAAATCATTTGATCAGCACTGGAGAAAGCATACTCTCTCTTATGTAGATGTCAAGACTGGGAAGGTATGTGATTCCGCCCCCCCTCCACCTTGGCCTTTGAAATTAGGAATCCTGTATATCCAGCATACTGCTTTTGGTAGTGTGTGACTTGTTTTCCAACTAAAAGAACTCAATTTAAAGAAATTTTGATTTCTCTTTTGGATTGTAATGAGGTTGATTAATTTTAAGTGCAAAATAATAAAATTGTAGCTTGACTCTTGCTGTGCAGTCAGCTTTCTCACAAAGACAAACAACTGTTTTTTTTCAGGTTACTCTGGATTATAGGCCTGTAATCGACAAAACCCTCAATGAAGAAGACTGTGCAACAGTGCCACCAGCTATTCGTTCCTACTAGTGACTATCACTGAGTTCCTTGTAAGTTTCCTGGTACAGAAGTGAACATCATGCAGCTTACTACTAGACAACTGTAATGCATTAAGTTTGAGAGAATCTTCATTTGCAGCAGAATCCAGGAAGCTTAGTATATTGGCCCATTGCTTCATGCGTTAATATATCATGGCAATACAGAGCTCATGCCGCAAAGTAATCTCATATTGTCTCTGCTTGAGTTTGTAGGTTTCTCTAAGTAGCTGGAGCTCTGCATGCAATTCGTATGTATTACCTTTATTTTGACTGTGCAATTTTGTATTGACTTTCTTAGAGTGATACATTAAAAGAGTAAATGCAGTATGGTGGTTAAGAGAAACAGCAGCATTTATCCAATAGTTGGAAGTACTTACACCCATTGAAATGAAAGGGTTTAAGTGCACTTAACTTTTGGATTGTGGTCTTAGAACTTTATAATTCTCTACATTTTACAGTTCACATTACTTACTTAAATCACAGTTGCTGCAACTATAACTTGTGAACAGTGTCAAGCCTAAACCAAATATCATAGCAGATCCATAAAAGCTTGGTAGGACTTTTCTGTCTGTTGGCAGACACTAAAAATTTAAAGAATCCAGCTCTCTCTCCCTTAAATATCTTTACCTAGGTGAATAATACACTGTTGAGAATTGAAAGTTGTATATCTGGCATTCTTTGTAAGGCATTCTTTGTTTGGAGTGTGTCTCTGAAAAGGGTCACGATGTATAGATGGATATTCTTTCAGATGCTTCAGTACTGTCGTATCAGTATCATCTGAAAAATCTGAAACAAAGTTTTCCTAACTGCTTTCTGATTTCATTGACAAGTGTGCATATTATGTATTTACTTTGTATTTGTAAAAATCCAGCACATTAAATAGGACAAGAATATAAGTACAGCGTGTGCCAGCACTGAAACAGTTCTATCAATTTCTCCATTAATGTTGTTCAACATGTGTGTGTTCTTGGATTTCACAGATTAATTTTTTGTAATTAGAATTTTAGCATATGCGGAGTAATTTCTTTCCAGAGGGCTTTTCTCCATGAGTAAGAATTCCAGATATCTTTAGTGCAAACATGCTTTTTATTCACCCCTGCCTCTCTGAAGATGTTTAAAAGGAGATGGAGTCCCCTTTTATGCAGAATCCAAGAACACCCCAGAAATAGTAGAACATAAATATTTTATACACACGTCTCTGGCTATACATGTCTTAGGTAAAGGTAAAGGGACCCCTCCTGACCACTAGGTCCAGTCGTGGCCAACTCTGGGTTGCGGTGCTCATCTCGCTTTATTGGCCGAGGGAGCCGGCGTGCAGCTTCCGGGTCATGTCGCCAGCATGACTAAGCTGCTTCTGGCGAACCAGAGCAGCGCTGTTTACCTTCCCGCCTGAGTGGTACCTATTTATCTACTTGCACTTTGATGTGCTTTCGAACTGCTAGGTTGGCAGGAGCAGGGATCAAGCAATGGGAGCTCACCCCATTGCGGGGATTCGAACCGCCGACCTTCTGATTGGCAAGTCCTAGGCTCTTTGGTTTAACCCACAGCGCCACCCGCGTCTTAGTTCACAAATAAAAGCTTAAAATACAAAAATTCATGGGGAAATTATGAAAAAAGAGGCTTAATTGTATAAATTCCCAATACAGCCCTGTATCGTGAAGTTTCTAATATTTGATGTTTTATTATACTTTTATATTTTGCTAGAAGCCACCCAGAGTGGCTGGGGAAACCCAGCCAGATGGGTGGGGTATAACAACAACAATAACAACAATAACAACTGTTCTTGTTAAAACTGCATACAACTTATAAGTGAGGTTTGCTGTCTCTCTGGTATATACATCTAGGATGTACTGGAAAGCTTATCAAGCCCACTGACTGTTAGCCCTTTCTGCTGATTCACATCAGGAAAAATGGTACTGCCACACTTGGCTTTGAACACACTGCAAGTGAATATGAGGCTCTTGGTAGCACACCGTTGGTGGTTTGTTACTCCTTCCTGCTGAAGGTTTTGGGCTAAAAAGAGAATGAATACCAGAAGTGAATGGCTGGCTACACAGATGATGTCTTCAGAAAAGGCTTGCAATATTGTACCATGATGGACTACTGGCCAAAGAGAGGTTCCACACCACAAGGGCTGAGAAGAACATATTTGACTGATTGGTTTGGTACCCTCCCAAACACACTTTCTGAGATGCTTGCTCTGGAGAGAGAAAATGCTATATTTATAAATGGAGCATTTGCACCTATCTTTTATTTAAGCTATTTATACTGCATAATTAAAATTCAGAGTAAGACAATACCTTTTATGAAGATCCACCAAAATTTCACACTGTAGTGAGAGTTTCCCAGAACTTTTCCATCAGGCTGGATGTTACACAATGTTGGGTTGGTGGAGAAAGAGAAAATAGCTGGCTTTATGTTTAAGTGATAAAGCTGGGTGTTCTGTGCCACCCATTACCTCTGCCTTGTGGCATCCATGTTATCCCCAATACTCCTCAACATCTACATGAAACAGCTGGGGGAAGTCATTGAATATTTGGGATGTGTTGCCATCAAAATGCTCATAGTACACACCTTTACCTTTCTTTTCCACCTACAACTCCCAGGGAGTCTGGGACACTTGTGAAACACCTGAAGGACCAGGTATACATCTTGGAACTGCTCTTGAACTCACTGCTTTCTGGAGAGGCACAGGTAGGGCAATAGCCAGTAGCGCAGCTCAGGCCCCATCTGGAGTGGTAGGACCTGGTCCTGGTCGCTCATGCTCTCCTTGCCTTCAGATTGGACTGCTGCAATGCCCTTTATGTGAGGCAGCTTCTGAAAGCAGCTCAGAAACTAACTGGTGAAAAATGCAACTGTTGGGATGCTAATGAGGGCCAGAAGGTTTGAACACATTTCTGTTGTTGCATTGTATTTCTAGGCCCAACTCAATGCATTCGTATTAATCTTTAAGGCTCTAAACCAGGCTTCCTCAAGCTCGGTCCTCCAGATGTTTCTGGCCTACAACTCCCAAGAACCCTAGCTAGGATGATGGTCAGGGATGATGGGAATTGTAGTCTCAAAACATCTGGAGGGCTAAGATTGAGGAAGCTTGCCCTAAACAGTTTGGGACTGGGTTACCTAAAGGACTGTTTGCTCCTTTATGACTCCCATCTCTTGCGGGTGCGCAATTAGCGCCAGTGCCTTCTGTCAAGAGTTTGGGTGTAATCATCGACGCCTCCCTTTCTATGGAGTTGCAGGTTGCAGCTACAACAAAGGCGGCATTTTTCCATCTCTGCCGTGCTAAGCAGTTGGTCCCTTACCTCTCTCACCCTGATCTCGCCACTCTGATCCATGCGACGGTCACCTCCAGGCTTGATTATTGTAATTCACTCCTTGAAGCTGACCCAGAAACTCCAGCGGGTGCAGAATGCCACGGCGAGACTCCATATGGGGTATTCGCTGCGGGATCACATTCATTCAGTGTTATACCAGCTTTACTGGCTCCCAGTGGAGTACAGGATCGGGTTTAAGGTCTAGTTTTAACCTTTAAAGCCCTATACGGCCTAGGACCCTCGCACCTACGGGACTGCCTCTCCTGGTATGCACCCACGGAGGACCTTATGGTCTGCAAATAACAACAGCTTGGAGATCCCGGGCCCCTGAGAGATTAGGCTGGCCTGGCCTAGTGGAACCCTCTGCCACAAGAGATCAGGGCCCTGTGGGATTTGACATCTTTCCGCAGGGCCTGTAAGACAGAGTTGTTCTGCCAGGCCTTCGGTCAGGGCTCAGCCTGACTCCCCTTCTCTTTTTGTATAAGAACTAGTATGAAAGAGGCCTCCCAGCATTCTCACAGGCCCATATAAGAACAGCGTAAACAGTTAAGCCTAATGAACATTTACTGTTCCCAACCCTAATCCTGCGGAAAGCCATCTACCGTAAATTTCGCTCCATAACACGCAGATTTTTCCTCCTAGAAAGTAAGGGGAAATGTCTGTGCGTGTTATGAAGCGAATGCCTACAGATGGCGGGGGAATCTGCTGCAGTTGTGAGCAGTCCGTGGCTCGCTTTGAAACAGCAAAGCTGGTGTAAGCGGCTCCTGTCAGCTAGTGGAGCCGGGGAGGAGGGAGAGAAACAGAGCGGGGTTGGCTGCTTTAAAACAACCCTGTCCTCTATGTTCCTCTCTCCTCCCCACTGAGCTGCTAAGTAGCAGCAAAGCTTTTCAGCCAGCCTAGCCGGGAGGAGGGAGAGAAGCAGAGCGGGGTTGGCTGCTTTAAAACAACCCCGTGCTCTCTGTCCCTGCCTGCAGTTTTTTGCTGTCCGATTTTGGATTAGCCACTGTAGGGGCTGTGTGTGTGTGTGTGCTTGAGCTATCGTTCTCCTCCTCCTGCTTCCCGTTCACTCTCCCTGCGCCCCTGCGCTCTCCCTCCGACTTTAGAATTGACACTCTGTGTGTCTGTGTGTGTGTGAGAGGGCTCCTTCTCCTTCTCTTGCTTCAGTTCACTCTCCCTGCGCCCCTGCGACTTTGGAATTGACACTCTGTGTGTCTGTGTGTGTGTGTGAGGGCTCCTTCTCCTTCTCTTGCTTCCGTTCACTCTCCCTGCGCCCCTCCGACTTTAGAATTGACACTCTGTGTGTCTCTCTGTGTGTGAGGGCTCCTTCTCCTTCTCTTGCTTCCCGTTCACTCTCCCTGCGCCCCTGCGACTTTAGAATTGACACTCTGTGTGTCTGTGTGTGTGTCAGGGCTCCTTCTCCTTCTCTTGCTTCCGTTCACTCTCCCTGTGCCCCTGCGACTTTAGAATTGACACTCTGTGTGTCTCTCTGTGTGTGAGGGCTCCTTCTCCTTCTCTTGCTTCCCGTTCACTCTCCCTGCACCCCTGCGACTTTAGAATTGACACTCTGTGTGTCTCTGTGTGTGTCAGGGCTCCTTCTCCTTCTCTTGCTTCCGTTCACTCTCCCTGCGCCCCTGCGACTTTAGAATTGACACTCTGTGTTTCTCTCTGTGTGTGAGGGCTCCTTCTCCTTCTCTTGCTTCCCGTTCACTCCCCCAGCGCCCCTGCGACTTCCAGCGCCCTGCGACTTTAGGGCCAGTTCTCTCTGTGTGTGTGTGTTTTGACCTCACTGCGCTTGTTGGGGGAGAGTGTTGGTCGCAATTTTTCTTGATTTGTCTCAGAGTGGTTACTATCATGGTTTCCTTGCCGGGGAGGAGGGAGAGACGCAGAGCCTGCTTGTTCTAAAGGAGCAAAGCCGGAGAGGAGCCTCTCCTGCATTATTAGTAGCATCCTTCTCCACACCCCCCCACGCGTGCTCCTTGAGTTCTTTTCCTTCCCTCCCCACTTAAAATGTGGTTACAAAGCACGGATCCACATGGATCCTCAGGATTTTTGCACTAGGTCACCCCAAATTCACCATCAGATCACATAGCATATCCATGGCTACAGCCTGCACCAAAAAACACACGCACCCACTGTTTCATGGGGCCGCAATGGCGCAAAAACGTGGTTACAAAGCATGGATCCACATGGATCCTCAGGATTTTTGCATTGGGCTACCCCAAACTCACCGTCAGATCACATGTCTGTGGCCACAGCATGAACCACAAAAATCATACATCCACTGTTTCGTTTAGAATATTTTTTTCTTGTTTTCCTCCTCTAAAAACTACGTGCGTGTTACGGTCAGGTGCGTGTTATAGAGCGAAAAATACGGTAATTAGATTTTAATTTGATCCTGGCTTATTTTTAGGAGGTAATTTTTGTTTGATTTCATACCAGTGTTATATATTTGATGGAAGCCGCCCTGAGCCCAGTCTTGGCCAGAGAGGGCGGGATACAAATAAAATATTATTATTATTATTATTATTATTATTATTATTATTTATGTCATGTAAGATTGAGGTCCTACTTGATATGCTAGCTGGTAAGATCTGTTAGGTTCCAGTTGCTGAACACTCTTCCAGTTAACATTTGCTTGGCCCCTTCCATTCTGGCATTCAGTAAGTCCTTAAAATTATTTTTACCACTGCCCTTCCTTAAGATAGTTTTGGTAATCCAATTCAGTATCTCTCACGCACCTACTTCTTGTCTGTATTTACTATGTGCTTTATACCCTGCCTAGGGTTCTGTTTTATTTCTTTCTGGATATTGGTTTGAGAGCTTGGCTCTGAAAAGCAATCAGTGGAGCAAATAAAAATAAAATGGAAATAAAACCTGTGTGGGTCTCTGCCATAAGATGAAATATGGGAAGAGCAGCAGACTCCCTTAAGAACAGGGCTGCAAATTTCTAGTCATTTGCCTGGACATAAACCCTGTTGAACTCAATTGTGGTTTCCTGCTCAAACAGGCAAACGATTGCACTGAAAAATAAGGACATGGTTGCTTATACAACAGCCTTTATTTTAATTTTATATTTCATAAAATTTATACACCACTTGATTGTAAAAAACAACAACCTCAAAGCAGTTTACAAAAAGATAAATCAAGAAAAAACAATACATTAAAACATACAAAAAGTTAAAATTATTAAAACATTAAACTACACCTCAAGCATCTGGGTAGACTTGCCTAAAAATGGATGCTTTCAGCAGGTGCCAAAAAGTGTTCAGTGAAGCGTACAGTGCTGGATTTCAATAGGCAGGGAGTTCCAAAGTGCAGGTGCTGCAAATGCAGAACTGGTATTATGTGGCACCTGCAGCAGTGCCAGTTCTGCCAATCAAAGTGGGCACATGGGGTAAGGTAGTTGATTAACTTTAGGCATAGTGAAGTTAAAATGCCTTTTTACTATTTTCTGCCATGTTGGGATCTGAACCCAACTACAAGTTATTATTTATTTAATTTGTTAGTTGCTTTATTATTGAATTTATTATTTATTGAATTTTATTGAAATTTATTGAATTTCCAGAGGTCTCAGGGCGGCTTTGTCTTGCCTGGGGAACCCAAAGTGATTTAACAAGCAGTTAGTTGTGAAACAGCTTCTGCATCTAGTACTTCCCCCCCCCTTTAGTTACAGAAGAGAACTGACAGCAATAGTAGTATAGGAAGCAAGAAAACCATAAACGGAGGGGGGGGGGAACCTAAACTAAATGATGGCCTTTGCTTCAAATTCAAATATAACGATACACAGGGAGGACCACCGTTTTTGCAACAGGTGGAAGGAATTGGTAAAGGTAAAGGACCCCTGGACGGCTAAGTCCAGTCGAAGGCGACTATGGGGTTATGACGCTCATCTCGTTTCAGGCTGAGGGAGACGGCATTTGTCCACAGACGGCTTTCTGGGTCATGTGGCCAGCAGGACTTCTGGTGCAACAAAACACCCTGAGAGAAACCAGGGTGCACAGAAACACTGTTTACCTTCCCGCCACAGTGGTACATCTATCTACTTGCGCCGGTGTGCTTTTGAACTGCTAGGCTGGCAGAAGCTAGGCAGAAGAACGTCGGGAAGCCCAAGAGGCTCAGTGGCTTGGACCACAGTGCCACCCACATCCCAAAGAAGTGTTCCCTGACCAGGAATCGAACCCATGCTGCAGCGGTGAGAGCGCCGAATCCTAAGCACTAGACCACCAGGGAATTTGTGACAGGCTGGCAGACAGAAGGGAGCGCAGCTGGAAAGCTGCGACAGTTGTTCCCGCGCCTGCTCAGTGCAGCTGGCGCATCGCGAAGCCGCTGTTTCATTGGCTGTCCTCGTCGAGCCCGCCCCTTTTGCCTTTTTTTTTTTTAAAGCCCTGCTCCGTTTCCTTGATTGGTTCGCGCAGGCAGCATGGGGGCGGGCGAAACCCTCCTTTCCTTCCACTCCATTGGCTGCAACTCCGCCCACTCCGTCCTCTCCGTCCCCCCTCCGCAGCCTCCGCCATGTACCGCTCGCTCCGCTCCCTCCAGCGCCTGAGTTGCGCCAGGGGCGCCGCCGTCCACGCGCGCCAGAGGGGCCCGCCGACCTGCAGCCGCCACCCGCAGCCACGGAGGATGGTGAGTGGCGCCCCCCCCCCCGCTGCGCGCGCAATGGAGAGAGAGAGAAAGAGGGAGGGAGGCGCAAGGGCGCCGAGAGGTGACCTTCGCGGGACAGGCGCCTCCTGCGCGGCTGAGGGAAAGAGGCGGCGGAGGATCAGGCCCCTTCTCGCCTCCTCCCGCCTCAGGTTTCTCTCTCTCCACATGTATAAATTTTGAGCTTCCATGGCTTTTATTATTACTGCTTTCGCATTCCTGCCCCTTTTCTCCCGCCCAGGAGCTCCCGGGGGGGGGGCGGGCGGGGCTCCCGGGCATTTAGCCCCCACAAGAACCCTGTGAGGGAGGCCGGGCGGGATTCAAACCCGGGTCCGCGTCCTGGGCGAGGACAACCTTTGACAGCCCCTCCCTCAAATATTCCTCATTTTCACAATCATTCATTTTGGTACAGCTGCTTTTTCAAACGGATCTGTTCAGTGTTGCTGTTTTGGGCCCCGTTGCCGCCCTGTGCGTGTCCCCAATCCAGCGCTGCTCCCCTCCTTAGGATGCCACGCACTCTGAACTGGGAACTGGCCCCTTGGGAAGAGGGAGGCTGGCCTCCAAGGAAAGATGAATACGAAAGCCCGTTGTTTTTAAGGGCCTGCGGTGGCGGCGGCTGTTAACCACCCAAGGTTCACAACATAAAAACACAAAACTACATTACATGGGACAGTGGTACCTCGGGTCACAGACGCTTCAGGTTACAGACTCCGCTAACCCAGAAATAGTACCTCGGGTTAAGAACTTTGCTTCAGGATGAGAACAGAAATCGTGCAGCGGCAGTGGGAGGCCCCATTAAAGTGGTGTTAAGAAGATTTCCAGGTTAAGAACGGACCTCCAGAACGAATGAAGTTCTTAACCAGGGGTACCACTGTATTTGTAACCTTTGTTTCTTAGGGAATGTGAGTGGGATTGGGCTGCATTTGTGGGGGTTTCTTCTGGTCACCTTCAGTGTTAATGGTAATGTTATAATTGCCTCTGAGCAACTTAACTTGAAGTAGGGTGAGCCCCTTAGGTGGTAGAACTAGGAAAAGTTCACTACTGTATATTAATATTCTGGTACGCCATGTAAACTGAAATATTTTATTAAAAACCAATTTAGTAAAGTACAGTTGTATTTATTTAATACTTATATTTTAAGATGAGAATACCATACATGGAATGAATGTTAAGGAAATGAAGCATAGAAAATTTAACATTCTGCTTTTAAGCAGAGCAGTGCATTCCATTTTTTAATAATAATCTAAAGAAGTTAACTACAGCTTTGAAACTGCCCAGTTTGAATGGGGTTGTATCCATTCATCGTGTTAGGAATTAATTTTTGAAGTGATGTATTTCTGAAAATTGATTCCCCCCCCCCCTGCCACACAAGGTTTTCTACACTACATCACTGGGGACTGATAAGGCTAGATTTGGCTTCTTGGCCACTGTTGCTCCAAGCCAACTGTCAAAATGAAATAACCGTTTTCATCAGTTCATCAGCATTTAATTCTTTTTGGCTATTTGTTTAGGCTGTGCATGCATACAGTTGTAGGTGAGCACTTCCTGATAACTGTCCAGCAATAACATGTAACAATAACAATAACAATAACAAATGCAGCGGTTGTTCCAGCGACTGAGTGACAGGTCACACTAGTTCTTGGCGTTTATTGAACATTATTTTCTGAGGGAGAGTTAGAAACTCATTACAGCATAACATTCTGAACTTCTAAGCTAAATAGGCTACTTAAGATGCTATTTTAAAAATCCCTTTACATTAACTTGGTTGTAGGAAATGGAGTCTTTTGAAAGTAATTCTCCAACCTCTGACACAATCACTCTGGACAAGTCTGTGGCTTGTGCCTCTTCCATTCTCTTGATGTCTCTCCTCCACCCCAACACACATTCCCATGACTTAGTAATAGTGTGACATTTTCCCAAGGTTTCTGAAATAACAATATTGCATTTAGAAATGTGCCTTAAAACTGTGTGACTTTATAGCAGTGTTGAAGATATATCACTAAATATATGCTATGACACATTTACTATGGCTTAATATATTGAACATATATGATGAGTATTCTGTCACTACTATTCTGTTTCTTTAAAGCTAAGCTATATATCATAAATGAGCCAGAGATAACTCTTCCTTTGTTTGCAGTAAGAGGTCTGTTTCTCACTATCCGATACTAGTCCAGTATTGATTGATGTTTTTATTGTAGAGCAGTGAGAAAAATTATCATTTCCCAAAAAATAATGATTCAAAATCCTGCTAATTATTATTATTTAATTACAGTGGTACCTCGAGTTAAGTACTTAATTCGTTCCGGATGTCCGTTCTTAACCTGAAACTGTACTTAACCTGAAGCACCACTTTAGCTAATGGGGCCTGCTGCTGCGCTGCCGGAGCACAATTTCTGTTCTCATCCTGAAGCAAAGTTCTTAACCTGAGGTACTATTTCTGGGTTAGCGGAGTCTGTAACCTGAAGCATATGTAACCCGAGGTACCACTGTATTTGAAAGCTAAGCTTACAACAATTGCATTTTCCAATAAACCTTGCTAATCTCATGTAATTTGTGATGCAATCTTTTACGTCACAACAGTTAATATTTAAAAGGCAAAAGTACAAATATGGTTAAGTTGTTTGACCTCTGAACTGTATCTTGGCAAAAAGGCACAATGGAGAAACATGTCTGTTTGGTATTGTTATCTGAGTTTGAGAACAGCAAATTGTAAGAACTTCATAGTAAAATCTGTGGCTGAGAGGTAAAACAATTCTACAAACCTATATGCATGATCAGTTGTTCCTGTGAAAGTGTGTACTACTTGAGATAACCTGATCAGAATGGTCCATCCCAAAGACTGGTGGATCCAGCTGAATTTTGGACATCTCTATGGAATTTCTCTTCTTGTCATGCTTTCGACTTGTTCAACCTGAGAAATGTGGACAGGATTTCTGGGTATGTGTTGTTGATCACATGCTTTGCTTGAGCTTTCCTATCCTGCCTAACTAAAATGACTAGAGTGGAGCAGGATGTCTAGGCAGCGGAAATGATGCAAACCTTATTAAGTAACACAGATCCCCGGGAAGAGAGATTGAGTTGTAGCTCTGTGTAGGGAATAGTGCTCTCCTAACAGCTCTCTGTTCATGTTTTGTTTGTGGTCAAGGACAGTTTTTAACTCTTTCATTTGTATAGTTGTAAATTTTCAGAATATATTTTGTATAGCCAGCCAGCCAGCTATATCTGTATCTTACTGTATTTGATTTCTTTGCTATGGTTTGTGGCTGACGCAAATAAAGATTTTATCTATCTCTCTGCACACTTAACAAAGTACATTTCTCAGGAATCAGAATTATTTGGGGGAAAGCCATGAAGGTTTAAAGTGATACGATACTGCTTTAAATATATAGAGCAGATGTGGCCTGCATATCATTAAATTTAAAAATATATATTTCTGAAGACTGAAAGAAAAATGTGCCCCACTTTCAAGGCTGACTCCTGTACATAAGATTCTGTTACTGCTCAATTATTGTTCAAGCAGAATCACATTACTAGACATATTTTTTGGCAGAAATAAAATGTTCTAATGGTGAACTCTTCCATTACCTGGCTAGGATCCATAGAATTGTTTATGCGAGGCCCTTGCTCTTCTGTCCTAGGATAATTGCTGACTCCCCACCCCCTTTGAACCCATGATATAATCACCAACTACTTCTGAACCTCCCATCAGTTTCAAAATCAGATTCCCATGCAGCTGGAGAGGGCGATTTTGGACTTTACATCTAAGTACTTCCCTACTGGGCTCAGGGAACTAGTTTGATTACAGTACTCCGGCTCCTAGCAGCAGAAGTTTTCTTTTTGGTTCTGCTTCTGCCCATTGATCCACAGAATTTGAACCATGGTGTGTATTATGACCCTGGTACCTTTTCTGATAAGATACTTTTAAAAACAGTAACTTTCTGGCATTCTGTGCTAACATTTAAGTGTTTCTATTGTGTATATATAATTTACTAGGAGAGCGGTCTCTTCATTTTAACTCTTGATTTTTTTCCCTTCCTCAGGCCAGTCAGGACTCATTTAGAATAGAATATGATACCTTTGGTGAACTCAAAGTTCCAAATGACAAGTATTACGGTGCACAGACTGTGAGATCCACAATGAATTTTAAGATTGGTGGAGCAACAGAACGGATGCCAGTGAGTAATTCAAAGTTGAATTTATTCTCTACAACAGGCGTGGGAGAGTCTCTGGCATGGGTCCCAACTTGGCTGGTGAGGCCATTTCCCCCTAACAATTCTCTCCTGCCCCACACCTAACATTATATGTGACATCAGGAGTGGGGCAGGTAGAAATGCCACTGTCAAGGTACAATTAGGTGCCTTAAAGTGCTTCCAATTGTTGCTTGGCAAAGGAGACTTGCTGTCAGTGCCGACCAGCCGATTGGCCCTTTCAGGAAGCTGGTTGCTACTGGCTACACTATGAAGTTCACCACTGAGAACTTCATAGCATGCCTGATCGCTGTGGGCTTCCTGTAAGAAGAGAAGAAGATGAGTTTGGATTTGATGTCCTGCTTTATCACTACCCTAAGGAGTCTCAAAGCGGCTAACAATCTCCTTTCCCTTCCTCCCCCACAACAAACTGTGAGGTGAGGTTGAGAGACTTCAGAGAAGTGTGACTAGCCCAAGGTCACCCAGCAGCTGCATGTGGAGGAGCAGGGATGCGAACCCGGTTCACCAGATTATGAGTCTACCGCTTTTAACCACTGCACCACACTGGCTCTCCACACTGTAAGCACTCAACAGGTTATCAGTGTTCTCAGGAAGCTCACTGAGATCTGCACTTGCATTGCTAATGTAAGCACAAGGGGAAGCACCTGACATCATTATGATATCAGATGATTGGCAGGTGGTATACCCTGGCCAGCTGTCATAATCATCTGTGAGCTGTCAATCCTGTTTCTTGCCAGTGCTCTAAAAGCAAGGTTGCTGTCTCGTGCAGATATATCACTTAGAACTGAAAGAGGTTGATTTTTGACAAAAATCTACTATTTTGAAAGTTGAGACTGATGGGGGAATGTGTTGCCCTAGTATGTTTTCTTACTGGTTAATATTGTCTTTGATTTACATATAACTGCAACAATTTTTGGTCCTATCAATAAGAGTACAATGTGGGAAATGATAAGAATGCCTGGCTGTATCAATTGGGCTTGTTTAGAAGGAAATAATGCAATTAAAATGGCTTCCGCTATTTTACGTGCATGTACAATATCACCATTCTTATTTTTTAAAATATTAGGTCCAAGTAATAAGAGCTTTTGGTATCCTAAAGCGAGCAGCTGCTGAAGTAAATCAGGATTATGGCCTGGAGCCAAAGATTGCCAATGCCATTGTGAAGGCAGCAGATGAGGTAATATTTTAATATAAAAGCTCTGCATAATGGGTTTTTTTTAAGAAATATTTATTGAAGTTTTACACAAAACATAAGTTTACAGAATAAAGTTTACAGAAATCATAAGTTTACAGAATAAAGAAAATTAAAACAAAAATTAGCAAACTAAAAAACATACATAGAAAAGGGATATAAGAAAAAACTAATAACTAGAAAGAAAGAAAAATAAATAAAAAATAAATCCATTTTTCGATATCTTTAAACTCATTTCCTTATTTCCTTGACCTCCTCACACCTCCCCTTTTTGTATTCCCATTTAAACAATCAAATCAGCAAATCCTTACCCTCTTTCGTTTATCTTAACTCTATATCTTAACATATTATAACTCTATATTTTCATCCATTATCAATTCATTTTTTCATATTCTCATTAACTTTGTTGCTAATGTCACTTATTTTCAATCCAACATCATTTTTAACATTCATTAATTTTACAGTGTTTCTGCAAATAGTCTTTAAATTTCTTCCAATCTTCTTCCACCGACTCTTCTCCCTGGTCTCGGATTCTGCCGGTCATTTCTGCCAGTTCCATGTAGTCCATCACCTTCATCTGCCATTCTTCCAGGGTGGGTAGATCCTGTGTCTTCCAATACTTTGCGATCAGTATTCTTGCTGCTGTTGTTGCGTACATAAAGAAAGTTCTATCCTTCTTTGACACCAATTGGCCGACTATGCCCAAGAGAAAGGCCTCTGGTTTCTTCAGGAAGGTATATTTAGATACCTTTTTCATTTCATTATAGATCATCTCCCAGAAAGCCTTAATCTTTGGGCACGTCCACCAAAGGTGAAAGAATGTACCTTCATTTTCTTTACATTTCCAACATTTATTATCGGGCAAATGGTAGATTTTTGCAAGCTTGACTGGTGTCATGTACCACCTGTAAATCATTTTCATAATATTCTCTCTTAAGGCATTACATGCCGTAAATTTCATACCTGTGGTCCACAACTGTTCCCAGTCAGCAAACATAATGTTATGTCCAAGATCCTGTGCCCATTTAATCATAGCTGATTTAACCGTCTCGTCCTGAATGTTCCATTTTAACAGCAAGTTATACATTCTTGAAAGTATCTTAGTTTTGGGATCTAACAATTCTGTTTCCAACTTTGATTTTTCCACCTGGAAGCCAATTTTTTTGTCCAGATTATAAGCCTCTCTTATTTGATAATAGTGAAGCCAATCTCGCACTTTATCTTTTAATTTCTCAAAACTCTGCAGTTTCAATTTGTCTCCTTCTTGCTCCAAAATTTCCCAATATTTCGGCCACTTGGCCTCCATATTGAGCTTTTTCTGAGCCTTTGCTTCCATCGGCGACAACCACCTTGGGGTTTTGTTCTCAAATAAGTCTTTGTACCTTGTCCAGACATTAAACAATGCTTTCCTAACAATATGGTTTTTAAATACTTTGTGTGCTTTAACCTTGTCGAACCATAAATATGCATGCCACCCAAAAACATTATTAAAACCTTCCAAATCCAAAATGTCTGTGTTCTCAAGAAGCAGCCATTCTTTCAACCAGCAGAATGCTGCTGATTCATAATAAAGTTTTAGGTCTGGCAGGGCAAATCCACCTCTTTCCTTTGCATCAGTTAGTATTTTAAATTTTATTCTGGGCTTCTTGCCCTGCCAGACAAATCTAGAAATGTCTCTCTGCCACTTCTTGAAACAGTCCATTTTGTCCAAAATTTGTAGTGATTGAAACAAAAATAACATCCTTGGCAAAACATTCATCTTTATAACAGCAATTCACCCCAACAAGGAAAGCTTCAAATTTGACCATATTTCTAGGTGTCAGGCCTGGTCGTTGTCCTCTTCAGATCACCACACAAATGCTTCTTGTTCTTTTATAAAACTTTTTATTGCGTATTAACAAAACATTCTTATAAACGGTTCTTAAATATTATTCCTCAGAGTCACTTCTTTCAGATACCTTCTGAGCTCTGCTTCTCCATGACCAGCCACTCTCAAAATGGCGAAGGCACCCTTCCCTTCGCTTTCCCGCTCTTTTTTCTAACCTCCTGGCTAGAGCTGGCTTGTATCTCCCCTCCTCCGAATCTGAGCTAGAACTGAACCCTTTCCTGGGAACAGCCGGTCCCTCCCTGTTGTTCCTCCTGTTCTCTTCTATTAGATTCACTGCTCCCCTCCCCCCCTTGGGGAATGTTTTCTCCCTCTGGGAAACTGGAAACTTCTAACTCTTCCCTGACACTAGGTCCTTTTTCACTTCTGACCAACATTTTTCATAGTTGTCTTTAAATAAATTCCCATTTTTAGCTGTCAAGTTAATCCCCAGGTATTTCACTTTCTTTTTTTTTTTTTTAAATATATTTTATTAATTTTTCATACATTCATATCACGTTAGCAATTTACAATAAATTTTCGATTTTTAGACTTCCTTCAGCTTCTCTGCCAATCGTTCGAATTCTAATTTTTTAATACACATTTCCCAATTTTTATATTACCTTTACGCTTACCCCCCTCTTATATTTTGCTTTTTTGCAATATTTCTTATTCTATTACAGAGCTTCTTTAAATGCCACTAACGTTATTTCGTTATCACTTATGCATTGCCAATAGTCTACTAATTTTTTCCAGTCCTCGATAAACCTTTGATCTCGTTGATATCTGATCTTCCCAGTCAGTTTATCAAGTTCTGCATAGTCCATCAGCTTCCTTCTCCATTCCTCCAACGTTGGTATTTGTTCTTGTTTCCAATTCTGGGCCAATAGTATTCTTGCCGCTGTCACTGCATATTGGAAAATTTTGTGATCCTTTCTATTTATTTCATTACCAATTATTCCTAAGAGAAAAGCCTCTGGTTTCTTAACAAATGTATATTTCAGCATTTTTTTCAACTCGTTATATATCAATTCCCAGAAGCTTTTCACTTTCTTACATTCCCACCACATATGAAAAAATGTACCATCTTTTTCTTTACATTTCCAACACATCTTACATGTTTTGTACATTTTTGCTAGTTTTACTGGTGTGATATACCATCTATATATCATTTTCATAACATTTTGCTTTAATGCAGTGCACGCAGTAAATTTGATACTTTCATTCCATAGTTTTATCCAATCATCGAATTGTATGTTATGTCCAATATCTCTGGCCCATTTTATCATGACTGATTTAACTTCTTCATCCTTTGTGTGCCATTCCAGCAATATTTTGTACATTTTGGATAAATTTTTGTATTCGTTATTTATTATTTCTATTTGAAATTTAGAATCCTTCTCTGCGTATCGATATTCTTTAAGATCTTTCTTAAACATTTCATTTGTTTGAAAATAGTGTAGCCAATCATACACAAATTCTTTCACTTCTTCATAGGGTTTCATTTTCCATTTCCCCCCTTCTTTAATGATCAAATTTCCATATGTAATCCAATTCTTTCTCATATTAATTTTTTTAACCGTCATAACCTCTAATGGCGACAACCAGTGTGGAGTTTTTGTTTCGAGTAGGTTTTTATACCTCTCCCATATTTCTATTAACGGTCCTCTGAAAATGTGGTTTCCAAAACCTCTATGGATTTTCTTCTTTCCAGCCCATAGATATGCGTGCCATCCAAATCTATTATCAAATCCTTCTAAATCCAACAATTCCGTATTTTCTAATTTTATCCATTCCTTTAACCAACAGAGACCTGAGGCTTCATAGTACAATTTCAAGTCTGGCAAGGCGAAGCCTCCTCTTTCTTTTGCATCAGTCAGTAACTTAAATTGAATTCTTGGCTTCTTTCCTTGCCAGATATACCTTGAAATTACTCTTTGCCATTCCTTAAATACCCCAGTCCCCTTAATTATAGGAATTGTTTGGTATAGAAACAATAGTTTTGGTAGCACGCTCATCTTTATCGTTGAAATCCTTCCCCAAAATGATAATTTCATTCGTCCCCACATATCCAGATCTTTCTTTATCCCATTCCACACTGGTATATAGTTATTCTGATATAAATCTATATTCTTGGGGGTTATCCAAATACCTAAATATTTCACCTTTTTCACCACTTCTATGCCTGCTTGCTGCTGTATATTTTCAATCTTATCTGAGTCCATATTCTTGACAATTATTTTAGTCTTTTTCTTATTCAGTATAAATCCTGCCACTTGACCAAATCTCTCCACCTCCGTAAGTATGTTTTTCATACTTTCTAAGGGATCTTCTACTGTTATAACCAGATCGTCGGCAAAGGCTTTCACTTTATATTCATTCCGGCCTACTTCAACCCCTTTTATTGCCTCGTTTTCCCTTAATGATTTTAGAAAGACCTCCAGTACCATGATGAATAACAATGGTGAAAGGTATTTCACTTTCTTAACCAATGTTAAACCTGTCTCATTCTGAAACCTCTCTTTCTCAATTGGTGTTAAATTTTTCTCAAGAACTTTAGTTTTTGACTTGTTCAACTTAAATCCTGCCACCTGGCCAAATTCTTGAATCATTTCTAGTACTCTTTTGGTACTAGATTCTGGCTCCTGTAATGTCAGTACTAAATCATCTGCAAAAGCTTTCAGTTTGTATTGTTTAGCTCCGACCTTTATACCTTTGATCAGACGGTCCCTTCTGATCATATTTAGTAAAACCTCCAGGACCGAAATAAAGAGTAATGGGGAGATTGGGCAGCCTTGTCGTGTCCCTTTCTCTATCTTAAATTCCTCTGTCACCACATTGTTAACTATTAATTTGGCCTTTTGTTCTGAGTAAATTGCACTTATACCATTTTCAAACCCTTGACCAACCCCCATCCCCTGAAGATTTTTCTTCATGAAACTCCAAGAAATATTATCAAAGGCTTTCTCCGCATCCACAAAAATTAAAACTGCTTTAGTATAAATGTCCACTTGCAGCTTCTCCAAAATGTTAATTATATTCCTCGTATTATCAGACAAGTGTCTGCCTGGGAGAAAGCCGGCCTGGTCCTTGTGAATCTCTTCCATCAATACTTTTTCAGTATTTAATATAAAAGCTCTGCATAATTGAACCAGGATGTACTGAATTCTTTGCAGATATTTTCTTGTCTACTCAAAATGATAATGCCTTCATCAGCCTGGGATGCAAATAATGTTCCCATGGTCCTTTTGCATTGGTCAGAATGTTTGGTGCTGCCCAATGTCAGTTGCATGATACTTGTCACAGACACTATGCAGAGTGGCAAAGAGTGAGGCAGGCTCCTTGAAACAGCTTCGTAACTAGTTAAAAAACTCTTGTCAGGCTCCTTCCAGTATCATTGTTTCGTGTAAACATTCTTTGTGGTAGTGTTTAAATATTTTTTTGACTAGTACTTTGCTTATGCTAAAATTAGTCTAAAACAGTTAACACAGCAGAAAAACCTATCTAGATTGGATCCTTCTTCTCATCCTGCTGTATTTAAGATATTTTGCAGAGGTATGTGATGATATAAGGTTTGCATGACTCCTTTGAGAAAGAAGCATGTAGTGTGGTGTAAACACACCTCATCACAGAAACTGAATGTTTTAAGTGTACAATATGGATTTTAAACCTAGAGCTTTAAAGGTTATTTAGTGTCTGTTCAATGTTATCTCATTTAGTAGTTCAGTGGTGTTTTATATAAATTGATGGCACTGTGAAACAATGTGTAACAATGATAAATGTGTTTTTGTAGGTATCTGAAGGTAAATTGAACGATCATTTCCCTCTAGTGGTGTGGCAAACTGGATCTGGAACACAGACGAACATGAATGTTAATGAAGTCATCAGTAATAGAGCCATTGAGATACTGGGAGGTAAACTGGGGAGCAAGGACCCAGTGCATCCGAACGACCATGTTAATAAAAGCCAGGTCACTATGTGCTCCTTCCAAATATTCTTGCTGTGTGTTTACATTACATATTATCTACTAAAAGGTCAAAATATTTATTTATCAAATGGGCTTTGTTTGCTTAGGTGCAAGGTGTTTCAAAGGGGGGAAATACCACTTCAATTGTTGGCATGCTGCCAACTACCAAAACATTCTTAAACAAAAATAAACTATGAAATGTGGCATCTGATCTTTAAAACTTATCAGATTATTATTTGCTTGGGATGCTGAATTGCTCTTTGTGTTGCTGCGTATAAACAGTGATAAGGGAATCACTAATTGATTGCTACACCCGAATGTCACATACCGTGTGTATATAAAATCATCCCCTTTTTACCTATATGGAATTTCTTTCCATTAATTAACCTATACTGTGTTAAGCTTGGGACTCTTACGTTTTGTGTTCCTGATTTTGCTACTGGTTGTGGCATCATAAATAGGAGGAAGTGTCCTTTTTACATGCTTTCGAGTGTTTTCCTACATTGAGCAGTCTAGGAACAGATAAATAGTAAAAGAGATGTTCAGATAACAAGCATCATGTGTTTGCATTTTCTCAGAGTTCAAATGACACGTTTCCAACAGCAATGCACATTGCTGCTGCACAAGAAGTTCATGAAGTGCTGTTGCCGGGGCTGCAGAAGCTTCAGGATGCCCTTGATGCCAAGTCAAAAGAATTTTCCAAAATTATTAAAATTGGGCGTACTCATACACAGGATGCAGTTCCCCTTACCCTTGGGCAGGTAAAAAAACATTTTGACAGTTTAATATTGTATGAAAGTTCTATTTTTCTCTTGGAAGGAGTGGGGGGAACTCATTGCAAACATTAACTTTGTTTCCAGTCAAAAGGCATATCTTTGACTAGTGATAAGTGGCTCATTTATGTTAAATTCTCACATGGAATGAGAATAATCTGGACAATAATATAATCTTGTTTGGCTATCCCTCTTTTTTTTCTCCTTTGAAGGAATTCAGTGCTTACGTGCAACAAGTCAAATATGGAATCACTAGGATCAAATCAGCCATGCCAAGGGTCTATGAGCTGGCAGCTGGTGGCACTGCTGTTGGCACAGGACTGAATACAAGAATTGGTTTTGCTGAGAAGGTGGCTGCTAAGGTGGCTGCACTTACAAGTAAGGGAGGACATGAAGGAAACTTCTGATAGCCTCTTAGAGAATTGAAATATAATTGTCAGAGGAAACAACAAAACAAAAGAAATGGGACAGTAATTGCCTTTTCTAGAAAGAAAATATCCTGCTATATTCTGTAGGCCCTTCTCTCCATGTTTCATCTACCTAAGCTTATTTGTACATTGGAGTTCTGCTGTACCAAAGGCAGCTGATGACTAGATTTATCAGCCTGCTATTTCCTGCATCAACAAGGTTATGAACAGATAAAGCTTGAACTATATTCTTCAAATCCAAAAGATTTTTAACTGCTGGGGAGGGCATAGGAGCATTGGGATCTTGAAGCACTGGAGGGTAATGGTCTAATTGTAGCAATACCTTCTTAACACCCTGGTTTCCAGCATTAGATTTAATCTAGGTAATTAGATATTTTGTATTTAATAAACTGTTTTCTTTTGCCCATTAATTTTTAGCCTGGGAGCCCTTGGAGATAAGAGTACCTAACTTTGTTTATAGATATCTGCCCAGAGCTGATATTAACGTGAATGGTCGATATAAAACGTTTTTGTTTTTTAAGAGTACTTGAGCTATCAGTATGTGCATCAAATGCAAGAGTCGATGGATGGGATGCTCATGTATATATATATATATATATATATATAATTCTTTCATTAGACTTGCCCTTCATTACTGCTCCAAACAAATTTGAAGCCCTTGCTGCTCATGATGCCCTGGTTGAACTGAGTGGGGCAATGAATACCGTGGCTTGCAGCCTGATGAAGATAGCTAATGACATCCGTTTCCTGGGTTCTGGACCTCGATCTGGTTTGGGGGAGCTAATCTTGCCTGAAAATGAACCTGGAAGCAGTATTATGCCAGGTACAATGTGGTTTTTGTTAATTTTGTGTTAATAAGTAATGAGCTAGCATCTTTGACCATACATTTTAACGTACAACTTTACATATTTTTCAGTTTTTGCCTTCAAATATATATGTAAGCAGTACTGTTTTTTGCTGCCAATGTATGTGTCAGGGATGATATGTGGGTGGTAGCCGAGCTAACAACCTGGGACTCCAGCCAGCTTTTACAAGAGTTATTAAGTCCAAAAACTATGTACAGTCCAGAGCTCTTAAAAGCATGTCTTCCTCAGTCGCTATCAGATGCCGGAAGTGGCTCTTGTCTTTTCCGTTTCCAGCATAGAAACTTCCTGAACCCCCCACTTTTCCTCCTCTCCCTACATAAAAATCCAAGCTTTGGAGGCTGTTCCTTTCTCTCTGTTTCAGTGTTTCCTGACAGCTCCTCCTCCTCCTCTTCTCTCTTGGAGGAAGTGCAACTGCTCATTAAAGGAGGCGGCTCCCTGTACATTCCAATCTCTTCCCCCTTCTCAGCCAACAGATCCCTGACAGTATGGAAACAGGGTGGAGCAGTCTGTACTGACACAAAAAATTATATAGAACTTTTGCTCTTGAATATCAAGATCATTTGGAAAAACTGTGGCAACAGATTATTCATGAGTAGTAGATGATATTATTGTGTCTTCAATAATTCTGGCAGATGTTCCAACATTTAGAACCATATCAGGTTTGTATTTTTGCACAATTTATTCTAGTTGCAGACTGCTAACATAACTTGCATGTTGCATAAATTTCTTGTATTTTTAGTGAATTCAAGTGAGGACTGATATACATTTGGCAGACACACAGTACTTTATCTTACGGTAATTGTTTTTCTCAAATTATTGCTGTAATTAGATCTGCCTTTGAAACCATGCCATTTGGAGCTATTTGCTTTCAGTAGAATCTTCTATGTTCTATCATCTACATAAATGTGCCCCAGGTTCTGTATGATCACATCCAGAGTTGGGGTTTTTTTGGGTACTATTTCTTTTAAATAATACTTTAGTAGCTCATTTGTAAGAGTTCCCTTTAAGAGAAGAAATGAATGGTTTTTTTAAAAGTTGGAGAGATACTAATTTGAGGTCTTTTTCTTCTCTTCTCTCCCCCCCCCCCGCTTTTTACAGGAAAAGTGAATCCTACTCAGTGTGAGGCCATAACCATGGTGGCAGCTCAGGTGATGGGGAATCATGTTGCTGTTACAGTAGGAGGCAGCTGTGGCCACTTTGAGCTGAACGTCTTTAAACCCATGATTGTACGTTTGAAGTTCTAATTACATGATATTTTAGTGCATGGTTAGAGGGGCTTCGTAATTGTAATGAGTGGATAATTGAGTTTTGCTGGAGTCGCATCTTATGCACAAGCTCATTTTAATTTTGGGCCCTAGCATTGCATTACAGGAATGGCTAGCCTGAAAGCCTTATCTTACCATTTAAAAGAAATGTTTGGCTACTTCCATAGGATCCCCATGCCTGCATTGTTGACTTCCTCCCCTCCCAATCTTCCTTGGTTCTAGTGTGTGGATGGGTGGAAATGACCGCAGGCTATATGGATGTGGAAAGGGGGGTCTTTCTTGTTGAACAAGTCTTAGATCTAGTGAATTCAAGGCCTCCCCTGCCACATCCCCACAACTTCCCACGTTGAACGTAATGCCAGCTACTGCCAGAGGAAAGCCCTATTGGCACATGCTCACTGAGCTTTCCACAGGCGGGGATTTCTGCAGTAATGGCTGTGCTATGGGAGGGACACTTCCATGCAATCCTAACCCCTTTCAACTCTGTGGATCTGGGAGCTAGGGTTGTTCCAAAAAACTTACGGACGTAAAAATTTTAAACTTGGTTATTATTTTGTCAAGCTGTAATTCTGGAGTCCTTGTCAAAAAAAACACAAACCAGTTGCTTTACTATAGGCTTCTTAAAATATCAGCTACTGAGATTCCATATCCAGTTGTGTCTTGACTTTTATTGAACAGAAAGTGAAAATGTTGTATAGCAGCTAGTCTTCTAAACCAGTGATTTTTAATTGTATTTTAATATTTCATTTAGATTAAAAATGTGCTACACTCTGCACGACTCTTAGGAGATGCCTCTGTTTCTTTCACTGACAACTGCGTGATTGGAATACAAGCCAACACAGAGAGGATCAACAAACTAATGAGTGAGTCGCTCATGCTGGTGACTGCCCTTAATCCCCACATAGGTAAGTGTCTAACACATGCCAGTCTTGACTCATGTGAACTGCTTAAAATGAATCTAGTTACCTGCTTGAGCAGATTTCCAGAGACCTGGAATGCTGGCCTTGGTACGTCTGTAAGGGAAGGAGGGTAGGTTATGGTCCAGAGGGAAATGTAAAGACTACACATAGAAATGTAATAAAAGGGGGAAGAGCATTAATTGTGCCAAGCTTCCCAGAGCTTTAGTTAACACAACTGTTTCACTATTTGAATTCTAATCTAACACCCAGATACTGATTGCAAAAAAGGAGAGGAACATAACAGTGTGCTGGCCTGGAACATGAGAAGCTGCCATATAGCTAGTCAGACCTTCAGTCCATCTAGTTCAGTAATGGGCTACCCTGACTGGCAGTGGCTGACTGAACCTGCATGAAGCTGATGCTCCACTGCTGAGCTATGACAGCTATTCTTGCTTAGAAGTAGCTGCAACATTAATATACAGTACTTTGTAATTGGTGTGATGTTGACTGCTCAGAGACAATCTTTGGAGTTGAGGCCCAAATGAGTGTATTGATAGATAAAGGGCTGTCACTGAAATAGCAACGCTGTCTCAGGCTCTCTCCTCTTCCACTAGGGATTCAGTGTGCAGTGTAGATGTTATGCTACAGGTTTCATTGTCTGCATTTTCATGAGCAGCATCCACATGCTCCCAAGGACACATAGTACAGTGGTACCTCTGGATACGAACGCTTCTGGTTGTGCACGCGTCAGGTTATGAGCTGCACTAACCCAGAAGTAGTTGCTCCCAGATGCAAACTTTGCCCCGGGATGCAAGTGGAAATCGCATGCTGGAGGCGCACGTGCAGCAGGAGGCACGCTTTCGCTAATGGCGCCTCATGTTAAGAACAGTTTCAGGATAAGAACGGACCTCCAGAACAAATTAAGTTCGTAACCAGAGGTACCACTGTAGTAGCAGTTACTGTTAAGTTTAGAAAGCAGGTAACTTCATCGTTTGGTTTCTCATTGACCTAAAAATTATCTCATGACTTTTCCTTTTACATTATGTGTGTAAAGACTGTTCATTAAACATAATAAATGGAACTGACTGACTGACTTTTACATTAGGCTATGACAAGGCGGCAAAGATTGCCAAAACGGCACATAAAGAAGGGTCAACACTAAAAGAAACTGCTATCAAGCTCGGATTTCTAACATCAGAACAATTTGATCAGTGGGTAAAGCCAGAAGATATGTTGGGTCCTAAGTAACTGTGACAAATGTAGTAGAAACAGAAAATAAATAAATTGTATAAAGTAAACAATTTTATCATCTGTTTCTGTTATGAAACCAGTTGCATTTTGTCTCTGAAGTGGTGGGGCCTTCTATGGTAGGTATATAACTTTGTATGTACTTCAAATATCCTGGTGAAAATGCATCTTGTTTACAGACAGCAGTGTTTTTAAAACGGTCCCTCAAATTATTGCGAAGCTGAATTTATAGGGCTGTTTGTATTCATAAAATCAATAACATATTAAAGTCAACATGTCTTTACTAAAAATATACACATTCATAAGCACCAGCACACAGCGGCAGTTAAGCACAGTGGAGGTTAAAACAGACACTCCTTAAAAAGCTGAATGATGTCCCTTACCCTTAGACAGGCACCAACACTGTATAGCTTTGCTTTATCCTGAAACAAGTGTTGGTGCCTGATGAACCCATAAAGGGAGGGCATTCCACAAATGGAGCACCACCACAGAGAAGGCTCTTATCCTGCATCATTGTTATAAATGAACTTCATCTCCATAGAACTCAGAAGAGCTGCCTCCTTCTCCAGGTTTGTTGCTGAACTTCTACAATCAAGAGAGAGAACTATGTTTAACAATGTAAAGATGCACTAGAAACCTGAATTGTATTTCATGTTTGCTGCAAGACAGTGATTAGCCAACCTGTGCTTTTGTCACTCATCTGCAGGACAATTACCGGTACTCCATCACTGTGGGGGAGAAAGAGTGATCTCTTGGAAGACGGTGGTGGTGGTAGGGAATACAATATTGGGAGAAGAACAGCACAATACAAAGCAGGTGGCAAGGGCCGCTCTGAATATCTGCAAATCTCCACTGCAGCATTGTGACAGCATACAAACTGCTTGATTCTGCTCCACTCTCTGGCAGCCATTTTGTGACTGGTGCCCACAGCTTTTTCAAATCCTGTAACTAACACACCCACTGTTGAAAAAGACAGGTTTACTCCCTGTGACAAAGAGGCATATTAAACATTATTTGTGGAGAGAGTGGTTAGGAAAAGCCTCAACATAATACAAGCAAAGCTCGTCCCAAGAGGCTGAGAGAGGATTCGGGACAGACACAAACTAGTCTGCTTGAGAGCCAGGGTGCTGCAATGCTTAAAGTGTCCAGCTCTGGCCTAGGGGAGATCAGGGTTCGAATCCCCCCACACACTCGGCCATCGTTAAGTTCACTGGTTTTGCTCTTGGGCCACGGTCGCTTCCTTTTCTCAGCCTAACCTAGCTCACAGGGTTGTTGTGGAGGATTAAATGAGAAGGAAGGGGGGCAGAGAGAACCTTGAGCTCCTTGAAGAAAAATAGGCGGGATATCTTAATGCAATAAATAATATTAACAACAACATTCCTCGATCATTGCCAAACAGTCTCTCCCCCTTCCTCAGGACTTACTCGTGTCCCACCCATGGTATTTCAATAAGGCACAACCCCGTCATTCTAGGGCTGTACAAGCAAACGGCAACAATAAACCAACAGTAAATAAATAAGGCATATATAGTGAATAATGTAAACAGAGGACCCGCCCTCCGAGCCCCTTCCCCCGAGGGCAGGGCGGGCGCGTCGCTTCGTCTGCGCGAGGCTCCTTCCTTCCGCCTTTCCTTAAGGCGTCGCTTTCGATGACGTAAAGCATCACGTGGCATCCCTGTTTGGCACTCTTCCGCGCTTGTGATTGGCGGGCGCCGCCGGTTGCTTCCGGGTTCCGTGTTGCTTTCGGCGGCGTCGGTCTTCCCGAAGGGGCCCCCACTGCGATCTTGCTCGTCTCGCCAAGATGAACCGCTTCTTCGGAAAGTCGAAGCCCAAGGCGCCGCCTCCCAACCTGACGGACTGCATCGGCACGGTGGGCGCCCTTGCTTCGGGGATGGGGCGGGGCTCCGTCCCGTTGCTATAGAAACCCAGCCTACAGCCCCCCCCCACCTCGGGGTCCCGCAGGAATGATGCGGAGCCTTCGCTTTGCCAGGCCTGACAATAGGGGGGGAGTGAGGGGGTAGAAAGTAGATCACGGCCCCTCATCGCCAGTGGATCACCTGATCCCGACTGCTCCAGCATCTGAGCTTTCCAGAGGAATCGCAGAGCGCTGGAAGGGGTACCCAAAGGGAAGCCGCCCATTATTATTATTATTATTATTATTATTACTACTACTACTACTACTAATACATCTCTGCTATGCCTTGTCCCCCTTACAACACAACTTATGGGTAAAAATAAGGACAACTAAAAACAGAGAGAGAGAGAGAGAGAGAGAGAGAGAGAGAGAGAGAAGCATTAAAAAGCATTTAAACACACATACCTTGGCAGATTAACAACTTATTCTACCAAGATTACAGGCCCTGTGGAAAGATGTCAAATCCCGCAGGGCCTTAGTCTTAAGGGCAGCCCCACGTAGAGTGAGTTACAGTAATCAAGCCTGGAGGTGACCGTCGCGTGGATCACAGTGGCTAGGTCAGGGCAATAGAGGTAAGGAGCCAACTGCTTAGCTTGGTAGAGATGAAAAAATGCCGCCTTTGTTATAGCTGCAGCCTGCGCCTCCATTGAAAGGGAGGTGTTGAAGATGATCAATATCTCACTGGGTGTATTCCTCCCCTTGGATGTGCCTATGTAGCTCTTTGGATCCAAGCCAAGTTTGCTTGTTTACATATATAGCAACTAGATTTCTTTAAAGAGGCGAGTGAGCAGTGGTGGTCCCCGCTTACCTCTTGCCCCAAGTGGCATGTGTGGTAGGGGGATGCTTCCAAATGTTACTTGCCTGGCTAGAGAGAGTACTGATTGTTTCGTCATTCATAACTGAACTTTCCCCCCCTCTTCCTCATCTTTCCTTTTGCTAAAGGTGGATAGCAGAGCAGAGTCCATTGACAAGAAAATTTCCAGGCTTGATGCAGAACTGGTGAAATACAAAGATCAAATGAAGAAAATGAGGGAGGGGCCTGCAAAGGTAAGATGTGAAAAATTTAGGGTGAGGCCACTCAAGCCATGTGACATGAAAACTAGTTTTCCAGGTTTTTAAAAATGTTGGTGAGTGTCCACAATTGTTTTATCAGTGTCTGAGGCCTGTGCCATGCAGGGCTTCAAGAAATACCTAATGTGTAGGACACACTGGGTGGCCATAGGCCAGTGGCATTCTCTCTGATTTACCTCACAAGGTGGTTTTCAGGATGAAAGGAAGTAGGTAGGGAAACATAGAGGAAGGGTGGGTTCAAAAATATATATAAGTAAGTAATACTAGTGAGTTATTTAGTTATTTAGGCTTGCAGATTTTACTGGTTCATTGGATAGACTTCAGCATGAAGTACATTCTCATTTGTGCTTGTAAACCTCCTTGGATGTTGGTGTGGAAAGATGGTATATAAATCTTAAAAGTTAGCAATCTTGACTTTTTAAATGTTGCACTCAGCAGTTAATCCTTGGCGTTGACATCTGATTGTTACCTTTTCTCTAGAACATGGTAAAGCAGAAAGCCCTGAGAGTGTTAAAACAGAAGCGGATGTAAGTTACATACTCTCTTCAACTTTATTTTTTGAAACGGAGTACTAATTTGAAAGGAGTGGAAACACATGCCCTTAACTTTTGGCTTCTCTTAGTTAACTAGACTATCATTGCCACTACTCAACTGTTCCTCAAGTTCTATGGCTCATGCAGAGAATGTGGCAATAAGGAAGAGCAACCCCACCAGCCCTAAGTTGCTATAATGGGGTGTTTCTCACACTGTGATCTTTCCTGGCTATAGTCACAGCCACCTACTTCCACTTCTAGCAGAGGCTGTGGCCTCAGTCCCAGCCAGCTGCACCATTGCCTGTTGGCAGAAAGAGAGAGAGATGTAAGTGGACACCAAGTTGGGGCATTGGGAGGAAACACAATACGCAGGAGGAGCCATGTTCCTTGGACATACGGAGGATAAGCAACCCATTTCACAGTTTTCAGCTCAACCTTCTTCCTTCACTGATTTGAAACTGGAGAATAAACTTGTCTACAGTACACTTGGTGTCACCTAGTAGTATGACTGTCATAGTTAAAGGGCACATGCAAAGAGGATGCTAAAGGCTGAGCTGTTGCTTTCCACTTAAAAAAACAATTTTTCCTTTCTTTGGGATCAAGCTTCAGATTTCATACAGTGTACTTGATCCACTGTCATGGAAAAAGGTGGGGTATAAATAAATATACAGTATAATAATAACAGTAATCTCTGGAATGGAAAACAGTCAGCAGCTCTAGTTTGTGAGTTACCGTGACTCAGGGTCTGAAAGCTTTGTGTCTTGACCATAGGTATGAAAACCAACGAGATAACCTTGCTCAACAGTCTTTCAATATGGAGCAAGCCAATTATACCATCCAGTCTCTGAAAGATACAAAAACAACGGTAACTTTGGTTTTCATTTAAATTTTTACTTGCATTTATGTATGTGTTATAGTGGGTCTTAATATTTCACCTGGCTACTTCTCTAGGTTGATGCCATGAAACTGGGAGCGAAGGAAATGAAAAAAGCTTACAAGCAAGTAAAAATAGATCAGATTGAGGTAAGTTTCAGTGTTACATGAAAAATAATCACTGATGACTCTACAAGCATGTTTACACTTAAATCTGAATTAGAGAACCTCCCTTTGGAATGTGTCTTATTTTTATATCTGTCCCAAGGAATAAATATTATCAGTAGTATTTTGTATAAGCCAAACTGTTTTTGAGGCTAAAACTTTTTGTGAGCAAAAAAGAAAGGCAAAATGGATATCTGAACTGCATACCAGTCAAGTTAATTAAAAAGATTTTGTTCATTTTAGGCAAATAAATGAATGCTTACCATTGTTTCACAATCAAATAGACCTCTTACCTCCTGTCATTTGGATTTATATTTCATAATAAACTTCAGGACTTGCAAGACCAATTAGAAGATATGATGGAAGATGCTAGTGAAATTCAGGAAGCGTTGGGTCGTAGTTATGGAACCCCCGAAATTGATGAGGAAGACTTGGAAGCAGGTGAGTTACAAATTAATTCTAACTGCAAAGCTAGGATGTAATGGGTTCAGGCAGATAATGCAGGCTCAATTCCAACATTGTATATAATCTAGGTTAAGGACGTTTAACTTTTTTGGTTTGCAAATCATTTGCAAACTGGAGAGACTGTTTTGGGCACTACATGCACACACCACAACTGTGTACACTCCCCTCCCTGTCAGCAAGTAGGGTTTGAAAAAAGTTTTCACTTTTCTCCACAGGCCTTTTTTGTTGTTTGTGTGCAGGGGATGGTCTTCCTGGAGGGTG
This sequence comes from Podarcis raffonei, assembly GCF_027172205.1. Classification (NCBI taxonomy): domain Eukaryota; kingdom Metazoa; phylum Chordata; class Lepidosauria; order Squamata; family Lacertidae; genus Podarcis; species Podarcis raffonei. Next base: position 3,356,728 of record NC_070614.1, on the reverse strand, counting down.
TAGTTTGGGTAACAAATGTTAACCTTCCCTCCCTGGCTGCAACCTCCATGAAGATCATCCTCTGCCGTGATTGAGCTTGAAAAAAAGCTTTCCATTGGCCACAATGCAAAACTGTTTTACAGAATAATTGTGTGATCCTTTCCTTGCCTTCCCTCCTGCAACCCTCACATTGTTCCTTCTCTATTGAGATTAGGTTTGTAGGCTTGAAATATTCCTTCTGTTGTATCTTTTTTGGTGCGGAGGGAGACACATTTTCTGCAGGAGTGAATACTGTCCTCAGGAAGACTGCACTTAGGCCTGGAAAAGTGTATTTTGTTGGCTAAAATATATGGCTTCCTTTAAACAACATATCAGCAGTCATTGGGTTGGGGGTGGGAAGAAGACCCTGCAGGAGCCTGGGAAGAACTTTGTTGGCACAGGTGTGCTCATGGGCACCTTGTTGGTGACCCCAGCATTAGTGTGATGTCCAACTTGATAAACCATTGGTGAGGTGCATCTGTGTCCCTCGTTACTGACTTTCAGGAAGAATCTCAAAACATTCCTGTTTACTAGGCAGTTGATGGCTGAAAGGCACTTTTCATGGCAACCCTGAGATTACATGTTAAGGGAATCTTTAAAGTGTATTTTGTTTTAAGATGTTACATTATTGATCATTTTGCTTTCCTGGGCTCCTTCAAGAGGGATATAAATTAAGTATTAGAGTTTATGCTATCTGAGGGCAATCTCTTCAGAAATGTTCATTTTATGTGCTGTACAATAGGTATTTTCAAGTTCTATTACTATTTCAAGTTCAGGGACAAGTTCAGCCATCCTCAGTTTTCCTGTTAGTGATAGACATTTTGTGTCCTAACAACAATTTTAGAGCTGGAGGCACTAGGTGATGAACTTCTAGCTGATGAGGATAGCTCTTATCTGGATGAAGCTGCATCTGTTCCATCAATTCCAGAAGGAACGCCAACTGAAGCAAAAAACAAAGTAAGTCTTCTTTCCCACCTCATATTATGCGCAATACATTTACAACAGCGTCACCAAAATCAGACCCAATAGAATACAGTGCTTGGATAGGTTTATTGTGCTCATCCTTTTTTCCCTTTCTTTTTAATTATCTTTGGGGGAGAGGAATCATAAGATATTTCTTAGGAATTATATTTCTATCTTCAGTACCAATAATTAAGTGGTACAGTGGTACCTCGCCAGACGAATGCCTCGCAAGACGGAAAACTCGCAAGAAGAAAGAGTTTTCCATTTTTCGAGGTGCTTCGCCAGATGAATTTCCCTATGGGCTTCCTTCGCAAGACGAAAGCCCATAGGGAAATCTCCGGGGACAGTGGGGAAGCGCAGCGCGTCTTCCCCACTCTCCTCGGACCTCCTCCGAAGGCTGGCAGTGGGGCGGAGAGACCTTCTCCCCCCACCAGCCTTCGGAAGGCTGCTCCGAAGGCTGGCGGTGGGGCGGAGACACCTCCTCCCGCCGCCAGCCTTCGGAAGGCTGCTCCGAAGGCTGGCGGTGGGGCGGAGAGACCTCCTCCCCCCGCCAGCCTTCGGAAGGCTCCTCCGAAGGCTGGCGGTGGGGCGGAGAGCCCTTCTCCCCCCGCCAGCCTTTGGATGGCTGTTCTGAAGGCTGGCGGTGGACCGCCAGCCTTCAGAACAGGTCCGGGGACAGAGGAGAAGCGCAACGCGCCTTCCCCTCTGTTCCCGGACCTGTCCTGAAAACTTGCGGTGGGGAGAAAAGCCCTTCTCCGCACCGCCAGCCCGGCAAGCATTTTCCATAGGAACGCATTAATTGATTTTCAATGCATTCCTATGGGAAACCGTGCTTCGCAAGACAAAAAACTCGCAAGAAGAAAAAACTCGCGGAACGAATTAATTTCGTCTTGCGAGGTACCACTGTATAAGTACAAAGGAACATTCGAAGCTGCATTCTAATGCAAGTCAGGACATTATAATGCAAGTCAGGACATTGGTCCACCTAGCTCAGTATTGCTTACAGTGGTTGCCAGCAGTTCTCTGGGGTGCAGGCAGGAATCTTTCCCAGCCTTAACTGCCTTAACCTTTTATGTTATGTACACTTTCTAAGTACCATTTGCTGCTTACTTTAAACTTACGACGCAGTATAACACCCTGGTCCTGTATTTATATTACACCTTCATTGGGCAGACAAATGAGGGTGACTCTTCCTCCATTTATATATGAAAACAAAAGGAAATATTTCTCTGGCTATCCTCAAACTAAATCTTGGTTGTATTATAGATAATCCTGTTAAATGGTGGTCTCTTGCCAGCTGTTGTCCTTCTACATTATCTTTGCCAAGCAAACATAATATCAATCTTTGTTGCTAGCCTCCTTGAGTGTGTTAGAATGACAGTTGATGAAATATTAATAAACAAGTGGCTCCTGTAGTGTGGATGCATGGTAGGTTCACTGTTTGCTGGTGCTGATATCTCAGGATATAGACAGTAAGATTAACATACATATTTTATATACTTTATACTATTAACCACAGTTGTTTGCTTTTCCTCTCATAGGATGGTGTACTGGTGGATGAATTTGGATTGCCACAGATCCCTGCAACATAACTTCTCTAGCTCAGAAGGACTGCTGCTTTTCATCTTTCTTAAGAAGAATACCATGGGTGGTGCAGATAAAGCTTTCCAGTACCACTTGATATCACTACATAACAGAATGTAGAGCGAATGAGTGACAAATTCCCCTCCTTTTGAAGACATTTTATTACTAGCTTTTGTATTAACAGCAAGAAATTGGTACAACTCTTTCCTGCGGTGGGATCTGTTCACAAGTTCTGAAATTTGGCTTCATCACTCCTGTAGTGTTGTAGTATTATTCTGAAAATTACTTTGGGCTATTTATGGTTTTCTTTGATTTATATTTCTCCGGACTACAAAGGGCACTGTGATGGTATTTCTTAGACTAACTTTATTGTGCTTGCTTTAATCATGCATATTTTCTAATAATGCTACCATTTGCCGTTTATTGTGGATATATTTGCTATAGCCCTTAAATGTAGCTGAGTAACGAATAGAAGCAAAGGAGATTACATTGTATAATCCATTTTGACCTAAATTATATACCGTTTAGGGTTGCTTGATCTCTATAGTGTTATTTATTTTTTTAAGGTGCAGTACCTTCTGTCTCAATTATTGTTAAATATCAAGATGTCAACTTTTTGATGTCATTGGTCTCCAGCTGGTACAGGTGCTTGTGAAACTATGGTTTCTTCCATTTCTGCATGGGAACTATTTATGTGTTTTGGAATCCACAAATTTCAAAAAGCCTGAAGACCTTTGTCCCTCCCCATGTCTTTAAAAGCCTGGTCAGTAGCTCATTTTATGGGAGGGCCACTTTGAGGAAGGTGGGACAAGTGGGCCCCCAAGAGGACAGTAAACCAGTCCCATTGTCAAAGCCACTACTCCCTCTGTGTACGTTGGTGTGGGTTGGCAGCTGGGACTTTGCCAGCTGCTAATACTCAAAGGGCTGGATTTGGCCAGGTAAAGGAAATAATCCACATTGCTGTCATCTGCCATCTCTTCCTGCAAAACATATCCTTATCCTCATTAAGTTAAACAGGATACACTTGTCCAAAGTCAGTGTGAATAGGCTTCCACCCCAATGAGACAGTTTCTATTTGTGTGGTCTTTTTGTGTAGAAATTTGATGTTGCACTTTAATAAGTTCCATTTTGTGAAATGATGAATATGGATAATTCCCTGCAAGGGGTTGTTGCAGATGACTGTAGGGTGAGTGATATCTTCAGCAGCCATGATGATTCGGGAAGGATTCCCTAAAAGGTAGGAAAGATTGACTGTGATTCCTTTAAAGGTACCCCTACCCGTACGGGCCAGTCGTGACCGACTCTAGGGTTGCGCGCTCATCTCGCTCAAGAGGCCGGGAGCTGGTGCCGTCCGAAGACACTTCCGGGTCACGTGGCCAGCGTGACGAAGCTGCTCTGGCGAGCCTGCACCAGTGCCGCACATGGAAACGCCGTTTACCTTCCCGCTATAAAGCGGTCCCTATTTATCTACTTGCACTTAAGAGTGCTTTCGAACTGCTAGGTGGACAGGAGCTAGGACCGAACGGCGGGAGCTCACCCCGCCACGGGGATTCGAACCGCCGACCTTACGATCAGCAAGTCCTAGGCACTGAGGTTTTACCCACAGCGCCATTCCTTTAGGAAACTAAATAATGTTCAATAAAAACCAGTTGGCTGGCTGGCAATGGAGGTATCACAGGTAATAATCACATATGCTCCATAAAATGGTATGCTTATTTACCAAGACCGTTCCTGTTCAGAAATAAAACTGGTGAAGCTTTTTGTGGCAGGGAAACAGGGCAGACACTGGGGGAAAGTGCTCATTCTACATTTCTGCGTGTCAGGCTGCTGTTAAAGGCACAAGAGCAGCACCAAACACACAAACCCCAAATTCTTCTGCATAGACAGGGAAAAGCTGTCTGAAATGTCATATTCCCTCATACGAACATGCTCAGGTTCAGAGATCTTCAGAAGGGAAGCCTCTGCCCTGCCACCCTCACAGGCACACTCCGTGGGCATGTGGGAGAGGGCCTTCTCGGTGGTGGCTGCTCCCAGACTTTGGAACTCCCTCCCTGGAGAAGACAGTGCTCCCTCCTTGCTGTCCTTCCGCCAGCAGGTGAAGACCACCTCGTTCCAACAGGCTGCTGGGAACCAACTGCTTCGAATGAAAGGGCTGGTGCTGTGCTGTTTTTGGTGGATTGTATGGTTTTAATAAAAAATAATAATACTGTAGATACACATTTAAGTTGTGTGCATTCAGCTTTACCTGCTTGGCAGAAAAACCTAAATGGCAGGTGTCTGGAGAAAAAAGAATGGCAGTCTCACCTGCCAATATGTTTTGAATGTATGTGCACTCCTTGGAATGTAACCCCTGCGTAAGTCAAGAGTTGCCTGTAATCACAAAAATAATAGTGTACTGTAGAACCCCCTTGTTCCCAACAGGCTTTTAGGAACGGGCTGCTTCTAATGAAAGGGCTGGTGCTGCACTGCTTTTGTTGTGATTCCTGTTTTCAAATAGTTTTATATAGTTTTAATTCTGTTACACAGCTCAGGACCTCAATACCTCTGCATACGAACCAACCAGAACCCTGCACTTGTCATCCAAGGCCCAGGAGACAAGGGGGGGAATGGCCTTTTCTGTGGTGGCTCCTCATGGTGGAATGCTCTTCCCAGGGAGGCTGGCCTGGCGCCTTGGCTACATCTTAGGCCCAAGGTGAACACACTCCTCTTCCCCCAGGCCTTCAGCCATTGAACAGTCTGGCCTTTTAAATAGGGTAGGGAAGAGTGCTGTGGTGATTTCTTGTAATTGCTTTATTGGTTGTTGTTTTTAATTATACCATATGAATTACATTTTTAATGTTGCACACCGCCCTGTGATCTTGGTAAGAAGAGCAGTATATACATTGAATTAATAATACTGTAAAGGGTGCTTGAAAAATAGTTTCCCATCCACCCCAAACGTTTCTTAGCTGATCTTATTTTTAATCAGGACAAGCGCCTTCGGCCCCTGTAAGGGGGGCGCGGTATAAGAATAAAAACAAGACAATAAATAATAATAGGGAATAATAATGAATGATAATAAGATAATAATAATACTTAAAAGTAGGTAAATGAAGAAGCGAGCCAGCCAGCGGCGTCTATCCCGTCCTCGGGGCCGGCGGCGCGCCTCTCTCGTCGGGCTCCGGCTGCTCCGCCTCCTCCTTCCCCGGCCGGCAGTTTCCGGCGCCGGAGGGCGGCGCTCGGCGTGGGCTCCGTGAGGGCGAAGCGGGGCATGGCGGTGCCCGGCGGCGGCGGCGGGGGCTCGGCCCTGACGGTGACCGTCACCTACGGTGAGAGCGCGGCGGGCGGGGCGGGGGCGAGGCCGGGGCTCGGGCCTAGCGGAGCCTCTCTCCGCCGCGGCGGGCGGAGGGAGCCCGGAGGCGAGCGGGGCTCGGCGCGGGGAAGGGGCGGCCTCCCCGTCCACCCCGGCCCTTGTGCCCCGGCAGCCGCTCCCGCCCCGGAGGGCCGCCCTCCCCCGTGGATGTCGCCCCGCTGAGGGAAGGAGATGAGAGAGGGGGCGGAGGGGTGGGCGGCACACGCAGACGGGCCCCCACAGACGCCTTCGCGCCACATCCAGCCATCCGCCCCCCCGTGCAGATGTGCATTCATGCATCTATCCACCCACCCGTGCATTCATTCATGCATACGCACATCCACCCGTGCATTTGTACGTGTGCTTTCCTACATACACGCATTGCATTGCTTGACCCCATTCCTGAAACCCAGGAGGTTCCAAGGCCAGAGTGCCTCAGAGCATGGGTGAATGTGCACAGTATTAGGAACCTATGAGAAGAATAACCGGCTCTTGCCAGTTTCTGTGATGTCATAATATCCTTTGGCAGCCAGAGGTGTCATAGTTTCTCTGCTGTGATGTCAGCGGGTGCCTGGACAGCTGGGCAACGGATGACTCAAAGAGACTGTAAAGAGACTGAATTTTACCTCTGCAATGAGGTCAGCAGGGTGACCCTAAGCAAACTGTTCTTGCCCTCTTCCCAAAATCTGTTTTAAGGGGGTGGGGAGAGGATATTGAACTGAAGTTTTTTTGGAAGTGCCACTGAAATTACCGTATTTTTTGCACCATAACACTCACTTTTTTCCTCCTAGAAAGTAAGGGGAAATGTCTGTGCGTGTTATGGAGGAAATGCCTACGGGTGGCATGCCTACGGATTTTCCTCCTCTAAAAACTATGTGCGTGTTATGGTCGGGTGCGTGTTATAGAGCGAAAAATGCGGTATATACAAATGGCTCAAGACATTCAAAGTCATTCTCTTGTATTATCAGCCACTATATATACGTGTTTTTTACTAGGAGAAAGGTCAGTAAGAGAACCTCTGCAGCACAATCTGATAAATGTGGGTAATGCAAGCTGGCTGTTCAGTGAATTCAGGGATGAGAAGCACCTTCATGGCTCTCCTGGGGTCAGTAATAAAGACTGGCCAGTGGATAACAGTCTTTGAGGGATGCAGGCAGAGACCCCGATGTGGGTTGAGAGGCCTTTGGGTTCACACCAGCCTTCTTTGTTGTGTGCTGGCTGTGGCTGATGGGGTTGTAGTTCAAAGGCACCAGGATGGCAAAGGCTGAGCCCTGGGAGTGTACGCTAGGGGCCATGTTCAACTAAGTCATCATACTCAGAATAGACCCACTGAAATCAATGGACTTAAAGTTAGCCACACCCATTTATTTCAATAGGCCTACTCTGAGTATGTTTATGGTTGAACCTTTCATGTGTGAAGCTTTACCCCGTTGCTCTATCTCCATGTTAGGTAAACTTTATTTCTTAAATACTTGCTTGTAAGACTGTAGTTTGCAGCACATATGGGCTGAGCTAAACCCAGTTTGTAATCTGAGTATATTTTCATTATGGTATTTTCAGGTAGTGAAAAACACAGTCTTCAGGTTGCTTCTCAAGAAGAAGACAGTCAGCCAACAGTACGTGATATGGCTCTCTTAATTGAACAAGTAACTGGAGTTCCAATTTCTTTTCAGAAACTGATATATAAAGGTAAGTAATCTTTCTATATTTGCAGCACAATCCTATGCATGGCGACTCAGAATTAGGCCCCACTGAGTACAATGGGGCTTACTCTCACGTGTATAGGATTACATGCAAAATATCAGTTAGAACTGGTCTTAAATAACCATATACAATTGGGTGAGGATTTATTTTTGCTGAATAGCTATGCTAATTTCATCTCTTTTTTAAAATTGATTCATCCAGAGAAGAGATCATGAATCAGTTAAAACTACAAAGTGAGTTTTATTTATCACATGCTGAAGTACATGCATGTATAGTGAGAGAGAACAATTAATCACCAATATTCATTCTTCTGTTTTTCTTACTAATATATTTGCCCAGGCACTGTGTATTTGCGTCAACCTTACACAACTTTTGGCTCATCAACCTGAACATAGCCTACTAGGCATGTATGATATTTGGCACACCTCCCCTTTTTTACAGTTTCATGCATTACACAGGAGATATGAGAGGCTTGTTGAGCCCATGATAAAGAGCTATAACGGATGGTGGGCTCTGTTCACATTAATGGGTTACAGTGTGCTGGGTCGGTTTTAATGTTTCAAATTTATTATAGTGCATGTAGTTTGAAAAAGGAACATGAATGGTATTACTGCTGCACTAATTTCTGGGATTCTCGTAACCATTTTAAGGTATTAGGAACCTATGAGAGAAGAATAACTGGCTCTTGCCAATTGTTGAATTTTATTTTATTTTATTAAACTGAGTATCAAAGTAACGCTAAAAACCTTTTCAGATGATTTCATTTGTCTTCTGTTTCTGTTTTGTTTTGAAAAAGTTTTGTTTTGTGCTTTCCTTTTAAAGAGAACTAAGCTGGATATTTTATCCAATAAATAGGCCTCTTAAAAATTATGTTTAATGAGTACAGCCTGTTCCAGTATAAGCAGCTGATTCTCTGTGATGTCACAATATACTTTGGCAGTCTGAGGTGTCATAGCTCCTCTGCTGTGATGTCAGTGGGTGCTTGGACAGCTGGGCAACTGGCTCAGAGAGACCACAAAGACCTTCGAATGTGAATTTTGAAATCTATGAACGACTGTTGTTATCTCATTAAGGTGTACCATAGGCTTCCAAGTGATACCTTGTATCAATATCAACAACGGAGCATTTGTGGAGCCTTTTATGTTAATCAGGTGATGCTTTCAGCTTTATGCTGGTATAGGTGTATAAAAGGTATGCAAGTTGTTCCATATTTGTAAATGAACGTAAAACTGAACTCTTCGTTTTGTTTGCTGAAGTTTCCCAAAATAAATTTGTAGGTTTCTTTGTTTTTCCTCCTAGGAAAATCCCTGAAAGAAATGGAACAGCCTTTGGCAACATTTGGAGTTAAAAACGGTTGTAAAGTCATGCTGATTGGAAAAAGGGTAACTTTCATTTTATGAAGGCTGTCTCTCTCTCTCTCCCTCTCTCCCTCTCTCCCTCCCTCCCTCCACACACACAAACACACATGGATGAACATGTATCGTTGTGCTTCCTAATATGAGAAGTAATATTTCCCCCCCTTGGTATTCAATAAGACATTTGCTCACTTGCTATTTATTCTCAAGCGCAGAGCACTTTCTCCTTGCTCTCCAGTAAGGAAAACTGACCATGCTGTTGTTTCCCCGTTTTTTCACTTTTGGAGGGGGTAGTTTTATCCGATCCCTGGCTTGGATCCACTATTTGCACTGCTGCACAGCCTCTTGCACAAGCATGAGCAGACGATGTCTCTCCATGCAGCACTGCAATGTGTTACAGGATGAGAGGTGGCAAATAAGGAAGGCTGCAGCACATAAACCCTAGTGGATCACAAAAAGATTTTGAAAAGGAGCTTGCACAAGCAGATGAACTTCTCTAGATTTAGTGTCAGCTATCCTGCAATACTCCTCCACTAATTTAGAAGCAGCTCTTCCACTCAAGCCCCTGATTTTAGTGGGACTTAGTGCCTAACTTGCTGTGGATTCTTTCCCCTTTTTCTAATGTCTTTTCTGCCTTCTGTCCTCTCTGTTCTTCCCATGTTGCTCTTCTTTTGTTCTGTTTATCTTAAAATGTATTATTTTGCCTTTTAAAAAATCGTTCACAGGGCAGTATGCAAAACATCTTCAAATAATGGAGCATTAATTAACCAATAACCTTGTTTTGCTGTACTTGTTCCTACTCTCTGTTCTCTACTGAAATTTTTATGTGCCTTGCATATCTGTGACAATCCTTCTCTCTCAAACAGAACTGGAAGGAACCCAAATCATCTAGATTGGGGTGGGGAACCGGTGCCCCTTGATGTGGTTAGAGTACAACTCATATCATATTTGAGCATTGGCCAGGCTGGCTGGAGCTGATTGAGTCCAGCAACATCTGGGGGACCACATATTCTTTACCCCTGATCTAAACAAACTTGCTTTTTGAAAAGGAACCCCTCCTTTTCCTAACGACGCAATTTAAAATGCATTCATCTTCCAAAATCTTAACTGTAGCTGTATGTTACTGCTTTGGATACTGTTTTCTTTTGCCGAAGAACATAAAATAATAACTTCTAGGTACATATTAGTATTTGCCAACAGCAGTAACCATCTTTACTTGGTTGCACATCCACTGAAATAGTCAGTCTATTGATTTAAAAAAAAACCCGAAGAAAATTGATAACTGTTAGAAGTAGAGAGAAGCGAGGGTGCTGAATGGAGTAATAGCAAGCTTCTAAATCTTTGTTAATGTATGCTAGAATAAATGTATCATAAATGTTAGGATTGATGTAAACCTGTGCCATCTTGTTCTAAATTACCCAGAATAGTCCAGAAGAAGAGACTGAATTAAAGAAATTGAAAGATTTGGAGAAATCTGTGGAACAAATAGCAAAAAAAATAGAAGATGTTAATAAAGAGCTTGGAGGTATTCAAAAAGTAAGTTGATTTCTTGTGCAATGTTGCACGTGTGTAATGACAATAAAGAATCTATCTATTTCAATAGTTTACCTAGCGTTATAATTTTTAATTGTTGATACTATATTTCCTAATTTAAATGAATTTACCTCAATCTTGATATTTATTCCTCTTCTAGAAAAATGCTCTAGCTATTTCTTGACTCCTCCTTTAATCCTTCAAAATAATAAAGGGTGTATAATAGTATTTTGATAAACAACATGATAAATTATATTATCTAGATAAGATGTCTTCAGGTATGCTATGAATAATTTTTTATGAGAAATTACAATTTCCATACAGGGATTTCTAGCAAAGAATCTTCAAACTGAAGCTCTTAACCAGTTGGACAAGCGGATCAAGGGAACTGCTGAACAGTTTATGAAGATTCTGGAACAAATTGATGCCATTGTGAGTAAAGAATTATAGCAATAAGTTGTTGATCTCTGAAAGAACGTTTAGTTGTACTTTTAAGTAATATTGGCTTCGGAATAGTAGGCTTTCCTAGTCACTTAGTAGACACCAAATTAATGGCTTTTTAGGACTTTTTTATGAACCTCTTGTTTCCCCACTGTTAGATAAGTATCTGTTACACTGCCCATTTTCTGTAACACAAAAACAATAGTTCCATATACACATTCTGCATAAGGCATCCAATTATCATTTATCAAATTATTCACTGTATTCAGTTTACTAAGGCTCCCACTCCAGAAAAGCGGTACAGCCGTCCCCCCACTCACGCAGGGGTTTGTGCATAAGGGAAATCACGTCAAGTGGGGAGCACCTTCTAAAAAGCCTCTAAATGCCTGTTTTCCCCTACTCTCCAGCTCTCCACACAACTCTCTCTCTCTTCAACTAGTTGAAGTTCTGGGGGCGGCTGGAGGATGTGTGGGACAGCAGTGGCTGCTACACTGCCCCATGTGTCAGCTGTTAGGTGGGGAGGCTGAGCAGCCTGAACAAAGCCCCACTGCACCTCAGGTCTCTTTGGGGCTTCCTCTGCCCTCACTGACATCCTCTTCAGGCTCTGGAGAGGGCCTCTTTACGAGGCATGAAGACTCTCTAGCTCTCTCCCACCATTTCCTTGTATGATTCTATTTATTTATTTTCTGGCGCTGCACATATGCACAGTTGTGCGCGAGTAGAACACCCGTAAGTGGGGGTAAGCCTGTATACATACAGTTGCCCTCATGCATCAGAGGCATTTTGAACAGCAGTTTCCCTTTCCACTAACTGGGAAGATGGTACCAGAACTCTGGAAAGGAGGCAGGAATAAGCACCTTTCAAAGCTGTGTAGATGAGCTGCTAGTGTTCTAAAGAAAAATAGCTTTCTTGCACATTTGGAACTTCTCATGTACTCCTCCAGACTAGCGCCCCAAACTTACAAATTCAAATGCAATTTGTCCTCATAGAAGCAAAACATTTTCTTCTACATATGTTTAACGTTTTGCTCACAAATGGCAGAAAAGACAAAGAAAAGTGAATCCTGTTTTTATTTATTTATTTTTTTAAAAACCTTTTTAAAAGTTGGAAGGACCATTTCATGCACAGTGATTTCCCCACACCAATATTGCTTCTCTGTAGGAAAGTATTTGCATTGTGTTTATCGTAACATCACAATTGGCAGAATGTGTCTGTTTCACCAAAGGTATACATGATAGAAGTCTGCAGGGCATCACAGCTTGTACACATGCAGCAAAATAGGTACATAACATGTTCCTCATGAGTGTATCTGTTCTTTCTTGCACAGAAATAATAACTTAAGCTGTTAGATTATAATGTGAGAGGTTTTCTTCTGCTAAGCTTGTGGGATTCTGGGTCCATTTGAAGTACAGTCTATTACACTGGCTCGGGCTTCAATAGCTTTAAGAGAACTAGGCTTTTGTCAGTGTATTGTAGGTTAGGAAGACTAACTACAAAATCAGATTCAGGTTTTCATTTATTACAGTGTGCACATTAAATATTAGCTCTTTTTGTCCACAAAGAAATTGGGAGATACTTTCCTATAACTAGTTATTTTTTACAAAACATTTGTAAAATGTCCCTAGACAGCTTACAAGTAGATCAAACGTTTAAATGCCAAAACTTCCATTCCTTTTATCATTTCTTAGAATACATATTTTAGAACCTTATTTATGGGTTGCAAATCATTCATTCCTTTAGGTATTCAGCTAATTTTTATTCAGAGTAGACCCATTGCAATTAATGGATCTTAGTCCTATTCATTAATTTCAGTGGGTCTTCTCTGAATAAAAATTATCTGAATACCACACTGAAAGTCATGATTAATTACATTCTAGCTCCAACAGAGCTAGGAGAATGAGATCAAACACTTTTGTGTTAATAGCCAGTCATTGTGTTCCTCATTTATACTTGAAGAACTTGTTTAAACATGCATTAGTAACTTTAGAAAAATGAATTGATGTGCTTATGCAACTTCATTAGCTAGACTTTGCAGATACGAGGGGGTGTCTGTAAGACTGCTAAAATAAAGTTGCACATTTAAATAATTAGATAACTGGTTTTTGTGAGCTTTTCAAAATATTTTGAAGATGAAAATACTAGTTTTGTAACCTTTAAAAACCTATTTTCTCTTTCAAATATTGGACTAATTTATGTTCTGACCATTGAATAACTAAACCTAGAGATGTTATAAATTTATTACTTAGTTAACTAAATATCCATTCATCTTTTTTCTTCCAAAAGAACCCAGCGCAGCAAACATCAAAATATTAAAAAAGAATAAAAACATATTTGAGATATTGTAAAGCTAATTAGGAACCAACTAAAAAACATTTCAAAGCACTTACAGCATATAAAATCTTTAAGAGGGGGTAATGTGGGTTTTCCATAAAATTTTGAACTGGAAAATCTCTGAAAAAGTTACACTGCTCAACTGAAAGGGATGTGACTTAGTATTTTTATTTGACTTACATTGGTTTAAAAAAAGGCCTTTAAAAAGTAATGCTGATTTTACATGCTGTGTAAAATCTGAAAAGTTTTTCCAGTAGCCTAAAGTAGTTGAAGTATTTGCTTAATCTGTACTTGGTGCAATTCAAAAAGATCAAATTCTTCACTTGGAAATGATTTTTATTGGAATGTTTTAAGACGACATAGACCTTGGGGGTTGCATAATGTAGTGTTTACCATAATAATTAATAATGCAGAGTTGTATGGAAGGGCACAAACTGGAAGATGCAATTGAAGTCCAAACAGATGAACCCATCCCAACATTTTTATATTTCATTATCACTAATGTAGCAGTCCTCTTCGTCACTACAATAGTTCTGTGATGTAGGCTAGTTATTCCCACTGTAAGATGGAGAACTGAGATCGACTTGCCTACAAACCATCCAGGGAGCCAGGCCTGAGTGAAAAAGGAATGAACTCTGGCCCAAGTCCAAAATACCTGTTGGACCACACTGGCCAATATGGATCGTAAGAAGGTTCTACAACAACTATGTGAGATACAGCTTGATACAGATCAGGGAGAAATTGCCTTCCCACCCCTAAAAAAGCAGTGATCATAAAATTATAATTGTAAAAGCAACAAAATCCAGAAAATAAAAAGCAACAGGGACACCACACTGAGAATAGATAACACATTCAAGAATGCCTTACTGAAAATTCATTAGAATAATATTGTTGGTAATTGAAGCCTGAAGATAAAGTGATCCGACCTGATTTCTCAAGGCAGAGACTAGTTTCATAGCTTGGCCACAACCACCAAGATGCACCTCTGATGGTAGTGAGGTGCAGAATCTCCTCTGGCGACTGAAGCATGCAGACAGGTTCATATGGGTAGAGGGAGGTTCTTTAGATATCAAAGTCCCAAACTAGCTCTGAATTGAAATAGCCCATCTGAAAATATTCCAAATGAATAATGAACTAGGCTCCCTCTGCAAGATGTTGCTATCGCCAAGCCCTTAAATTGCAGTTGGTGACAGGGTCTTGCACAAGCACCCCAAGCATTAAATTATCTTTACTGATGAACTTTATTTTAATTGAATATTCAAATGTTATTGTAACTCAAGGTGTATTGCTAACTTCACCTCTTAAAACCTTGAATAGTTGGACAACGTATTCCTGGAGAGGAGACGTAAGCTGACTTAAGGTAAAAAGGAAAGATGGTGAGATCTGATTTGAATGTTACTGTAATGTTTTTCTCACACCACCAACTCGGAGTTGGTGACGTTAAGATCTGTTTGGTGCTGTGATCCTGTGTCTGCCAGTTGCCTAGTGAATATGAGCTTTCAAAACACAGTCTTGGGGATCTTGCTGAGTGTTCACAACCAGGGCTATTTCTGAGTGGATTCCTTAAGTAACTGATGTGAAGCCTGTAGTTATGACAAAATTACAAATGTCATGTTCCAATCAGATATATTATCTATCTATATAGAAGAGGCATAAGGTGCCCTTCAAATATTCTTGGACCAGCCCTCATTAGCTCCTGTAAGCATAGCCAATGGTCAGGGAGTTTCTTTATTAATTGAATTTATATCCCAACCTTCCTTCCAGAGGAGCCCAGAATTGTAGTCTGACAACATTCAGTGGGCCACAGGTTCCCCACCCGTGGTTCAATACTGACATGACAATTTTTAACAAGTTTCCCTTGGTTCCCTGTAATGCACTTTTGAATTATCTCTGACAGTTAAGTGAGCTTCTTGTATTACTTTGGAAATTCTTAATTGCATTTTCCTCTTGCTCGGCACAGTGTTCCCTGCAAAATGCAGGCCTTCTTCTTACAGAAGGTAAATTGTGTTTTAGAACTCTCCACTGAGGGAAGTGTTTAACCTAACTAACACAGTCCCTATTTTCGGAATAGAATAAACTTGCCATAACACCATTTCGGATCCAGAATGGTTCAGAGGATGCTTCTTCGACAGTCTGATGTATGCTTTGGTGGCTAAGAGTATGAGCCAGCAAATCACTGGTTCAAGTCTAGCCTTAGTCACAAAGTCACCAGATGGCCTTGGGCATGGAAGTGTCTCAGCTGTGGCCTCCATCAGCAGTATGAGATGATAGTACTCTAGGACGTTGTATTGAGCACTTGAGAATCCTTGATATTTATCTATTTTATTTAAGGGCTGTATAACCTGCCTTTCAACAGGCTCCTAGGGTCTCTTACAAAAAGTTAGAATTACAGTGGCTGATATTCAATGTTCATTATAATCAGAGTAGACTCATTGAAATTAGTGGACTTTCCATTTCAGTGTGCCTGTTCTTAGTACAGTCATACCTTGGGTTGAAGACGCGTTACTTCCGGGTTTCGCTGCTTGCGCATGCGCAGACGCTCAAAATGACGTCATGCGCAGAAGCGGCGAAAAGCGGCGCGCTCATGCGCAGACGCACCGTCACTAGTTACGTTTACTTCTAGATACGAACGGGGCTCTGGAACGGATCCCGTTCATATCTAGAGGTACCACTGTATGTTTTAACATTAAATATCACCCAAAACAATTAAAACAACCACTTTGAAATAACCACAGTATGAAAGAGCATTGTCATTTAAGTAATCTTTGTGCCCAAATACATTTGTGCAGTCAGTAGATTTTTCACCATATCAGTCTAATTTGGCAGACTGAGGTGTCCTCTGAACCATTTTGTTCCACTGGGATAATACATCAATCCTTCTCCAAGTTCATAATTTTATGTCTCTTGCTTATCAATAGTATCTACCGTATATATACTGTGCACTAATAATTCTGTGCCAAGAAATCTGGGACCTGTATATATTTTAATATTTTTTTAATACCTTGTTTTTCATAATTCTGCTTTTTCCAGTTATGTGGTAGCTTAAGAACTATGCTTGCCCGTGATGCCTTGTGCCGACAGCTAAAAATCCATCCCAGTCCACCCTCTGATTTAGGTTTCAAAGTGTGGGGGTCACTTTCTCCATTCTTCACAATATTGGAGGCTAGCAGTATTTAGCGGGGAAGGACAGCTGAGAATTTAATACCGGGTGAAAATTTTCAACTTGGTCAGGCATAATTGTAAAAGATACATACATACATATTATATATATATATATATATATACACACACACACACACACACACACACACACGGATATATATATATATATATATATATATATATATATATATAGGCGATCGTTGTTGAAAACCTGTGTACTGTGTAGCATAGATTTTAAATCCCAAATGAAAGGTCAATATTTCATCCATGTTTGTTCATTCTGAAAAGTTGTTATTTAAAAAGGAACTCTCTGTGGAAATCACTGTGATGTGTCTGCACCATGATTTCTATAATTAGCTAACATTTCTGGGCCCATAATTGGGCCTCAGCAAAACTAAGGTGACACGAGTGTCAGCTTATATTCAAAAGAACCCTGTGTTTAGAGTTACATGGTTATGGAAGCGGCATTCAAAATTAGCTTGTAAATGACAAGGAGGACATTTTTTGCATTTGAAATATATTGATTCAGGAGAGAAAGAATTAACACAAGACTATCCAGGGTGCAATGAACACAATTTGGGTGTGTAATAAATGGGTTGGATAGTTTTTAGGGTTGGATAGTTTTAGAATAAATTCAGAAGGCACACTCTTCTGTCAAGTTTAACCAAGAGCCTCACACGTGGACCTGAATTCCACTTTCATAGCACTTTGTGTTGCTTGATGAGGGACTTGTGTGAAGAGGAACTTGGCATTCTGGTTTTTTATTTGTCTGTTCTTTTGAAAGCTAGGTGGTGGCAGCTTCCGGTGGAAATGTTAAGAGCTCTAGTATCTATTGTAACTGAGCCTTTCATTTTGGTAAGCCTGCTTTGCAGATGCTATAACTGTTCAAATGGCCTAGGATTGCACATAACTTGTGAGAAGACACACAAAGTCATATCTCTCTGCTCTGCAGTAATTTATGGCAGAAGTGGGGAACGGGATCCAGCCGGCAGACCAGATAATCATCCCCCCAACAGGCCAACTTTGACAGGTGGACAGTGCTACCCACTTGTCAGTTTCCAGACACCACAGTGGAATCATGTGTCCATTTTTGGACCACTGCAAAGCATTTTGCCAGTGCCACAATCAGCTGGTTATCAAAACTTGTGAAGGCAGATGTATGGCACAGTGCATGACCTGATTTTGGGTTCTTGCGAAGCCCCCTGCACATCACTTTGTAAGTGTGGTCAGTGCTGCTGCTTCACCCACATGGAAAGGCCTGGTGGGTTCTCCATGGCTGGTGTATAGAGTGTGCTAGGCATGCAGCAGTATAAACCAGCAGTGCCATTGGACTGAGTGTTTAATGAATTTAGATTATATAGGTGATTGGTTCTGTTTAGGCTGTCATCAAAATTGTGCATATACCTACTGAGGTACCAATTGCAAGAACTATATTTGGACATACAACTTTATATATTGCTTTTATAATTAGACACCATCCATTTTGTTTTGCCACAGACTCTCCCAGAAAACTTCAGTGACTGTAAACAGAAAAAGAAGGGGCTAGTGAAAAAGGTTCAGGTAAGTCCTGTACCAAGTGTAACTGTGTTCATCTGATTAGGAAGTGGAACTGCCAAGTCTCTTGAAAAATCATGTGACCTCTGTTAAAATCTCAAAAACAAAACTCCAAACTTTCAATCATTTGATACGCATATAGTCAATCTCATTAAGAAACAGAGAAATAATTTTAAAAAGCAAATAAGTATGTACATGTTTTTATCAAGAAGTGAGGAAAAAACAAGCATTGTCCTAGCTATGTGTTTATTACCATTTGTATTGGTTACATTTCCCACACAGGACCTTGGAATTGCATTTTAAATTTCAGAAAATATAAACAAAATAGTCCAGAATAGCGTGCTGTTTGACAAAAGCACCTAGAAGTCACATTGCTTATCAGTCTCAGGCTTTCTCACACTCGGTAGTTGAACACCTGATAATCTCTTTTTTTCCTTTGCAGACTTTCTTGCAGATAGCAAACATTTATATTTGAATAGCTGAATGGTAACAATTTCATGGATTCCCAGTGTTAATCTACTGGTTCCTAAGTAGTCAAACTATTGCTTGCAAACTGGGAGTGAGCCTTGGGAATGCATATGTTCCATTTCTGGTGTGTCTTAACCCCTCCTGTTCCTGTTCCTTTAACTGTGGTTTTGCATTACATTTGCACCATTGCCTAATTTTGGTAAACCCTGATCATGCTCCCTCTCAGCTGTGATTTACAAGCCCACTATCAGTTTGAACTCTTGGTCAAGATGGAAACCATGATTTTCAGATGTAAAACTATGGTTAAGAAGAACAGGAAGGGTGGGTTCAATTCAAATTAAAGAGGGTAAAGAAAGCTAGAGGGAGGGAGACCCTTTCCTGAGGCTGGCTTCCAAATCGCAAACTGGTTATTGCTACACCAGATCTTAGGTATGTTTTATAGAAAGAGTTACTTGTGCCTATAATTCATAAGCGAAGTTGTTCTTGCAGTCTTTCCTATATAAAAAAATACTATTCTTGGTTTTTAGATACCCTATTGCATTAAGCCTCATTGTCCTTAATTTTGCTTTTAGGGTTTCCTTGCACAGTGTGATACAGTGGAAGGCAGTATTGGTCAAGAAATTGATAAACTGCAGTTGAAGAACATGGCCCTGGCAGAATGAGGCATTATTTTAAGTAACTAGGAGAAATAATTGCTCTGTGAGCAAGAAGAAGAGTTTGCTCTTGATTTTGGAGCACCTGTTTAGTATTCAAAAATTTATTTTAAGCAGAGTCCAGTAATCCTGTTGCATGTTGACCATTGCTTACTGGT
This sequence comes from Podarcis raffonei, assembly GCF_027172205.1. Taxonomy (NCBI): domain Eukaryota; kingdom Metazoa; phylum Chordata; class Lepidosauria; order Squamata; family Lacertidae; genus Podarcis; species Podarcis raffonei. Next base: position 3,337,473 of record NC_070614.1, on the reverse strand, counting down.
TGTCATGTGTTCTGCTTAGATGTAAAGCTCTTCTTTCCAAAAAATAATACAACACATTCTGCTGTTTTTCTTGACTATATTTCAAAACATGCCTTTGTGTGATCATATCTGTTTCAGCTAAACTACATGTTGCTTTCCTTCATTAATCATTCAGAGCAACTACTGTAACTATGATGCTGTTAAGTAAAATTGTATGTGTTCTCAGATGTAGGAAAGATTTAACCACCTGAGGTTTTATCTATCTTACTTTCAGGATGCCTAAATTTGAATGTACTGTAAGATGTATTGTGCTTTTAACTAGTGGCTGAACATCGATAAGGTCCTTGATGGTCATTTTTACATATTTGTGATATATTGTGTATATGTTCTGTGTTCTCTTTGGGTAGTGTAGGACATTCTGGAGCAGGAAATTCCTATCAGACTTCCTGTCTCCTACAGTGGGGGAGGGGGGCAGAGTTAGTCACATGAATGATGAATGTGGCACAACAGCCTCACAAGAGTTTGGCCTACGCCAGCTACTTGGTTAGCCGCATGCTTCTCAGTTGTGGAGGCTGCTGAGCAAAACATTGATTCCCCTGTGCAGCAGCTCCCACCCCACCTATCCCAGAGTCTCTCCTCCATACAGCTAGCAAAGGCATGGAAATACACCAAAACCAAATCCTGAGGAGAATTATAGGTCCTGTAGTGCCTAGGTGCTTCACTTGCCTAGGGTGGTGAGGATAATGTGTACTGTTGTGTCAGTTTTACGCATAGCTACCCTTAGGAAGTCTCAGCAACATGCAGGCAAGCAGCTTGGCATGTGTGCCTGGTCAGTTCGGGGAGGAAGCAACCTAAGCAGCAACTGCTCAGGATGACCCCCTCCGCTCTCTGATGGTATCCATTGGAAAGGTTATGGTGTGTGTGGGGGGGTCCATTCTAACGCCCTCCAGCTGCTGGGCACCACAGGGGTCCACACCTTGACCACAAAGTGCACAACCCTGCAAAAATTCAGTTAGAGGGAAGAGGGTGTGATTGCTGGTGATTGCTTTCCTGCTGCATTAAGATGACAGACGGTTCTTTTCTTAACATTGCATGCTGCTGAATCAGGCTAAGCTAAGCAGCAGCAGTGGGCTGAGAACATTGGTGCAAGCAAAAAGTGGCAGGTTGTCTCACCTGCTTCTCACCCACCCCTCTGTAAGGAGATGAGGAAGCCCTTTCCATAGTGTAACCTGGTGTTAGAACCTATTACAAGCAAGGAGGAGGGAGAGCTCTCTGGGAGGAAGCCCAGAGAACCCAGAGAATTTCCAAGCCCTGTTGCTCAAAGCAGTTATGAAGCCTAGAGGCGGCAAGTAGATGTTTGCAAGTGAGGGGAAGCCTGTGAAGGAATTTGTAATCCTAGCTGGAACTCTGTGAATCTCAAATGAAAGGGAGAGGAGTGGGATTCCCCTACCCCTTTTAGCAAATCAACTCAGGAATGATCATGTTATACTACCTACCCAAGAGCTGTCTGGAGACCTTTCCTTCCAAGAAAGGAAAGGGGTTGCAAGGGACTGAACAAATGAATTTGCCCTCTGCAAATTCCATGAGGCTTCTGCCATCTGTAATGGTCCTCAGCAGCTTACTCTTCTTTTCACCAACGCCTTAAATGTTGGACGTACAAGTTCTTTCAGTTCTCCACCAGAGCAATGGACTGAGTTGTCTTACTCAGATGCAAGTTTCAGCTCAGAAAGATGGTCAGTAGTCCAGGCTTCAACTAAATTCAAAGTAGCCACACACCCACCCTTGCTGCCACTTGAGGGAAATCTTAAAGATATAAAAACAAAGATTAAAGGTTATGCCTTCTACAGTACTTCAGTCTTACAACATCTTCCTCAAATTAAAGTGGCCAAAGAGGGGGTGGCGTTAGCAGCAGCAGTGTTCTCCAGTCACAAAGTGTTGGTCAGACTCCTGGGGTCGGGGGCAATAGCAAATGGCAGGCTGTCACCAAAGGGAAAAGGATGTTGACAAAATTCTATCTGGTATAAGACTAGCATATTCCAGAGACTATCGGGTAAGGAAATGGTAAACAACAGATATGTGCTTGATTTCCCCTCCCTTCCCCCTGGTTTGCTGGAACTTCTCAGGACAGAGCTACCAGGAAAATATACCTGCTGCTAGCTGTTATCTCATTTCATGAACATCAGGGTGATAGAACCAGTACCATCCAAAGAGAACTTCTTTGGCATTTTATATATTTTACAATGCGAAAAAATATGGAAACTGGAGAGCCATTCTGGATCTCAAAACTCTTGAATAAACATCTAAATTGTAAGTGGAAACTTTTGAGATCTGTAACACACACACTCAAAGCAAACAACTTTCTGGTCTCCACAAAGGCCAACTCCACATGCCTGTTCTCCCATGTTCCTATGGCTTCAAAACACATTTTTGAAACAAAGCTGTGCTTCAGACTTGGCTCCACCCAGAGACTGTTCACCAAGATCATGGTGTCAGTTGCAGCGAACCTCTGACTCCACTACCTGGAAGATACTATCAGATCTTAAGAGTGTGGGGAATGTGAGACAAGTGTGCAGTGTCTCCAAAGCCATGGTTTCCTTATAAAGAAGATAAAAATTGCTTCCTACAGTGAAGTGCCTGTCATACCTGAGAAGTCATCTTCAGCACTATTCAGTATAAATTGTTCCTGTTTCAAGAATGGTAGAAAAGGAGGGAGACACGACTCTGATCCATGAGACTAGGTTAACTCCTTTCCTAGTGTTCTGTCATTATTTTTTTAAAAAAATTCCAGCAAGCTTTTAATTTCCCTACTTTTGTTTGCTTTAGGCTTGCGTTTCTGCTGTTTGTTAGTCATAATGTTTTACTGTGCATTCAAGAGAACAGTTCTGGTTTATTTCAATTGGTGCCAATATGCTAAATGTTTTTATACCTTTAGCTGCTTTGGGAATCTCCAATTGGGGAGGAAAAGCAGGTTACAAATATGAATAAAATGTGAGCCTCAGAATTGTACTCTTGCTACCAGGAGTTGCTAGAACACTCATGTCAACCAATGAGGTGCACTAGGAAGAAACACTACTAATGCAAGAAGGCTGAGGTCCACTCTCTCTCTAATGGAGGTGGAGCACATCAGGGAATATATTTAAATGCAAGGAAACCTGCCCCCGCCAATCCTCATCACAGACTTCTTTTGAAACTCCCTCTGTTTCAATGTCCAGGGCTGCTATATGAGGAAACCAGTCAAACCAATTCCTGCAGAATCAGTAACAGTTCTTTGGAGACACAGCAGAAATTAAATGTCAGGATTCTGCAACAACATTGAAAGTAACGCTATAGGCAACAAAAAGACTCGTCATACTAAATCACAAACCCGGAAAAAAGAAATTGTAAATGCTAGGATGCAGAGATTGTGGCCCAGGTCCAACTCTATGAATGTATGTGGCTGGGTCCACAGACTGGTGGGGGGAATAATGTAGCTGTAGCAGATGCCTGTGAGCCTTTTTGTCTGAAGATTGAACTCTACATGAGCGGAACACAGGGTTCTGTGGCTCTTGTAGGGTTAATGAGGATGTATATGAAACTCCTCAACCTGTTCAAAGAACAAAAACAACTGATAAGAAATTATTGTTAAACTCGGTGGTACCTTTCAGTAAACATGCCTGGGATAAGGCAACTAATTAGCCTGCTCTTAATTAACAAAATGTGTATATAAACCAATTGATTGTAAGAAAATGTCAATGCAGTTTACAGAAATATAAAACATTAGCACGTTCAAATTTAAAAATTACTGTATATAAAAATTTTTCAAGGTATTATTAAAACCAACAGTAGCTAAAAAGAAATATAACAGATGTACCTTCTGTTTTAAGTAATCTTATGAATGTATCCAAAGAAAAGAAAAGCTTGGAAGCCTGTGAGCCCTCAAGATTTTCTTTCTTGGGAGAAAATTTCTTTTGAAAATCAGTGATGATTACACATTCTAAAACTACAGCCAGCTTCATGTTTGCTTTGGTAGCACATATACTAGTGATGCTTTTTCAAAACAAATCAAAACACAACAGTTTCGGTCTATTGTATGTATTGCATTTTAACTGGCATATTTCTTTTTAAATATGTAAAGAGTGTTGTTCATCACTTGGGGGGTGGCGATCATTGGGCCAACCTTTTCCCTGGTATCTATATATAAAACTACAATATCATACCATACTATATGCAGGAGGCAGGCTTCAGCTATTCCTTGCACCTAAACTACTCTGAAAAAAATCTGGTCTGTACTGCAATCAGATGAGGTCATTATTATTATAAATTACTATTAGGTTGCAACAATAAGTAGGGGAAAACCATTATAGGTCAAACATTCTCATCCAAAAAAAGAAGTGAAAAGGGTAGAATAAAAAAAGCAAAGGACGTATGAAGAGGGGAGAGAGACTACATAATGATGAAACTTTATAATACCAGGAATTATTTAAAAGGAAAAATGTTCATCATTTACTTTGCTGTTCCAAAAATTTAGAAACAAGGGCACACCTCTTAATAAATCTGGTTTTCTTGATCGTTAACTCTTGCATTTTTCTCGCATGCAAGTTTAACCATTAAGTTAGTTTGCAAAGCTTTCCTTAAGCAATCAGTTATGGTGAGGGGAATATTTATTTTTCTTAGTGGCAATGCAGTTGTTTTTGCTGACATTAGCAGTGCAGTCATTAGCTGTAAATCATCATTAATTATTTCAGAATGAGTAGTTTCAGAGTTTCTTGAGAGATCAATAATTCCAGACCACAAACCCAGCTTCAGGGCCTATCCATGCATTGCCAGGAGACATTCATTATTATTCATTTCATGTCTATACTGCATTATTTTTTTTAAAACAACCTCAAAAGATATTTACAACCTACATTAAATAAAGCAATCTAGAATGAAACATTTGTTGTTGTTTAGTCGTTTAGTCGTGTCTGCCTCTTTGTGACCCCCTGGACCAGAGCACACCAGGCACTCCTCTCTTCCACTGCCTCCCGCAGTTTGGTCAAACTCATGCTGGTAGCTTCGAGAACACTGTCCCACCATCTCGTCCTCTGTCATCCCCTCCTCCTTGTGCCCTCCATCTTTCCCAACATCAGGGTCTTTTCCAGGGAGTCTTCTCATGAGGTGGCCAAAGTCTTGGAGCCTCAGCTTCAGGATCTGTCCTCCCAGTGAGCACTCAGGGCTGATTTCCTTCAGAATGGAGAGGTTTGATCTTCTTGCAGTCCATGGGACTCTCAAGAGTCTCCTCCAGCACCATAATTCAAAAGCATCAATTCTTCGGCAATCAGCCTTCTTGATGAAACATTATTCTTCTTTATGAAACAGTAATGAAACATTACTGAAGACAAACAAAATTTACCATTCAAAGCAACATAACAGGAAACTAAAATATGAAATATTTTATTTTTTAAAAATTACTGTACAAAGGACGCCCACAGAATGCACATTCAACGCAGCTAAGTTAACCAAAAAATGATTCAAAAAGAAACACCGCTGAAGTAAGTCAAATACAAAATGTGCATTTAAAACAGCATCATTAGCAAGAGAACATTATCCCACGCCCAAGACTTCTCTCTCACATTATTTCCAGGGAGCGTCTCAAAAGGGGCGCCCGAAGGAACAAGGAAGTCCCGCCCCCAGTCACTCAACCGGCTGCTCCGCTTCTTCCGGCCTCCATGGCGGTTGCTAAGGAGCGGGCGGGGAGAGAGAGAGAGACAGACGAGAAGGTCACTGAGACGCTCTCTGTGACGCAAGGTCTTCGCGACGAGCGAGGCTGGATGACGCGCTTCCTGGCGCGCCCGCTTCCTCCGCGGCGGCTATGGCGGCTTCGGGTCCGGCGGCCGGGAGGCCTCGGGGGCGGCCGGGGGCGGCGGCGGCCTCGGTGGGGCAGGAGGAGCTGCGGCGGCTGATGCGGGCGAAGCAGCGCGAGGCGGCGGCCGGGAAGAAGAAGAGGGTCGACTCTCCCTTCGCCAGATACCCTTCCTGCGCCGGGGGGGACCGGGGGGGCTCGAGGCCGCGGGGTCTCCTGCTCTGGGGGGCTCCCATAGCAGCGCTGTGAGGTTTGCAGCTGGGGTGGAGGCGGGGGACGGGGGGAGACGGAGGGGCTAGGAAAGAACTCTGCAGCCGCAACCCGCTGGTGTTGTGTTCGCTCCCCTCCTCGTCCCCAGAGGGGGACCCAACACGGCTTGCAAATAATACTAAGAACAGCTAGAAACATAGGAGGGAGACAAGAATAATTAAAAAACAGTTAAACATTGAGAGAATTAAGCTAAATATGAATACAAAATACCTACTAAAACCATGCAGATAATCACAGCAAGAAGAAGAAGAAGCAGCATGGCATCAACCCTTTCATTAGCAGCAGTCAGTTCCCAAGAAGACCCCCCCATAAAATCTCAGAACCAGGAGAGGTTCATTATGAAGTCTTTCAGAGAGCTTCAGCCTAAGACATATTTGTTGTTCCATCAGTGATTATGATGTTACCTAGGTTGCCATAACCATTTCTATGTCTCCTTCCCTCTCCCTAACTCGTTGAAACAAGCAGGGCTCAAGACCTGCAGCTATAATAGATTGACTTGGGGGGGGGGGAGGTATGGGTTTGGTCCTGTCCCTTGTGAGGGGACATTGCCAACTTCTTACCCTCTGTTTTCTCCATCCTCACTGCAGCTCCCAATCTTATCTGAAAGACTGGCTGCATAATAGTTTATTTATTTCATTTCTGTCTCGCCTTTTTGTCATGGAGTTACATGATTCCCCCCCCCCCCCATTTAATCCCCACAACAACCCTTTGGGGTAGTCTAGGCTGAGAGCAAGTGACTGGCCCAAGGTCACCCAGGGAGCTTCATTGCCAAATGCAGATTCAAACCTTGGTCTCCCAGTTCCTAGTCTGACACTCTAACCACTACACCACATTGGCTTTTGTTTTTGGTTTAAATGACCAAAATATATTCATATTTCTTTAATGTGCCACTGAAACTCTTGTTCTTTACGGAAGCAGACTAGCACAGCTACCCCTTTGGAAAATAAGCTCTTGTTGTATCTCAGTGTAACTTATATCTCAGTGTAAATCAACAACTTTGTGGTGTGGTGTGGGAATGCAGAGTGGCTTTAAAAAAACTAAAACTAAAAAGTGGCTTTAAAAAAACTAAGTGTACAGGAATCATTGTTATGAAGCCAAGTCTCTTTAATAGCTTCACACATACAAATTTACATTTTACTTCTCACTTTTAAAAGCTATAATATGGCTTAATAATATGTATTTTAGCCAAGTTTATGTTGCATGTTCAAAGCCCACAACTGCAGTTTTGAGAGGTGGGTTATTTTTATATTCATTTCCTTGATTCCAAATTCTACATATAACAGTTTGGGAAACTTAAGCTGCTCTCTCTGCAACATGCCTGTGAAGAGTGAACTATTGTGGCAAACACATGTGCTTGGGAAGCAACACAAAGAGGTAAGAGACGGTTCTTTTTTTTAAAAAAGTAATGTGCTTACAACATTTGTGTTATGTGTTATGTTGCAAAGCTAAGACTAATAGTTCTTTTCTTAATTACCAGTCTAGAAATTGAAATGCACTGACAATGTTAATATGATTCTGCAGTACAATAATACATGAAATCTGATTATCTTACAAACTAGACATAATAGTGCCCCCCATTTTTCCCCATTTAAAACATTGACTTTTAAAAGGATGATTATAACAAAAATGCAAAATTGCTTCATATGCTAAATAGTCTAATTACATAAAAGTAACAATGTCTCTTGCCTCTTGTTGCAGGCTTTCTTGAATCTTGCTTGCTAATATTGCTAGTATTTTGTGAAAAATGTGCTACTTTGTGAAAAGAACTTAAATTCTTCTATGTTGTAATAATTTATTCCTTGGGAATAAAGTACAGGTGGTCATCTGTTGCTTTTAATCCCCACCCCTGCAGAAAGTTGAGCAGTTGAGAAATCTTAAACAATCAGTACCAGGTCCTATTCCTGACACCTCATCTTCTCTAAAGAGGAAAACAACCAACACAGAATCTCCAGAACTGAAGAAAGCCAAAGGTATGGAAATGTTAGGCTGTGCTTACTGACCTGGTCATTTTTCTACAGTTCTTGCCTGTTCCCCAGCTGTCTTGAAATCATTTGTGGATTAAATATTTTCCTTGGATGGTGTGTTTTATATAAAATTATATGAAGCTGTTAGGAGCAGTCTGTTGGAGATTTGGAGCACAGTTTGAGTCAGGAGATCTGTGCACAAGCTGAACCAGGAACCAGACACACTGGTGGTCTGCATGAGGACTAATAAACTGAGGCTGACAAGGCAGACAAGTGGTTCCTGCAGCTGAAAATTGGTGATTTTGCCCCTTCTAGATGCACTCTCTTTGAAGGGACAGGCACACAGTTAACAGGTGTTGTTGGAACCACATTTGACCATGGATGCACATGTGGTCTCTATGGAGAAGAGTGCTAGTACAATTTGGCCACTGTGACACATGCCTTGGTAACCTCACGTTCTAGAATGTGGTAACTTCACATTCTAGCAGTCTTTGTGATTCTTCTTCCCTTCCAGCTGGTTCATAGGCTGCTGCTAGTGCAGAATGTCATGGACCAGGTGGTGAGTGGTGCTCTTTACGAGCACATACCATGCCCATACTAATGGGTCTACACTAACTACCTGTCACCAAATCAATTTTAAGGAGTTGCTATCTACATATAAAGTCTGAAACAATTCCACACTAGCTTACCTGAAAGCCTGGTTAAGGCATTAAATAAAAGAACCTCAGTTAGTCTTGCCAAGACTTTATGATGATCACTTTGATGATGCAAAAGTGTTTTTTCACTGGGAGCATTAGTGTTACGGAACGCACTCCCTGCTGAAATGCTAGAGGCCCCGTCTGCAATGCTATTTTGCGGGCTTTTGAAAATGATTCTATTACACAGGCATTTTCCCAACCCAAGTCTCCTGTTTTAAGAGAAGTAATAGGATTGTTTTATTGAATATTTTAATTATGGATATTTATGTATTAATGTTTCTCTACTTTTTTCTAATTGCCTAGAAGCCTACTTTGACATTAAATATAAATGAATTAATAATCAATACAAGTAGTATTTGAGTACCCATAACATGAATGCCAGGCAGATTTGCTAATAATTATAAATTAGTTTTTGATGGGTACTTGCTAGGACAGAGAACAAATTGTGGTAAAATGCTGGAGGTAACCATTCATGGTTTCTAGTCAACTAGATGTGCCCTTGTATATTACACACTGTAGCTGCTGCTATGGTTCAGTGTTTAAAATGCTGGGTGTGTGTGTGTGTGTGTGTGTTTTGAATAAATGCACCCAAAGGGGGTGAATTCAATCTTGGTTAAAGGTCCTAGCCTTAGTGTGGAAGATTAAAGCTATGTTTAGGTAAACTACAGCTTTATGTGATTGGGAAGGCTACACAAAATTTCTTTTAACTGATTTTATATCTACTGTTTTCTGTATTTTTCCTGTTGCCACATTAATTGCTTTTGTTTCTGATGTTTCTGATTGGTTTTATATTTGTTTTATGGTTCTCTTTTGTAGGCTATCTTGAAAACCTAGATTAATAAAATTATGTTTAATTTAAAAAACACACCTTTACATAAGGAAATTTCAGCTGCTTGCAGTGCCTGTGTTTCTTGGAGTAACTGTCCTATGAATTGTTCTTTCAACACACCGTCACCTGACTGTAACCACTTTAACACTGCTCAAACCTTAGCTCAATTACCTGACAAAAACCCTGTTATATTGACCTATTATTATTTATTAAATTTGTATACCACCATTCATCCACAGATCTAAAAGAGATGACAGTGCAATGTGGATGGAAGAAGGTGCTATTTTTCAATAGTTTTAAAGTCCTGACTTGGAGGTGTCACTCTATCCGTTTAAGACATATTTTAAGGCTGGATAATGTGGGTTGCTATGTCAGCAGAAAACTAGCCTCAAAGGGATTCAGTGACATCACCGTCATTGCATCACAATCATTGGCGTCATAAGTTTTTATCCTCTCCTGCACTCAGAGGTAGAGAGTGTGCTGAGAGAGAGACAGACTTGCCCAGGTTGTCCCCATTGAACTTCACGACTTGGGTGGGGATTTGAACCTGGCTTACCTTAGTCACATGACTGATCCAGAGTTCTTCATGGGTCACTGCAGCTTGGGTGTGAAGTTCATCTTTGAGTTCTTTTTCTGTTTTAAATGTGACAGAACTCTGATAAAATGTTTTGCAGATTCAAGTGACCATCCGCAAACACTCTCTTCTGGGTAAGTTGAGATGGTTGTTATTAGCTCTGTTTTTACATTTTCTTTTTTTCATAGTTATGGATATGAACAGGATGTTATATTTGTTATTCATTACCCAAAGTTCTAACTGGTGCTGAGAAATTTGCTTTCAAACAGGGTGGTTTGAATGTTCCCATATGGCAATTGTTCAAATGCAGTGGCTGACAACATTGTTTTCCATTATACTACAGTTATTTCAGAGAAAATTATTTCATGGGGAGTCCCAGATGGAGGTGACCACCATGTGGAAAGCTGTTTGGGAAACGCAGATTTAGCATGGGGAATGTCTATTTAAGGGAGAAAAGTTTTGTTATTGTTTTTTAAATCACCTTAATTGCACTTGAAATAATTGTCTTGATTCTGGCTTGTATTATGATGGAATGTTTTTAAGTTGTTGTGGAAAGCCAGCCAGATGGGCGGGGCATAAATAATGAAATTATTGTTATTGTTATTATTTCATTTTTTAAGACTGCCAGCAGATTTTTTTGGAAAAAGTGAACAAGCAGAAGCAGACAAGGCCTCTTGCAAAGCTTCAAGTGGTGGCTTATTACTTGGAGACTCTGAAGAGGAGGAGGAGGAAGAGGCAGAAGAGATGGCCAAAGAAATCCAGGACAACAGCAGCAAACCTCCTCTGTCGTCCACAGTGCAGCATACAGCAACACTCGCCCACCCTCAAAAAGTAGACACCACTGCTTTACCATCAGGTAACTCTGGGACTTTCTCTGCTGACTTTACAGTAAAAAATATAGAGAGTTCCAAGGCCACTCCAGCTGACATGGTACAAATCAGATGTTTTGCTTAACTTTACCTCTAAAGTTGTGTCATGTCCTCTTTTTTATGGTTTCTGAAGTATTGCTGTGCCACATTAGGTAGGCCTATCCGTATATACTACAGTGCGCTCCACATGTGTCATACATGCATATTAGATGGCTTCTCATGCCAAATGAAAACCAGCAATCATCTGCTATTGATGGTTGTAGATGTCCAGAATTCTGTTTCCAAGTGTCGCCAGCCAGATGTTTCTGAGGAACTCCAAAATGGCATGGAGTTCTGTTCATTACTAGCATCTAGTATGCAGAGCCTCTGAGGTTCTCTTATGGTACAACAGCATAGCTGACCAATTCTGATATTTTTCAGTAAAGCACCAAATATATACCATTCAGGGGTAGGGTACCTAAGACCCGGGGGCCAGATGTGGCCCAATCACCTTCTCAATCCAGCTGTGGACAGTCCGGGAATCAGCATGTTTTTACATGAGTAGAATCTGTGCTTTTATTTAAAATGCATCTCTGGGTTATTTGTGGGGCATAGGAACAGTGGATCGGCCCACGGTTGAAAAAGGTTGCTGATACCTGGACTAGTATGTAGTGATTTTTAAATACATGAGTCCCCAAATGGTGTTATGAACAAGCAAACAGTTTATTTTATACCTTGTGTATGTTATAGCTTTAGTCGACAAGGGGTGTAAATTTGGTGCTTTTCTGAAAAAGTGCACAGTTGCGACAAATTAAGCTTCAATGCTACGCTATTCTGGATTCATGGCTAGTCTCTTTTGATAGACCTATCCTAATAAATTTTGTCTAGTCATTTTAAAGTAGTGGTCATCACCAAGATGCAGCCCAGTCCTATGCATGCGTGCTTGGATATGTTTACTGAGTCCAGTGGGACTATTGCTAAGTTAAGCGTGCACAGTATTTCAATCTAAGCAGTGGTGAATCTTGTAAGTTAATCATTCTGTGAAGTATTTTGTTGATATTTATATCAACTTTATTGGTTCACCTCAAGGTTTGAGTGATCTCAGTTTTTCCCTCTCTGCTCATCGTTTGTGCAATTAATACACCCATTTTTAATGACTTGGGCTTTCAAATTGTGCATATTAGACAGACAGTGATTATTTTCTCTATTGCAGACTATTCAGACAATAAAACTTTAGCTGCACCTTTAGTCTCCCATTCTGGCTCTATTCAGAAAGCAGAAATACAAGAAAAAGTTGTGGAAAGGTAAGCTAGCCAGTGTAAAGGTTTTCCTTCCTATTTTAATTTGTAATTAAATGTGTTTGGGTTCTCATAATAATCCTCAGTATGCCTAGTATATTGGTCCTTTTTTTAAAAAAAGTCACAGTCTGATGAGATGAACCAGTATTTTAACAGTGTTCGTAACTTAAACAATTAGGACACCATACATAATGGAGCTTTGAGAAAGTAGTGTATTAGGAGAATGGCTTCTTGCATTTGTTTCCTTTATCTTTATTGGATCTTGGAGGTTTGGAAAAATTAAACTTACAGTGCCAGCTGATATGGTTAGCTCAAAAGGGGTGCCTTCATTTCTCCTCAGCCTCAGGCCAGCGGGTGGGGAGCCCTAGTGGGCATTGCGTTGCTCGCTCTGTTCTCGGTGCAGATATCTGATCTGCTGTTTTGAAGGAGTTAAAACTAGTGCAGAATTGGCTCAAGACAAGCCATCACCTTAACATTTCAGGAAAGAAAACACTGCGGAGGCCTTGCCAGAGGGATTTTTTGATGATCCTGAAGTGGATGCAAAGGCAAGTGTGATTTGTTCCGATTTCAGCACATGTCAATTCTTTGAGGAATTAATTCAGCTAGTCAGCTAGCGATTACAGAAGCTGAATAAAAGATTTACATAATGATTGAAATGCTTTGTGGTATCCGTCTGTAAACGATTTGATTAACTTGCAGCAGTTTTGGTGTAGCAATTATCACTGGCTTTCTCTAAGTTTGTGTTGAGTATTGTCTGACATGAATCAAAAGTAGAGATGGGAAGGCCTGGGGAAAAACCGGGAAAATTGGGGGGGGGGGGACCCTGGTTTTATTTCCAATTTTTCTGGGGTTTTTTCCAGGCCTTCCCATCTCTAATCAAGAGTAATTGATCCTACTAGCCAGGATGCTGTATTCCTCATATGCAGTCAGATTTCCCTCTGCTGTTCTTGTAGGTGGTTGACAAATAGAGAATGCAGTGAGACTGTTAATTAGCACACCTGTACACAGCTAGTTGAAATGTGATGTTTATTCTGTGATGCCCTAGATTTTGCAGAATTAATGGATGTGGGCCTGACAAAAGATGTAGCAAAGTTGGGAATAAATGTCCATGTAAAATGAAGGTAGACAGTGTATTGGGGCAATGTACAGATCAGCCTTTGCTTCTAAACTCTTAGAATAAATGCATAAAAAAATTCAAAATGCACATCTATAATCCAGCCTTTCTGCCTTTAATGACCATCTTGCCTCCTCCTGCCCCTCTCTCTTTCCAGCAGCCCATACAGATGTGCAGATACAGCTGGAGAGCTTTCTAAGCACTCACTTACTTTGCTTAGTTGCTAAGAGTCCCAGCCTCATCTCCAACAGAAACAGCTAGAATTTTTTTGGTTTGGGAGTAGCCAAAGCAGTATCTCTCTTGAGATCATTTCTCTCCAGAAACTTTTCCTTGGGAGATGTTCCTTTAGTATAGCTGAAGGAGCGTCTCCACCACCTTCATTCAGCCTGGACACTGTGAAGTCCTCCAAGGATCTTCTGGTGGTTCCCTCACTGCGAGAAGTGAAGTTACAGGGGGCTAGCAGGGGGCCTTCTCGGTAGTGGCACCCGCCCTCTGGGACACCCTCCTGTCAGATGTCAAGGAGATAAACAACTACACAACTTTTAGAGAACATCTGAAGGCAGCCCTGTTTAGGGAAGTTTTTAATGTTTGATGTTTTATTATGTTTTTATATTTTGCTGGAAGCCGCCTAGAGTGGCTGGAGAAACCCAGCCGGATGTATAAGTAATTATCATTATTAAGTTTGGTGAGTGTTGGTGGCCTTTTCTCCAGGAACCTTCCTTATCATTACAGGTTAGGAGATGGGGAAGAGTGTTCTTGAGTAATACTTTATGTTCCTTAGTAATCACATTCATCCATAGTAGCTGCATTTCAGAAACCTCCTCTAGATTGTACATTGAAGTGACCTTTTTAAAAATTATCTCCAGAGTCATAGGGACTGAAAACCAGGATACCTGTAACAACAACAACAACAACTTAATATTTATACCCTGCCCATCTGGCTAGGTTTTCCTAGCCACTCTGGACGGCTCACAACAGAATTAAAAGCACAATAAACCATCAAACATCAAAAACTTCCCTAAACAGGGCTGCCTTCAGATGTCTTCTAAAAGTCAGGTAGTTGTTTATTTCCTTGACATGTGTAAATGCTCCGACTACCTACCTGTTTCAAGCAGGTTCATGTGTGTTTAGTGTTTTTATATCCAGAAGACATCTTAAAACAAGAAAGGAAAAGCAAGTTTCTATCCCTTTCTCTGTCTTAATAATTTAAATTGGGGGCGGGGGGGGGGGAGTTCTGCTGATGCCCCATTGGACTGAATGGAAGCTGCCCAAATCAGAGAAGGGGCTTCTGGTTCTTTTTTCCTTTTGTTTGTTTGTTTGTTTGTTTGTTTCCTGTGCCTGTCTGAATGTTCCTGATATTTAACCCCTGGAAGACGTTAGAAGTTTAGCTTAGAAAGAGTTCTGATGCCTGGTTACCAATATTGTAGTGGTTTGCATATGCTAATTGTTGCTGCCTGACTTTGAATTTGCCTCTGAGGGTTGAAGAAGCAAATGCTTTTGAAATAGACCTTGATATAATTTATTACTGATCAAGCATTAACTGAATTCTTTTAAACTTTTATTGTCCAATATGTAACAAATTAAAAAAGGCAGACCATAGTACACAAGGGGGGGGGTACTACATCTAAAACATTCACAAAGAGCAAAAGCAATGTATGGTTAATGAAGTGTATATTCTTATGGTAAGTTACTTTGAAATGATTTACGTATTGTTATAGTGTAGCATAATTAATCATTCAGAATCAAAGCACACAACTTGCTTTTACATGGATGAAATGTGTCTCACTTCTGGAGGGGGAAACAAATGCACAAAACAGAGCTATAAGCATAATTCCAATGAAAATTGATTTCCCCCAATTACTTTATTTAGCCTGAAGTATATTTAGCTGACATTGGTATGGCAAGCTATCTGGCTTGTTGCAGCTTTCAGAAGGATGAGTCTTGCTATAAGTGTCAACCCAGAGATCTACTCTTTACCTGTTAAACCAATAGGAAACAGGAGGCAAGGCAGCTATGGTTCTCACACTCCCCCCCCACCATATTTTTGTCTGCCCCTTTGCCTTCCTCCTCATACTGTGCAGCAGCTCTCTATTAACCATCCTTGTGTCCTTTAACACAAGGGGGTCAGATATAAGGAACGAGGGGGAAATGAACAGAAGAAGCTGGGCCTGAGGTTTGGGACTGTGGCATGCCCAATAAGGGTAAAGAGGCTGCCTGGCCAGTTGCTGTGTCCTTGCTCCTGAGTTATGCATGTGATCATGTATAGATCAACACCTGTTAGTTGCAGTAGTGGCTAAATGTGAATCAAGAAGCCTACAGCCATGATCTTGGTGGGTGGTCTTAGATGGGGCTGGGCGATACCTGGTTTTCAACTTCATGATATATCATCAGCTAAACATCGCAGTTAAGGGGCTAAGTAGATAGCATATAGTAGATAACAAATGTGTGTTCATTCTTAGTAGCTCACATATTGCTTTCATCTGCTCTCTTTGATGTCCCTTAGTGTGTTTTAGTTGACAATGCATTGCAGTGCAAACTGGTAGCACATAATCTGAAATGAGGATTCTCTCTGTGTGTGTCTCTCTCTCTGAATATAGCTTCAAGTTGTCTGGGTAAATTGTTTGCTTCGAAAAAACCAGCAACTTAGCAACCAAGTTCTCCTTGCTTGCAGCATGAAGTAGAAGTAGAACCAGTAATGAGAAATAGGAATACAGCCTTCCACAAATTGCTCATCTTTCTCATTTCATAGGTGAGGAAGGTTGATGCTCCAAAGGATCAGATGGACAAAGAATGGGATGAATTCCAGAAGGCTATGCGACAAGTCAACACTGTAAGTTGATGCCTCCTGTTTTGAATTGATTGCACATGCAGAACTAGAACTTGGCGGAGTGACATTCCACTGCATTTGCTGACTGTTTTAATATCGGTTATAATCATTTTATAAGCTAGCTGTGGTCCAAGTATCCCCCCTTCAAACAGTGAAGTGAAGAAACTTTAGTAACAGATGACACTACACCAAAAATTGTGATGAAGTTTGCTTTTTTAAAATTTGATCAGCATATCCTATCTAGCAGGAATGCAGGATGTATATTCTGTCAGGCCAGATGGCCTGTTACTGTCACCATTCACTTTCATTTTTTCAGGTCTGGTGCACTTGATATTTTAAGTCTGTATACTTTATACATATACTCTATATATGCAATAATTATCTGGCTCTGGATTGAACACTCCTCTCATGTGGCTTCATTTTTATTGCAAGATTTGCCTCACCACATCCGCTGTTGACTAGATCTGTGGTTCTTACTGCTTTTAAAAACCAATCCCTTTGAAGGTGATCACTCAGCAACTTCACTTGTGCCTGTGAACTTTGCTTTCAAACTCTGGCGTTGCAGAAAGTTTTCCATGAATGAATTGTTGGGAGAAGACTGTTGTAGAGCAGTCATCCTATTCTGAAATGCACTCGGTGCTATAAACACAGTAGATGTTCATACAAGATCAGCAGTGGACACATTTTGTGAACATTAGTGGTGCACAAGGGCTCTTCTTGGTTACATGTTGGCCACTGGCTGCACAGCATCTCCAAGACACTCAACTTTGAGAAAGTATATGCTGAAAGAAATAACAGGTTAAAATATATTTTGGAATCGGAGATTAATTGTTAACAGAATTCTTAAACGCGAGTTTCATCATCAGTGCTCATATTACTAAAGCACTAAGATCTTCTTTGCTTGGGTTTGTCACATTCAAAACGTATTGTGGTGGGCCAGAGCAAGCTGGCTTTCTCTTAACTTGTAGTTAAGATGATAGGAGCAAGCAGTATTCTCCCTTTTACCTGCTGCCATAAGCAGGTTAAGACCACATTCCTTCTTAATCCAGGGTTTTAATTTGCTTAAATTCAGGTTAAGTGGAGAGCCTAGCCAGTTTTGGAGAATCTGTTGCCAGGAGGAAGCATAATCCTATGGCTTGCTCCTAGTTTTCTCACTGCAGTAAAGAGAAGGCAAAGCTTACTTTTATATCAATCCAGTTTTGTTACGGAAAATAATACCCACCTTTTCTGAGTTAGATTTCAGAAGCTATAGTAGCTGAAGAAGATGAGGAAGGGCGACTCGACCGTCAAATTGGAGAAATAGATGAGCAGATGTAAGTAAAGTAAAACCTGATTTCAAAAAGCTACATCTCCCCATCCTCACACACACGGCTAGATAGAATCAAGTGATGAAATTTGGAGGAAGGCCCTAAAGATCATAGACATGCAAAGTGTCAAAAGTTCTCCTAGACTTTTTAAACAGTTCCATTTCTGTACAAGAGCACTTTAGATGCACAATTAAGAATTGCATGGCTTAGGACATTTGCCAGTTCCACATCTTTGGAATGGTTAGTCCCATGCATGAGATCACAACAGGATTCTTAAAGCCAACTTCCATACTTACTTTTGGGTCCAGCTCTTCTCATATCTGACTCTAACTGAAAGTAGATGAGGTTCTAGAGCAAGAGTGGCTAACCTGTGGCACTCTACATTTTATTCGTCCCTAACTCCCAGCAGCCCCAGTCACCATGGTCAATGTTCAGAGAAGATAGGAGTTCTGCAACATCTCAAGGATCACAGGTTGACCACCACCCAGGCTCCTGTTATATCTTTTCCTTGCTTTGCCCCTTGTATCCTGTTGTCCACAGCTAAAACACGTCCTTAAGCACAATGATACAGTAAGCTCACCCTAATATTATAAAATATCTGGAGGGACCAAGGAACTTTTTTGTATTGGCATGGCCTCACTTTGGGTGTATGCTTTGCTGCACAATGTAAGACTACCCCTCCCTGCTCCTTCCTTAGCTGGTGACTCCCAAGTGGAAGCAGGAACATGGAAACTGGTGGAGGGGACTGTTTGAGGTCTCTTGAGACTTGTTGATGAATGAATCACTTCCTTTTTTCTTTTGTAGCCAAATAACTTTACATGAGTGTCTTAAGTTTGGAGTATCCTTAACTTTTTTATTGTCAGCTCTGGAAATGTAACTGGCTTTGGCTGACAAGCTGACACTTTTGTACCATAAAAG
This sequence comes from Podarcis raffonei, assembly GCF_027172205.1. NCBI lineage: Eukaryota > Metazoa > Chordata > Lepidosauria > Squamata > Lacertidae > Podarcis > Podarcis raffonei. The sequence goes on along the minus strand of NC_070614.1, from coordinate 3,319,026 downwards.
TTTTCAAAATAAATTTAGTGAAAGTTGCTGGTTCCTGTTCCTTCAGTGCTTCATTAATCTGTGTCTAGCCTTTTGTTAATGTAGAAAATGTATTAAATTGCTTTCTGTTCTTGACTTAGAAGTGCAGAACTATTGTTCATTTGTAGGTTTAAAAAAAAGATTAAAAACAGATGCAAAATATAGTGGAATAAAATTAATTTCCAAAAATCAATAGTTTTCAAATTGTTCCAGAAAACCTTGAAAGTCTATATAAAATTCTTTAGTGAACCAATCAGGCACTTTTCCTTCCATGTGCCGTCCAAGAAAGGAAGATTGTCTGGTTGCGTTCTAAGCATTTATGCAGTCTCTGCTCGGTGTCAGAGGTGTTCAACAGGCCAGCCCAGTATTCTGCATGTCATGAGTAGCTTGCACAGTGCTCAGGGCTTTGGTGCAAGATACCCAGGAGTTCACTGGAAGAAAGGTCAATATGGCAAGTGTTTCCTGAAGGAAAGCCATCTGAAAACCACCTCCTAAATAGCAGACAGTGGCCCCAGTGCAAGTACAGCTTGCTAGGCTTACCCTTTGCACCCCAAAAGGACAAGTAAAAAGCAACTGGAAAAGTCAGTGATAGCAGCTCAGGTTCTTGGACAAAGTACCATAGGCTTGAATTGACTGAGTTAATGTTAATGTTGTGTCTGAGAAACTGCCATGTTCTTTCCAAAGATATGATGACTGTGAACTTAAAAGGCACACCATTGCAGCTTTTCACTTAAGCAGCAGAAGAGGGCAAATTATTATTTTTAATTTTACCCTAGTGAATGTTTCCGCCGTGTTGAACAACTGCGTGACCGCCAGGAAGTACTGAAGGATAAACTGAAGGAAGCCATGAGGCTAAGAGCTGCACAGGTTGAGGACGGCGACACTGGCAGTGATGACGAAGGAGAACTGCATGACCTCCTCTCTCAGGACTGGAGGGCAAAAGGAACATCGTTGTAGCTGCTAGGAGCCAGTCTCCTGATGGGTGGCATTTTGGTCTTCTAACACACTTAGGATAACATATTTATTTGCAGAATCCTGCAGGTATTGAAACGTGTAAATATATGTTTATAGGGTTAAGAATAGAAAAAGCCATTGTAAAGAGTTGTATATTGTAAAAACTTTTTTTTAAAAAAAATGTAATTGTAGCTTTCCTATTAATATCTACAGAAAATGTTTTATTTGCTCTATGAATCCAGTGTAGCTTCTGTTGTGTCACCTGTGCTGTTATAATACCCATTAAAAGTGTTAGGTCTAGGGAACACATAGGGAAGTGTGAGCCCAGGCAGTTGGAGCATGCTGCAGGGCAAAGCAGGGCTTTGACTTTGGGAACCACAGCCAGGGCTACACAGAGCTTGGTGCCGGATCCATGGACTCTCGCCTCCATGCCTTCTCCCAATATGTATTTGAAATACTCCTTGGATTCAAAAGTGGTTTTCCATTTGGCAGGGGGCGGGGGCTCCTGTTTGAGAAAGTAAGTCTAAAGCCTGTACACAGTACATCTTTTATTGTAAGATTCCTAACTATTTAGTTACTTGTAGATGCTAGTTAACCTGTATGATCCTAGAAAAACTTCCTTGCTGCCTTGGACTTACTGTCTTTTTCTAGAATAGTTTAGAAAATACTTAAAGACAGCCCTGAATGATGGCTACTGGGTTAAACAGAACAAGAGAAATTTTGCCCTGTGTGTTTTGCACAATATGTGTTGGTTGATTTATAGAGTGAGTACGTACAACCATGAGTAGACATTTCACTTTAATTATCCATTTCCCCCCAGTTCACACACCAGTAACTGGCATTTTTAGGCTGTTTGGGCTCTATGCCACTGAAACCTTTTCTCAGGAGCAATGTAATGCAATCCAATCTGAAATAGCAAAGACACGATGCTTTTTTCTAATGAGTGATGCTGCCATAAATCAAGTAAAATGTTGTTTGGAATAGATATTCCAATAAAATACTTTCTCTGAAGGAGAAGTTCTTGTGTTTTTTTACTGTGGTATAAGCGCTGCTGTCAGTTTCAGCACTTGGCCCTAACCTATAAGAATTATGTTTGGATATTGCCTAGTAATATTTCCTGAAGTCAAACAGTAGTATGAATGTCAACAGTAAGGAAAGGCCTATTAATCCATCAGTTATGTCCTGGATACCTGTATTTTTAAAGCGATTGTTCATCATCCAAAGGAACTTCTGCTACCACTGTCATATTAAATTGTTTCTTGACACCCCTCAGCTCCACAAGTAGTTCTCATGTGGCACAGCAGCCTGGTTTTTGTGAAATGTACCTGAAGCTCTCTTGTGCTCATGGACGTGCCATGCTGGACACGGATTCTCTCCAGAACCTCCCACAGACCCAGCAAGCTTTTGCAAACAGAATATCCTATTCAAAATGCTATCGGTATGTAGAAAAACCATTTCCACATGGATGATACCTGTGTTTTTTTTCATTAAGCCACTCACTCAACATGTTGGCTGAAAGTTCCCATTAAGGAGATTATTGTGCAATACTCTTTAAGATGCCATATTAGGTTGTAATGCTTTCCCCCAATAAGCACCAGGCCTAATTGCAATTATGTCAAACTTTTAATTGTTAATGCAAAACAAGCCATAGGTCTGAACTCATTGGTGACAAGTCACAAAAATAGTATTTGATCAACATCTTCGTTACAAAGTTAAAAATCACAACAGCTATTTGTATGCACAAAGCTAAGATGTGGTTTTTAAAGTCAGGAAAACCTTTATTTATAAAAAAACAGCTTATTTAGTTTATCAAGTCTATACTTAATATATAGTGGTTTAAAACATCAACAGCCCATGCTTTGTACAGACCGGCTAGAGCATGAACATCTACAGAAATTTTTAAAAATAATCATCATCTGTTACTGTTCCTTGTTGAGCCTCAAAATTATTAAACCAGAATAGCAATGAAAGCAACACAGGAGTTGGGAAGCACAGTTGCTTAGAGTAAAAGTGTTTATTTTGAGATCTTGGAAGAGTAATAAAGTTAGAAATGACCACTTCCTCTGTTGATTAGTCCATAGAAAGCATTGTCTCATGAGGCTTAGAAAAGTCCTGTCAGGGAGCTCAAGCCCTAGTGAATGCTGGGACACATTAGAGAGCCCCGAGGCCAGTGACTTCTGAAGAGAGCCTGAAATGCAGGAACAAAAATCAGGGGAAGGGGGGCAAAAAAAGAAAAGAAAAACAGGAAGAAAAACTTCTCACCATTTTAAAAAACACTTGAGTACAACCGGCATAGAACAGCATTTCAATCCAAGCAAATTCTCACATTGATTTACTTCAATTTATAAACACAGTTATAATAGTTCTTAACAGTTTTTACAGCAGGTTTCTAGAGCTGTTGAATACCCAAAGCCGCTTGACAGTATTTCCATTTCTCCCCCTTCAGTATATACAGACATGGAGACTGTTTGGTTAAGTGCAAATTGTTTGCAATAATGGCAGTTCTACAATTGGTTACAGTGACAAAACGGTAGTGCAAAGGTACTAAGGTTGAGAGAGAGAAAAGTCTACAGAGTACAGAAATGACACACGATACTAAAAATAGTGCTTAGCCCTATACAATTAAAACAACACACTTTTAAATAGTAGGTTTTAAAAAGTATTGCATTTGCATTCTGTTCAATTCCTCATTAAAGCTTTTGTGTCCAAGGAGTGCAATAGTGAGTGAATATGGCAGGCAAATGGATTAAGTTCAAAAGATAGTGAGGCAAACAGAGATGCATTATGGCGCCACTGTTTAAAGCAACATAAATTTAATAAGAAAAAAATAGTGAATGGACAAACAGAAAATGCAATTTTTGTGAAAAAAGAAAAGAACCAAACAAAACAAAAAATCCCACTGTCAAATAACTAGTTCCAACAGATAGCAACCAGCCACTATATCTCTCCCAGGATTTGGAGTTTGCTTGCAATTATAGATTCTTATTTCTTTAAATAAAAAATCCCCTTCTTGGTTCATTCCAACCGAATGATAGCCTGAAACTCATATCTGGA